>NW_027256881.1:81311196-81939529 GCF_029215685.1 Pituophis catenifer annectens
GTTTTTTCCCCCCTAACAGGTTTACAGTAGACCAAACCGGCTTATGCCTGGCATGCACAAAGAAGAAGGGAAGTCTCAAGATAAAGCATCAGTTAAATCTTTACTGGTTGGTTTGAATGAGGCTTTCAAAAGTGTTCCTTCCCAGGTAGAATATTTTAATTTTAATTGCTTAAAAAATCTTAGCTGTTTTGTAGAATAAGTTAAACAATATTTTAATTGATTTTAAAAAAAATTGTTTGCAGAGATAAAATTTTGCCCCTCTGTCTCTCTCCAGATATATAACTCCTTTTTAATGATTTTTTTTCCAGGCTAGAGGTGCTGAAAAAGAGAATCTGCAGTTTGAGCAAAAGCTATACAGAGGTGTTTCAGCTACCTCATCTTGGCTAGATGGGGTGGAAGAACATTTGTTTGTTGCCACGGCCCTATTACCTGAAGTGACAGAAACGTGCCTTGATAATCAAGAAGTAAGACAATCATTAACCTATGAGTTAAATTTGACCTCTTTTCAGTTAACAGGTATTGGTTACCACCTTTAGAGCGCTCCATGGCTTAGGACCCGGGTACTTACAAGACTGTCTTCTGCCACAGGTAGCCTCCCACTGACTAGTACGCTCCCACAGAGAGGGCCTCCTCAGGGTGCCGTCAGCCAGACAATGCTGGCTGGCGGCCCCCAGGGGGAGAGCATTCTCTGGGGGGCACCTACCTTCTGGAACGAGTTGCCCCCAGAGATCCCTGACCTTCGTGCTTTTCGAACTGCCCTAAAGACGTTTTTGTTTCATCAAGCCGGGCTGGCTTGACCTACTCTTTTTAAAAAGAATTGTTTTAAAAAATTAGGGGTTTTAATACAGGATTTTTAACTATGGCCAAATTGATTTAATTGGATTTTAATATTGTTTTAAATTTTTTATCTGTGTATTTTATTTGCTGGCTGTTCACCGCCCCGAGTCCCTCGGGACAGGGGACGGTATATAAATATAATAAACTAACTAACTAACTAACTGGAAGAGAAGGCTATACAAGATATGTTTATTAGCATTAATTGTGGAAGAAGCGATGCAAAAAAAAAAAAAAAAAAAACCTTTGTGCCTTTATAGCAGAAAAGCATATTTCATTTGCATTAAAGTAAGTCCCTGAAGTGTACTATAATATTTATGGAACTAACTTCTGGGTGGATGTGGCAGGCCTCTGCTAAAGAAAATTTGTTAGGGAAAAGGTTAGTGCTACCCTTTCATTCCTAGAAAGTAAATCAGAACAGACCAAGTAATTTCTACAGATATGCACAAAATTGGCTTCTTGGACTGTAGCATACATATAGTGCTTATCCAAAATAAACTAAATAATAACAGGACACTGGTAAAACCACTGCTTGGGAAATAAATGAACAGCCTATATGAATTCCTTGAAACTGTGATCTGTATCCTCAAGATAGAAGTGAGAGTTTGTGATAATCCTTCTCACCTCTATTTGCCATAAGCTTTTAGAACCATTGGATTTGGATACTGTAAATATATTTAGATTTGAGATATAATTCTTGTTGCTATTCCTATTGCTAACATTAGTCAAGGAACACATACCAATAAACCTTGAGTTATGATGGTCATTGGGACTGGAAATCCCATCACTAAACAGTGCAATTGTAAAATGCAAGTCACATGACCACATTACTTTGCGACAACAGATGCAGTTGATGTTAAAAGTAAACTGTCCCTCCTCCAGGACTTCACTGGTTGTTAAAATGGAAGAGGTGGAAATCCCAGTCAAGGAGTGCAGGGGTTACGTAGGTACCATGGGGTGTGTGTGCCGTGAACAGGCACCATGGACTACAAGTGGTGATGCCATAGCCAGTAGATGCTACGGCAGAAGGTGCTGCAGGCATAGATGGAGTGGGTGCTGTGGAGTACGAGATCCCTGGGATCTAATTTTCCATACTGGAGATCCTCAAAGAAACAGCATTGGGGGTGACTTATACAAGTAACTCACAACCTTCTGAGCTTGCTTTGCTTGTAGCAGAAAGGTCACAACTGGCAATCAATTGACTGCGAGATTGTCATTGTAAGCCAATTGTCAAGTGCCCAAAACACAATCACTTATGTATAGAGCTGCTGCGACAAATATATCTTGAGGATCCATCCTAAGTATCACTCATTCAATGCCATGGTAGCTTGAACAATCTCTGAATGAATGGTCGTAACCTGAGCACTACCTATATAATATTGTTTTTCACAATCATCTATGGTTTTGTATCTGTTTTGTTTTGCAAAGTTTTAATTCTAAAAGCATGTTGTTTTTATTTGAATACACTTTAGTCTCTTGCTAAAGATATCAAGGAAATGACAGAAAAAATGGATAAGAGCAAGGATTTATTTTCTCATGTGTTTCCTGAGAGTGCTGATAACCGAGATGTTATAGGAGACACTTTGGACAGTTTGTTACAGAGATTAACATTACTAGATACACTAGTAAATCAAAGATGCCAGCATATGAAAGAGAGACTTCAGCAGATACTGAATTTTCAGGTAAATTTTGTCCTATTCTCTTAAGAATTTCTACTGTACTGTTAAAGGTTTAAAAAGTGGGTAATGTAATTATATTTTTCTAAGCTGGTTTTGTATAGTGGTTAAGGCACCAGGTTAGAAATGAAGAGGTTATTAGTTCTAGTCCTACTTAAGGTATAAAAACAGTCAGATGATTTGGGATCAATAACTCTCTAACAAAGCACTTCCAAAAAATCTTGCCAAAAAACCTTTGTCAGGAGTCAAAACTGATTCAAAAGTGCACAAAGCCACACAAAATATATTTCTATAGATTCTTTCTTGCTATCAGAACCTTATATAAAAATATAATGGTAAAAAGACCCAGTTGCTGCTTGTAGCATGTTAATTGCTATGTCTGCAATATGTTCAGTCTCTAAATAATGTGATATTTAGGATTGGGCTCAGTATAAAAGTTACTCCCAAAGGTGCTCTTTTCAAAAAGCAACTGGATTTTGTTTTTCAAAGTCCAGTTGCCTTTTGAAAAGAGCACTTTTGGGACAATCATGACCTGGATGCCTGAGAATCTCCATAGGTACAAAGGTCACTAATTTTACCAAAGCATATTGAAGTAGAAATGATCAAATAAATAGAGATGCCAAAAATTGCAGGATTATCTTATCAACCCCAGATAAAACTCCAAAGTAACCTGATAGCCCTTGCATTGACACAGTGTGGATTTCATTTGCAAAGACATACTAAATACCAAAGCAAATAAATAACTACATTGTTTTAAAAGTTAAACCAATATTAAGCAGCTGTTTGGTAAATGAAAACCACTTCTGCAAACCTTGCCAAGAAAATTGTAGGGATTTGTCCAGGTAGCCATCAGGAGTCAAAAACTGACTGAAAGGGCTACACACATCCAAACGTGGCTTTTTTGTATACAAATTAAGATATTAGTTCATGAAGTAATTAACTAAATGAAAGAATAGCCTCCCACTTAATGCCATCTCTAAGGAAGGATGACTGATGCCTTTACCAGACAATGAAAGACACCAATTCTGAGGAAACTAGTTCAGTTCAGTTCATCATATACAGATAACTAAGGATGGCAAGAGCTATCAGCACAGCCAATGTATAGTACAAGTTGAATGATGCTAGTCACTCAGTAATTGTACGGGAATTGGGAGTTCTTCTGGCTTATAATAGCCTCTTCTGAAGATCTGAGTCAATCTCAAAGTTTTATTACCTGCAAACTGCCTATTATCACAAGCCACAAGGAAAAACGTTGCACAATAGAAAACTTGGACAATAATGACAATAACGTTCTGTTATTTCCATATATTAACTTTTTTTTTTCAATTACCAACAGAATGACCTGAAGTTGATGTTTACTTTATTAGCTGATAATAAATATATTGCACTGCAGAAACTAGCAGAAGCAGTTGAACGCCCTGAAACAGAACAAATACAGGTACTATTGATTGAACATTTTTATATTCTTAAGGAAGGAGAAAGATATGGTATGATGAACACCAAAAAGTTACTTAGAAGGTAGTATCAGATTACAGGCAGTGCCCATCAGTATTTATTCTAATGAATAAATAATGCCTGAAATACTTTTTGTATGGGAGTAGATAGACATGCCTTTGAAAAAGAATTCTGCTTGGCAGTGTTATAAATTTCAACAATAATTTAGTTTTCTTTTCTTACATTTTGTCAGATTACTTAACCTGACTGAGCAGCTCTACAGCAGAAAGTATATATAAAATTAACTTGGTGAATTTTTAGAACTTCAATTTTACTTGGCAAATTAGAGAAACATTTAAAAGTCAACAAGAATAATGAACACGCTCCTGAAGAACCTAAAATATTCTTTGTGCCTAATAACCCACAGATGATTAAAAACTTTTGAGCCTTTCTTTTGTCTTTGTCAAATGGCATGCAGTCAGAATTGTAGTGTAGTGTAGTGTAGTGTCATATCATATATCATATCATATTCTTATAAGTATTTCTCACCAAGAGACTTGGTTTGATTTTAACATTTAATCAGACTACCATCTGAAATGTTGCTTATTCCTAGGTTTATCTCATGTAAGTATCATCTCTACTGAATTTCCATTTGTTACATCAAGGCTCCTTGAAATTTAGGTTTTTTGACATTACAGTGAATTGTTCTTCTTTACATAGGCTATTGAGCAAGTAGAACAAGGACTGAAAGAATTAGATGCAGGTATCACTGAATTAAAGAAACGTGGAGATAAACTGCAAATCGATCAATCTTTCATGCAAGAATTATCCAAACTTCAGGTAATAAAACTATTAGAAACAACTTTTTATAATTATCAGCATAGTAGTTGTTTCCTTTTTTGCTGATGAACTATCTATTTATTATTTATTATTTATTATCTATTTATAGATAAGAAATTCATTTTACACGAAACAGATGTAAAATAACTTCAGAAGATTGCAAAAATCATTGTGTTTGCTTCATTTGTCAACTGACATCAAAAAATAAAATTTTGATGGAAATGTAATGATCATAAGGAGTTAATGTAGCTCATATAGCTCCCTTATCCTGATTGCCATTACTGGCCCTAAGTAATTGAACTTGTATTCTAATTTCTTTTTCGTCTGTGATTATAATGTAATTTCTTTTCTTTTTCTTTTCATCTATCAGGATATGTATGATGAGTTAATCATGATCATAGGATCACGGCGCAGTGGATTGAATCAAAATCTGGCACTGAAGGGTCAGTATGACCAAGCTTTGCAGGATCTGGCAGACCTGATTGAAACTGGGAAAGAAAAGATGGCAGGTGATCACAAACTGATTGTTGTCTCCAAAAAGGAAATCCAACAGCTTCTTAACAAGCACAAGGTAAAAACAATCCTTACATTTATAATTTACTCTTGCTGCCATTTAACAGAGCCCTTTGTAATTCTCTTGTTTCCCAATCTGGAAAGAGAGTTGTTATTTCAATGTGCTTAAATGCCATTTGGAATAATTTTAAAGCTAATGATGGCTAAAAGAAATTTTATTTATTTATGCAAATATTTACCTCAAAAGACTCATATAATAAATGACTCTTGTACAATAATAAATGGACTACACAAAATACAGAGGTGATGAAAATAACTGTCAAAATGCCAAACTATGAAAAGCGGACTACTAAGGGCTGCCTTCACAGTTTGGCATTTTGTCGATTATTGCTTAATAAAATGCCAAACCATGAAAAGCAGTTCCTGTCCCTCATTTGTGTCAAAAAAACCTATCAGAATAAAATGCTTTTGACTGCAAAAAGTAAACAAGGCAGTGGTTCCATGTACTTCAAGGTGACAAAATATTCCCTGGGTTATTTTTGGGTTGTCACTTCTTTAATGTTAAGTGAGGTAGAGATTCTCAGCAGCCATTCTCAAGACAGGACAGGTTAAGTCATGTAGAATTGTATAAATTAAAACCAGTCACCTTGGATTTGACCTAGAAACCTATTTGTTTGTTTAGTACAATTTAGAGTCTACCAAGATCCAAATACCTCTGGGCAACTTGTACTTTTTTAAAAAATAATATGAGAGATCCAGAAGGCAAATTCTCTATGACAAATAAAGCATCCTGTAGGGACTCAACCTCCATTCTGTCCCAATACTTGGGAAAACAGTCAAATTTCAATGGCTTTATGAATGTGAGCAGGGTGGGAATCAGTGATGGAATTCAACTTTTTTTACTACTGGTTCTGTGGGCATGGCTTGGTGGACGTGGCAGGGGAAGGATACTGCAAAATCTGCATTCCCACCCCACTCCAGGGGAAGGATACTGCAAAATCTCCATTCCCACTCTACTCCAGGGGAAGGATACTGCAAAATACCCATTCTTCCCCACTCCTGGGGGAATGATATTGCAAAATCTCCATTCCCATCCCACTCCAGGGGAAGAATACTGCAAAATCCCCATTCCCTCCCCACTCCAGGGGAAGGATACTGCAAAATCCCCATTCCCTACCCATTCCAGGGGAAGGATATTGTAAAATCTCCATTCCCACCCCACTCCAGGGGAAGGATACTGCAAAATCCCCATTCCATCTTCACTCCTGGGGGAAGGATACTGCAAAATCTCCATTCCCATCCCACTCTGGGGCCAGCCAGAGGTGATATTTGCTGATTCTCTGAACTACTCAAAATTTCCGCTACTAGTTCTCTAGAACCTGTCAGAACCTGTTGAATAGCACTCCTGGTGGGAACCTTACAAATCTCTTAGCAATCATTACTATAACTGAAGGACAGCTGTAATTCTCTTAAATTTAATCATCTGTTTGTAATGAAACCCCTACATTTTGTTCCAGTTGTGCCTTTTGAGTTGTTTTAAAAAGTAGCTCCATATAAAGTGAATTGGAGTAATCTAAATGCAAGATGATTAAGGCTTGAGTCATAATGGAAAAGATTTCCCCGCCCCAATTCCATAATGGAATAGATTTCCCCCTCCTTAAGGAGTAGACATGTTTTGACAATATACTAACCAGAGTTTATAGGGATATTTCATATAATTATGTTTCAAAATTGTGTTATAATCTTGGGTGTATTTGCATAAACACTGCTATTTTGTTTTGGGATGCAAAATTAGTTTAAATGCAAAACCACATTATTTAAAAATGTCAAAGATG
This sequence comes from Pituophis catenifer annectens, assembly GCF_029215685.1. NCBI lineage: Eukaryota > Metazoa > Chordata > Lepidosauria > Squamata > Colubridae > Pituophis > Pituophis catenifer. Next base: position 81,318,329 of record NW_027256881.1, read on the forward strand.
CTTGCTTCTGACCTGCAGTTGAAAAAAAAACAAACATTCTGATTCCTAATATGCATGTGAGGAAGGAATGTAAACTCAATCTTCTCTGAAAGATAGAAAGTTTTTTTAGCTAAGCAAGATGCATACTCTGAATAGATTCTGCAGCAAAATCTGTTCCATTGCTCAGAATATAAATGAGACACAAACTATGGGGAAATCAGTAAATTAAAATTTTAGATTGTTTGTACAACAGCAGAATATTAATGAAATATTATAGTGAATAACAAATAATTATAATTTTCTCAGGAATATTTCCAAGGACTAGAGGCACACATGATCCTAACAGAAACTCTTTTTAGAAAAATAAGCAGCTTTGCTCTTGTGAAGGAAACTCAAATCCATGTAGATCTTATGGCACAAGGCTCTGCAGTGTTAAAACAAGCTCATAAGAAAGGAGTGGAGCTGGAATATATTCTAGAGGTAAAGTTTTCTTTTTTTTCTTTTGCTTTAAATTTTAACTTTTCATTAAGTTTGCCTGTGGCATAAAAAGTTTCTTAAGAAAAGTTATGCAAATGTTTGAGGAGAGGCACAATTTGTCTCCTGAAAACATCAAATCAAAAGTTCAGAATCATTTGACCAATCCCAAAATCATTTTGCCACCTGGGCAGTATGGAAATTGTATAATTTCATTTTCATCCCATATATTATATATTATATTATATTTATATTAAACATAATTTAATGTTTAAATTATGGGGTATTTTAAATTATTTAATTCATTTTTATTCTATTTTAAATTTTTGTATTTATGTGTTTTATTCTGTGGCTGTTCACCGCCCTGAGTCCTTCGGGAGTAGGGCGGTATAGAAATCTAATAAAATAAATAAATAAATAAATTTGGCCAAATAAATTAATTTGGGCCTGGTGGCTCAGCAGACTGATAGCATTGTGATTAACACCAGCTGTCTGCAATTAGTGTAAATTCGAATCTCATCAGGCTCAAGATTGACTCAGCCTTCCATCTTTTCTAAGGTAAATTGAGGACCCAGTTTGTGGGGGCAATAAGCTGGCTTTGTATAAATATACAAAAGTATGAAGGCTATTGCTTAATGCATTGTAAACCTCCCTGAGTCTCCGGAGAAGGGCGGCATATAAATCAAATTAAAAAAAAAATAAATCTCAAAAATTGGTAGCAATTTTTGCATATACTTCTGTAATACAGGTAATCCTTGATTTATGACTACAACTGAGCCAACAATTTCTGTTGCTAAGCAAGGCATGTTGAGCAAAACAGTTGTTAAGTGAATTTCGCCGAATTTTACAATCTTTCTTGTCATAAATACATGCCAGTTGTCAAGCATCCAAATTTTGTTTCTGTGACCACAGGCATGCGGCAACGGTCCTAAATGTGAAAAAAGTGGTCATAAATCATTTTTTTTCAGTGCCATTGTAACTTTGAATGGTCACTAAATGAATGGTTGTAAATTGAGGACTACATTTATACACATTCTTGTATCCAATTTTCTAAAATTGTTTTTGCAATGAATATTCCCTAATCTTCACACATATTTTTCCTTAATCTACATATTTTTATCCCTCCTGGTTTATTTTTTGTTGTTGTTATTGCTGGATAAATGAACTTAAAATATCAGGAAAGTACCATTAAAGGTTGGTAAAGGAAGAGTAGGCACTTAATCTTTTTTCTTTTCTGATTACTTCAGTTTAAATATTTATCCTTGTTTAATGTCTCAATAGACAATAAAGTATAGGCTCCTGTAACCTGTTTTGTTTATTTGAGAGCTATTTGGAATTTCTCTGCAAATTCCATTGCAGAATTTCTCTGCAAATCATGCAACTTAAATAAAACTTGAAACTGAAGCAGTGATAACTTTCTGAACTGAATGACTGCAGACTGCTTTCCTTTTTAAAGGCAAAATGAGCTGCTTTTTGGTGTACTTCACTTGAGACTGCTCAAGTCAACAGAGTGTATTGCATATATAGAGAATAACCAACTAGCAAAATAAAATAAAAAGGGTCTTTTGAAATGTTTTTGGAATTTTAACATAAATGTTTTTAGGATGCAAACAGTAGCAATAGCACTATTACAGCCTTTTCTTAGCTGTTTACAGAACCAGCTTATTGCCCCCAACAATTTGGGTCTTCATTTTATCAACCTCGGAAGGATGGAAGGCTGAGTCAACTCTGAGCCGGTGAGAACTGGCAGTTGGCAGAATTAGCCTGCAATACTGTATTCTAACCACTGCGCCACCACGGCTCTTGCAGCATGATTCTGCTCTCATTTTTAAAAAATGTTAGGACCAAGAAAGTACCAAAATAAGTTTGAGGGGAAAAAAGGGAACCCAAATAGCTAATAGCAGTTCTCAGAAAATTTGGAACATTTGGAATACTGTAGTTCCTGTTAAAATCAATTCAATGTGGAACAGTTTTCTGTTAGAGATATATTTGAAAAACACTGAGAAATTATTTGGCAATTATTTGGTTTACAGACTTGGATGCATTTAGAAGAAGGATATCAGGAACTCACACAGCAGTTGGAGGCTGTTGAAAGCAACATTCCTAGTGTTGGCTTGGTAGAGGAATCTGAGGAAAGGCTTACTGATCGGATTTCACTTTATCAGGTAATGGCAGTAATTTGTCCATCTGCATTCCTGCACATTTCATACACACAAACGTTTTAGGGGTGACATTGCAGCCCCTGGCTGCAGTTAAGAACAGAAGAGACATATGGATCAGACCAGATGTGTTTCTAGCTGGGTTAACAACACTGAACAAATGCTTGAAGGAGAATACAAGCAGGACATTATATCAGATATCTTTTGGATTTTGTGCATTTACACTAAAAATCAAAGTAGTCATTTATTTGATAAAATGATAAGATGTATATGTGTAACCCAATGCAAATGTGTGCATATTTTTTCTACTTAATTATGCATACATGAGAGGGATTGATTCTCTTCAAGTAGTACATGGGTTTATTTACTTTTCCCCCCAGAGATCTGTTATAACCTGGAATATAACTACTTGGAGACAAGAATAGAGAAGACAACTGTGATTATATATAATTTTCGGTGACTTTGGGGTTGTTATGGGGTTTTTTGTTTTTTTTTTTGCATTAATTACTTAGAGCCTTGGTAGTACAGGGGTTTAAGGCACCCTGTTATTAAGCTGGTTATTAAGACCAGCTGCCTGCAATTACTGCAGGGTTCGAATCTCGCCAAGGCTCAAGGTTGACTCAGCCTTCCATCCTTTCTAAGGTAGGTAAATTGAGGACCCACTTGTGGGGGCAATAAGATGACTTTGTATAAGTATACAAAAAGGATGAAGGCTATTACTGAGCACATTGTAAGCCGCCCTGAGTCTTCGGAGAAGGGCGGCTTATAAATCAAATTAAAAAAAATATATATTAGATAAATTAGTTAGACATAAACTAAGTAAGTTGCATATATTGCAGCACAGAACTAAGATAATTTTTTCTAGGAACCTGTACATGAAGAGAAAAGGCTTATATCTTCTTTTCCTAGCAAGACCTTGCATATAAATGTATGAACTACTAAGCTCTAGACAGGAATAGTTCTTGTGCACCCCAGTGGAAACTTTTTTCATAAGTATTCAAGCCCCATTTGCAATTACATTTTGCTACTGATTGTTCTAAGGAGGGGAAAGGGAAAGGAAAAATCCACAATAACCTTGTGTTATAGGTTTGGATGACTCTCTTTACATCTGTCATTTATTTAAAAAAGAAAATCATGACTGGATATTATATATTGGACATAAAGTTCTCTATAATTTTCCTACATCACAGTCATTGTTAAGTATTAGTCTTTTCTTTGCAAATATCATCCGAGCCTGTATCTGTATTATTTCCTGTGGCAATTATTTCTAACTTAGTTTAGGCTAAAGATCAAGCCATACGGTTGCAAGGATGTAAGTGTATGATATGTAGAATATTTGAATGTGCATGTATGGCATGCATGTATATGAGCATGTGTGTATTTGAGTATGCATGTATGGAAAGTTAGAGTATCTGGGTAAACTAAAAGCAAAGAATCCATTAACCGTGAACAAGGTTTAATATATACTTAATACATTAAATTGTTACCGAAATGTATGTTTTCACATCAACAGGGAACATTTTAATGGTAAAGTTGTAGGTTCCTTTTTACTTATGGATTATAGTAAAGAAAGAAATCATTGAAGTTTCATATTGTCTCATATTGTCTTTTGTTATCAAAGCACCTGAAATCTAGTCTTACTCAACACCAACCCAAACTTTACCAAGTGCTGGATGATGGGAAAAAACTACTGTTCTCTGTGACATGTTCAGAATTGGAAACTCAGCTGAACCAGATAGGGGAGCATTGGTTAAATACTACCAACAAAGTTACTAAGGAAATGCACAGACTGGAAACTATACTTAAACTCTGGACAAGGTAATGCAAATGACATGAAAAAACAATAGGTTTGGATTCTTTATCATTTTGTATTTCATAAATACAGTTACCTGTATAATATCTTTTATTACGTTTTGAAATTTGAGAGAATTTCAAGAAAACAATGGTAGAGTTCAACTTTCAACCCTAGCTAACTATTATTGGCATCCAACCTGGGGAAGAGTTGAATTATTACAGTATTTCCAGGGATTTATATACTTTTGGTTTATTGTTGTGGTTGCTTTATAATTTAACTGTGTTGGATATAACTCATCCATAATGAGTTGGGTAGGCTATAAAAACTGTAAAATGAATGAATGAGTGATGAATGAATGAATGAATTATAAAGAACAAATTAAGTATCATTCAAAGAGTCCAATGCAGCCTAAATTAATTATATTTTCCCTCCATTGCCAAAGCAGATAATCTGGTTTGCAGAAGCATTATTTACTTTAGAAATATCATATATCTAAATGAAAAACACTAAGAAAGTGTAGAATCTAAGACACACTAGAAAGAAACTATAAAATACCTTCCAGGAAGGAAAAGAGTTGAATTTTATGGTTCATTGTGTAATGCTCAGTGTATGTACTGTCATGGCTCTTGACTGCCATTTCCTTTTTCAAATAAGGGAGTCTTTGCAAATCACAAAATCTGTCTGCTCCTACCAAGGGAAGAATTGAAATTGGTTGGTATATATATATATATGTATTAAATTGTTGCTTATGACAGTGTACAATTTTACATAAAAATAATCAATGGAATTTAAATGAATGTGAATATTCAAGATAAAATATTTTATCAGGAACCTTTTAAATGATCAGAGAATGACTTAATGAAAGTGAATGTCTGTGCCTTAATGTGAAATAAATTTATCCTTCATCATCTTTATAGATATCAGAGTGACTCGGCTGAGCTGATTCATTGGCTCCAGTCAGCAATGGACCGTCTGAAATATTGGACCCAGCAATCTATCACAGTTCCTCAAGAACTAGAAATGATTCGAGATCATCTGAATGCATTTTTGGTAGGTATGAATAAAAAAAAAATAGAGCCATTGACATTTCACGATCTAATTGTTTAGTAACATAATTGTTTCAGTTGCAGAATAAAATTTGTAAAGCAACACATAATGGCAATATCCAGAACTATTGTATATTTCGGGGCTAAATAATCATGCATATATATATATATATTGCAGTGCTGTGCACTCTTAATTATCAGTTCAAAATAAAGCATTTCCATTCTATTCATACTCCAAGTTTATTGATAAAACTGCTGAAACCTGCTAGTTATGCCAAATTACAATTATTTCAGGAATTTTCCAAAGAAGTTGATGCAAAGTCATCCCAAAAATCTACTGTTCTGAGCACTGGAAATCATCTTCTCCGGCTGAAGAAGGTGGATACTGCATCGTTGAGGGCTGGGCTGTCACAAATTGATAATCAGTGGACAGAACTGCTCGTACAGATTCCAGTAGTGCAGGAAAAACTGCATCAGGTAGGGCAAATTCAGCTCACTACATATGATTTCATTCTATGCACAGACAAATACGTATTAGTACTTTTTCTGGCAATCTTCTATTCGGGCATTGCTCATAAATTTCTTCTTTCCAGAAACTCAACCTTGTTTTCAGGAAATAGATTGCTGCAAAAGCTTCAAAGACATGACCCAACTGGATAAATTATTTTAACATAAATAAAAAAATAGTCATATATATTCAAATGTCTGCATACTGAACGATATAGGAATAAAACCCTGTGCATTTGTCAGCCTTTTTTGAATTAAAAGTTTTTAGTCCATTCTTTTCCTAGAGGTGTACTATTTATTTATTCATTCATTCATTCATTCATTCATTCATTCATCCTTTGCAAAGTGTGCTAGCATGAGCAAAGACTCTCTGCTTGAAGTAGCTGCATGAGTAGTTGCATGAGCCTTCAAAAGGCTCATGCAACTACTTCAAAGGCTATGTCAGTTGTATATGTGCATGGTACATGTCTGTGCACACACAATATTTCCATGTTGGGACTGTCAGTAAAACAAAGCAGCTGTGCTTGCACACAAAGGTAGACATCTGAGGACAGATTTTGAAGCAGAGGTGGGAATCTTTCAGATGTGACTGCTGTAAAAAGAAGAAACGGTCCATATATATTAATATTCTTTGCGAAGCACATTTTTTCCAATTCAAATTCCAGTACTTTGCAGTGTTCATACTAGCAGTGATCCAGTGATTCTTCCACTCAGGAAAGAAAAAAGAGAGATGGATTTGACAAAACCTTTTGAGACTATAATGGCTAATAATGCAAAATACAAATGTTCTCAAATTAGTGCTTACAGTGGAGTTGTATGTGATATTTTGGCAATGATTTTTTGATATGATATGGAATGTAGATAATTAGTTGGCAATTATTACAAGGAAGTAATTGATTAAGCAGCAGTACTGTAATAAACGTATGACAGGGTACAGTGGAGTTCATTCACACATTTTCAAATTCAATTCTGGAGAAGATAAGACTGGTATTTTTCCAACTTACAGCGATTCTGTTTATAGATGTTATGAACACAAGGTGTTGGAAACATACACCACATCCTTTTACTAACAAATGGATTGAACTAAATAAATAATACTAATATAATTCAAAATTTTAATTCTAGGCAATTTACTTTGAATTAAATTGTATTAATATAAATGTGATTTATATATACATATAAATGCAATTGTTGGTACCAGTACTGAAAGGCAAAGTATCTTTAAAGTACTGGCTGTTATATTTTGTATGTGTGTGTGTATACTGTATATATATTCTCTGTCTGTCTGTCTGTCTGTCTGTCTGTCTGTCTCTCTCTCTCTCTCTCTCTCTCTCTCTCTCTCTCACACACACACACACACACATACACATAGAAAGGGAGAGATATTATAATATATATAATTTAATATCTTTATTATATCTTTTATTTCTGTTTGGTTATGTTGAATGTTTTCAAATTAAAAGTTGGTTTCATATCTGAACATATATTCTCCATCGTAATATATACACAATGATATACTTACAAACAAAGTATGTACTGGCTCTTAGATTTCATTTGATTTATTTTTTTGCAGCTCCAAATGGATAAGCTTCCTTCTCGCCATGCCATCACAGAAATCATGAGTTGGATTACTTTGATGGAAAATGCTATTTCTAAGGATGAGGAAAACATAAAAAATATAGTGGGACACAAAGCTGTCCAGGAATACCTCCAGAAATATAAGGTATTTAAAGAGGGAATAGTTGGAAAATCGCTTTACATTGATATCTGCTACGTAATTGCATTGGAACTGGTTTTAGACTTAACTTGTGGAGTTGCATTTGAAGGTTGTAATACCCCATTGATTTAGGATGTAAGTTTCTAATTACTGGACTTTTGCCTGCAATTACCCTGTGGAAATGCTTCAGTGATTCATCTCCTGTCTCTGGGTTTGTTCCAGCTAGTTTTGGTAGTGGGGAAGAGATCAAGCCTGAGACAATTTCTTTGTGTGGTTCTCAGAACAAGGTGTTCTCTCTCCACTTCTGTTTAACATCAATATGAGGGCATAGGGGAGATCAAATAGGAGCAAAGGGTCAGATATCATCAATATGGTGATGATAACTAGTTATACATGCTGACAGGGCTGAACAGATATTAACGTTATTAATGTTCTGGATATCAATATTCCATCTTCATGCCTGGAACCTGTTGGGGTATGGATTGGAAGGAACAAGCTCAGGCATAGCCCTAGCAAGACCATGTCTTGGATATAAGGACTTTCTTTTTCCAAAGATTTTCAACAGTGATTTTTAATAGGAAATAATTCTCTACAGGATTATTTTTTGAATTATCTCTTTTCAAAAGAAATACTATAAGAGATAGCAGAACCATTTCCTGCCATCATCATCAAATAAGCAGCTTACTATGTAGAATGCTGAGAACAATTTACAATTTTCCTTTCCTCCTCAATGAATTAAAGAAAAAGGATAGCATAAAGGTAAACATTACAGCAGAAGTTTTGGCGAAGTTTGATGTAAGTCGAAACACAGCATGTGCTAGGATACGTATTGTACTATCTGAGAGCTTCTCTTCTGTCTATTTTTCACAAGGGCTTTAAGATTGATGTAAGCTGTAAGCAGTTAACCGTGGACTTCGTTAACCAATCAGTGTTACAGATTAGTAGTCAGGATGTGGAAAGCAAGCGTAGTGACAAGACGGATTTTGCCGAACAACTTGGAATGATGAATAGGCGGTGGCAGATTTTGCAGAGTCTGATAATGGAAAAGGTAATGAAATAAACTTGATATGTGTGAACATAGCTTATCTGAAACTTTATATGCTGCTAAAACGCTGCCTTCTGAAGGAAGAATTAATTTTGTGTCTTCCACAGATAGTAATTTGTAAACCAACTGCAGTATGGGCACATTTCTTCTGATGGTATCAAATGCTATCCATCAACAAAGCCAGATTGATGCAGTCTTATATACTGTATACCCTGTTTCCCCCAAAATAAGACATCCCCTGATAATAAACCCAATCGGGCTTTTGAGCGCATGGCAATAAGGCCAAGCGCTTATTTCAGGGTTCAAAAAAATATAAGACAGGGTCTTATTTTTGGGAAAACACGGTATCTATCTTTCCAGAGAGCACCAATGACATCCCGCCTGTATAATGCTACAAAAAAACACCAAACCCCTAGTACGGTTCAGTTGCTAGTAATAATACTGTGTTTAATTTAGTAAATAATACCATATTTAAAACCAGTATTTTTGTTGCTTTATGGTCTAACCTTATTTGTCATGCTGTAGTTTTTACTTTTTCACTGTGTTCTTAGCATCTCTTTCTTAGTTAGAAAATTGCAAATATGTTGAACATTCACTTCCTGTTTGTTATAACAAACCTTTTGCTGAGATACAACAAGGGGGGGCTGATGGCACTGATTCTAACAATGGGTTAGTTGAAATACATTTCACAAAATTTGTAGAAATTTTGGCTTGCTGTAAGAAATTATAACTAACAATTTAATTTCAGGATCATACTAAATTGCATAAAGCACTGAAGTAAAATCTTCTCATCTTCAGCTAGGTTGAATTCAGTCATTCCAATATCAGTCATTCCAATGAATTTGATTGATTGCTTTTGCTGGACTGAAACTTGAAAGTATGCAGTGGATTTTGATTCTATTTCAAATTCATGATAAAACAACTTGTTTTGTAAAAAAAACAGTTTTACAAACAACTTGATTGTAAAAAAGATAGGATCAATACCCATGTATTTTTTCCAGTGAAATGTTTCTTTATTTAACTTAGTGAGAATTAAGAAATATGTGATCTTTCCTTCTTCCTTCCTTCCTTCCTTCCTTCCTTCCTTCCTTCCTTCCTTCCTTCCTTCCTTCCTTCCTTCCTTCCTTCCTTTCTTTCTTTCTTTCTTTCTTTCTTTCTTTCTTTTAGATTCAGTTGTTGGAAGGTTTCCTTGAATCATGGACAGAATATGAAAATAACATCCAGAGCCTAAAAACATGGTTTGAAACTCAAGAGGCAAAACTGAAGGAACAACAGAGAATTGGAGATCAAGCTTCAGTTCAAAATGTCCTAAAAGACTGTCAGGTAAAAACAACTTTGCCATTAATTATCAATCAAATCTGTTTTATTATTTTATTGAAAAGAAGAACAGAATGCTAGTTAATATCATTGAAATGCATATCTGGGCAGATGTAAATCCCACTTAGTCAATACAATAATATTATTAATATAATTAGTAAGGTATGTTAATAAATGATATATGAATATTCCCTATTTGGTAGAACTCTTTTATTTATTGGTAAATAAATTGGTAAAAGAGTTGGGGATGTTTAATCTTTGGAGAGATTATTGGTGCCTCTTTTCTTCCTTTTGTTATAGGATTTGCTTTCTCTGTCAGTTCTGTTCCTTTGTTTGTGTTGTTTTTGTTTTGTATTGTTCTTTGTTTTAAAATATGTTTATAAATTTGTAAACCACCCAGTGCAAGATGGGATAGGAATTTAATTTATTATTATATATACAACAATAAAATCATAGCTTCTACTTCTTTAGCTGGTTTTGGCCTTCATACACATCAATTTCTTCCCAAGAACCTAAGATATTGTAATTTATCAGCCTGGTATATATGTGGGTCCAAGCAATGTGGCCTTTTGTAATTGACAGATGGAAGTTTTATCAATGTGCAATAGATTTATCAATTTTCCAATGTGCCAATGGAGCCACCATGGCCAAATATGCCACAATCTTTCAACTTCAATTTTCAGATCTTTATGATCTTCCCCAATTCATTGTTTTCTGTTCTACTATCTCCTGACACAGATATTCTTTACTTTTAAATAAACTAGTACAAATATAATAGATATTTCTTATTGATAGTACAGTTCATTCTTTGTTGTACTGAATTTGAAAATTCTAATCACAAGTTGTTAGTAATTAGTGATTTTACAAAAGCCTTATGCAGTTAAAACACAATATGACAATTTTTTATTTCCTTCAGGAACTTGAAGATCAATTAAAAACAAAAGAGATAGAACTTGAAAAAATTGAACAGACTGGCTTTTCCTTAATACAAAATAAAAAAGAAGAAGTCTGTGCTGCTGTTATGGATACCCTCCAGAAGCTAAATAATTCTTGGGCAAATTTGGACCACCAGGTAAGTAAGAAGGAATGCAAGAAAAAGTACCTTCCTTAAACCAGGCGAGTTTCAAACCACTGATATCAGGAAAGAAGCTACATATATTCTGAATGATAAAAGTAAAAATCACTTTCAATCAAGAGCTGTGCCTCCATGTTCCTCTTCTCCCAACCCAATCCAGATGTCGAAGATGATTCAAAAGCTAGAAATACAAGAGCTAGAATTATTGATTGATTAATAAAACCCTTATGCTGTGCATCAAATAATTAATTATACATTAGATTCCTGAAATCTTTCTACTATTTGTTTCCACTAATCATTGATTGATTGTTTGATTGATTGATTATGTGCCATCATCATTTTCGACTCTAAAACCACATGAGTAGATTCTCCTGGGTAGATTTTCTCAATGACTTTATGTACCCTAACCTGTTATTTCAAGTTCCCAATGATGCACTAATCACAGTTAATAGTAACTACATTTCTTAACATGACATAGATGTTCAGATGGCAGAGAAACTTTCAGCTAATCTAAAATAGAAGCGAAATTTCCCATACAATTCAAAAAGGGAAAGAAAAAACATATCAGAGCCTAGATCTGTTTTATCTTTTATATCTGAATTGCAGTAGAAGAGAATCTCTGTAGCTCAGGGTTGAACTGTGAAGTCCTTGATGCTTTCTAAGATTGTGTTTTTTTTTTTTTTTTGCCTGCAGACATTTCATTTCTTGACAGGGATGCTAGTGAGTGTGTGGTTTGCTCCCTGCTTTTATATAGTAGCCTGCCTTAGAAGTGTTGAGGGTGTGGTTTTCTCCTTGATTAAGGAGAAACTTCCTAACAGTGAGGACAATTAACTAGTGGAACAGTTTGCCTCCAGAAATTGTGGGCGCTCCATCATTGGATGTTTTTAAGAAGAGTCTAGACAGTCACTTATCTAAAATAGTATAGGTTCTCTTGTTTGAGCAGGGGGCCAGACTAGAAGACCTCCAAGGTATCTTCCAGCTTATTCTATTCTAAGTCTAGGGCATTATAAAATTGATACCCCATCTGCTTATATATCCACAAACTACTCACACAGTGTTCACACAAAAGACATTGCAGAAATTTTGGTCTCCAAATAGCAATACCACTTAGACTTATATACTGCTTCACAGTGCTCTCTAAGCGGTTTACAGAGTCAACATATTGCCCCCAACAATCTGGGCCCTCATTTTACCCACCTTGGAAGGATGGACGGCTGAGTCAACCTTGAGTAGTACCCTATGTCTAGTCGTGCCTAGTATGTCTAGTTATTCTGTCAGTATATCAGCCTTATTCCTTCCTCAATCTTCTCCATCTACCCTAATTGAATATTCTGAAGTATGTCAGTATGTGGAGTATGTCTTTAGCTAAAAGAGGCTATTCATTACAGATGTGTATTCCCTGCACAGATAAAGTGACAAGAGGAAGCCAAGAGTAACATACTCCTGTACCATTGGTGTTCTTGGTTTTCAGCCTTCATTTAAGTGTTGTTAGTTTTAATGCTTTTATATTTATTATTTTATGAAATTTTAAGCCACACAGAATTGCTTTGGTTAATGAGTGGGATGGATGGATGGATGGTTGGATGGATAGATAGATAGATATTGCTATCTTGCTTGAAGTGAGGTTTTGTCTCTCTTCCTTCTCTGTTTCCATTTCAACTCCGCTTTCAATATTCGTACCTTACTCCCATTTGCTTCTTTTCCTTTAAAGCTGTTTTCTATGCAAATGTAAGAAAACCTTATCTTCTATTCAGACCTCATCTCATCTCTCTCTCTCTCTCTCTCTCTCTCTCTCTCTCTCTCCCCCCCCCTCTCTCTCAATATTATCTTTCTTTCAAAGTAAAAATATTGATTTGATTATCTTCAGCAAAGTAAGCAGTTGTACATAGCTTCTAAATAAGAATTAGGGAAGGGACAGAAAATAACTGCAATAATTACTGCACTCTTAGCTAAATAGTCATCGTTTGTTAAAAAACAATTCTACTATAGACAAAATATGTCGTAGTAAAATATGACAATTCTTTTTTTCAATTCAAACTTATTTCAGTAAATACATTGATAATTTTAATATTTATTGTATTTCTTGTTTCATTGGCCAGGTCGGTCAGCTGAAAACATTGCTACAATCTGTCCTTCATCAGTGGAGAGTTTACAAAGCATCTTACGAAGAACTTAACAGCTACATGATGGAAGCAAGGTATTCTCTGTCTCGCTTTCATCTTCTTACTGGCTCTTTGGAAGCAGTGAAAGTCCAAGTAGATAATCTTCAGGTAAGCCATAAGAACAAACACATTTATTATATTAAGCAAGATCATGGAATTTTGCCAGAAGGTTAAGAAAATAAACAATTGCCACTCTAAATGTAATTATAAAATAAATTTAAAATTAGTCCATGACAACTCATACCAATCTTTATTCAATAATGTTTCAGGATTTCATTACTTCTTTGCTCCCATCATTTTAGCACCTGCTATAATAATTACCCACCAATTGTGATTTTGAAAATGAGATTTTTTTAAAAAAATTGCTACCTTTTACAATTAAAAAACCCCTGCATATTCTGTTTGCTTGAATCTTATTTTTCTTTGTTTAGAACTTGCTAGATGAATTGCAAAAGCAAGACCATCGCTTACAAAAATTTGGGTCAGTGACCAATGCACTATTGAAAGAATGCCATTCACCAATTACAGAGGCACTGAATAATACTTTGAAAGAAATGAACTTAAGGTATGAAAATACTCGTGTTGTTTTAAGTAAAATCTACAATTTGTACCTACTGGCAGATTGGAAATCTAGTGTAATGTACATTCCCCTTTGGCAAATATTTTTCAAATATGTAGTAATTAATTGAGAAAGTAGATAAAAAAATTCTAGAAGCTAGACTAAGATTAGAAACCTTATATGGACTTTTGGTTGAAGAAAGAAGAGGATGACTAGAGGGTTCATGGATTTGGGGATTAAAAAGTGTTCAAGTAAAAGGGGAAAGTTAAAATGGCAATTACTAGATGAAAAGAAGGGCAGAAGTCATAATTCTATGTTTTCCTTTTTTCTTTTTCTTATTTTCTATCTCTTTTCTTTAATTTTTAAAACATTTATTGTGTTGAAAATTTCTAAAGAAATAAAGGGGAAATAGTAAGTTTTGGAGGTATGTTTTGAATTACTTACTGTACCTCTTTAAATGTAATTCAAAACAAAGTTCCATTTTTTAGCTGAAATCATTTTTTTGTGAATATATATGTATGTGTATGAATAGATAGATAGATAGATAGATAGATAGATAGATAGATAGATAGAGAAGAGGTGATAGACATCATGATCTCCGGAACATTTAAAAGTTTAAAAAATTTTATTTTAAAACTTGTGCTAAGCTTTCGTCGGCCCCTACCGACTTCATCAGTGTGTAAAATCCCCATTGAGGAGCTGCTTCTGTATGTGGTGCCTTTTATGTACGGGAGGAGGGCTTTGCCATTTTCTTGTTCTCTGTCTTGGATTTTAGTGGGGGTTTCTTTTTGGATTAGGTTGGTGATCTTATTTCTTTGGAATCCATTGGATGTTAGTACGTTAGTGAGAGTGTGTAGTTCGGACAGAATCAGCAAGATCCTCCACAAACACAACATCAAGAAGCATTCTGCACAAACCGAAAAATATCCACCATCCTAAGAAAACCCCAAGGACAAAATTGAGTTAGAAAATCAAAGAGTATATGAAATCCCTTGCACCGCCTGCCCCACCACATACATCGGAGAAACCAACAGAAGAATAAGTGCACGCATTGAAGAACACAAGAACTCAGTTAGAAAAGAGGAACCAACTTCTTCCCTGGTCCAACACCTCAAAGCCACAGGACATGATATTGACTTTAAAAAGACCAGAACTATTGCCAAAACTGAA
Organism: Pituophis catenifer annectens; assembly: GCF_029215685.1. Taxonomy (NCBI): domain Eukaryota; kingdom Metazoa; phylum Chordata; class Lepidosauria; order Squamata; family Colubridae; genus Pituophis; species Pituophis catenifer. The sequence continues at coordinate 81,333,334 of NW_027256881.1, forward strand.
CACTTTAACAACAGAATAATCAGAGAAGCCATCAAGATAGAAAAACGTCCACACAGCATGAATAAATGAGATGATACCTCCTGCCAGCCAGCCATTTGGAAACCCGCCCTTATTGACAAACGAGTCCCTAACACAAAGAATGACACCAGACCCACACTCACGAGAGCCACACAGGATGTAACCACCACACATCCACGCAGAAAGCAGACTCAAACCCACACTGATGATCAGGCACGACCACAGACCAGAAGCCAGACCACAGCTGCATCATTAGCCACTTTAAACCCCTCCAATCCATACATGAAGCAGACTGACACCCAACATGAAGAGATGGCACGGCCACGAACACGAAGCCAAACAACAGCAACACAGCTCACCAGCTCAAATCCCCCTGCTACTCAGACTAACCCGAGCACAACCAAGCCCCCACCTAAACACAACACACACCTAGCCAATCAGAGCACAGCCAACCCCCCATCCAATCAGAGCACAGCCAAACCCTCAACCAATCAGAACACACCTCCACCCAATCAGAACACAGCCAAGCTCCCACCCAATCAGTTCACACCCCCACTGGCAGTTAAAAGGAAGAAACAGCTGCGATCACACACATTGCTCCTAGAAGCATGAAGCCGAGAATACCAGCCTGAAGATGACGAATGAGACTTCATCGAAACGTTGCCAAGACACCTCCAATTTTACGCGGGAGAAAACCCGAATAATCAAAGACCTACATACAAACACCCACGAAAACCTCAGTATATATATATATATATATATATTCTTTTACATATTTTACTACTGTGTGTGTGTGTGTGTATGTAAATGCATATACACATCCTTGAAGAAGTAAAATCTTGAATTGTATAAATTTACGGTAGTCCGTTAACTCATTATATAAAACACTTTGCTATGTTCAAATATATTTTTAATGTTTCTTTAAAATCTCTAGCCCTAAATGCTTTTTATATTTGTTTCTTTTTTTAATTTGGAATCCCTCTCTCCCTACCATGCAGCCAAAGGTAGTTGCATTTTTGTTTCAGATAACATTGTAATAATAGAAAAGATTTCATATGTCCTTGGTATAGTTTTGCTCTTCCAGAAATAGTATAATAACAAAAATACTTAATTTTGGAAGAACAGATAGTAAAATCTAGCCAACCTTTACCGAGCCTATAAAACACCAACCAAATTAAACTTCATTGTTATTAAACAGAAGACTACCAGGAAGAGTAATTCAATTTTAGTATTTTCTACTTTGTCTTCCAACTTCTTTAATTCTTTCTTCCAGATTCTCTTAACTGAAGACTACTTATGGTATCCTGACTGTAAATGTTTAGTACTTTTATCCTTCTATTTTTTAAATTAAATAATACTAAAATCCTATATTTCTACAAAGTATAGCGAACTATCTTTGTACATGGCATCTGTTATAAGGCTACTTTATGCCATGTATTCAAAAGATTTTTCTCATCCACCATCCATTATTTTGAGAATGTTCATATATTATGTAACTTTTGCACTATTATCAATTTCTTTCATTTTCCAGATGGAACAATCTTCTAGAAGAAATTGCAGAGCATTTACATTCCAGTAAAGGTCTGCTTCATCTCTGGCAGAAGTATAAAAACTATTACTTGCAATGTTCTTCTACTGTCCGGCAATATGAGGACCGAACAAATGAACTTTTGAAGGCTGAACTCAATAAGGACACTGTTGATGATGAAGTCACTGCTTGGATTCATGACTGCAATGTATGTTTAATAAGCTTGTGGTGTAAACTGTTATTCTGGCTAATACAGTCCTGTACTGAGACACCATGAAGTAAATAAGTATATTAAACTAGTATAGATTATTACAAATTAGGAAGATGCTGATAATGAAAAGAAAATATCTAGAAAATATCTCTATTATTTGTCTCACAAAGCCTACTACCTCATTGCGTCTTGCAAAGCAAGTTTATCTGCTTTTCCATATTTTTGATTAGGATCACATTATTAAATTTTTCTCCAGGCCATAAGAAATAAAGGACTTTTTCGGGTCAACCAACAAATGCATGTGAGTTGAGCAGAGAATACAGTAAACCCAGTTAATTTGGGGGATGGTAACCATGCTGTTCCATCTCCAGAATCTTGGAAACTGTGGCTTTCTTCTACTACCTGACAGTATCCAGTGATAAGCTGAACAATTTTGCTTCTTCAGGAACCTTGTTCATAAATCTAATCTTTTAGTCAGTTTCTTCTATTTTGTTTGAGAGAGAGAGAGAGAGAGAGAGAGAGAGAGAGAGAGAGAGATATTAAAGCAATATATCTTGAAGGGTGAAGTAATCTCTCCTCATGTGACAGGGATGAAATGTTCCCAGTTCGGACCGGATCACCCGATCTGGTAGCAATGGCAGCAGGTGGTTCGGAGAACCAGTAGCAAAAATCCCTGCACCCCCCCCCCACCATGCCCAGCTGAGCCGCATGATCATCAGAGCCTTTTTTTTTTTAACTTTTAAAAGCATTTTTTCTACAACCTCTTCTGACAAAAAAATGCTTTTAAAAGTAAAAAAAAAAGCCTCTGATGATCGCACAGCTTAGCTGGGATCGTCAGAGGCTTTTCAAAGCATTTTTTAAAAAGCCTCTCTGACGATCCCAGCTGAGTTGCCTGATCGGCAGAGGCTTTTCAAAACATTAAAAAAAAATGCTTTGAAAAGTATATAAAAAAAAAGTTGGCCATGCCCACCCAGTCACATTACCCCCCCCCACCAAGCCACGCCCACAGAACTGGTAGTAACAAATTTTATATTTCACCCCTGTCATGTGATTATTAAAACACTAGTTTTGTTAGATAGATTAAGTGGAAATAAAAAGAGACTGTCCTAAAGTCACTCAGGGAACTGCACAGTTATGTAAATATGTGAATCCAAGTCTTATTATCAGGTTTTTGTAAGGACTGGACATAGTTGTGCCAGGATGACATACTGTCATTGTGCCAAGTGCTCGTGTTCAAGCACATGCATAAAGATTGGCAAGAGCCTTGGTGGCGCAGTGGTTAGAATGCAGTACTGCAGGGCTAACTCACCGCTCACTCCAGGAGTTCAATTCTAAGCGGCTCAAGGTTGACTCAGCCTTCCATCCTTCTGAGGTTGGGAGGACCCAGATTGTTGGGGGCAATATGCTGACTCTATAAACTGCTTAGAGAGGGTTGTAAAGCACTCTGAAGCAGTATATAAATCTAAATGCTATTGCTATATTCAGGCCCCATATATTTACTAAAATGAATTTTTACATTACAGTTGCCATCTTCAATTTTACATTTGCTGTGATTTCCACAGGATCTACTTAAAGGCATGAAGACAATGCAAGATTCTCTATCTGTTCTGCACGAACTCGGGGAACAGCTGAAGCAGCAAGTGGATTCTTCTGCAGCAGCAGCTATCCAATCCGGCCAGCTCTTACTAAATCAGAATTTAGCTTCTTTAGAGCAGGGACTCAACAGACAGCAGTCAATATTACAGGTAGGGAAATGTTCCTTGACATGTTAGAAAAAGTAGTCTCTTATTGTACTTTCAACTAGTCACATGGCTATCATTTATGTGCTGTCATAATATCATGCTTAGGACATAGTGATGGAAGCAATCAGAGAAGAAACAGTTCTCCTCAAAGGATTTTTTTGTTCAGACACAATATTTGAGAACGCGGTGGCTCAGTGGCTAAGACTCTGAGCTTGTCGATCGAAAGGTCAGCAATTCAGCAGTTTGAATCCCTAGTGCCGTGTAACATGGTGAGCTGCCGTTACTTGTCCCAGTTTCTGCCAACCTAGCAGTTCGAAAGCAAGTAAAAAATGCAAGTAGAAAAATAGGGACCACCTTTGGTGGGAAGGTAACAGCATTCTGTGCGCCTTTGGCATTTAGTCATGCCGGCCACATGACCACGGAGACGTCTTTGGACAGTGCTGGTTCTTTGGTTTTGAGACGGAGATGAGCCCTACCCCCTAGAGTCGGGAACGACTAGCACATATGTGCGAGGGGAACCTTTACCTTTACCTATACAGACTGATTTTTTTTTTGTTCAGTCACTATGTCATGTCTGAGTCTTCTGAAGAGTCTTTACTCTTCTGAGTAAATATAAAAAACAACCCCCTGGACCATAGCATGCTAAGCTCCTGTCTTCCCCTGTCTCCCTGAATCTGCCCAAACTCATGTCCATTGCGTCGATGATGCTATTTAATCATCTCATCCTCTGTGGTCCCCTTCTCGTTTTGCCTTCAGTCTTTCCAAACATCAGGGTCTTTTTCAATGAACCCTCTCTTCCTACTAGATGGCCAGAGTAGTTGAGCTTCAGCATCAGTATCTTATGCAGTGGTGAAATCTGAACCAGTTTGCTACTGGTTCGCTGGCCGCACATGCGTGCTGCGAGCCAAGCGCACGCTGCGTGTACATCCACAGTACACAACAAACGTGCTGCATCGCATGCACAGTGCGCACCAAACACACACTGCATGTGCGTGCATGCAGGATTTCCTGCTTTCTAGCAAAGCTAAACCGCGTGGCACAGCTGATCGTCGGAAATATCAGTTCAGACTGGTACTGGTAGCTTTTTTTAACTACCAGTTCGACCGAACCCGTAGCTTTTTTTTTACTACCAGTTTGCCTGAACTGGTAGTTTTTATCACTACCAGTTTGCCCGAACTGGAGCAAACCGGTAGCATTTCACCCCTGATCTTATGCCCTTCCAGTCAGGTTTGTTTTCCTTTAAGACCAAAGAATAGTTAGGGTTGAGTTCCTTTATACAGACTGATAGTTCAGCATTTCTTTATGTTCTTAGTTGAACACAAAATCATTAGGTTTAAATCTTAGCATTTCACCTTTTTTTTCTAAAGCAAACAACCTATAAATGAATGTCCACATTCATTTGGCAACAGAGCTTTTAGGCCACAACTTGAATTATGACCTTAATCGGCATAAGGTACAACTTTACTTATAATTGTTCCAGCTTCATATCATTCAAACACCACCTTTTTTTAATTTAGAAATATAATGTTCCTTTTTTATATTGGATTTCATGCCATTCTAAGATTGGAAAAAAAAACCTGTATTAATGAACCGCCCCATTTTTTAAAATTTAAGGCAGGAGTTCAAGACTACCAGACCTTTAATCTCAGTCTGACAGGGCTGGAGCAGTGGACAAAGCAAGCAGAAGAGATGCTGAAAATGCAAGATCCAAGCCACTCATCGGACTCATCCATCATTCGGAACAGAATGGAAGAGCTTAAAGTGAGTTTTTGAAAATGCTTTTTTTTTTACCTTCAAAACGCATTTTATTTATAGTTATTGGGTATTTATTTATTTATAAATTTATGTTTACTTTAAAAACCTAAATGGAAAACGAAAACTATGTATTTGAGAATAATAAAGTGGATTAAAAGAATGAGCGAGATTAAATACCAGGTAAAAAAGGTTCATATCAAAGAAGATAGAACAAAGTGTTCTTATGTATGTATGTATATAAACAGCCACTAGCTTTGTATTTAACTTGTATGTAAGTATTCTCATAGAATAACAAGATCTGTTGCAATAAACAGTGCTAACTACTGACTTCCTCAACAGAAGTATGTAGTTCTACTTTTTTCCCAGCTATTCCCAACAATCATAACATTGAAGCCTTATTAACACAGTTAAGAGCTCAAAACTTTTTTTAGGGTGTATTCCAAGGAATAGTTTCATTTTTGTTGCACTGAGCTCCTTGGAGAGAGAGCAGATGTATTATTAATTTTAAAAAATACATTAACATTCTCCCTGTAGTGTGTAAGTCATATCGGGCACTTTAATCAATCTTCTAAAAAAGGAAACATTATTGTTAGTTTTTTCTCCTAAATAGAACTTTGCTTGTGAGCTGTCCAAGGTAATAGTTACAATATGGGTAACTGTATAACTTGAAAATAAAGTATGTTTTATTATTGTAACATAAAGCATCGAAAATTGTACTCTAGTATAAAATACATATTTTGCAGTAATGTACCCGGATTACAAATATGGCAATTAAAACTATTTATAAACCTTGTTTCCTGTCACTTTATAGTGCCAGATGCTAAAATTCAGCAGCATGGCACCAGATTTGGATCGTCTAAATGAGCTGGGATATAGGTTGCCCTTGAATGATAAAGAAATCAAAAGGATGCAAAATCTGAATAGATGCTGGTCAGTGATTTCTTCACAAACTACTGAAAGATTCAGGTAAGTCAGATATTTACAAAACAGTGTGATTTACACAGATTGGAGTTTTAATAAAGCAGAGTTGTCAGGCCAATAGTTCTAATCCTAATCCTAAAAAACTAATTCTAGAATTGCATAAGGTTCGGAAAGATATAAAAATTTACTTCATTCTGTTATATGGTTTAAAGCAAGACTCTTTCTACTATGGGTCAAAAGAGGTCCAGAAGTAAAACTAAAAATATATTAAGTCTGTCTTGCCAGAACTTTATTAAAATCTAAATTTATCTTCTTCACTGGCTGAAAGATTGCTTGTGTATACCTACTTTACAAAAACCAGTTGGCCTTCCCAAGGCAATTAGATGACACAAGTAAAGCAAATTAGATATAAAATGCGTATATAAAACGCAAACAAAAGAGTGGCAGCCTTCGAAAAATTTCATTCAGGTGACAGTTACTAGGTTCTTATTTGCAGAATCATCTCTTTAATCAAGAAGCCAAAAGGATATTTCATGATTCTTCAGATTCTGGTCTCATTAAAATTGCTTGCTGCCTGTTTTTCTGGCCTTAATTGATACTCTGTGACCTATGGATCACTAATAATGAAAAATAATTGCCGCAGTAAGAAAATTACATGCAACAGAATAAGGCGTTCAGGGTGTGAACATTATAGGGAGAAACAACATTATCATGTATACTTTTTGCTTCAGATATGCTAATTAGCTGCAGGAAACCCCATTCCTTGATCTGTCAAATATTTTATAAGTTCATTTGGTGTGTATATAGGAGGAATGAAGAATTACTGTTTTTTTTTTTTGTTTTTTTTTGGGGGGAGTATAAAACACACTCCCCCCCCCAAAAAAAGAGGGTGAAAATTTGGGTGCATCTTATATACCGAAGGTAGCCAAAAATGTGAGGCACGGAGGCTGCGATGGTCTGTGGCAATCCCTGCAGCCTGGAACAGCTGATCGGGGGTATTCTGGAAGGCCGATCCACCCGCCAATCAGCTGCTCGTGCTGAATCAGACTGTAATAATGTGCTGAAGCTGACCTGGCTGTTTGCTATTTGCTGCAAGGACTCAGAGTTTGCAGCAGCAATCACATCCAGAAAGTACACACAAGTAACTGATTCAGCAGGATTCAATAACTTCTCTTTATATATAATATAACACATGAAGTAAATATACAATACCAAAAGCAGGTTTTCAATATGGTAGTAAATACAAGCAAAACACAAGCAGAGGAGAGGAGTTTCAGTTTTGAGCAGCAGACTAGTTTACAGCTCAGCACAGACTCAGAACTGCAAGCTAAGCCATGCCCAGGCTCCTTGCTGTCTCCTTCCTTGTTGCTCACACAGCAAATACTGTTTCAGTTTCCAAACATCCCTCAACTTTCTCACACACTGACAGAACGCTAGCCAGATGAATACCAATGGATGCTGGTAGGCAGAGACATTTTTTTTTCTTATTTTCTTCCCCAAAAACTAAGGTGTGTCCTATACTCCGGAACATCTTATACTCCGAAAAGCCTTTGGATCTACCTTCTCTTATGTGAAAAGAATTCCAGTGAAAAATGAACTAACCTTTTTGAACTGTCCCTTCTAATTATGTCACCATGTTCCTGCTGTGCCTTTAAAGAGACAAACAAACAAAAAAGTGGGAACCATGTCAAAAATAAATTTTCTAGTCTGAACACTCAATTATGGTTTCTTTTAAAAGATTATACTGGAAAAATCACAGTTAGGTGCTAAACCCAAGACAAACAAACTGCATTGTGGCTTAACATAATGTATGAACCCAAACAAAGGGAGAGAGGAAGAAAAAGCTGATAAAAAGTAAGGTTTATAGAAGTAACAGATTAAAATGTATGTTTGATTATTACTGTCTTTTTAATTTCTCTGCAGAGAAGACTCTTAATAATCTATTATTAAAACAGAGTGTGCTTAGAAAAATAAAAGTACTTCCGAACTTTTTTTCTTTAGGAATTAAAATAAAGTTTGAAGTGAGACAAACAGGTTCACTAACTTCAAATTTAAGAAATGGCCATTAAGAAATTAACATTAAGAAATGTTTGTGCTTATATCCAGTTTGTTTCCTTTATTTCCTTTTTCATCAGCATGTTTTTAAGAATCCAAGATGAAGTCAGTAATGTTGTTTGGGTAATCCAGTAATGTTTTATTTTTATTTTTTTAAAAAGAAACATAGGTTTGTTTTTTAGACTCGGATGTACATTGAGTCCTTCTTTATCCTTGCAGTAAGCTACAGTCCTTCTTGCTGCAGCAACAAACCTTCCTAGAAAAATGTGAGACTTGGATGGAATTCTTGGTTCAAACTGAGCAGAAACTGGCTGCAGAAATTTCAGGAAACTACCAGCTTCTTTTAGAACAGCAGAGGGCGCACGAGGCAAGTTATAATGACAGGATTCTTGAACTACTGTATCAACTTCTTTTATTAATTGTTAATGAACTTGAACTGTACTAATAAGGATTGATTTGTTCAAACATATTTTGTTCTCTGTTCATGATCATAGAGCATGACAGCTGGATTATATAGGAGATGGACAGACACTGACATCAGATGGTATAAAAATGAAAAACAAAATGTTAAAAAGTTATGATATTTATGTAGGTACATACCAAGCTCATCTAAATTATATTAAAGTAACCAAAATATCTTTACAATCCCCAAGGCATGTCACAACTTTCGAGCACCCCTATATGTTTGGAAAATGAAAGTTGAAAAATTTGGCACTTCCTAAATTATTATCTGTGGCTGTAGAGATGGCTGTTTTTGAGATCCGTTAGTTGTGAGATCAAATGCAACCAATAATAGTAGGCTAGATAAGCAAAAAATAACCCTGTAAAAATCAGTGTCTTGTTCAAAACTAAAAAATAATAATAATAATTACCTCCCTCACCTGCAAATAGGGGGAAAATAAATCACTGCTTCAGCCTGATATGAATGTAAACAACTAGAAGAAAGAGATTGATGGAGAGTTTCAATCTACAAAAGAGTTAGACTTGGCCTACAGTCACCAACTCATATATCAGGGCTAAGAGGCAGGTGTTCTTCCACAAACTTAATTTTATTATAGAAGATTTAAGACTTTTCAGTGTAATCGAGCAACATTTAGCTAAACAGATGAACTGCAAAACGTATGATAGGTAAAGTAAAGGTTCCCCCACACATGTGTGCTAGTCATTTCCAGCTCTAAGGGCAGTCTTCATCTCCGTTTCTAAGCCGAAGAGCCAGCGCTGTCCAAAGACATCTCCGTGGTCATGTGGCCAGCATGACTCGACGCCGAAGGCGCACGGAGCACTGTTACCTTCCCACCAAAGTGGTTCCTATTTTTCTACTTGTATTTTTTACGTGCTTTCAAACTGCTAGGTTGGCAGAAGCTAGGACAAGTAATGGGAGCTCACTCCGTTACGTGGCACTAGGGATTCGAACCGCTGAACTGCTGATCTTCTGCTAGACAAGCTCAGCGTCTTAGCCACTGAGCCACCATGTCCCCTAAAACATACGATAGCACAATCTAAAACTAAGTTGGGAGATTCTGTGATTAATTGAATACAAGAATCCTCCTAATTTGGAAAGATTAAATTTGGTTTCTTTATGAATAATAAATATAGTGCAGTAGACTTCAAAGGCTGGACACCAGACCCATTCTGACATTTATCTCAACATGTGGACTTGACAAAAAAAAAAAAAAAAGAATAGGGGCCATTCACATGCAGAAAAAGACTATTATTGTAAATACATTCATCTTCTCTGTCTGGATTTTTATCTAGCTTACAAGAGTAAATGAAGCTTATTGCCAACAGAAGTTCTAGAGAGCATGCATGAAATATATCTATGAATGTTCAGCCATGTAGAAAATTGGGGGAAAAAATATATTGTTCATAAATTACAAGCTTTTTTTCCTTTGATATTATTACTTGATTTTTTTTCTGAATGTGTAAACAATTATATGTCTTCAATTTGATAAAGAAAAAGGGGAACATTACATATTTGTAAATTACACATTTGCATATGTATTACCTATGTGTCATATTTGCAAGATAAAATTTAACATGAATATAGACAGTGATATAAAAGCCATTAAAATGGACCACTTTCTTTATGGCTATTAATTTTTTAAAACTATACTGTAAACCAAATCAACCTATAATTTGCTTTTTTAAAAAAAAGTCTAATTACTTATCCATTTAAAAATATCATATATCCTAAGTATATTAGAAAGGTTAAACTTTTATTTTGGAATCAGATTATGTTTTGTTTAGCTCATTTGGAATTCACTTTTAAAAACTTTTTGTTCTTTAGCTGTTCCAAGCAGAGATGTTTAGTCGGCAACAGATTTTACATTCTATCATCATGGATGGCCACAACCTTCTTGAGCAAGGGCAGGTAGATGACAGGTAAAACGTGTATTGTAAAAAAAAAATCTGATTTTCCAACTGTTTCATGTTTAAAAGCTTTGCCTTTTTATCTAATATGCATTTATTTTCCTCAAACTATTGACACATTATAATAATGGACTACTACTATTTGTGAGATTGCACTTTACATGACTGATATAGTGCATTTGCTTTCTATTACATATTCTGCTTGTTCACTTCCAATCAATATAGATTTTAGCTGTAACTGGTTCCTTGTTGCCTTTATTTCATACATAAGAATTTGGATTGGCAATGCTGTTTTCCACAGGAAAAAAAATGTAACTATGCCAAACTTTTCATCTGACTATTACAAAGTTAGTTTTAGAAGTTCTCAGTGGGAGTATTTCAAAGGCAAATGGATTCTACAATACAGTAATAGAAATCAACGTATCATAGTTGTTAGCCATTCTGGCTGCTTTTGTTTGGCTCACTTTGTTTCTATACTAAACACGTTGTGTTTTTCCTTTTTTTAAGGGATGAATTCAATTTGAAACTGGCATTGCTCAGTAATCAGTGGCAAGGGGTAATTCGTAGAGCCCAGCAGAGAAGGGGCATCATTGACAGTCAGATTCGTCAGTGGCAACGATACAGAGAAATGGCAGAGAAATTGCGCAAGTGGCTGGTGGAAGTGACTTGTCAATCAGCAAGTGGGCTGGGCAGTGTTCCTATCCCACTGCAGAGAGCTAGAGCCCTGTTGGATGAAATGCAGGTAACTATTGGCAGACCATTTTCAATCTAAATAGATTCTGGTATCACTTAATGGAACGAATTAAATATTTCACTGTACTTATTTAGTCAGGTATAACAGCAGTTATTAAACAAAGTGAAGACTTTCTTAACAGAACTTAACTCCGAATAGCTACACAATAGGCATGTCTAGGTTGTCTCCATGGCTCAAAGAGTATAAGACACATCAGAATATAAGACGCACCTTAGTTTTTGCGGAGGAAAATAGGAAAAAAAAATTCTGCCTACCAGATATTCATCTGGCTAGCGTCCTTAGTCTGGTCAGCTTCAGCACATTAGTTCGCTGGTTTTGAGCGCGCTCGTGCCGGGTTGGGGATAAAAAACAGCTTCTAAGCACAGCTGATCATTGGAGAGAGAAGCAATGAGAAAAGCAGGCGAAGCGCAGAAGATAGCTTCACTCTCTAGCGCCTTGTTAGGGCTGAAAAAAAGCTTCAAAAAAGCTACATTCGGAGTATAAGACGCACCCAAATTTTCAGCCTCTTTTAGGGGGAAAAAAGTGTGTCTTATATTCCGAAAAATACTGTATTTATGAAATGTGTGTTGGTCTTTCCCAGGGACACTTTAATATAGCATCCTCAGTATACAACAATGTTTGGATTTCTTAGACTGAATATGATCCTGGAAAAATTCCTTCATATCTTATGTTGCAGCATAATTAAATTCTTACAAAGACCTGGTTTTTATATAATATAACATTGAAGCAGGGGTAAAATCTAAATTTTTTTGCTACCGGTTCTGTGGGTGTGGCTTAATTAGTGGGCGGGGCTTGGTGGTAAGGTGACTGGGTGGGCGTGGCCAAGTCAATGTCACTTCTTTGCCCCTTTTTAACCTACAAAACACAACACAACACAACTGGCTCACCCACAATGTAAAAGCAGCTGTGCTAGACTCAAAATGGCCCCGCAACAAGCAGGAACCTCACACAGCCACAAAAAGCCCAAAAAAACAACTCTCACACTTTACACACACACAACACAACACAACACAAGTGGCTCACCCACAATGTAAAAGCAGTTGTGCTAGACCCAAAATGGTCCCTGAAACAAGCAGGAACCTCACACAGCCACAAAAAGCCCCAAAAACCAACTTTCACACTTTACACACACAAAATTCCACATACAGCTTTGTGAGATTTTGTCTGTTTGTGTAGTTAGAGTGAAACACTACAGAAACACACTAAATCTCAGAAAGCTGCACAAATATTATTTTATTTTAATTTATTTTTATTTTTGTATAAAAGCAGCTAAATTTAAAACTTCCTAAACTTTAGATGGCTAGGTCTAAAAAAAGAACAATTAAAAAAAAACCCAATTAACTATTTTTTTTAAAGCTCCCAAAGGGGAAAAAAACTTACCCAATAGAACAGGGGTCTCCAACCTTGGCAACTTTAAGACTTGTGGACTTCAACTCCCAGAATTCCTCAGCCAGCTTTGCTGGGAGTTGAAGTCCACAAGTCTAGGCAGGAAGGCAGGCAGGCAGAAAGAGCTGCTCACCGATGAGCTTGATTGCAGGCAGGGAGATTCAGTTGCTGATGCATGGATTACGATCGTCATGCAATCAGCAGCTAAGGTAAGCAATCTGGAGGCTGGGAGTGGGAGGGGGGAGAAAAAAAGAAACTTTTTTTCTTTTACATGGCTCTGGCAATCCAAGCTGAGTTGCCTGATTAGCAGGCAACTCAGCTGGGATGTCAGAGCTTGGCTGGTCAGAGCCATTTAAAAGGAAAAAAAGGCTCTGATGATCGCGGGACTCAGCTGGGCATGGGGGGCGGGGACAGGGATTTTTGCTATCAGTTCTCCGAACTGCCCGCCACCATCGCTACCTACTCGCCCGAGCCGGTCCGAACCGGGAGCATTTCACCCCTGCATTGAAGGGCTTTTTCTACCAAAAACCTCAGTTTTTGAACCTTCTGAACAGATAGTGGGGAAATTACAAAAAGATCATAGGGAAGAGTTCATTAAGCAAGAGAGTGGGGGAAAGAAAGGAAACAAAACAAAAGAGGAAAAATAAAGTACAATAACAGCTGATGAAATACTTACTGCAAAGTTTCATTATGAAATGTCTTTGAATATTAGTAGTTCAGGTTGGTAGTTATGTTGTTGGTTTGAGCTCCGAGCTTGGCGATTTCGTTACAAATGTTTCATCTCCATTCAAAGAGACATCTTCAGTGCGCTTTGGATTGTTTCATTATACTACCAGCTTTTTATGCAGAAGTGATTATAATGACAAAGTTTAAAAGTCCTCCTTGCAGGAAAAACACTCATCCTTTGATTTAGGACGTTACTGACTGACTTATCTGACAATGTTATGAAATTAGAGTGATGTTTCTGGAATGTCTTTGGTCTTCCCAGCTCAAAGAGAAAGTGCTTCTTCGCCAACAAGGGAGCTACATTTTAACAGTGGAAGGTGGAAAACAGCTGTTACTCTGTGCTGATGGTGAGACAGAAGCATCTCTACAGAAGGAACTTACAGAAATCCAAGAGTGCTGGAAATTAGCAAACCTCAGACTTGAAGAACAGAAAAAGCAGCTCGCCTTACTATTAAAAGTAGGTTCATTTAAATTAATCTTTAAAAATCAAATAAGACTACTTCTTTGAAAAGCTCAATTGCTAGGACATTGGCCTTGCTTGTTTTTGCTATGTGTTACATGTAAATAGATAAAATTCTTAGATTGATTTTGTGGAATCTTATATGTCTTACCTATAGCAACGTTCCCTAACCTACTGTCTTCTGAATGTGTTGGTCTACAAGATAGATTTAGAAAGTTGCAGAAGGCTGACCTGTGGCACCACAAATCATGCTTTCTGTATACTGTTTGTGTTTCTTTAGTATAAAGTACATGAGTTGCCTGTGTTATTACTATCTGATTTTTGAACCACATCCTAGAACAGTGATGGCTAACCTTTTCCGGACTGAGTGCCCAAAATGCAAGGCGCGTGTGGCCACGCACATTCACCCCCCCCAATATGGGCCCCCTGCATGAGCCCCCATGAATGTGTGCACATCTCCACGCGCCCCCCCATATGCACGCACGCACGGCCCCCTGCACACCCTGTGCCCTCCACACATGCGCAAGCGAGCCCCCGCACGCATCATGCCCCCCGCATGCACGGCAGAGACCCAACGACCAGCTGGCTGGCAGGAGGCGAGCGCGCATGCGCGGCAGAGCTGAAATGGGGCGACGGCTCACATGCTCACAGAGAGGGCGCTGCGTGCCACCTGTGGCACGATGGTGTGCCATAGATTCGCCATCACGGTCCTAGAACTTATACTTTAAAATTAGCCTATAGAAGCCAGGTTTATGTAGAAATATATTCTGCATAATATATCCTTATATTTTATTATTTATGCACTGTTACTTTTTGACTGTTAATACTTTAAAAGTACACCGAACACTGCAGTACATTAATGTGTACATTAAGTCCTGCCCTTAAAAACATTATTCCACAATCTTTGTTTTAACTTGTTAGTCCAAGCAATTTACAAACCAGAAAACAGGATGTGTCAGGTAGTTTACAAGACAAGAAATAAAATGATGGAAAGTAAAGGATTTCAGAGTGTAGAAATGGCACCTCATGTAAATTAGAGATATTTCAAGGAGCAGGAATTAACATTTGGGCTCACAAAGAAAGAAAGAAGTGTTATTATTTTTGTTATTATTATGATAATTTCTTCTTTTTTATATTGGCAGTAGTAAGTGCAGTGGAGGTATAAAGAAATGGAAGAAACAAATGCAGTCTGTACTGTTGTTGTCTATGTATTTGTATTTATTTGTATTTATTAGATTTATATACCGCCTTCTCCCGAAGGACTCAGGGCGGTTTATTCATGTTTATTCATGCCTTCCTAATTTAGCAAACCTTCAGAATACTTTTTAAAAACACTTTTATATTGACAGTCCCAATCCATTTGGACACTACAAGTAGTGTGCATCCATTGTTTCAGCCATTATTTCAAAGTTACAGCAGTGCTGAAAAAATGACTAGTCCTCAAAGTTCTGGTCATTGCAGCATCCTTGCAGTCATGTGATCACAATCTTGACACATGGGTGTGTAATTCACATATGTGAACGATGCAGTGAGCCACATCATGTGATCATCATTTGTGATCTTCCTTGCCAACCTCCCACAAGCAAATTCAATGAGAAAGCCAACAGGGAACATTACAAGTACTAGTCCTTCATAGCATAACTCTCATTTACTGTATGTATATACCTGTTAATTATAGGGAATCCAAAATATTGTGATTCATGCCCTAATAAACTATCCCTGTGATTAAAGTTGTCGGTTACAATATTTGTTTGTATTACATTCAACTTTCCCCTTTCCTTTATGCCTTTTACTTTTCTGACTGGAAATTAATACAGTGTTAACTGTTTTTGTAAATTCAGGATATGACTTTATAGAGTATTACAAAATAGTAGCCCTCAAATCTTATTAGATCTGAGTCACTTGTCCCAAAGGTGCTTTTATAAAAGGCAACTGGACTTTTCTTTGAAGTTGTCCAAGAAGTCTCTTCAGCTGTGACATCTTAGTCACTTGTGAATAATCCTTGTGCCTTCTATAGCCACAGATTCAATTTATATATTGTCATGGTTTCATCAAATCTATTGTGTAATGTAATGGTTAAGATGTTGGATATAGGTTCAAGTCCACCCTCGGTCATTGAAGTTTACCGAGTAACTTAGAGCCACTCACTCTTTCTTGCCCCAACAAAGTTCACTGAAAAGCTAGATGAAAATGTATACCTTGCTTTGTGCTGCTGGAGGAAACATAAGTAATTAGGACCCTAAAGTGTTAGGTTTGAGAACCCATTTTCTCTGTTCTTCCTTTGCTTCAATTGAGAGGCATTACATTTATATTCCACCATTCAGGACTGGGAAAAATGTGAAAAAGGCATATCAAATTCCTTGGAAAAGCTAAAATCCCTGAAGAAGAAGCTTTCACAACCATTGCCAGACCATCATGATGAGCTCCATGCAGAGCAGATTCGCTACAAGGTAATGCACATTGCAGTCTGATTCTAAAGAGAGATAATATAACATAGAACATAGCAATCAGGACAGATCATTTCCATTTTATTGTATTATGCATGGAGCAACAGGTGACTTACAGACAAATATATTTTCATTGAAGTAGTTGATTCTGTCAAGCTTGGAATAATTTTTTAAAAATGAAGAGCAAGATCATTCTTAGCCTTTCCTTTATCATAGTTTAATACTGTATAAGTTATTAAAAATACAGATCTTTTAAGTTTTCTTTAAAGTAGTTGTCTGGATAGTGCCAGGTTTGAACAGAGAGGAGCAGGAGTATGGGGGGGGGGGGGGACTGTTTAAAATCATGTTTTTCTGTTAAAATTTCTTATGAAGCTATTATTTTTCCTTATCCTTACAGGTGGGTGAATATACATCCAAAATAAAGGTTTCTTTCCTAAACTCCAACTTGGATCACAGGCAACTTACCAAACCATGTAATTTAAAACTGTATCATATAATACACTGCAGATATATACAGTATAGCAGGGCCCACAGAAAAAGGAAATTCTGATATTCTCTTAAGTGGAAGCATTTAAGAGTAAAGTGCTTTTGAAGTAGACCAAAACACCAAGTATTCTTTTTAAAATAAGTCTGGAAACTGCTTTTGTTCATCATAATTATTCCTTTTGATATTGTTATTTTTTGCTCTGCAGTACTGTAGAAATTTTTTTTAAAAATATTTACTTCTATATACTTTAAAGAGTTTCTTTCTCCACAATAGGAACTAGAGAGTGCCGCTGAGGGATGGACCAACGATCTTTCTCATTTGAACTTATTAAAGGAGACCCTGTCCACTTTCATTAGTGCAGAGGACATTTCGGTACTCAACGAACGTATTGAATTATTGCACAGACAATGGGAAGAACTATGTCACCAGGTACAATAATATAACCTGCCAAAAAAAAAAAAAATACAAAAATAACACTTTTCCTGTTAGGCCAGACTGGTTTGTGCAGACTACCAGGCAATTGCTGAGTTTCAGCATAGTTTAATGTCTGAAACATTGGATTTAAATATGATAAGCCTGGATTTGGAATGCTCAATTAACTAGTTATATATAGTTCTTTAATCTTCTTAGATGCAATTCGGGATATAAGTAATAAATACAGGATCAGAATGCCATTCCTACTAGCTTGCTGCATAAGTATAAAAAATCTTAATATCACAAGTTACAAGTCAACTGATAAAATATTTCCTAAGTGCCAACTCTCCTCACCCAAAAACCTGCCCCAATGTATCTTGGTTTGTTTTCTTAGCAGAAGAAAATATGCCTTCCTGGGTATATGAAAAGAAAACGGACCTTCTTTCAGCCTTTTTTTCACCTTTCCACCCACTTGATTTCACTTTAAACACATTGATATACTCCAGATGGATAGATAGTAAAAGAGAGTGATAGATGCCTATCTTTTGCTGATGCCAAAATTCTAAGCAAGCAAATCAAGTCCTTGCTTTCTATTAAGGTTGCTTTCTTTACTTATAAATATTTAGCTGCTGCTTTGAAAAGATGTTTCAGCTCAACAAAAGTATAAATACCCTCTCAAAGCTGTTTCATGATGCTATGTTATTCTTCTGCACTCTGAAAGCAACGAGAAACTCCCCGTTTGCATGAGATTTCACCTAGTGTATTTGACAATGGAATCTTACTGTTAGCTGGATTTTTGGATCTAGAAGAAGTAGCATTGAAACCAGGGGTGAAATCTACTTACCTTCCCTACTGGTTCGGAAGTGCACGCACCCCCCTCGCGCTCTCTGCTCGTGCACGCAGATCACGTGCGCGCTTGGACCCTCTGCGCATGCACAAACCCTTTTGCGCATGCACAGAGGATAAAAAACAGGTTACTTCCTGGTTAAAACCAAGAAGTAACGACAACAGGGCGGGTGGGTGGAGCCTTGCACTGCCGTCACTACCAGTTCTCCGAACCACCCACCGCCATCGCTACCAGTTCGGCTGATCCGGTCCTAATTGGTAGCATTTCACCCCTGATTGAAACCTTTAAGAAGGATAATAGATATATTCGATTGTTCAAAACAAAGCTAAGACACTTAAAAGCAAAACATCTGAAAATTCTCAAGGAAGGCAGCTGTAGTAATTAAAAAAACCAACTGTAAGAAAGAAGTGCAGGAAGAGCCCTAAGTTTCAGCCATTCATATGTATTAAGAAACGAAAGATAGAAGATACATATATAAACACAAAAAAATTGATAAATCAGGTAAACATCCTGGATGCTTATTTTATTTTATTATTTTATGCCAAACAAATTGAATAATATATGAGCTGAGTCCATTCAATTGTTCTTTCAGTTTGGTGTCTAAAGTCAGGGATGGGCTAGTCAGTCATTTTTAGGCCTTTTCACTTTCTAAGATTCACAAATATACCTTTCGACCAGTAGGTAGCAGCAAAGAATTAAAATGTTTATATTTCTTGGCTGTTTGTTCAACTGGATGTCAGTATATGGATCAGTTACATGAAAAGACAAGCAGACAAACACATGGCAACCCATAGAACCTAAGTTTTTGTTCCAGAGCATTCAGAAAACCTGGGAAGCATAGTTAATATCAGGGACATTTGCTTTGCTCATTGGTCAGATGACTGCTTGATGAATCCTTCTACAAAGAAAAAAGGAAAAAAAGTTTCAGGCACCAGGAACCTAAGCCCCATTACAGTCAACCGTTGACTAAAGGGAGGACAAGAAGATCAGCTACCAGCAGAAGGGGAAGATCCCAAGGAAACTGGCAGAATCTATTAGAATGGCAAGATTGCTGATACAGAGCATGTCATTTCAGACCACCTCCCTGTCACTCCCATGCAATAGCTTGATGCAGAACATTAGAGAAAACCCTGAGCATGAAACCTTAAGCCATCCTTAGATCGAAGAAAGACACTGACATACAGGCAGAGAGGCATGTGGAGATGTGCTTGAGCTATCCTTGCACCAGCCCAAGGAGGAAATTAGGAAGTATTTGTTTTTCACCACAGTAAATTAGACAAATACTGATTTCTGGCAGTTGTGGCATTGCTTTTTAATTGTATTAATTGTATTAACAAGATAGCTCTGATTCCTTGTGATTAGGGAGGCTGTTATAATTCCTACATTTTAAAAAGGAGCAAAAGATTATCATGGTAATTAGAGATGATAAACTTGTTGAATGTTGTAAATAAAAGATTGTGCCATATTTATATTGGAAATGCAGGTGGTCCTCATTTAATGACCACTTGTTCAATGACCGTTCGAGTTTACCACAATGCTGAGGGAATGGTACTTATGACTGATCTTTGCACTTATGCCAGTCACTCTTTATCTCTGCAGTCATGTAATCATGATCTGGGCACTTGGTTCCCTACTCACAGTTACAGTACTAAAGCATCTTGCAGTCACCTGCTCATCATTTGCATCCTTCTTTGCCCTCATTTAATAATTGGATAGGATTCACTTAATGACGGCAACCAGAAGTGTGTGAATGTCTTTTGCAAAGCAGTATAGTCACATGACATTGTGCTTTATGACCACATTGCTTAGTGACTGAAATTCCGGTCCCAATTACCATAAATAAATGAGGACTACCCATAAGAAATGCCCTTACTCTGACTGGTTAAAGAATGACAGAAGGTTTGATTCTTTTATTATTTCTCTTTATTTGTTTCTGAACTTCAGTATCTTACTATCTTGATTTTATCATGCCCTGTTCAAAGTCTGTTTGGACTGGGGTGTGCTATAAAAGTTCGGAAACAAATAAATATACAAATGCTTTAGCTTTTGTATAAACACCTTCACCAAGAATTTAGATGCCATGCTCTATCATCTACTTGGATTGGCCAAGAAGAGCATCCCAGTACTGTTACATGTTCATTGCACAAACCTTAATTGGTGTCAGAAAAGAATTCAAATTTTTTGAACAGGGAAAACTTGCAAATAAACTTATTTGGTTGGATTTATTCTTTGAAGGCTCAAGAGACAGAATGCATGCTGGCTGTGTTGGAAGGTGGAGGAGGGGGACAGAGATAAATAATTTTTTTATGCTGCACACACTGAACAACTAATTCCTTATTTCGGATCTTGAGGCATTGGCAAATTTGCATTTTTACCTGACTAGTTGTTCTCCATGCAATAGAGGAGTTTAGTTCCACAGAGAAGAATTAAAGTAGTTCCTTGATACTGGGGTGTGAAAAAAAAATACAAAAGGAAATTAGAATCATTTGTATCTTGTTTTACATATCTAAATATGGACTGTGGTGAGTCTTTTAAGTGTTTCCTTTCTCAGTAAAGGAAATAAACTGAGAAGGAACTACATTTATAGAAAAGAAGAAACAGGTGCAGTAAGTAAAGCTTAGATTGTTGAAAAAATATAAAAATATATAGTTTTTTTCTCTAGATCTGGTTTGCTTCTGCTTAATCTTCTTTTGACCTACATTTTAAGATTTAAGAAATCATGTTATACATTTATTCTGAGGACGTTTTGTTGCCATTCTTCTATTTCCTTTTCAATTTCATGTCAGATCTGATTGGAACCATCAGAGACCGTAAATCTTTCTTTATTACAAGCCATCCTTCTGGGCTTGCAGGATGTTCTATGGATGGCCTTCTTCAAATGGCCTTCTAGAAGTTGGTAAATACTTAGTTCTTCTGAAGGCCATAGTAGACTGATAGAGTGATTAGGGGTGACAGTAACCTAATCTGTTCTTGTAATTTGTAATTCATTTAACATGTCATTCCTATTTTCTGTGGGGGGGTTTTATTTATGTTATCTGTATCCACCTTCTCGGTCACTTAACAAACTGAGATAGAGCTAAATCTCATAAACAAACCAACATATAAATATGAAATAAATTCATCAATATCTGAGTCATTTATAGGAGATATCACTGGATGCAAGCTGTTTAAATACTATTGCAGTAATATTTTTTTTATCAATGGAGGCTACATTTTTTAATTCAGTTGCCTACCATATTTGTATGTTTAGCATTTTTTTAAAAAGCCAGTTGGACTATAGTAGAACAAATTAATAATATGAATAGCAACAGGATCAAGAAAACTGATCTCATAGTCTTAGAATTTATTGCATTGGGAAAACTACTTCAAAAACTCCTTTTTTTTCTTTTCAACGGCATAGTTGTTAAAATATGTCTTAGTGAGTAGTTGCAGCTCTATATTTAAAAGTAATCTCTATATTTATGTATTATCTGAGACATAAGCATAGTTGTCTAGGCCAGGAGTCTCCAACCTTGGCAAATTTAAGGCTGGAGGATTTCAACTCCCAGAATTCCCCAGCCAGCAAAGCTTTGCTGGCTGGGGAATTCTGGGAGTTGAAGTCCTCCAGCCTTAAAGTTGCTAAGGTTGGAGACCCCTGGTCTAGGTTGTAGATATATCTACCTGACTGTCATTATATGAGGTACACCTTTATCTGCAATTGATAAGCCTGAATTGCTTTATCTTCCTCTGAAACCTAATTGTGTATCGGGTAACTTTTTGTATTTGTGTACATATGTCTTTCTCATTACAATTTGGCCAGAAGTAACCTAAGATTAATAACAATTGTTAAGCTGTTAAAGAAATCACATATTGTTGAAGCTTTATCTCTCTTTTAACTTCGGCAATCATTTTGGTGCAGGGTGAACATTATGCCTAACTTTTCTTGTTATCATAATCTAGCTTTCTTCCTGCATATCTTTTAAAGGTTTCCTTGAGGAGGCAGCAGGTGAGTGAGAGACTGAATGAATGGGCAGTCTTCAGCGAGAAGAACAAAGATCTCTGTGAATGGTTGACACAAATGGAAAGTAAAGTTTCCCAGAATGGAGATATCCTCATTGAAGAAATGATTGAAAAACTCAAAAAGGTACAGGGCTTCTGCTTTACTATTGCAGACGATTCCGTAAATATTCTTAGCTTATCAGAACTGCAACATGTTATATCCCAGGAAGCTTTCAGTAAAATCTTGGCTATGATCCTGTATGCTATTTTATAATCTGGTGCTCTTATAAGGGCCATGTTGGCTGGAAAATCTGGGTTTTATATTTCAACACACCTGAGTGTCACTAATTTGGCTAAACTGAACAATTTGTAAACTTTTGGGGATTTTATTTTCCTGTTGTCTGTTAGATTATTATCTCCTATAAACACTTTCAGAATTATAGAACAGGATGTTTAGCTAGTATTTAGATAAGAGCAACTATCTAGAGAAGAGCAACTAAGCAACCATTTGTTGCTCTAAGCGAGAAGATTTTCTTAAGATGCTTACTGTGTTTTGGTTTTTTTATGTTCTTCTGTCATTCAGGATTATCAAGATGAAATTGCAGTTGCCCAAGAGAATAAAATGCAGCTTCAGGAAATGGGAGAACGGCTTGCTAAAGCAAGCCACAAAAACAAAGCTCTGGAGATTGAGTATAAACTTGGCAAGGTCAATGACAGGTGGCAACATCTTTTAGATCTCATTGCAGCCAGGTATGTGTGCTATGTGTGTCTGTATGCATGCATGTGTTTCATGGTACTTCTGATCTTGGTGGATTGCAAGTGGGATATAAACACAAATACTAACAAAATAAATAAAAACAAAACAAAACAAAACAGCCTAACTTTCATGTTAAGACCCAGCCAGAAATAAAGATTTACAGTGAACTGTTTACAGAGATTGCACTTCAGCATTTACAATATCCTATTTTTGCAAAATGCCCTGCCTCTCACCTCTAGAACAGGATCAATCCTTTATTCCCCTATCATAACACCACTCGCACATCAGTATGTTACCTATTTTTCAATGGTACTTAGCCATTTGGTTTCCATTTAATTATTTTGTAATTTTCTGTGATTCATTGGTACCTAATATTTTGTTGTGGCAGAATAAACCCTCTTCTATAAAAGGTTTTCATGTCAAGGTTGGCTGCAAGGGCCATTCAAATAGATTCGTTAAAGCAGGAATTGTTATTTTTTGTGGTACTAGATAGTTCCTCAGGATGTGGGTTTTCAAGCAACTAATACCATGAAGATAGAAAAACTAAAGCAGCGGTATTTAGACAACATGTTTTTATCAGCCTGTTGTGACTGAAAAGAAAATTATACTTAAGACACATTTATAGCTTTCCATTTTTCAGCCATTTAAAATTATAATGGAACGCCTTCAATATAAATAAATATTAACTTTTTCATCAAGGAGTTAACACCAGTTAAATTTAAATACAGTATACTTAAGTATACTGTTTTAGTATGGTTTTATTAAATAAATGCTAAAATTAACTTGTTTAAAGTTTATTGATCTGAAAAAAAAAACCCAGTATGAATGATAGATTGTTATTTTTACTCTACTATTTCCCTTCAGTTTTGTACCTTTTGTCAAAGTTCAGTCATTTTAGATGGTTCAAAAATCCCTTTCCTTGCTACTTTAAATGCCTTTGGTGATGCCTCCTAACAGTTGGAAAGATTCATAAAAATTATAAAACAGGAACAGGAAGTCCATATACCACCCAGCAAAGGAACAAACCAAACAAATATCCCACTTTTTATTTTTATTTGATTACATCAGTCAGACGCATTTTTTCCTGGATTGCCTTTTTGGACAGGTTAGTCCACAGCTGCTCAGAATTTATAGTGGATGCTTTTTTACCCTTCCCCTCCTCCATTCATGGCCTACATTCCTGAAGATCACCCTGACACATGTTGATGAATGTAAGCTTTATTTAGAAACATGACCACTTGTCACGCAGCTTAGTCTCATGTTATCAGGCAGTGACTTACCAACTTTTGTTTGGAGGGTGAGCACTGTTTGCACAGTACTGTAAAGTACACAGTTTCCAGTAATAATTGGATTGAATGCTCTTAATTATTATCCTGGAAAGTTTAATGCTGGTGGATTTACATGCCCTGAAAATGGCAGATGATCACAGTATGGATTCAGATCTTCCTGACTGCAATTGTGATGTGTCAAGGCAAGCAAAGTTTTGAATCTTTTATTATTATGCTTTGTTTTATTGCTGTTCCTAATAAAGGGTTCCTAATAATGAAGAGATCCATGAAAAATGGGCATGGAAAATAATGGGCTCCATGAAAAAAAAAATCTTTCTACAATTAAAATATGCAAGATACAACACACAGGAAGATACATAGAAAATGCATTTGAATGTCATACTTTTTTTCTGCTATAAATGTGGCATGGAAAAAGGATTATGTCGGGAATGGTTTTATAGAAGTATTTCAAATTGGAAAAAAAATAATAATAACGTAAAAAAATTGAAAAAGAGTTTCAGAAAGTATTTCAAAATTTTACTCAGATTAAACAACCAAGGATTTTTGAAACATCCATATTTTTTGACATTAAGAACAATAATTTGGGGGGTTGCTTTCTGTTTATTTCATTAAGCAGTGTGACTGCAATTTTTGAAATCATCTTTCTTGCTCCTTTTTAAAGAAGGTTATTATTAGCAAACAGCTGTCTTATTTATTCATAGTTGTGACTTCATGGCGCATTATAGTGCAGTTGGGTCATAATATATCTTTTCAATTAAAACACACTTTAAGGTTTACATATCTGAAAAAGTTTTCATAGTATTTAATGAACAATAATAAAGCAATAAATTATTCCTGCATGTATTTTAAACTTAAATATGTTTCCAGTACTTAATTCGAGATAATACATTAATTTAATGTATTAATTTAAAGTTAAGAATATTTATCCAACAATAAAGATACTTCTAAATAATTGCAACAATGTCAAACTGTAACACATATTTAAAAAGTTCAGCAGATTTACTGTAGCTATAGATAAGCTTGTTAAATTTAGATCCGTCATGTGCTGATTTCAACCTGCTCTTTTTGGATGTTGGGTAATTTTTTAGCAGGAAAAGAAATCCTCCCCAGCTTCTTGAAGCAATGTGGTGGGAGATGTTACACTTTGCTAAGAAAGTTAGCTTCCATAAATATTGTTGCAGTTTTATCTCAGAGAGCAGATTGCTTTTGCTTACAATTATTTTTTACAGCGTTTGCATGATTGTATATCTTTTCAGTTGAAATGGATGCATGCTCTAGTGAAACTATAGTCTTCCAAAATAACACACACACAAGTACAGTAAACTTTTGGCGAGAGTATGCAAGATGAGTATGTGACTAAGACTCAAAAGATGTTGTTACACTAACGTGTTCATTTCATGAATAAAGGACTGTTGACAGTTCTGTTATGATAGGTATTTAGTTTTTCAAAACCAGACGTATGCTGAAGTAAACCACAAACTTTGACACTTTGACATTAAGCAAAAGAGAATTACAATAGGATATTAGATTGAATTACTATAGTTAATTTCTGGGGTGGGGAGTGAGTTGCCAGAAAGAGAAGAAACATGTTGTAGAAGTGCACAGAAAGAAGCATTGCTTCCCTTGTATTAATTTTGGCTCAAGCATACAAAAAAGAGAGAGAACTTATTTTCACACACTGAACGATATTTTTGAACGATGGACCTGTAATTAATTTTAATAGTGTTTGTACATCTATATAAAAAAGGGACGCAATGGCTCAGTGGCTAAGATGCTGAGCTTGTCGATCGAAAAGTCGGCAGTTCAACGGTTCGAATCCCTATTGCCACATAACAGAGTGAGCTCCCGTTACTTGTCCCAGCTTTTGCCAACCTAGCAGTTCAAAAGCATCTTAAAAATGCAAGGTGGAAAAATTACCTTTGGTGGGAAGGTAACAGTGTTCCATGTGCCATTGGCGTTTAGTCATGCCGGCAACATGACCATGGAGACATCTTCGGACAGCGCTGGCTCTTTGGCTTTGAAACAGAGATGAGCACCACCCCTACAGTCGGGAATGACTAGCACATATGTGCTAGGGGAACCTTTACCTTTACATCTGTATAAAGTCTTTGACTACAAGATGCTATGAAAGAGGAGGAAATTCTTCATGACAAGATTGAGATTGAATTGGAAGTGGATTAAAAAACAATAGGCTGACATGGAAAAAGATGTTACACTGGACATACAAAAGAAACTATCTGATAACTTAATTAAAAGGGATATACAAACAACAAAATGAGAGTGACCTGGACAATTTTTCTCTATGGGGTTTATAAAAGAGGCTTGTGAAAAGTTTTGAAGAATTTTGTGAGAAGGAATAAAGGAAAAAAAATTGAAAAGAAATCAAGTTTTACATCATTATTTGAAAGGATTAAACTAAAGAGTAAGGTTGATAGAAGTAAAAGGAAGGAATATAAAGTTGGTTTATTTGATCATTGTTAAACTAAATAAATTTTTATCTCTGGTAACATTTAATTGTTTTTTGCTGACGTCAGAACTCAATTGTTTATACATCTGTGTATAGATAAGAGATGGGACATGGCAGGAGGGTAAAAAGAGATTATTTATTGTATTTTAAGAGAAGGTGATAAGTTACTAAAATTGTTTACCTTGTGTTGAAAATATGAAGATACTTTATAATATAGTTCTTTTTATTTACTATATTCTTATTGAGGCGGCTTCAGGAAGCTTAAAATAGCCATAAATAGTTGAACAGTCATAGCAGGCACAAACATTTCTGACTCCATGTTGGGGAAAACTCAGGTTTTCAAACCCTTTTGAAAGACAGGCAGGAGCTGGGTCCGTTCGAATCTGAGAGGTAACGCTGAAGTGATGGACTCATTCTGTCATATCTTATCTGCATTTTGTACCAGCTGTCAAAATAGTTTGAACCCATTCTTCCCCATCCAGTGCCACAGCCACCAGACCCTGAGACAGAACCTTAAAACATGGCTTAACTAGCCAAAGGTTGAGATACACAGTTTGGAATCATCAGCACAAAGATTATCTCTAACTCCATTGTGACAGATGATCTGATCCTGTTGCCCAATGTAAATGCTAAGCAAGAGCTGAGCCTGCCACAAAACAAGGGCCAGACCTCAACCCAAAATCAACCGCAACTGAATCCATTTCTAGTGGAGGGAGAATTACTACAATACTGTACCTCCAACCCTTGAAGTCAGAAGAATCAATTGTATCAAAGCTGCTCAATGATCAAAGAGAACCACTCCCAAGTCTGTCATAGATCATCCATAAATATGATTAGTGCCATCTCTGTACTATGCCCAGGCCTGCAACTCAATTGAAAGAGATTCAGATAATTGGTTTTCTTTAGAGTCTTCCGAGCTGCAATCCAATTACTTTCTCAACAAACTTCCCCAAGAAGGAAAAATTGAAGAGGGGATAAAAGTTTTCCAACACTGTTTAGTCCAACAGTGGCTTATTGAAGATGGGGCAAACCACCACCACCTCAACACAGATTGAATCCATCATCCCATCTCTCAAGGATGAACTCGTAACTGCTTGAATCACCTCAAGATCATCTCTTGGGATGCCTTAACCAACTAGGGAAGGACATTAACTTAAAATGACAAATCCAAGGACCCTGTCCAATCCCTCAGAACTAACCAGCACAAACTCTTCTTAGGTGTCAGACCATATGTCAATCAACTTTATATGTCCTGCACAGCTGGAGTGATAATTCCAATATGCTTTTCCAGCAGATACCTAACCCCCCTCCCCATTTATTTATTTATCACATTTAAATGGCTGCCCATCTGATAGTAGCAACTCTGGGCAGTATTAACCTTTCAGATGGTTTTCTTACTCATCTCTTCCTAAGGACTAGGCAACCATAAACAAGACCGACAGAAGGCACTCAAAAAATAAAATTAAAGTGGAAAAAGATACTGTTTTATCACTTTTATTGCTACTGTGTAATCCTTATTAAATATTATTCCTATTATCAGAGTTGCTCTTTGTCCTTCTCCAGAGATGCTGTTGGTACAATATTTCTTCTGTCACCAACTTGAAATTTTATTTGAGAATTGGAAGGGCTTTTGTACACAAGGCACACAAATTTAATTAAAACCAACCTCTCTTCCCAAGAAGTGGCTAGGGCTTAGTCAAACTGCACAATCTCCAGTGCCTTCTGAAAACTAAAAAGATCAATTAGGCAACATGTATATCCTAAGAACGATTTAAGACCTAATTTGGTTCTGATCCTTGTCCTCAGCAATTTGTCAAGTAGATTGGACTGAGATAGGCAGATTGACTGGCCCAAAGTCACCCAGTCAGTTTGCATGGCTGAGAGTAAAATAGATCTACAGTTCCCATTCTGAGTGCAATTCTTAACCGCTACACCACACTGATTCTTTCATTCACTGGAAATATTGAACCTGAAGCACTCATTGCTAAATGAAAATTAAAAGAAGCCTTTTCCTATTTTCATGATCTAAAAGTAATTATTGTGAACAATGTATTTTTAAAAATACTCTTTAATAGTTATCAATATTATTTACACTTTTATCTATACTTTTATTGCCTGCAGATGAACGTACTGGGTTATGTTATTCATATCCATTCTAAAAATCAAGACTACATCGATACTAAAAATTATTAAAATATGTAAAATATTAAAATTTAAATTATTAAAAATTATTTAAAATATAAAATATGTTAAAAAAGGAGATATCTAGAGCTTCTGAGTAAATATGCTCATGGTGTTGTCTGTGACTTTTAACAGGATGAAGAAACTGAAGGAGACCTTGGTGGCAATCCAGCAATTGGATAAGAACATGAGCATCTTGAGATCTTGGCTCGCCCACATTGAATCAGAGTTATCCAAAGCCATTGTCTATGAAACTTGCGATTCCGAGGAGATTCAAAGGAAACTAAATGAACAGCAGGTAAAATAAAAACGTGAGGTAGAAGAGCAATCAAAACAAAACAAAAAATCCCCCAAAATGAAATACCCACATTTCCAATTGCATAATGGTGAAGGTGATCCAAGTGTGGAGCAGGTTTGGTTCTGCTGTTTCCTGTGGTACAAGAGGGCAGCAAGGAAGATGCCCTTAAATTTCAAGGCAAGTGATGCTTTTAGCATTATTCTGGTAGAACCTTCTGCTGGCTTGACATCCAGTCAACATGGAACCGCTCACTGAGCCTGCCAACCAGAGGTAAGGCACTACCATATTATGTACAGAATGTTAGCTTCTGGTGTAATTGGTTTTTATTGTGTAGAAGTGAAATGTGAGGTACTGTTAACTGCCCTATATACAAATGAAATCTTTGTGTTAGTATTTCACAACTTTATAAGTGGGTGAAATGAAAATGAATGTTGTATTTGGGAAGGCCAAATTATTCTTCCTTCCTTTGGCTGTTTCTAGGTTATTGTTGTTTTTATTATTTTCCATGCAGAGTTCAATTACCTACACAAATTTGGGTATACTATCATTGAAGTTAAGAAAGTAATCCATAAGTCTAATATTGTAATATTTATACAACGCTTGTATAAAATCAAAAATAACTGATTTAAATCCCTACCCAAGGACAGAATATTCTCTATCTATATCCACTGTTTTGTTGGATCTTACGAAAAGAATAACATGTGCTAAATGAGATCTTGGAAATATATTCTTAAGCTAAGCATTTGTCAGGTGCAAACAATCAGGACCATACATTAAGTTGCAGTTCAAAAGATTGATTGCTCAGGCCTATACACAAGAATCTAGTCAACTATAAGTTCAGTACCGTGTTTCCCCGAAAATACAAACTATCCCAAAAATAAGCCCCAGCCTGTTTTTATGTGTGTGCCTAATATAAGCTCTACCCAAAAATAAGCCCTAGTGAAGGGGGTGGGCATGGCCAGCATAGGAGGCGGCGAGAGTCTGTGAGCCAACGGTGTCTGGCAGTAGCTACAGCCCATACAGCATAGGTGAGTTGAGTACCTGTGCAAGCAGCAGGCGGAAGCAGAGGCAGGGGGAAGGCAGGCGATCCACACGTGCCGCATGGATCACAGGAAAGCCGAATGTTAATGGGGTGGAGTGACAGGCAGCTGCGGGAGACTGATCTTCATGCAACAACATCGGCAAAAGACAGAGGCAGAGGCACAGGGAGGAGGGAGGCGATCCGGATGCACCACACAGGCCACTGGAAAGCCGAGCAGCAGTGGGGCAGAGCATGGGGCGGCCACAGGAGGCTCATCTTCGCATCTCTCAGCTTGCCTGTGGCCTGCTCCATGTGTAGTGATCACCTGCCTTCCGCTCCATGCATCGGGATCGCCTGCCTTCCGCTCCATGCTTTCTGCTCTGCGCAGCCCCAGAGTGTGCCGACCAAGGGACCAGTGGGCTGCAGCTGCTGCCGGATACCGTCGGTCCCCACATGCTTGCTGGCTCTTGTTTGTGCACTGAAGGGGGGAGCGCCCAGCTAGGCTGATCACCCTGAAATTGTGTTTCCCCGAAAATAAGCCCTAGTGCTTATTTTGGGGCCCAAAAGAAAATAAGACGGGTCTTATTTTCGGGAAACCATAGCACTAAATTGTGACAGATAAGGGTTAATTGAATTCAAGAGGGGTTGGATGTGGACCATTTGTGGGAACATAACAACTCTAAGTTGATGACTCACTTAACTCCATCCTTCAGCTTTTCTACTGCATTACTTCTTTCATTGGCTATAGTTAATGTTATAAATTATGAGTCTTTTATGCAATGGAGTTGGAAGGCTATATAAATTTGTGTAATACATAAGTAAAATCCATGTTTTTGATAAATTCATTTGAGTGTTCAGAATTGATTTTCGTTTATACTCTCAAATAATCCTATGCAAATAAAGGCTTTCCATATATCTAAAAACATATAGAAGGAGTCCTTTTTTTTGCAAAAATGAAATATATTCAGCATCTGATAGAGCTAGATATATTCCAGAGAATTTGGATGATTGTACCTATAATTAATTTAAGATGTTTCATCAATAATTTAAGTATAATTTATAATTTGTGTTTAATAATGAAATAGAGATATATGAAGTAATACCCTGTGAATATTTTTCCTAGCTTTAAAAGAAGTATAGATTTATATTTAGATTAATAATGAATCTAACTATCAAATGTGTTGTGTTGAAACACAGGGAATTCAAATTTATCTATTTCTTAATGTCTTTTGATGTTAGATTTCTAGAAGTACATGATTCTTTAAGGAATGTTAGAATCTAGTATTACTAATTATTTGACTTCTAAAATCTTGTATTGCTTTCACAAGTCACATATTCCTGACTTGTTTTGCTAATTAATTAATTACATTTCTACTTCCACACAGTCTAAAAAAGGTTGAAGAATGTGGGATTAAATTTACTTGCTAAAAATTTAGAGTACTTGTTATCAAATTTAAAATGTTATACCTTTGAATATAGAGGCTCTTTTAAAATTTTATCATCTTCTAGAATTCGGTTCTTTTCAATTCTAGCTGTTTATAGACTTTTGAGAAATCTGATTTATTATGTTTTGCTAACAAATCTTTCACTTTTAAATCTAATTTGATAAAGATTTTTTTTCCTTTTAAATTTTACTCCTCTGTATAATACAATTCCCCTCTTATCACAACTTTCACTGCTTCCCATTTTATACCAAAGTTTGGTTTACATTATTTCTTTTGAAAAACATATTCAAGGAGTAAGATTCTTTCATTGTATCATCCAAACCTCTAACATTTACATATATCATAAAATATCATTTCTGTTACCTTGTGTCTTATAAAACAAATTATTCTGGCTTAAAAATATAAATATTTTGTTGCCTGCATCAGTAATAAAATTTCACCTTTCTGCTTTTCCCTTCTTAAGAAGAGTCTAGACAGCCACTTATCTGAAATAGTATAGGTGGTTCTGCTTGAGCAGGGGGCTGGACTAGAAGACCTCCAAGGTCCCTTCCAGCTCCTATTCTATTCTATTCTATTCTATTCTATTCTATTCTATTCTATTCTATTCTATTCTATTCTATTCTATTCTATTCTATTCTATTCCATTCCATTCCATTCCATTCCATTCCATTCCATTCTATTCTATTCTGTTAAGTTCCTAGCCTTGCCATATAGTCCTTACTTCAAATCATTTCCCTCTGATGAGCCAAATATTTTTATCACCCCCATTTCCCTCCTTGTCCACCCTCTCCTCCTGCATTCAATTGCAGACCAACAATAAATCTACAGAGTTTCATAAGGATCGTTTTTGAGCCCCTCCGTAACAGGGATTTTTTTTTTTTTTGCCACTCTGTCATCCCTTTATCACCCAATTAATTCAGTTAAAATGATGAGCTTGTCAGCTGGAAATCTGACAGCCTAGGTTTGAGATCTGAGTGCTGTGCAATGGGGTGAGCTCCCATTCCTTGCTCTAGCTACTGCCCACCTAGCAGTTCGAAAGCATGCAAACACGAATAGATAAATAGGTACCACTTCAATGGGAAGGCAACAGCATTCCGTGCGCTTCGGTATTTAGTCATGCTAGCCACCTGACCACGGAAATGTCTTCAGATAACGCTGGCATCCTTGGATAAGAAACAGAGATGAGCACCGCCCCCTAGAGTTAGACACGATTGGACGTCCTTATAATTTTATTTTTATGTGCTTTCTTATATTAATTTTCTGCATCCCTCTTCCTAAATAATTTTTATCTCACCCATTTATATCTTAATTCTAATCTGAGCTAATATTTTAATCCCATACAAGAACTTTTAGTCTAAAGGGTTCATTTTGTATTTTTCCCCATTTTGCTCATATTTGTGTCCGAATCCTCTTCCAGTTGGGAGCTTCATTTTGCAGCTGTTTCTTCTTGGCTTCATCTCCAAGGTCATTCCTTGTCCAAGTACCATCAGAGGGAATCTTCTTCAACTCAGCCAGTTTTATTCATAACCCGAATAATATAAATTGTTTCTATTCCTTGTGGTTTCAATCTACTATGTTTAAATGGAAATTCCCATTTATACTGAATTCCCATTTTTATCAGCAATCCTGTAAGAAGCTTAAATGTCATCATGTTTTTAAGGCTAATATTGATAAAACAAAAAATTATGTTTTCCTCATAAATTCCTCCTCCAGCTTGTGACAAAATAATCTTTTCTCTATGAATGTCTCTAATGGACAAATATGAACTGTAAGAAATAAATTTTGCCTCAAAGAATTTTTGTTCACTAAGAAATTTAATTATAATATTCCTTGGTTTATTCAGCTTCACAATCTTGGTATTTCGAATTCTGTGTGCATACACTATGTCAGTTTCAGAAAAGTGTAATTCTGGGAGGAAATTGTTAAGTCTTCTTACTGTGTAATCCATCAATTTGCCATTCTCAGCCTTTCACTAATACCTCTGATAGAAAGGTTGCTTCATCTGATATGACGATTAATGCCTGCCACAAATATTTGATATCCTTCTCAATCTTTTTTTACACTGGAGGCATTTTTAATACTTGAGCTCTTAGTTTAATTATCTTCTTGAGCAATGTCTTGTATTTGACTTAGGGTCAAATAATTGATAGATATTTATTTTGGAGTTTAGTGTTGGTTAGTTTGAAAAGGACTATGTGAAACTGCTACTTAAGAATATTTTAAGATGCTTAACTTCAGCCAGTATACCCAAATACTTAGTCTTGATAGCAATATTTCACAAGAGAAGCAATGAATGATCATTATTTGAATTTTAAGCCTTTTTCCAGACTATCACTGCAACATTACAATAAAAATCAATTAGAAACAGTACTTAAATTTTAAATCCCCACGATAGAAAGTGTCAGCTAGACAGAGTGAACATAAATTTAGTTTGAAGATAGCAGATTAACGTGCTAAGAGTCTCGGTAACAAACATTACTGAAGAAATATATATCCATTGAAATGACTTACATAGCTGTAGGTGACTTGTTACTAGTAGTGTATAATTGAGGAATAAAACTAATAATGAATAAGAGCTATAGATTTCAGCCTCTTGTCCAGTGTTATTCTACAGACCTGAATCATTCACATTAGCGATTATTCCTGAAAGTCAATAATGTGCTATAAGATTCATTGTGATCATATGAAAATGCCAGGAAGAAGCCAATCTGTTGGGTGCTGTGCTCATGATTCAGGACTTGAAGCTTTGAAATTATTTGAATCTTGAGTTTCAGTTTGCATGTCATCAAAGAGAAGCTAATAAACTTTGTCTTCATAGACTCTCCTTTCTTCTTCCTTCAAAGAGACTGACACCATTCTTAATTGTTTTAGATCAGGGGTGTCAAACTCGATTTCATTGAGGGCCACATCAGGGTTGTGTTTGATCTGGGGGGGGGGCAGCTCAACATGCGTTTTCAGCCACTGCGGCCTCCTGCAGCCCTCTGCCAGCGAAAATGGGGTTGGGGGGGCATGCAGCCTCCCTGAGCTCCATTTTCACTGGCAGAGGCACCGTGGGCCAGTCCTTCACTGTTTCCAGGGCGGCCCCATGGGCCAGGTCTAAGCACCCTGTGAGCCAGATCTGGCCCACAGTCCTTGAGTTTGACACCCCTGATTTAGACTATTATTTCCCACTTTCAAATATGTATGATCTCAGGTCACCACTACATAATTTCCCCCCCTCTCTTGCATATTTTTGTTCAGAGATTCTCAACCTTGGCCATTTTAAGATGGCTAGACTTCTATATCAGAATTCCTCAGCCAGTCATGCTGGCTGGGGAATTCTGGAAGTTGAAGTCCATCCATCTTAAAGTGGCCAAGGTTAAGAAACATTGTTTTTTTTTTGTTCATTATGCAAAAGGATACATTCAGTCATTTATTCCTTTCCTTTCTTCCCCTAGTTCTTTCCTACTAGGGACTCTTATCCACCCAAGAATACAAATATATTCTTTGTATATGTTCAGCCAATTGGACTTTAAGCAAATATTCCTTAAATTGGAATACCCAGAATCCTTATGGCAGCTTCCATTGCTCTCTCATTCCCACTGATCACCTAGCATATTCACATGATACATAATAGTGGACATTGTAAGATAACAAGAACCAGCATTTTCAGAAGCATAAGGTGCTATGATGTGAAACAAGAGGCATAATGTCAGGTATCCTGGTCTTGCTTGTTTGCAGACATGGCTACAATGGTTCTGTCTTGGTTTGTTTATCATGTTAAACAATTAGGAACACAGTTACTTTGAAATTAGCAATTTTTGAAAGCTTTTTCTAAAGTCTTGGTTTATTGTTCTAGTTACACAACAGTAATTTCCTTCTGAGTAAAATGTGATCATACTGCATGGCACGGAATGATCAGAAACTGGAACAGAGATATTTTGTATGCTTATTTGGTAAATTTATAGCTGCACATATAGCATTCAAAAAACTCCCTGTCAGCATCAGAAAGTCATAAACATTTAAATCATATGCTTACAATCAATTGTGATTTGACCCAAAATGTAGATGGGCCACCTAGATTTCACTGGTTGTTGTACAGGAGACAGGATGAATTGTTATTTGTTATGTTTATTCATAATGACAACTGGTAAAAGTGGTTAGGGCAAGGGTGTTGAACTCAAGGCCTGTGGGCCAGATCCAGCCCATGGGGTGCTTAGATCTGGTCCACAGGGCCGCCTGGAAACAGCAAAGGACTGGCCCGTGGTGCGGCCCTCCCGAGCTCCATTTTCAGTGGCAGAGGATTGCAGGATGCCATCGCAGCCAAAAATAGAGCTTGGCAGCCTGTTTTCACTGACAGAGTGCTCAGGCCACCACAGGCGCCCCCAGCACGAGTGACATCGAGCTGGCCACACCACCCTGGCCACACTCACCCTGCCCCCCCCAAGGTCAAACACAACCCTGACATGGCCCTCAATGAAATCGAGTTTGACATCCTGGGTTAGGGTATTAGACTAGAAACCAGCAGACTGCGAGATCTAGCCCATGCCTTAGGTATGAAGCCAATTAGGGAGCCTTGGGCCAGTCATTCTCTATCAGCCCTAGGAATCAAACAAAATCTGAAATCTTGCCAAGAAACTTGCAGGGACTTGTCCAGGCAGTCATCAGGAATCAACAATGATTCAAAGGTGCGCACATACACATGTGTGCATGCACACACACAAACACACACCTTTATTCATCACACAAAATTCTTTCCAAAGAAAATTTTGTCAATATTTCTTAAAATAGGGTTGCAAACTATATTCAGCATGTTTGATATTCAGACTTGATCAGTCTATATGCCAGACAGGCATAGGCATAGAATCCATAGAGTGTTCTTTGTCATATATTGAATCACATTAGCTCAAGCCTCTGCCCCGGTAGAGATAGTTTGTATTTTAAAAACAAAACTTAGTTGAGCAGAATTTGTACATAGAGTTAGGGGATTAAAAAAATATTTCCATGTTTCCTATGCCACAGAATTAATTTATTGGAATCTACAATTGGGAAACCAAGGAAAAAGTATGCAGAAGAACAGGTGCTTTGTGTAGTGTTACTTTTGAACAATGGATCACCAGTCTACCTAGGAATCTGCATTTCTTCTTCTTTTTTCCTCTATGTGGTGCTAAATGTCTTCATTTTTCTGAACAAATTATAAATATTAATTGTCTTTATCTTATTCCTGTGTTAATTTGACTTCTGTTCCAAATGCAAGAAATTAAGTTATATATAAGGCAAGACATCTAATTCCAATTCTACGTTAAATCACATTGAAATGCAAATGTATTTGAATTAGTGCTATTAAAAGACTAGTCTCTGATGAAGACTACTTCATTAGATGAAGTAATTCTGTATAGAATTATATTCAGTGCATTTCCAATTTTACAACTGTAGTTAAATCTCACATTGCTGGCAAAGTCAGGAAGCATGAATGACGTAGACTTCAACAGCATTTTTAATGCTGTAAATTAAAAATACATTATTGAAAACTGTTCCAAGTGATTTATAATAAACTAATTAAGGTAGATGGGTTTTTTCCTCCAAATGTGATTCTCACCTCTTAGTGAGTTTGCTCCTGAATTCTTTTGCCCCTGGCTGATATCCACAGTTTCTCACTTAATTTTTAACACTCTGAAATAGCCAGTAAAATAGTTGCTGTTTTTTCTTTCAAACATC
Source organism: Pituophis catenifer annectens (assembly GCF_029215685.1). Lineage (NCBI taxonomy): Eukaryota > Metazoa > Chordata > Lepidosauria > Squamata > Colubridae > Pituophis > Pituophis catenifer. The sequence goes on from NW_027256881.1 coordinate 81,370,588, forward strand.
TTTCTGGCTTCCTATTATCATCCCCCCTCCTTTTATCAATAACCTATGAGCTATACTGTCAGGAGGCAATTTTTCCAAGCAAATTATTCCTGATGAAATATTGGACTAAATAGTATCCATCGGAGAAGGAAATGTCACCTACTGAAGTAAATCTAGAAAAATGAAACTGGAGAATGAGGCCCCCAAGCAAGAAGGTATTCAAACAATTGCTGGGGAAAGCAGAGGGCAAATAGACATAACACATATGCACATGACACATCTGGATTAAAGGTGAAAAGATGTCCATTGTTGATTCACTCACAGGCAAAAGCAAAATGAAAATTTCATGCTATAAACAGTTGATCAGAGAATGTCAAAGCAAGGAACCAAGTCAACCTTGATGTTATCAGAATAGCAGTGTCAAGAGTGGACACCGACCTTCTGATCGCAAACTGGATGGATGATTTCATAGCAAAGCAAAGAAAACTATATAAGAAATAGCAGAGCCGTTTTATAAACAAAAAATGTTAAAATAATTTATGGATCTATTGATTGGTTAAGTGCCATCAAGTTGGTGTTGATTCTTAGCAACCACATTGATAGATGTTCTCCATGATAATCTGTCCCTAACCTCTTCTTCTGCTTGCGCTACTGTAACTGACTCTATTACATTGCTGTGATTGTCCTCTGTTTCTCTTTCCTTCCACCTTTCCCAGCATTTTATGGTTACACAAAGCATATGGTTGGAAACATGACAAAATGTGAGTTAACTGCACACAATTTGAAGAAATACAATATGACAAAGAGCTTAATAGTAAAGCGCTATCTCCACTAACATTCCAGCAAATGATAGAATAATCTCATTTGAAGTGCAGGACAAGACAATCGGTATCATAGGGATTCAAGGAAATGGGAATTGAACAGTTCTATGGTGATTTGCAACACCTCATTGATACAAAACCAGCAACATATGTCATATTCATTATAGATGACTGGAAGACTAAACTGAAATAAAAATTTAAAGTTTGAACCCGGAATAATGGAAACATTTTATCTTCGTATACAGATAAAGTAGGAAACAGACAAATAGCTGTAACAAATTCAGTCATAATATTGTAGCACATCTTTTTCTCAAGCAATTCTAAAATGCAATTCTACATATGGACATTGCTGAGTAAACAACACTGAAATCAAATTGACTGTATGATCTGCAATCAAGTGGGTATAGCTCTGTTCAATCAACAAAAACAAGACTTAATGCTTACTGAAGCTTGGTCCTGAACTTCTTGTAAAATTTCAGCTTAATAAATCAAATGATTGACAAGCTACAATTTCAGTAATATTCCATCTGCTTTTGTTGTTGTAAAGATAGAGAACTGAAATGCATCTGATAAAGTGTATGTCTGAAGAATTCTAAATTGAAATTCATTCAAATCATTAAATGAAGTAAACGTAAGTATTACAAAATGCAATGTTCATAAGAAGACAAAATGCCTATTGATAGATTGAAAATTGACCAAGAAAGGCAGAAAGGAAAAGACAACACATAGAAAAGAAAATTCCTCAAACTAAAACTCTTCTACGACCAAGAGTCAAGGAAATCTATTTACACAAGCAAGGAAAAGAAAATGAAGATGACAATCAAATAAAAAGAACAGTACATTTCTTTAAAGTAATTACAGAAATCCAGGGAATCTTTCCTGCCAAGATAAGCATGATAACAGACAAGGCAAAGTTCTACTGGAAAAGAAGGAACAAAGAAGAATTAATTAAAATATGAAGCAAAACTGTCCAATCACCTTAAATATCTAGATATTATCACTGAAAGAGACTGATGAACATCATAGCCATCCATGGCAGACATTTTGTGAATTAATGTGTCCACTAAGCTCTTGGAATTCCAAATTTGTTTTTGCACCAAAGACTACCTATCCCACCAGGGAATGCCAAGTGTACAACAACATTCTTAACATTTTTAAGAGAACCATTGCAGGAACACTTCTCACTCTATGTTCACATACTCCAGTTACTATGTTTTCATAAAAAAAAAAGAAATTATCTATTTTTTCCTGCTTTTTGCTCCACCTGATTCAGTGACGCAAAAGAAATAAAGCGTATAATTGGAAAATGACAAAATGTGGAGTTAACTGCACATAATTTGAAGAAATGCAATATGACAAAGAGCTTAATAGTAAAGCACTATCTCTACTAACACAACATTTATTTACTAATCTCATCACCCCAGCCCAGGGCTGTTTGGGAATGGATGTCATAAAGAAAGCACTCCTTGAAACCCTCTTTGCTCATCCCATTCAGGTTTTAAAAGTCAACATCAAACCATGAATGGAACCCAAAAATGCAGTTGGCAAATTGTTACTGACTGATAATTAGTGGTATTAATATTAGACTCTTTGAAATTACCTAAAAATACGTGGTAATAATACTTAATGGATTTCAGTATATTTGTAGCCTGGTAGAACGAAATGTTTCTTAACAACGAAATATGAACACCAATAACAATATTATGAATTCAGACCAGACTCTTTTTATTTTATCATGTTTAATAAATAAGCCATTTGATTAGAAAAATAGAAGTATGTGTTGGAATGATTGGTCTCTGTCTCCCCACCCCACTCGTGTGTGTGTGTGTGTGTATGTGTGTGTGGTGTGTGTGTGTGTGTGCATGATTGCATTAGTCCTTATTTTTAAGTATATCCACTTGAAATCTAAGTCAAAATTTTAAGTCAATTTTTTTGTGGAACAATTTGGGATTTTTATTAGCCACCAAATAGCTTAGCTTTTTATTTTCCTTCATTTGTATTTCAGTTTTGCCTTGCTTGTTTATAGTACATACAGTATTAATTAACTTCAGTTTTGCCTAAGACATTCACAAGTTTATCTATTGACTTACAGGAACTTCAAAGAGACATAGAGAAACATAGCACTGGGGTTGCATCTGTCCTCAATCTCTGTGAAGTTCTTCTCCATGATTGTGACGCTTGTGCTACTGAAACAGAATGTGATTCCATTCAGCAAGCCACAAGGAACTTGGATCGAAGATGGCGGAATATTTGTGCCATGTCAATGGAAAGGCGACTCAAGTAAGTATTTGGCGAAACTTTAGATGATTCTCCAGATTTCTTAGAATGGAATGAAATCTAGCCAATTCATAAATTAAACATCTGTTAATGGATATAAGTTACATAGGTTAAGGGATATAAACTACATAGAGCAGCATGTGACTTCCATATGGACCAAATGTCATTACACAGAGATTCTGCAGCGAGAGCTAAAATTTATCTAAACAGTTCAATGTTCTGCTTCCTGATATGATCTATATTCAAGGCAAGGCACATAGATACAGTTATTTGTTAATGCAGCAAATGTATGTTTGTATTTTTTAAAAACTTCTTAATTTAAACAGCTGCAGTTGTGTAGTCCTGCAACTTTTCTTTTCCGCTCTTTACAATGCAGTGTTGAAAAATTCAAAAATAATTACATAATTTCAAATAAGGGTTTGCAAAAGTTTAAGAGGAACAATCCATAACTACTTTATTCCAGCTCCAGCCCCCCCTTGGCATGTCCACAACATCTGCCCAACAATTTTAACATTGATCCTCAAAGGAAAGCCAAATGGGGGCTGAACGTGCAGACATAGAAAACATATAAATGACCCCACAAAAAAGGTGCCAGGCTTTGAACTACCATGTCAGCAATGGACAATCCTGAGTAGGATGTGCACCTCACATGGCATCTGCCAGGAATCTCTGTATAAATGGGGCATAGTATCCTCCCCTCATTGTGAGTGTGGGGGTCCCATGTCGAACTGTAGATCACATCGTGACCGGGGCACATACAGGTCCAGTATCTGATTTTTTTAATATAAAGAATGTTGTGCTTCAATGGTTAGATGACTTAGACATTAATATTTGAACATAGATCTTTTTGACATTTATATTTTATTGGGTTCTACTAATCTAGTTGAAATGTTAATTTATATTGTTGTCCATGTATGGCATGCCATATGCTAAATTGGTAAATCAATCAATCAATCAATTAATCAATCAATCCAGCTCAAGCTGGATTCAGCCAATGAATTATGTTTCTTGTTAAAAACAATTCTTGTCAAAACTACTGTCAAGCTTCATTAAAAGCCAGTATTGTTCAATACACTATTTGTTTGCTTGGGCATGTTCGAATAGGCAACATGATTTCTTTATTACAGCTGGTAACTAGATGAGATATCAAATAATTTTAAGGTGATATAGATATCACCTTCAAAATTTCCTATTTTTGTCTTTGTTTCAGAATTGAAGAGACATGGAGACTATGGCAGAAGTTTTTGGATGATTATTCTCGCTTTGAAGATTGGTTGAAAATTTCTGAAAGGACGGCTGCTTTCCCTAGTTCTTCCTGTGTATTATATACAGTTGCTAAAGAAGAACTGAAGAAGTTTGAGGTGATTTTATCTGTTTGAAATATAATCTGTTCTGATGCTGTCACAGAAGCAAATTTATTCTACCTTATTGGTGTAACTCTACTCATTTTATTTTAGTGAAAGATCACATTCTACCTTAGGACTTGGAACAAAGGACTTTGAAACTGCAAAAATAGATCACAGATTGTTTGTCCTGCCCTAAACTATAATTAAAATGAATTAGCGTACTTGATCGATATGCATTAGTCATTGTAAGGCCATAGTTGCAATAATTTAGCTGGTTTAGGCCCAGTGGCTCCTGTCTACAAATGATACAATTGACTTTCACCAGGTAATGATGTTATCACAATGGAGCAGTATATTGCTGTTTTCTAGCAAGGAGGAGGTACCTGTGGTTTCTTATTGTTGGGCTATTGTTTGGTTTAGTTTCCCTTTCTGGCTCCTTCTGCCCAGGAAGAAACATAATGCCACTTGGAAATGGAAGTGTTTCCCATCTCTTCCTTTCTTTCAGTTGAGTCAGAGGAGAACAAAGAACAAACATCAGGCAAAGTTTATAGATGTAATGGAAAATATAATTATGACCACCAGAAAGAGAAAATATAGGAAGATGACATAAAAAGACATGATATTACAATCCAAATTATAAAATTTGTACAAATCTGTTTTTTGTTTCAGAGTAAAGTTAATGGCCTAACTTTTAATGAACTCATCCTTACACAATACAAAATATCCTTTTGTATACAATACAAAAATACCCTTTTTATATTTTATTGATTTTTTTTTTAATTTTGAAACTCTCATCCTTTCTTTTTCTTACCGTTTTAATTATTTCAAACCGTTGTCATCCTGTTTAAGTAGGACCTTACCCAAAGGTCCATTTATATGAATGAGTCAATCAATTTATTGGATAAAAGCATTCCTTACTTTCCATTCCATTTCCCTTTTACTTACTGAGGAATCATGAAATTTATTCTACCACATAAAACTGAACAAAGTATATTTTAGTAGACGTTAAGTATGTGTTCCTCTGTGAGCTTTTTCTGTGTATTTCACTTCATTTTCTTTTATCCAAATGCATTTCACCTATCCACTTAGGCTTCCCTAAATGTGTGGTTGTTGCAGGCATCTTGAAAAAGTTGTTCAAACAGATTTTTACTTGGCTTTTAACTTGTTTACTATTTTTTTTAAAAAATATTCTTTTTATTAAACAGTTTTAAAAAAAAAACAAAAAAAGAAATTTTTACAATTTTCTTCTTTTCAACATTTTCTCATCAGTAGACATTTCTTACATATCCATTTTTCTCCCTTACTTCAATTTACCATTTATACATGATTCTAATATTGATTTATATACATAAAAATAACAATGTACTCAATTTCAATCATACATTATGTGTACATTCCATTTCCACTTGTTTGTTACTACATTTCAACTCCTATATCTTCCTCGTTTACTCTTTCCTTGCCCTTTATACCTCTCCTCTAACCATTTCTCCCATACCATATAGTATTCTGTTTTCTCCTTTTCATGTATTTCTTTTGCGAGCTTGTCCATCTCTGCGCACTCCAAAACTTTTCTAATCAAATTTTCTTCTGTTGGTGTATTATTATTTTTCCAATTTTGTGCATATATTATTCTTGCTGCTGTTGTAATATGTATAATTAAATATTACTATTTTTACAGGCTACAGTACAGTAGACATTATAGAGTGAGTGGAAATAAAAGAAAACTCACTTAAAAGTTTATAAAGAGAAATATTTCAATGTGCCTGATACAAGAAAATCTGCATTCCAGAAATTTAATGTTCTGGATACTTTTTATAGACCACAGAGTTGTTTACAAAGGCAAAAGAATTGTCAGATTTAAGCCTTGCATTTCTCCAAAATAAATACAATGTTAGTTTTTATTTGAATAGGAAAATGCAATACACTTTTGAAAGAGTTGGCTTTTTTGAAAAGCCTCGGCTAAAGTATAATTAAATTGAGCAAACTAGAGTATCAGTATAGAAGCATATCATTGTAAGACAGTAGAAAACTTTACAGCTGCCATTCCTCTGGACAAATGTTAGCAACAGATGAAATTATACATGTGGTGTTGACCCAACATAAGGCTCCTTGTTTAAAATCTGTAGTCTTTCTTACTGATTTAAACAGGTGGATTTGCTTTTCTGGATTTGTTTTATTAATGTTTTTTGTTGCTGTCCAACTGAATTCTTCATATGATTTCCACTGTACCCTGTCTCTTTTTACTTAATCTCCCCACCTATCTACAGAACCTTCTGCACTGACATGTAAATTGAGTTGATTGATCATTTATGAGATGAAGCCTTGGAAGATATTTGCTGCTTCAGATTACATAGCTCCCTTTTGTCCTTGGCTGCAACCTGCTGCACAAATGTCTGTTTTCATTTTAATCATGTTGATTGCTAATAAAAAGGAGCAGAAATAACTCAGAGTTAATGTTGATGGCCATGAATGTGCCTATAGATCATTTTGTTCTGTTACAGCTGGTGATTCAAGAATAGCATTTAATCCCCTGATCTCTCCTTGGAAGATCCTGAGTGCACACACTGTTTTCTCTCTCTATTATTGTCTACCTACGCAGACTAATTTTATGTGATAGAATTACATTACCATGCATTCAAGCTTATTGACTTAACAAACTATGTCTTATCTTTTTTCTGAGGTTGTAAGAAATCCATTCCATTATTTTAATTGTATTAGCACTTTGTCACAAAGTTGAGGACTATAAAGACACAGTTAAACATGTTTGTATACAGATATTTGTTGGGATGTCATTGCCAAATGGTTGCCTGCTTCCCAAATACCATGTTTTAGAAACATGTACTACTTCATCCTAAATATCAATATGTACCTGAATTTTTAAAAAGTTCTGTTTGACAATAGTTGCTATAGCACAGTGATTTCATGTACTGCATAATAAGTAGTTCCTAATAGCTCAGGAAAATTGCTGCCTATATAGATACTTTGGCATAGGAAAAAATATACTTCAGGTAGCAAACTTTAGCACTACTTTTATGTAAGTAAAACACATCTTTTTCTCTAGTGTGACAGGGGATTTAAATAGGATGTAAAAGCCTGGATAATAATTTCTCTTTGATAGAAAAGTTACCAGGTATAAGCAAAATAAATAAATAAATAAAAATCCAATCGAAGGTAGTGATTATAAGGACCGAAGTTTAATGGGTTATTTTGCTGCTGTTCTTTTTGGTAGGCTTTTCAGCGTCAAGTACAAGAAAGTTTAACTCAGCTAGAACTGATCAACAAACAGTACCGCCGCTTGGCCAGGGAAAATCGCACTGATTCTGCTGGCAGCCTCAAGTTGATGGTCCACGAAGGAAACCAGAGATGGGACAACTTGCAAAAACGAGTGATCTCCATCCTCCGCAGGCTTAAAGTATTCCTCCATTTTCATAATTTTATTGTAATGTTTCTGCAGTTGAAGGGACAATTTTAAGAATAGCAGTTGTAATTGATATCTTGGATTTTGCTTTAAATGTCTAAAGGTTATGTACTAATGTGAAAAAGTTGAAGAATCACGTTTCCTTTTTTTACAGTATTTCATTGGCCAACGTGAAGAATTTGAGACGGCACGTGACAGCATTTTGGTCTGGCTTACAGAGATGGACTTGCAGCTCACCAACATTGAACACTTCTCGGAGTGTGATGTTCAAGCAAAGATAAAGCAACTCAAGGTACAGAAATGCAAATCTAGATAATCTAGACAATAATAAAAAGCAGAGCAGATTTTTTTTTAATTTTTTTAATTTTTATTTTATATCGAATTTATATACCGCCCTTCTCCCTGAGGACTCAGGGCGGTGTACAGCCAAAGTAAAAACATAAACTACAAACATTAAAATGCAATTAAAAAGATATATATATGTATATTTGACCCCATAATTAAAAGCAATGACAAACCAATTAAAAACATTTTAAAAAATGTTAGGCCAGCCTGGCTTGCTGAAAAAAGAAAGTTTTAAGGGTACAGCGGAAGGCACCGAGGTCTTGGATTCTCCTTATCTCTGGGGGTAGCTGGTTCCAGAGGTTAGATGCCCCCACAGAGAAGGCCCTCCCCCGGGGGTCACCAGCCTACACTGTTTGGCTGATGGCACCCCAAGGAGGCCCTCTCTGTGGGAGTGCACAGGTCGATGGGAGGCCATCGGTAGCAGCCGGCAGTCTCAAAGATATCTAGGTCCTATGCCATGGAGCGCTTTAAAGTGATAACCAACACCTTGAAGCGCACCCGGAAGACCACTGGGAGCCAGTGTAGCTCATGCAGGAGGGGTGTTGTATGGGAGTGCCATGCAGCTCCCGTAACTACCCACGTGGCCGCATTCTGGACCAGTTGGAGCCTCCGGGTGCCCTTCAAGGGGAGCCCCATGTAGAGAGCGTTGCAGTAGTCCAGGCAAGAGGTGACGAGGGCATGAGTGACTGTGCACAGGGAATCCTGATCAAGAAAGGGCCGCAACTGGCGGATCAGGCGAATCTGACAAAAAGTCCCCCTGGCTACAGCCATCAGATGTTCCTCCAAGTACAGCTGCGTATCCAGGAGGACTCCCAGATTGCGAGCCCTCTCCAAGGGGGCCAAAGACTCGCCCCCAATAGTCAATGATGGAGTCAACTATACAAAAATTGAGCTAATTTTATCATTAGCTCAATTTTTATGCAACATGATATGTATGAAAGAAAAATAGTAAGCTTTAAAATTCATCACGCACTCATGAGCAAGGTTTCGTACAGTAATGTTATTGTATGAATACTACAATAGCGCCACCTAGAGTCATTTTGAGATGGGTAGCTATATAAATTTGATAAATAAATAATAACAAGCCCAAACAAGCTGTACTTAATACGAAAATCCTCTCCTCGCCCATCGCTTTTCCACTGCAACTTATCCTCCTAACCATTTTATAGCATATGTTTGTCACATCATAAAGTAAAGCAATAATTTGCCACTCAAGTCTTCTGCCTCAAATTAGTTTGTTGTTTAGGAATAAAACACTAAAACACTAAAACTCCTAAAACACATTTTACTCTTTTCTATTAGCTGTACAATTTAAAATAAGGTAAACTCTCTGTGTATATACATATATATTTACTACAATTCCTATCATTAATTGGTGCCTAAGTTTCATGCGAGTAACATTATAGTAAAACTATTCAACACCACTGTTGAATAATAGTAAAACTATTCAACACCACTGACAATGCTGCTACCCTACAAAAAGACCTTGACTATGTGTCAGAATGGTCAAACAATTGGCAACTCCAAATCTCAACCAACAAATGCTCTGTCTTACACATTGGCAAAAAAAATCAGAACACAAAATACAAGTGGATACGACCTAGTAGACGACCCTCACTCTGTCAAAGACCTTGGGGTACTCATCTCAAATGATTTAAGTGCCAGAGCTCACTGTAACAGCATTGCCAGAAAAGCATTAACAGTTTTTAACCTAATCTTGTGTACCTTCTTCTCCAGTAATATTGGACTGCTAACTAAGGCATACAAAACTTTTGCTAGACCAAAGTTTGAATACAGCTCATCTGTCTGGAACCCGCACTGCATATCATACATTAATACAATTGAGCAAGTCCAGAGATATTTCACAAGAAGAGTCCTCCACTCCTCTGTTCATAACAAAATACCTTATGCCACCAGACTTGAAATTTTGGGTTTAGACAACTTAGAACTTCATCGTCTTTGGTCCGACCTAAGCGTAGTACATAAAATCATTTGCTACAATGTCCTACCTGTCAATGAATACTTCAGCTTCAATCAAAACAATACAAGAGCACACAATAGATACAAACTTATGATAAACCACTCCAAATTTGATTGCAGAAAATACGACTTCAGTAACAGAGTTGTCAATGCCTGGAATGCATTACCTGACTCTGTGGTTTCTTCCCCAAACCTTTAACCTTAGACTGTCTACTGTAGACCTCACCCCATTCCTAAGAGGTCTTTAAGGGGTGTGTTTAAGCACACCAATGTGCCTACTGTCCCTGTCCTAATGTTCCCTTTTATTCGTATCCATTTCATGTATTCATAATCACATTTACACTTGTATCTGTTATCTAATACATGCTTGACGAAATAAAATAAATAAAAAACATTGTCAATATGAGATAGGCTCTCTGTGACACAAGGAAATTTTGATTCTAAGTTTTAGGTCACAGATTTCTTAATAAGAGAAAGATTAGTACATGGTTAAAATCAGGAAAAATATTGTTACCTGTTATAAAATTATATTCTTTGCACTACTTCCTGGAGGGGTCATAACCAAAAACTGCCCAATTGAAGTATGCTTTATAAAATGCATTTATTCTTTTCAAGCTGATAAGTTTTATGGGATGTTTATAGTTATGTTAATATAGGCATCAGGCATTGAGCAAAATTTGGGTTCATCATAAGAATAATCAATGCCCTGTCCAGCTTTGTTTTTATTCTGTATAGTATCCATAATGCACCCTGTTCAGCAACTGCAATCTGTTGTTTAAATTGGGATCTAAATAGTCACCAAATGAATACGTGGCTAAGAGAAAGAGAGAGACACTGCGATGACTGTTGGTTGCTGCTGTCACATTTAGATCAAGTTCTCTCATACATCTATGCAAGTCACTTGAGCATGTGATGTGGTCAGGAGCATGACATTTGCTTGTTAAGTGTACACAGTGATTGTAATTTTTTTTTTTTGAAATTACTGTCGTATTTGTGAACTATTGCTAAATGATAAAGCCACTCAGTGAGGAATGGCTGTAGAAATCTTCGCTAGAGAGAAAATAAACCAATTTATTGGTTATATGTACCAGAAATATACAGCATGTACCAATGGTCAATCCCCATTGACAAAAGAAGATTTCATAAAGAATTTATTATATAAATTACACTAATGCATAGGTTGCCATTTTCTTCTAAACAGTTCCTCACTTATGTGACAATAAGATATTTTGGGGAAAATAATTAATAAAATATACAATATAGTGTCCCAAAGATGTTTTTATTCCAAGAGGCAACCAGAAAATCCTCTTGAACAAAAAAAAAAAAAGCATCTTTGGAACAGCCATGTCCTGGATGACTGAAAATCTCCATAGACATACAGTATAGTGATTGGCCTCTGGCTCCTGACTTTTCTTATGTCCTGTTTAATAAATTACACGTTGTGTTTCAGGCTTTTCAACAGGAAATCTCCCTGAACAACAACAAAATTCAGCAAATCATTGGCCAGGGTGAGCAACTGTTAGAAAAGAGTGAGCCTTTAGATGCAGCTGTCATTGAGGAGGAGTTGGACGAGTTGAGACGTTATTGCCACGAGGTCTTTGGCCGAGTAGAAAGATACCACAAAAAATTAATTTGTCTTCCAGTAAGTGTTAAATTTGCCTTATCGATATTTGTACATGTTGTTAATTTTAGACTTCATCATAGACTCGGTGTTCTCTTCTTCAAGCACCTACAGAGTTATAGCTGTTTTGGATAACTCATGTCCTAAATGCAGCCCCTTCAAACCAGGGGTGAAATTCAGCAGGTTCTGACAGGTTCTGGAGAACCGGTAGTGGAAATTTGGAGTAGTTCAGAGAACTGGCAAATACCACCTCTGGCTGGCCATAGAGTGGGGTGGGAATGGAGATTTTGCAATATCCTTCCTCCAGGAGTGGGGAGAGAATGGGGATTTTCTAGTATCCTTCCCCTGGAGTGGGGTGGGAATGGAGATTTTGCAGTATCCTTCCCCTGCCACGCCCACTAAACCACGCCCACAGAACCGGTAGTAAAAAAAATTGAATTTCACTACTGCTTCAAACCCCGTTTTTTGCATTCATTAGGGCACAAATTGTAGAGGAAAAAAAGGCAAACTGATAAATGAAAAATAATCATGGGCCACAAAGGAATACCTGTTGCATACCTGTGTTCGGTGGCTATGAAGCAGCAGCAGCAGCACTGAAATGGAGGCCTCAGTGAGGCCTGAAGGCTTTGGAGGCACTTGGCAGCATCTCCTTCCAGGAGGGGGTGAATTTTTAAAAAATGTGTGTGGGCCTTACAAAGCTACTTGGCAGGTAGCATGCAGCCATATATGTTTTGCAGACTTGCCTTTGAGCATCTCCAAATTATACTGCTGAAGTCTGGCAGTGAAGCTACTGTATATTTTTGATAGAACGTTTGTGGGGGGAGTGGGAAGGACACAAAATAGATGCATTAAGCCTCTTACACCTTCATATCGTTCTTTCAAAGACCCCATCCACTATTTAAAAGTAATGCTGCAAAAAAAAAGTTACTTATCTTTCAACTAAAAGATGCCTCTTTTAAGTTTCATGCAGATGTAAGATCTGAGATGCCCATTTATCCTAAACATTCCCCATGTTTTTGTGAGGAAGTAAACATTTTTACATTAAGTCTTTTTTCCCCCCCAGTCTTCTAATTGGTCCTGCAAAATGAAGAGATCTAGAAAACAGCCTAAAGTAATAACATGTAATAATGAAATGCAAAATGTGAAAGAAAAAAAGAGCTGGTGCTTTTCCAATTTAGTTCTTTCAACTTATTTATTTATTTTAATCTTGAAAGGATGGATGTCACACAGCGAGATTTTTGTCTTCTTGACCTAGCAAACAGTAGAAGGGCTCCTTATGAAAAACAATTCATAATTGTTTTAATGTTTCCTTCCAGCTCACAGATGATGAGCATGAGTTATCCGATCGTGAAGTGGATCTGGATGAATCAGCAGATCTTTCCGACCTGCACTGGCATGACAAATCCGCAGACAGTGTCCTTTCCCCACATCCTTCCTCCATTCTCTCACTGTCTCTTCCCCAGCCACTCCGAAGTGAAAGGTCAGGGCGGGATACGCCAGCTAGCGTAGATTCCATCCCCTTGGAATGGGATCATGACTATGACCTGAGTCGTGACCTGGAGACTGCAGTCTCAAGAGCCCTTCACTCTGACGAAGAGGGGAGGGACGACAAAGATTTTTATCTTCAAGGAGCTACAAGCCTAGCAGGTAAAATCTATCAACAGATGTTTGATCTTCTTAAATAAGATCATGTGAAGTTTTAATACCACTTTATAATGCCTTGGTATGGCCACTCTTGGAATACTGCATTCAGTTTTGGTCACCATGATGTAAAAAAGATGTTGAGACTCTAGAAAGAGTTCAGAGAAGAGCAACAAAGATGATAAGGGGACTGGAGGCTAAAACGTAGGAAAAACAGTTGCAGGAACTGGGTATGTCTAGTTTAATGAAAAGAAGGACTAGGGGAGACATGATAGCAGTGTTCAAATATCTCAGAGGCTGCCACAAAGAAGAGCGAGTCCAGCTATTCTCCAAAGCACCTGAAGGCAGGACAGGAAGCAAGGGTGGAAACTAATCAAGGAGAGAAGCAACTTAGAACTAAGGAGAAATTTCCTAACAGTTAGAACAATTAATCAGTGGAACAACTTGCCTCCAGAAGTTGTGAATGCTCCAACACTGGAATTTTAATTTTTTTTTTTAAGAAGATCATCTCCCTTCAACCGGCCTTCATGCTTGAGACATTTGATGTAAGGTTATAGGGCCACTTCTGACTCTGAAAATCTTTACTAATGTTCTCCAATTGGCACACAGAAGGAATTAGTGAAATACAAGCAGTCCCCAGATTAGGAACAAGTTCCATTCCCAAGGTCTGTCCTTAAGCCAAATGTATATGTAAGCTGATATACTGTGCAATGAACTTGAACCATTGCATATTTAAGTTCAATCATTTTGTAATTAAATTTTGCAATAGTAGGCTCTGTGCTTAACTGTAGTCGTCCTTAAACCAGAATGTTCTTTCTTAATCAAAAATGGGTTTATTAGGTGACATTGCACATTGCACAGTCTTTAAAATTCTAGGGAAAAAGAGAGAAGATACATTTCAAGAAAACATTTGACTTAGATAAAATAATTGGACCTATATAGTTAGTTATTATTTTTATTGTATGCATTTGGGAATTATGGTCCCATGTGTGAATTAGTAAAGGGAATCGTGTTGTCTCCTAATGCAGCAAACCCACATGGACACATGCATAGAGCAATGGCATTTATATGACTGGTTTAACATGGGGTGGCTTAACCCAGTGCACTCTGATCAAATCAAATCAGAGCAGGCTAAACTTACCTAGTTCAATTGTTTGGTTTTGAAGAATAAAAATATAATGTAGGTAACTCAGCATCTTTTCATGTAATTTTCTATTCCTATGGAAAAATGAAAAGTAGAAGAAAAAATATTGGATCTTATCTCCAGTTATCTAGAAATAAATACCGTGAAAACCATAAGATTTTCTTTCAATACACATAGAAATGTAATCTAAAACTCAGTTTACATTTAATTCTTCATTGTATTCTCTGAATCACACATAGGAATTTCTGTGTATCTATGATGCTTTCCTTGAAATACTCAGTTGCTGAAAAAAACGTTTGGCAGGAATACTGTAATTGTGTGAGATAGATACATATAATACATGCAGGCATGCTTTCCACTATCCCCTCAGTTTCTCCTTAAAATCAATAACAGTGATTTTTGTTTTATGTTTTCCTTGGCATGCTGCTAGGCATTGGTGCACTGCTGTTAATTTCTTTAACCAGTAGATGTGATCATGTCCAGGCTAGGTGCTGTCCAGCTGTTCTTGACCTGCTGTTGGATATCTGCTTATTTGATGGTGACTAGTTCCTGTTCTGGGAGATTGCTGTAAACTATTCAGTTTCTGCTGTTGTAGGCTGTGCTCTTACTGAGCTGTTGCACTGAGTATTTGGATGGTTCTTTGGAGAGGTGGGCATTAATCTTGGCCTCTGCTTCTCTAGTGCATCTCCTTAACCTGGTAGCAAGTGCTGTGAGCCTTTGTTTAGTAGTCTCTAGGTCTTCAGATGGAATCATGGAATCTTGTATTTTTTTCAGGAGCAGAGTCTTAATTGTCACACTCTTCTATAATTCTATCAGTTGAGTAACCTCTCTCTGAGTTGCTTTGATCTTAGCCTCTGGCTTATTCTAGAGAGGGGAGTATGTACTACTATTCTTGACTGTGTAGCCAAGCATCTCCAGAATTATGGTGGTGTAGCATATACCATTTCCTTGCTGATAGAAGATAATATTTGAAGTTTAGGATTGAACTCTGGGGTCTTTAGTGCTCTCTGAGTTTGATTGTTTTCTTACAGATGTTGGTAATGAAATGTCTACAAGAAAACAACCAAGCTCAGAAAGCACCAAAGACCCCACCAGTTCATTGGTTTTATCCATGATCTTATGCCTCAATATCAACAGCTATGCTCTGTAATGGAGGGAGTGGCAGTGACATTCCAGCTTCAGGTCCCCCTCCAGTTGTTCTTCCAGGTCTTCTTCTTGAGTCTAGGATGTAATGCATAGTTGGTCTATCTCAAGTTGTGTAAGCAGCTTCCTCTTCACTACGCTGAAGTGTTCTCAGTTGGTGTGGATGCAGGTTTTCTTTCCATCTGTAGTTCTCACGTATCCCCTCTTATTAGGTCTACTGTTGTAGTAGCATTCCATCAATTACAGGTTTTCTTGCTTTGTCCATGTATGGTTTGTTCCGGTAGCCTACTTATTACTTATTGTCCTGGTTCTCCAATATCTGATGCAAACCTAATCTGGGTGACGTCTGAGCACTGTGACCCTTCCAGTTCATGTTACTCTCATATTTGAGGTAGGCAGGTAAATGATTAGGGGTATTTGCCCAAGGTACCCTAGTAGTAAGGTACTGTAAATAGCAGCCAGGATTGAAACCCCAGTGTCCCGTGATAAAGGTAGAACTCTAACCACTACGGTATATAAGCTTACCCACATTTTTGCATGTATTCATTCATTCATTCATTTATTCATTCGTTTATCAGATTTATATAGCCATCCATCTCACAAACATGACTCTGGGTATCATAAAATAAAAACCACCTTAAAATCAAACATTAATAACATTATTCTGGAATAAGGGCATTGATATAATGTTTTAAAAAGAGAAGAACATTTTTTATGTTCCAGACAATGTAGCCATCTCACCACTTCTCCATATCCCTGAAATCCCCAAACCTGTTGACAGAGCCACATTTTGAGGGACTTCTGGAAGGCTACCATGGGTACATACAAAATAGGGATAGAGTCTATCTCAGCATTATGTTTCAAGAATGGCATGCATATGTGACAATGCCCACATGTATAATAGATAGATGACCAATTGAAAAAGTTACAAGTAAGAAGTTCTTAGAAAAATCATTGAATTTGAATGAGATAAGCATCATGAAATATACACATCAGCTTTCCCAGGTAGACCAGACAGGAGACATGACCAGATGAGCTAGTTCTACTTTACTGTATGGCTATGTTAACAAAATCTTGCAAGTCTGAATATACACTTATTTCTCCTTGAGAGACTGAGAAACTAGGGAGGATCCTTTCTGAACCTCTTTCTCTACTCATTATGCTGCCGCAGGCTATGCATTCTGTTATCTGATCATTCCCTAGGCAGCATTTCTTCACCCAGTCTCTAGTTATTTCTCACATATCATTACAGTACATGATTTGCATCTTGCACTACATTACCTCCAGGCATGAAATTATAGAATAAGTTCTAACTCGTAATGACACTGGATTTAAGATCTCTCTTTGCTTGAAGTACTTGAAGTACTTCCTCTTTAATGTAATAAGGGTTTTATTTGCATTAAGGAGTTCGCCTTTACACTGCCTCTTTGTACCATCCATGTTTTTGTCAGATGTGCTCTGGAATTCCTAAACATCTAAAATAGACTAGAAAAGAGCTCTGATATCATGGGATGAAAAAGAAAGTCTGTTTCATTAATGATTTCTGTTATCGCAATATAGTATTGGATACAGACCAGACGCTATGATTAACTTCAGTTCTCTTTCTCTAAGCAAAATGAAGAATAAACTTGGTAAATTACTATCTTCTGTTAAAATTCAGATTCCCTTCAATAATTATTACTAAGAATCAATGACTGTGTTTTATCTTTGCAGATGTAGTGATTCCTGAGAGCCCCGAAGCCTATGTAAAACATACTGAAAATGCTCTCAAAAATGTCTGTGGTAGGCATTAAAAAGCCTAAAATTGCTGTAATCCTAAAATATCTCTAGTAGAGCTTTCTTAACACATCTGCTGCTTTATTCATTATTTAACCAATCACTCTAATTCACTCAGACGCACCAGCAAATTGAAAACTATTTCCTCACACAAAAAGTACCTTGTAAAATATTGTTGCTTCCAACTGGATATTTGGCAAACTCACAAAATTTGAGGTCTCTCTTTTTTAAAGTATAACAGTGTAATAGTGCTAACATCCCCATCTCACAGTATGTGAGCTAAGGGGAAATGCATCAGTATATTGTATTAGATTCAGATAAGAAATAACTAATATCACCAACTGTATAATTTTTTATTGTGCTGTACTATAAGGAAAGTTTTTCGGGCCCAATAAGGGTTATATGGGTGGAACTGAAAGAATATACAGGTAGTCCTTGATTTGCAACCATTTGGTTAGTGACTGTTCCAAGTTACAACAGTACTGAAAAAAGTGACTTATGATCATTTTTCACACCTAAGACCATTGCAGCATCTCCATGGTAATATGATCAAAATCCAGGAACTTGCCAATCGACATGTATTTATGCACATTTGTACCGAACTGGGGTCATGTGATCCTCATTTATAACCATCCCAACTTATTTCCAACAAACAAAGTCAGTTATTCACTTCTTGCTTTAGCTGCAATTGATTTAACAATTGCAGTGATTTGCTTAACAACCTGTGGCAAAAAAAAAGATTGTAAAATGGAGCAAAACGCAAAACTTAACAGCTGCCTTGTTTAGCAACAGAAAGTTGGGGTTCAACTGTAGTCGTAAATTGAGAACTACCTGTAGTGTCAGGCTGGCTTCTCCTCTCTGCATTATCAGATCTTCTTGTACAGTTTGAAAATATTGGATGGCATCACACATTGCACAAGCTGACCTCTGCTCTCACAGGGTCTCCTCCCTCATTTACAGACCACACATAGACACCACATTTTTTCCATGGTTCCTCAGTTTTACTATTTCTATTTGAAACTTTGGAATCCAAAGAGAGGGATTTAGTGCCACCAATAATTTCTACTGTGCTGAGAAGTGAATATAACTGGATTTTATTCTGGAAGAGGTTTTTTTAAAGCATGAAATATAAATGCTAATATTCTCCCAATATTTCTGATTGTGGCTATAATAAAGGAAGGTGCTGTGTCTTTTTTTAAAAAGGCAAATATGTATCCTGGAGTCATTTTGCTGCTTTTCAGTTTAATTTTCTACTTTAAAAAAACTCTGTAAAATATAGACATATAAAATGAAAATATTCAGGGTTTGGGACATTCTATTTTCCTTGCATGTTAAAAAAAAACTAGAAAGAGACTTAAGGAAGCATTCTATCTCTGAATTTGAAAGAAAATTAATGGCTCATTCAAATTTCTGGATTGTTGGGGTTTTGTTTTAGTTTGTTTTGGTTTGTTTGCTTTTTGGTAATTTATCCAAAAGTAGCCATTTGTATTCATCTGGGATATACTACTGCAGCCCGAGGCAAATTATAGGAGATATCAAACTATTTGAGAGGAAAACAGAATGTAGTTTTCTTTTCTCTCAAACACTCTCCTTATTTACCTCGTGAGAATACCACAAATACTTTAAAAATGTCTGAAGATGCAATAATTCAAGTAGAATATTTTGCTTTCCATTCAGAGCTATTTCTAAAAATGGATTGCTTTGGTCAACACTGTATATTTTCTCCTTAAAAAATAACTTGTCTTCAATTACTGACCCATTTGCAAATTACTTATAGATTTAATTTGTCAGACATGCTATTCAGTCAACCTTTTTCATGCTTCCTAACCTAATTAACCCCACTCTCTATTTTATTGGTCTGAGATATTTTAGCTGCTCTAGTTGATAACATCTCATTTGTATAATTACTGCAGGAGAACCAGGTTCCTTGGAAACACATATTCGGCAGCTTGACAAAGCTTTGGACACTAGTCGTTTCCAAATACAGCAAACGGAGAATATAATCCGCAGTAAAACTCCTACAGGGCCTGAGCTAGATTCTAGCTACAAAGGATATGTAAGTACTATGAGCATTACCACCTAGTGGCTGGATGTAAAATTAAACTTTTTGATGTACAGAAATGGTAACCTCCAAGAAAAGAAATGTGTAGTCCTGCAGTCCTAAAAAATTAATTGTGGCATAAGCAATCACCGATCACAAGCCCATCTTGAAACATGCAAAATGGACCAGGATTATTCAGGGTGGGTGGGTGGGTGGATGGATGGATGGATGGATGGATGGATGGATGGATAGTTCCAAATGCTAGCTGAAGTTATGGGTTCTTAACATACATACAACAAATAAATGGTATTTATATCTCACCTGTTTTGCTCGTCCTCAACCCAGCCATACAAATAATCATCCACACGTTCTTATAATGAATCTTGTGAGTGTCATCTAGTTAAACAGTTTGTAAAACAATTGGCAAAGAACACTGTATTTTTCCAATGCATTGTATGCCCCCTTCTAATTAATGTTTGTCATATAGTACAAATGCAGTGATCCAAGTAAGCTAGTATACATATTAAATAATTGTCAAAATTGTGACTAAACCTCAAATTTCTATACAACTAAAATGGTAGTTTACCTATTTCAAGTCTTAGCTATTTCAAGTCTTAGCTATTTCAAGTCTTAGCTATTTCAAGCTAAATTGTGGAAACATGGCTACTGAAAAGTTATCTGGCGGATTCTTTTAAAAAACAGATGAAGCTCCTGGGTGAGTGCAGCAGGAGTATAGATTCAGTAAGGCGGCTTGAACATAAACTGAAAGAAGAAGAGGAAAAGCTCTCTGGATTTATTAATCTGAACAATGCAGAGCCACAAACATCTGGTAAGTAATAGTCAAATCTTCCCACATAAATGTATGAAAACAAGCAGTAATGACCATGGACACAGGGCACTATCCATACATCTGAATGGCCTCTCTTTTCTATCCTTGTTGTATTCCACCAGGACCTATGGTGAGATTAGATATGTGATCCTATTTGATGGGACATACCTTGAGATCAGCTGGGAATCACACAATTGATGAAATATACAAAAGTATGAAGGCTATTGCTTAATGCATTATAAGCCGCCCTGAGTCTCCGGAGAAGGGCGGCATATAAATCAATTTAAAAAAAAAAAAAAATTAAATGTTTCTAATCACTTTGAGGCATAAGCAGGCCCTAGCATTAAGGCAACTTCAATATGCTTGGAACTTAACTCTTTTTATCAGGATAACAATTGTGAATATTTAATTAGTTTCTGAAATAATTTTGAGAATATACCTAGATCTGGGATATTATCTCTTCTTTTAATAAAATCAGTGGCATCCAGGAGACAAGAGGAAACAGAACAACTGTAGCAGATTCAGAACTTAAGCCTTGATCCTCTTGTATATACAAATGTTTTCTGTTCAACACTTATTAATTTTGTTTGTAAATTAGTTTCTGGTTATTTTTTTTTTTCATTTTCTAAGAGTCTATTGTGATTTTATAGTATTGCTATTCTAGAATCTTTTTCAGTTCTGGATTAAGTTGGAACTATTAATACAGGTGAACTCAATGAAAATGAATTTGGAAAAAAAACCCAGGCCTGGACTAATTATTGTGGCAATGTAGTATTTTGGTTGTAAATAAAAACATAAAAACTCATTTTAACAGAAATTGATATAATCTGGTCAGATTGAACATTCTATAATACTTCTAGAACTCTTTATAGTAATAATCGCATGGCGTACAGTTTTTTAATGATAAACCTTCCTTTATTAATAGTGTAAGTTAGTGATTTAGTAGATTTTGCCTTGGAAACAATTACCCAATCTGAGGGTTTGGAGAGCTAAATATAAAGGATAAGGAGACATGCCTTCAAATAATCTTCCATCTTCTTAGGGTTAAATAAATAGATATGAGGGAGAATAACTTTTCATATGGGTACTATTCTTAACTCTAAGCTCCTCTGAGCTTAAATTTGGATCAAAACTCAGGAATCTACATAACCATTCCATTCGATATCTGGTACAGGGTAGGCAGGGCTATTATGACCCTCTGCTTCTGTTCTTATTATGGGGCTGAATGTCATCTGTCTATTCATGTGGTTAACTGAAGCCAGAAGGGAAAGTAGGAAAGGCGGGGATGGGAACTCATTCTGGTGCCTTCATCATTCTTAGTGTGATGAAACATTGGGAAGTTCAATTGGACAGGAGGTTAAGAACTGACTTTCACAAAGCAAGGCCTTCTTTTCTTAGGTGTCATTGATCGATGGGAGTTAATTCAGGCCCAAGCCTTAAGTAAAGAACTGCGAATGAAGCAGAATCTTCAACAGTGGCAGCAGTTCAGTTCTGACCTAAACAACATCTGGGTTTGGCTGGGAGAAACTGAAGAGGAATTGGACCAATTGCGTTGCCTTGATCTTAGCACAGACATACAGACCATTGAGTTCCGGATTAAAAAACTGAAAGTAGGTTTTCACTTGGAATATGTTTTAACATTATCTTGCTTGTTTATTTATTCAGATAGAATAAATTTAATTTCCTTTCATGGATGTTTCCCTGAAGTCAGCAGAAGCTGAGATGGACTGAGAGGAGATTTTACCTTTTTATACCAAGGGTTGTTGTTGTTGTTGTTGTTGTTGTTGTTGTCTTAATGCTTTAGTGTTAGAATTTCAAACCCCCTCATTTTATGAAGAAAAATTATTAGGTTACTTTACAAAATTCCTTCCTGAATTTTCATTGAAGCTACTGAAACAATTACTATTTCTTCAGGGGTACATAATCTTTAACAGGCTAGTTATAAGCTCATCTTGATGTCTGCCAATGTGTTTTTTCACATATTGCCATGCCTATAAGCTTTACTTTATAAAACAATGTATTAGTTTGTTATGCATTCTGCTCTTTATAGTAAGAGATTTTAGAAGTGCCTATTACTACCCAACTGTTGAACATAATTTTAAAAATATAACACAGTAATAATAACTAAGAAAAAAACACATTTAACTATCTTTAACGGATGAAATGTTGAGATGGAAAAGTTTGTTTTCTGAAAAGGTTCTAGCAGGTTGTTGTTTTTTTTCTCCCTATCTTCTTTTCCTCTACCACCCCCCTTGCTGTTTTCAAGGAGCTGCAGAAGGCTGTTGATAATCGCAAAGCCATCATTTTGTCCATCAACTTATGCAGTTCAGAATTCATGCAGTCGGACAGTGAGGAAAACAAGAAACTGCAGGAACAACTGTCTCAAATGAACATGCGCTGGGACCATGTCTGCTCTGTGTTAGAAGAATGGCGCTGCTCCCTACAGAGTGCTCTCATGCAATGTCAGGTCTGTTCTGGCTTTTACAAAACTTTCTTCTTGGTGTCCTGGATGTAGTGCAGTAGGCGTGCACATAATCATGGCCTCTTTTGAGGCCATGTTCTCTTTTAAAGAACATCTCATTCTGGAGATGTTCTTTAAAAGATATTTTGTTTTTCACCTTGAAAGGTAGCTTTTATAAGATTTCAGTTATAATTAAATTACAGTTTCCTAATACCACTTAGCAAACTAGAATAGTACCAAGCCTTATATAGGGTCCAGCATTTTTTAAAAAAATGGTTCACTCCAGGCTGTAAAAAAAAACAACAAAATTTAGCATAAAATCTCAAACCCTTTTAAGATAACTTATGTTCCATTCTTATTCTATCTTCATATTCTAGTTCTTCAAATCACAGCCTGGAGTATCAAGAATATAGCATACAGTACATCTATGTATTTTTCTTTCATTTAAATTTTTATTTATTTAGTTAGAACACTTTTTGGTTTAATTGTCCTAATTTGGCTTAATTAATTAATTTGGCTTAATTAATTGATGTAATAAAACTCTAGCATTGCAAAACAGTATTGCAAATCTTGGTTTGCTCCTTGCTTGCAGGAATTATGTTACCTCAGACATCACAATGACCTACAGTTTTAATATATCAGAAAGTGTTTTGCTAAAATAAATTTTAAGGAGAGAAAGGAGATGCAAGCACGGTGTTAGTTGTAACATTTTAAGCAATAATTTAGAATGGGGGGTCTCGAAATGTGGCAACTTTAAGACTTGTTGACTTCAACTCCCACAGCCAGCAACAGTAAGGTAAATAAGAAATTGCAGGAACAACTGTCTCAGATGACAGAGCTGGGTAGCATTATTACACTCTTACCCTTTGTTTTTAGGATTTCCATGAGATGAGCCATGGCTTATTATTATGGCTGGAGAACATCGACAGGAGAAAAAATGAAATAGTACCTATCAATCCAAATCATGACTCTGATACTCTGCAGGATCATCACAGGCTTCTCATGGTAGTATCCTTTTATTTTAATAACCAGATGTCTAGGGATGTCTGGAGAACATTAATGGGGAAATAAGTGACAGTATCAAATCTTATTTGGGGGATTTATTGGTTAAGGTTAATTCTTTATTTCTTCCCAGAAAGTTGTGCTAAATTATTTCCCAGAGGGCGTTAATAATCCCTTCATATGAGACCAGAAGAAACTGTTATTCTTGCAAAATGAATTTCATTTTGACCTGTTGTTTTAAAGCCCAAAATATCTCACCTTTGTTCCCAACAGCAAATACGACGTGAGCTTCTAGAATCTCAGTTAAAAGTGGCCTCTCTTCAAGACATGTCCTGCCAACTGCTAGTCAATGCTGAAGGCAAGGATTGTCTAGAGGCCAAAGAAAAGGTCCATGTCATTGGAAACAGACTAAAAATGCTCCTGAAAGATGTGACACGTCACATTAAAGAACTAGAGAAGATTCTAGATATTTCAAGCAGTCAATTGGTAAGTCTTTTTTATGATCTTTTCATAATGGCAATTTGAAATTGACAATGGACAATTTCTTTCCAATTTGCATTTTTGCTACCAGAATGATTTCATATTCTTTGTACTTTTTTTTTTGATATGTACTACTCATGTTAAAATCTGTAAACCTTAAAAGTTTTATCATGCTGTTGATATCATGCTATCATACTCTTATTATCCCTGTAAAGACAAATTTTCTTTCTAGTATTCACTGCTTGATGGCAAGGAAGCCATCAAGGCAAACTTTTATTAATATATTCCCAAGCTAACTTTAGTGGTAACCCTTGGTTTAATAGAACTTGGTTTATAAGAATTTGGATTGCATAGACAAAAATTTGCTGGGTCTGAGTTCTGCCTAAATTTCAAGCAATAAGAGAGTTCTCCCTGTCCAATGAAGAAAGTCAGTGTTTGGCTCTTTTCTTTCAAAATGAGTATTCACCATTATTAGTGGACTTATTTAACTGTAAGTATATTTTGGTGTCTAAAAATCTAATTCACCATTTGGCTTTAATGGACTCTCCTTTCTCCCTTTTAAATAAAGATTTAAATAAAGATTGTATTTATTTTGCTCTGTATGACCTACAGTTATGTTTTGTTACTGAATTTTTTGTGTGAACAATTTTCTTACACATTTGTTGCATATTCTTTATAATATGTTACAGTGAAGGAGGTGGTATTAATGCAGAGATGTCACCAAATACAGGTAGTCCTCGATTTACAGCCGTAATTGAGCCCAACATTTCTCTTGTTAAGTGAGACATTTGTTCAGTGAGTTTTGCCCCATTTTATGACTTTTCTTGCCACAGTTGTTAAGTGAATCCCTGCAATTGATAAGTTAGGAACACAGTTGTTAAGTAAATCTGGCTTCCCCGTTGACTTTGCTCGTCGGAAGGTCACAAAAAGTGATCACATGACCCCAGGATACTGCAACCGTCATAAATATGAACTAGTTGCCAAGCATCCGAATGTAAATCACATGACCATGGGGATGCTGCAAAGGTCATAACTATGAAAAACAGTCATAAGTCACATTTTTCAGTGCCATTGTAACTTTGAACAGTCAATAAACGAGCTGTTGTAAGTGAAGGACTACCTATAGTGTTGACATCCACCACTATTCTTTTCATTCAGCCCAGGTAAGCATTAGATACCCACTAAAGAGGGCAGTAAGCTGAAATTATTTCAGAGAAGATAAGAGATGCTAATTATGAGTCATCTAACTAGCTGAGTGCTATTAACCTTGTTTCCCTGTAGAGATGACTCCCCACATTACCAGGTGTGCAATTTGGACTGCCACAGAGGGTCACACTGCAAAAAAAAAGAAAGAAAAAAGAAAGAAATAGCCTTGTGCCTCTGATTTGAGGGTGCTGCTGCTTTGCTGTTTTTCCCCCCAAAAAGTGAAATGAATGTGTATGTACACAGATTGAAAGAGAGTGTGGAAAAACTTCCGAAGCAGCCTGGAAAAAGAAAACAAAAAACAAAAAACCTGTGGCTGCCCACATGTTTGAAGAGAGGTGCTTTTCATATATTCCCATTATTCTGAAGCCCTTTTTAAAATATATATATACCTTGAGCCCTGCTATCTCCTTTCATAGAAACCTCTCTGTATCCCAAGGTTTTGATCTGAACTGCTCTCCAAGTGTTCCTACTGAATAAGAAGCACCTGGAGAGAGCAGTGATGGGAGAGAAGCTGTTCCTCTTCCAAGAGACTTGCCTTTGGGGGTATCAGATGAAGACTTTTTGATTTTTCCATGCACGATAGTTTTACTCAGTAGTGGATTTCACTTACTTTCGATACTGGTTCGGAACTGTGAGCGTGCGTGTGCATGCACTCGCTTTGCTCACTTGCGGTGCTTCTGCGCATGCTCAGAGCATCTGTGATGACGTCCTGACGGGTGGGCCAAGCCTCCTGCCACCGCCGCTACCGGTTCACCCAAACCGGGGCGAACCAGTAAAAATCCACCACTGGGTTTACTGCTTTATGTTTTTAAATTGCATACCATCCAAAAAACTTCACTTGTGCAAGTTAAAGATGGTGATGATGATTGATTGATGATGATGATTGTAATTGATAATAACTAACCACTCAGGACTTATCCTCGTGGTCTTCGGCTGATGAACTGGACACATCAGGATCCCTCAGTCCAGTATCTGGAAGGAGCACTCCAAGCCGACAGAGAATGGTAATGTCATGCCAGATTATTTTTTGCCAGTCCTTGGGTGGAAGCACCAGATAGCTGTAGCCAAGGTGAAAAGTCTCAAACACCTCTTGTCATAGCCCACCCCTCCAAGAAAAGCACCAGACCAGAATAATGATCCAGACCCACCTCCCCCAAAAAAACCCCGCTGCCTCCTCAACCTTGTACATCTTTTACCCTGCATCAAATCAGAATTTTTAAATTCTATATAAATATATACAAAATCAGGACTCAAAGTGTAGCAGGCGTATACATGATATGCTACTTCTTTTGAATGGGAAGAACAGCTCTAAGGGATGGAAGCTTTTCAAAGGCTTCTCTTGCCCCATAATTCCTACATCTCACTGCTCGGGATTTTGTTTTGTTTTTCTGGAGTAGTTTAACCAGTTCATCAATAACAAATCAATATGTAACCTGAGTTTAAGCAAACATTACAATAGAAATTCATACATTACGTTTTTCAGAGTTCTGGCTCTGACACTGACTGCTCAAAGTAGAAACCTGGGAGGTAACAACTCTGTGGGACTAGCCACCATACTCTGGTCTTGGGAGATGTGGCCCAAATTTAAGCTTACAAACATTTGTCATTTGGAACAGCAGTCATGCAAATGGCCTCTCCCACACACTCGGCCTTGTGAGATACAACGAACCTTTTAAGAGCTGAAAGCAGTATGGTGATATTTGCAGAGATGGACTGAAAGTACAATAAGATTGCTCTTGATAAAGAGCAGCACAAGGAAAATGATTCGAGTTGGGAGGATAAAAGAAAGTGATTTTATTATTTATATCAAATTCAGCATACGAGTAGTCTTCACTTAGCAACCATAATTGAGACTTGCGACTCTGTCGCCTAACGCTTCAGCCACTAAGCAAAATATCACATGATTATGACTTATGGTTTTATTTTTGCCTTCTCAATTAATTCTGCGTGACCTAAGCCAGTGACAAAGAACACAAATGGCGATCACGTAACTGTAGAACACTGCAATGATTGTAAATGCATGTCAGTTGTGAAGTGCCTGAATGGCAATCACATGATGGTGGGACACTGCGACAGTTATAAATGCAAGGATCGGCCATGTTTTTTAAACACTGATATAACAGTCATTAAATGAGGAAGTCAGTAAGCGAGGACTGCCTGTATACAGATAGAGAATGCTTGCAGCATTTGAGGTACAAAGTTAGATTCTTTGTGTTGTTGGAAAAGAAAATTAGAAAGCTGACCAAACTTACGACAATCGCTACCCTTTAATTCTCACCAATTAAATAATGATGTCTCTGAAGAGAGAGGAAACAAGCTATTTTGTTGTGAAACCAATTATTTTCTTCATAAAAGCATAAATTTCCCCCAGCCCCCACATGCACACTTGCACGGAATAGCAATACCATTCCAAGTGTGCCAGTTTGTGTTTTACACAATATTCAGTTCCTTTTCTTGCAGTTCCAAAACTGCCTCCTACCACTTTCCATTCTTCTTTTTCTGTTCCCAAAAATAAAGAGCGTGTACTATAGTATATCTTGTCCTATGCCTCACTTTGACTCCTGGAGTGTACTTGATTTTAATTTTTCTCCTTTTTTTAATTATTATTTTATTTATTTAATTATTATCCAGCTTTCCTTAACTTTTACAGAACTGTCAATTTTCATTTGCTTTCTTATAAAATTATATCTTAGTTCTGACATTATGAGCTTTATGGCCTGCAAAAATTGATTTCACTGCCTCTACTTGTTTAAGAACATAAAGGAACACTGGCTTTTCAGGAGAGAAAGCTGCAAAAATCCCAACAGCTATGGTTCCTAAGTCATTATTTTTACTTGTGTTAAATATTTGTAAATAGATTTCATGTTCATTAACAAGAAAAGAATTATTAATTTACTGGAGCAAGGAACTTTTACCAAATAATTGTTGGGAATATATTTTCAAGTTCCATTTTTAATGTTTAAAATCTTTCTAACATAGTGTCTGTTTAGTGGTCATGTCCATTCATAGCATATGAAATAGTTTCATGCAATTTAGCTTTAAAAATAGTTCAGACTTAGTCATTCTTTTTTTCTTTTTCTTTTCTTTTTTTTTGAAATATTATAAAAAGCAAAAAACTATTCCTTCTAGCTACATTCCCTCATGATTTTATAATGTGGTTTATTTGGCTTTATTTATTTTTTTTATTTCTTAAGATTTTTATCACACCATTATTACAATGGCTTCCAGGCCAGGACCTTAACCAATCATTGCACTTTATAAACTGTGGTTTGTTGTTTAATGCTGTATGTGAACCTAGCCATTATGGCATTCTCACAGCTTCTTCCCTTACGTGCCAGTTATAATCACTTTGGTGATAATCCAATTCCTGGTTACACGCATAATCTGTGCTACTGTTGTGTCCATAGCATCTTCTGCATATCCAGGATCATAACTGAACTGGAGCAAAACTGTTTTAATCATGAGAAATAAAATACTGCTAGTGTAAGGCTGAAACTTTATTTACTCAATTTCTAAAGTTGATGAAGATGAAGAAACAAACACTTAAAAAAATTAAATAGTAAAATAAACCAAAATATTTCCCACAGCTTAAAAAAAAAAAAGCTGCATTGCATTTCCTGTATATTGCTTGATTGGCTAGAATGTCATTTTTAAGTTTACATTGTATGTTCCGTTTCATGTTGAATTAAAAGTGGGAAAAGAAAAGCCAGTTTCCTTGATTCATGGGAATTAGTTACTTCATTTGATTTTGTGTTTCCTTTGCTGCTCTTTTTAGTTTGATTTCATCAGTAGCTTGTCTTTATTTGCCTGGACTGAACATTCTTCTTTCTTTACCCCTGTTCATTGCAAACAGCCACGAGGCAAATGTAATGTCTCACAGCCTGGACCCTCTGTCAGCAGTCCGCATAGCAGGTACCTTATTCTCCTAGTTTCTGCACTCTGTTCTAGAACTCCAAGAGGATGATGGAAATTGCCCACAACAAGGATGCTTGGCCATTCTGATATCAATAGCTTGAGTATTATTTTTTCTATAATTATTAATTTTTCCTCCAGTCAAAATCTGATTTGAAATAGTAAAAACTGATTGCTCTTAGTTTTAACTTTGGCGTCTTCCAGCCAATATCCCTTATCTAAATTCTTAGATGTATTGGAACGCATTGGTATTACATGCATGATACTGCATTTAAAATACAATTGGAGATTCCATTCTCAGATTCATGGCACAAAAAAATTCTTTATCATCCTCTTTGTTTCTAGAGATTAAATTAAAGCAGGTGATAAGCCAATACAGCATATCTGAATTCAAAAAAAACCCCCACAAACCTGAATAAAATGCATAGCACTCCCTTTTTATTCTTTTCCCAAACTTACATTCCTCAAAGTTTTGTTCCGTTTGTGGGTTTTCAAATTTCATGAGCCCAACCAAATTTCAGAAGCTGAAATGAAGATGGCAAATGAAGGTATGGCAGAAACACATCTTCACTCTAAAACAGCTTCCTTGCCAAGCCAGCATCCTTACTTCAGTTTTAACCTTGCTTACTTAGGACATTCTGAAAGCAGCACAGGCACCCCCTACCTAGTTACTAGAAAGCAGACTTAACAAATAAAGCTTTCAGTGTTCATATCTGTCTAGAAATCTGTCTTGCCTGCAGCTAACAGTGCTTCTGCATTCCGTTGTTGTGAAATATGTGTGCTTTTATCTATTTATAATCAACAATTTACTTTTCGTTCCTGGCTTTCTTTTCTTGCATGACCCAAATCAGAATGAAGATTCCAAAACGTATAACCACATTTATGTTCTAGGTAGGACAAAGTTGTCAAACTCGCCGCGTCACATTGCCATCATGTGACGTTTCACGACATTTTTCCCCTTCACGGAGCTGGAATGGGCGTGGCCTGCGCGTGATGCATCCAGCCTATGGGCCGCCAGTTTGACACCCTTTCATTGTCAATAGATATTGTTTAAATACAAATAGCACAACATAAAGAAAACATGGAACGTCAGAAAATATAGCTCACACCTGCCCACTCTTTAGTGACAGAGGCTTACTAAATCCCCACAATCGATTAGATCTCCTTGAATTATGTGCAGCTAAAGTTTGAACTGACAGTCTTCATTTGATTTCATTAGAACAGGCATACAAACATTTGTTGAATTACGTTTCCAAATGTGTTCTTTGGGTTAAATTATTTTATATAGCAAATCTATAATTCGTGCAAACATAGAAGAAATCAATTGTACAAAAGCAGAAGCTGCACTCAGAATTTGGTAGCAGTCTATCCCTAGATAGATAGAATTTTTTCCAGTCAAAATGTTTTGAAATGTAGGGGCATGGAGAGAAACAAGGAATGCTAGCCAGCATTTATTACCATTTGTTATTCATAATGCCCAGCGTTTTTCAAAAAAAGATACAATTTTGTCTGCATAACTGAACCACTTTACTGGCAAATAAGGCAGAAAATATACCAAGCCGTCTGCTTATTATTGCGCTTATTATTATCCCTTGCAAATAGAGCCATTCTTCTTCATACGTTGCGTTTACCCTTCTGCTTAACTGCTATCTTTCAGTTGCGTTTTGTTTTTAATCAAACATCAAACTAAGATATACAGTGTACCATTTTTTTTCTGAGGCTGCACATTTTCAACCACTCAAAAAAGGACAGCCTCCCTCCCAACAGAAATGGTGTTATTTTTGATCCAGTTGAGGAATGATGATGGTTTTAGGGAAATAGGGAAATTGCAGCTTGGGATGTAAGGCAAACGCTGTGTCTGTAGCCAGTTTTCTTCCTTCTCTCTTGACAAATACGTAGCATTTTCCTGCTGCTTTGGGAATTATAATGAGCGAGCTGGTGCATTTCTGGAGCATTTGGCAGCTCTTTGGAATTTGCCTGCATTTTGGCTGTGGTTTCTATGCGGCCCTCTCAGATCTGCTTTCTCCATCGGTGTTTACTAACACATCTGTTAGCAGTACAACATCGGTGCAACACAAAACTCAATTTGTCATCCAGACAAGCATGGAATACAAATGGGTTTCTACTGAATAGAAAAGTTAATCAAGCATACAAGCCAGACAGGTTGTGGTTGATGTGTAATGCAGTTTTAACTGATAAAAGGGGCCAGGCTGTCATTGTGTCCTTTAATATTTTGACATGCCTCTGATCTAAACATCTTGTGTTTGATCTTGCACTGGATCAGCAATCTTTAGTAGAGTAGACTTACTGTATGAACTAAAAACGAAGTCATTTAACCCATACAATTTTAGATTAGCCGGACAGCGTTTTAGATGAATAAATATGAAAGCATCTCATTTGCCCATTACAAACAGAATCTTTTGGTTCTCAAATCAGACTAAAGCTACCAGTTTCATGCCATCCTATTTGGCTTTTCAACTACTTCTTTATATTATTGGAATTCAGCCATGGATTTAATTCTGTGTAGATATTTTTCTGTGATTAAAGATTAAAGTAATTGTGTCCTTTTCTCCAGGGTGTTTACATTATGAGCTGCCTTAAACTACCTATTTAGAACTTGGCGCCAGTGATCCAATCTGAAGTCTTAGAACCTGATCATCAAGTACCCTGTTCTTTCCTCCCACTTTTCACATCTAATGATACCCAGTTTCTAAAGGAAATAATTTTTTAAAAGGCAATGATTATATGGTCAGCATAAATTGCAATCAGAAATCAATTTTTGTCTCACATTAAGTGTGGCATTGCCCATAACTCCCAGTTTTGCTGTTTCACAATTGCAGAATGTGTGTTAATCTACTTCAAGTGATTCAGCTACCCATATATAATTACCAAAATTATTTTAGGTAAAGATGGCTTCTTAAAAATGTAGACAAATGGGAAGGAAGCATTCCTTGGCAAGCAGGGCAGTTAATTAATTCTGCACCATTTAACAAAGCAAAGAAGTTCACATAAAGCTTAGATTTCCCATATGTCAAAGTACTTTATTCCTCCATATACAATATGTAGAGTTTTCATTTCACTAGCATATCCCCAAGGGGAGTTCCTACCAGAGCTGCTTTACTAAAGTAATTTCTGCTGGTGGCTGCTCCTTCTGTTTACCGAAATAGCCTGTTTGCTACTGTTCTGGCAGTGAGGAGCAATCGGGGAAGAGCATATGCGTCTCCATTAAAGAAGTACAGAAAAATATAGTGGAACAAGAGCCTTCAGTCCACTGAAAGTTTTTCCTGGCTTCAACCCAGAGTCAAATAAAATAGTTTTGTCAAGCGCA
Organism: Pituophis catenifer annectens; assembly: GCF_029215685.1. Taxonomy (NCBI): domain Eukaryota; kingdom Metazoa; phylum Chordata; class Lepidosauria; order Squamata; family Colubridae; genus Pituophis; species Pituophis catenifer. The sequence goes on from NW_027256881.1 coordinate 81,403,338, forward strand.
TGATTTTTCAAAATGTTTTCTGCATAACCCTGAGCTTTAATGAGATTTTGATGTGATTCCACAAGACAGTACAGGCAGAAAAAAATAAGTTAACTTGAACACAGTAAAAAAATATGTCACCAGGTATTTGCCTCCTAATCAGGCATTAGGAGCAGCCTAGGCCATTGTACTATGTTTTTGTTCTTTTAGTTTTTTCTTCCTGATACATAGTAATTATCTCAGATTAATTTCTTTTAAATGTTTAAAATTCGATTCAGTGAAATATTTCAGGTCTCATTAATTAAATTACGTCAGAATATTGTTATGATTGTGCAATCAATGGCAAGAAATAACAACACAGTTGAATCCAGACTAACCTAATTAGATCCCACTGAAATCATAGTCATTACTAATTCTATTCTATTAAATATAAGCATGAACCACATAAGCAGATAGGCCATCTGAGATCAATTTATAATCTAGCATAAGCAATTACAAATCGAAAATGAAAAAGAAAAGAAGAAAAAATGTCCCTAAGGTGCTTTTTTTCAAAAGGCAACTGAACTTTTCTTTGAAGATGTTCTGCTTCTCATCCAAGAAGCTGCTTCAGCTTCAGCTCCAGCTTCAGAAGCTTCTTGGATGAGAAGCAAAACGTCTTCAAAGAAAAAGCAGAAAGTCCAGTTGCCTCTTGAAAAAAAGCATCTTTGGGACAACCATGACCTAGATGACTGAGAATCTCCATAGAGACTTATCGAAAGAAAAAAAAATGAATTCAACAATTAAAACTGAAATCTTTTTACACATTAGCAAGTTAAGGCTTGCCATTCTTTTCCTTTATTTTTTAGGGAAAATAAATATCATCTAGCCATAAATAAACAGCCTTAAGAGAAAAAGCAAATGTCAAACATGGGGCTTGATGATTCACAAAAGAATTGCATAATAGATAACTAAAGAGATGTATGTGCAGAAATCAAAAACAGAACAGAGCTCTTTTATAATAGAGCTATAAAAAACAGGGGAATGGCTATATTCAACATCAGATGACATTGAAATGAATGGGATTAGAATGAGGATAATGAAAGCAAAGATGGACACAAATTATCACTGTGTTTAGAAATAAATAGTATGATATCAGATTGCAAAATAGAAACAAAAAGCCTTAAAAGAAAAACAAAAAATGCCTAACAGCACTACAGTAATCCAAAGAAGAATGTAAATAACCATATGAATACAATGAATTTTGGTGTTCATTTTCATAAACTACTATTTGATGCAGAAGGTATTCTGTGTTTCCAATTACCTTAAGTACATTCTTATTGAGTACTTCTTGAGGTTCTTATTCAATCATTATGGATCTTCTGTTTATTCTGCCTGCTGAATATTACTTCCTCAGGTGCCAGCTCTTCATTCAGTTCTAAGGCAGAGAATAAACCTGACTCCTGCAGCCTTTCTAGACGTGAACAGGAAGAAGTGTTGCTATTGATACAGAAAATAAAAGTTCTTTAAAGAGAACACATATTTCTATAGTATTCAGAGAAAAATCCTGGAATTCTACTTTCAAAGAGAACATCAGATAACTTACCTCCGATAATGCAAGTCAGTTTAGACACGAGTGATAAAATGAAAACCATGATCAGTCAAAAATACAAATCTCAAACGGTTTACTTTTAAAAGAATTGAACACCACTATTTGATGAAAGTCTGAAATTAGAGTCAATGGTGACTTAATTTATAGGACTGCAACCAGGTTCTCTGACCTAAGACTCACAGATAAAGACAAATTTGAACCCAGTATTTCAGTTCTGAATTTTTTAGGAAATAGGAACCATGCCACCAGGTATTCCAGCAGTGCAAATATCATTACAATGGAGGAAAACCAATTGCTATTCTTCATTAATTTCCACACAATCCCTGTGGCATATACAGGCAGTCCTCAACTTATGACCACAATTGAGCCTAAACTTTATGTTTACTAAGGGAGAAATTTGTTAAGTGAGTTTTGCCCCATTTTACGACTTTTTTTGCCACGTTTGTTATGTGAATCACTGCAGTTGTTAAATTGGTAACACGGTGGTTAAGTGAATTTGGCTTCCCCGTTGACGTTGCTTGTCAGAAGGTCGCAAAAGGGGATCACTTGACCCCGGGACATTGCAACCGTCATAAATATGAACCAGTTGCCAGGCATCCGAGTGTAAATCATGCGACCATGCAACAATCATAAGCGTGAAAAATGGTCAGAAGTCCCTTTTTTCAGGGCAGTTGTAACTTTGAATGGTCACTAAACAAACTGTCGAAATTTGAGGACTACCTGTATGTGCCTAACTCTAAAATCTAAATATAATCCATACCTTCCTTTTTTCAAAAGGTTTGTGTAATCAGAGCCTGTACTCTTTACCATGCTAAGTGCAAGTGGGAAGGAGGACAGCAGTAGACACATTGCTGAGGAATAAGTGAAAGCCATGAAAATAAAACTGACTATCAATACAAGAGTCTTTTTTCAGTTTCAGGTGGAAATGAAATAGCACTGCCTGTTCCCTTTGTTTGTATTTTGGCCAATTGGTTTCCTTAAGGTCCTGGAAGGCTGGGTTTAATTAAACGTTAATACAGAATGCTCTGATGTTGCTAAATGTGCCATATCTTTTCAATACTTTCATAACTCAAGAATACCAAATAATGCCACTTCCCATCTTAACCTTGGTGGTGTTTTGTAAATAATCTGCAACTTTTATGCTTTTAATCTTGGATCTCTTAACTAGCCCTATCATCTTAAAACAATTAACCACTTTTTAGCTTTGGATATTCATGACTCCATTTGTCAGGTGAAACTAGCAATCCGGTTCATGATTTCTTGATCTTTGGAAGGTTAGGGAGATGCCCTAAATTGCCCCCTAGTAATAAAAGGAACATAAACACACCCTTTAAGGTTAACAATGCTGCAGTCATTTTGATGAATTACTAGATATAAAGGTATATTATACTAGATATAAAGATATAATTTCTGAATTAGAAATGAATGCTTGTCATGGCAAGCAGGAAGTCATTCTGTTAGGTTTTGCTGAATCATTTTTTCTAGGGTTATAAATTATACTACAATAAAAGAAGAAAAAAAACATTGGTTTGATGCTGATTCAGTGCAAAAAGAGGCTATTATATGCAATATGTACTTAACTGGATGATAATATCTTCTAATTGTATATTGACATATTACTGTACTCTTGCAAGAATTTTTTTTTTAAAAAAAAATCTGGGCAGCTTCTTAAAGAACCCTTGTTAATGCATGGCTCCTTCAATCTTAACTCTTAAAATTATGTATTCTAAAGCCGTATCATTTGCATTCATAGACAGTGATATGATAAAGTGCATCTTAAATTAGCGTGACAGATTATTGTTGTAGTTGGTAGTATTGGAGATTCCAGATAATTTTTAATAAAGACGCATCAGATTTCTGAGCCTCACATCTAGAAAATTTGGAATCACTAATTATGAATGCTGCATATATTTTTTACAGTAAATAGTATTTGGGTAACACACTGATCCAGCTACCATTTTCCAGAGTTGCATTGTCTTACTTCTGTTTTGGATTCTCTCTTCAGGCCCACAAGAGGTGGCTCCGGTTCCTCCCGTTCTGAAAACCAGGGGCATCAGTCACGACCGCAGCACTGCTTCTTCCTCAGGGTGCTGAGAGCAGCTCTTCCTCTCCAGCTTCTCTTGCTGCTTCTGATGGCCCTCGCCTGCTTGGTTCCAGCAAGCGAGGAGGACTATAGCTGCACCCTCTCAAATAATTTTGCACGCTCCTTCCATCCCATGCTTAGATACACAAACGGCCCGCCACCTTTATGAAAAGATTGCCAGCAGCTCAATAAAATTTCAAATGCAGTACCCAGAATTCAGTAGGATTTCAGTGACCTCCCTGCTGATATAAATAAATTAAATGTCTGTCAGCATCAAAATGAGCCATGGAATACATTAATTGGGCTGCTAAAGACTTGTATCTCTTCCATGGACTTTGACTAAGTAATAGAAAGTTTTTCTCCCCAAATAGCATCCTGGATTTTTCAGCTACTTTTATAATTTTGACCATCACTCTATACAATACCTAGCGGAGGACTTCAGTTTGAAGAAGGACCAGACTGCTCATTATAGAGCTATTATACAATCTCTATTTAACTACTCTACTGGTATTTTAAACAAAACTTACATATAAACCTATATACTTGTAAGAAACAAACTGGAGTGATTTTAGAAACCATTGTAACATACAATTTTAAAAGCTTGCAAGGCAGCATATTATTTTCCCCATTTTTGGTGGGGTTTTGAGTGAGGCATGATGTTCTAATCTTTGCTTTGAATGCACAAATTGTAAATGGCACATTTTATAATTTAAAAAAAATATATAAGAAATGAAATCATGAAAACTTTATGAACAACCATGGATATGAAGTATTAAAAATATTTATGTATGTACAGTTTGCTAAGACTAGTGTGCTTATTTCTTGATAGAGAAACCAGGAAATCCTTTGTCTTCCTTCTTTTTAAACAATATATTTTGGAGCAGTATATGTGTGTATATATGTACAGTATGTATCTGTGCCAGAGGTGGTATTCAGCAGGTTCTGACCAGTTCTGGAGAACCGGTAGTGGAAATTTTGAATAGTTCAGAGAACCGGTAAATATCACCTCTGGCTGTCCCCACGCCCACCAAGCCATGCCATGCCATGCCCACCAAGCCACGTTCACAGAACTGGAAGTAAAAAATTTTGAATCCCACCACTGATCTGTGCGCTTTATTGATTATGTGCCATCGAGTTGGCAGCCACATAGATTTTCTCTATGATGATCTGTCCCTAGCGATCAGTTCTGCAAAGTAGTTCAGACAAGAAACACATGCCGGCATTCCAGTTCTAACTTTATTGTAAGATTATATTAACGGAATCTTGCAAGTCTGAAACTACACCTCTCATCCCTACAGTCCAAGAAAATAGGCCAAATGTCCCTTCTGAGACATTTGCTGTGCTCATATTGCTTGTGCGGACTCAGCTGGCGCTTGTCTGACTGTTGCCCACACTGAGGCTCTTCTACCTGTCTCCCAAGTTCATTTCCACATATCATTGGCTAGGTGGCTCAGAACCTGGCTAGGTGGCTCAGTGGCTAAGACATGAGCTTGTCGATCAGGATGGTCGGCGGTTCGAATCTCTAGTATAGGTCTCCTGCCTGAGCAGGGGGTTAGACCTCTAAGATCCCTTCCAACTCTGTTACTGTTATAACATTTATAACACTGTTATATACAAAAGTATGAAGGCTATTGCTTAACGCATCGTAAGCCGTCCTGAGTCTCCGGAAAAGGGCAGCATATAAATCGAACCAATAAATAAATAAATAAATAAATAAATAAATAAATAAATAAATAATAAATAACCAGATCTTTCAAGACTTCTGGCATATCCCTAACCAATGTACCTGATCTCATCCACCTTGCTTTTCTTTGTCCTCCTATCTTTCCTTTCACCTTTCCCAGCATTAGAGCCTTCTCTGGGGAGAGAGGTCTTCGCATAATGTGTTTGAACTAAAAAAAATTCAGTCTTGTCTTCAAGTACAGTGCTGAATGGCGATGCTTTGAAGAGTTGTTTTCATTTCATTTCATTTCATTTTATTAGATTTCTATACCGCCCTACTCCCGAAGGACTCAGGGCGGTGCACAGCCAAACAATAAAAACACATACAATACAAAATTTAAAAAATAGAATAAAATCAAATTAAATAATTTTGGCCCCGACAAATTTAAAACCCCAAACTTTTAAACCAATTTAAAATTGAATATATAAAATACTAAAAGATATTTAAAATTTTAAAAATCTTTTATAAAAGAGGGGGAAAATTAGGCCAGGCCGGCCTGGTGAAATAGTAAGGTCTTTAAGGCGCGGCGGAAGGTGCGCAGATCTGGGATCCTCCGTATCTCTGGGGGGAGTTCGTTCCAGATAGTAGGTGCCCCCACAGAGAAGGCTCTCCCCCTGGGGGCCGCCAGTCGGCATTGTTTGGCTGACGGCACCCGGAGGAGCCCCTCTCTATGGGAGCGTACCGGCCGGTGGGAGGCTATTGGTGGTAGTAGGCGGTCCCGCAAGTACCCGGGTCCTAAGCCATGGATAGATATGATGTTTATATCATGTTTATAGATATGATGGGGAAAAGAGGTGTTTTGTTGTTAAAATACAAATGTCATTTCTGGTATGTGTTAAACTTATGAAGGAGTTTTTGAGAAGAAACAAAGAGGAAATTATAATAAATTAACATGGGATGCTATTGAAAGGCATTCAAGATTAAGATTTTTAATATGTTGCTCTTTCTGGTAGCTCTTAATGAGTTTTTCTTGATGAAGTCTGAATCATAAGGCTTTAAAGATTTCTTTGTCGATAAGATATGGGAAGAAGAAACTTGTTTTATTTTTAGTCAAGTTATTGTGTTTTAAAAAAGGAAAGAATTATGAAACTGATTTATTTGATTAAGGTTAAAATTTATGTGCTTTTACTTCTGGTAACTCTTAATGGACTTTTGCTTATCCAGATTGAATAATGAAGTTTTATAATTTGTCTATAAATAAGAGATGAAATACAGGAAGAAGAGAACTTTGGTTGAAATGTTAGAGATCGTGAGAAATTGTACTTGTCAAGGTGAAGGGGAAGTCATTTCTTTGCATACACTTTCCTCCTTTCTCTTGTATTTCTTTTTTTAAAAAATTTCTGTTCCCATTTCTCTGCACTTTTGAATTTCTGTTTTACTTTTTTATATTTTTCTTAGTTTTTCTTGTTAGTTTTTAATCTTTGATTTTAAAACTTAATTAATTTTTTTTAAAGCTTTACTGTAAGCCTTAAAATAGGCACAAGATATCTTAACAAGCAAAGAAACTTCCTTTACATCCAGAAGAGAGGAAATAAAAAATCCAACTCTGACTACAGCCTCTTCTTCATCTTCTGTACATCAGCCCATGTCTGGGTTGAAAGAAGTGATCCTGTCCAGTAAGTTGTACAAAGATATAAAAACCCTGGATTTTGTTGTGGTCCGCCAGCAGCCTGCGGAGCTGGCAGTGGAGTTGGACAGCGATGAGGCTGAGGAAGAACATGGGCCAGTCATGGAGGCTGGGGAAGGCCCAGATGAGGGCTCTGCGTCAGAGGCAGAGATGGGGCCAGGGCCATCGGGGAGTGGGGTGCGAACTCCAGAGCCTCCAGAAACTGATAGGAGTGAGGCAGAGGAACAGGAGGAGCCTGTTCTTAATGCACGCATGAGAAGAGCTGCCAGAAGGCAAGAGCAGCTCAAGCAAAGTGGACAACTCGGGAGTAGGGCCAAGAGATGATTGGCCCCTCCCATAAGGCTTAAAACAGACCAGCAACGGTGTTTGGGCTTTGCCAGAAAACAACGTTGGTAGCTTTGTCTTCTTCATCTACATCTTGTATTTATTTTTGTATCTGGGACTTCTGAACATTTGCCAAGAAAGGCCTTTGGCAGTTTGCCTAATTGGACAAGGTTTGCGATAGGACTGAGGAATTTGTGTTGGGAGGAATTTGCTTTAATTTAGTTGAACGACGCTGGGAATGAAGTAATTCTCAGCTGTTTGAATAAAGATTGTTTTTTCACTGTCTGATTTTCCTACTATTTACTTGGGCCTGCGTCACAACAGATTTGTGATACACCAATAGAGGCATCTGACTCAGTCAAGAAGCATGTCATCATCAATTGGCTCTTTAGATAATGAAAAGTTACATCCCCACATGCAGGGCTGGGATTCAGCCGGTTCAGACAAACTGGATGCTAATTTTATATCTGGTTTGCCAAACCGGTAGTTGCAAGGACCCCCCCCCCCCCCCGTGGTACAGGAGGCCGAGTAGGCCAGTCCCACCATGGCCACACCTACCCAGCAATCGGGCAGAGAACCGGTTGCTAAAATTTTTGAATCCTACTCCTGTCCACATGGATGATCTAAATATAAATGCCAGCCATCTGTTCCACCTAGTTAATCTTAAAATGCAGATTCATACACTCTGATACACTTCCTTCAAGGAACTCTGAACTAGAATCAAATTGGTTTTGCATCTTAAAACTTAATTTTATTATATTAAAATTTGGTTGTATCGGCACCTTTTATTAAGTGGGTTAGATGGTGTTTTTTTTACACACACAAACACATGCATACATACATATATATATATATATATATATATATATATATATATATATATATATATATATATATATACACATGCAGTCATTGCCTTTCATGATGGACAAATCAGATTACTGCAGAAAATTGTGACAGACATAAACGTATCTGAATCTCTTGATTATTTCTACAATGGATATTAGGCTATATTCTCCTGGTTCTCCGTTTGAAAAACTGTGATGCTCGAGTAAAACATTGTAATTCCATTTCTCACACTTCAGGTACACACAGGGTGATTATGGGTGTTATAGCTGGAACTCCAACTTTAAAATTGGAGAATTTAATTTTTGCAAAAGTTATTTCTGTTTTAATTTTCTTTTAAAAATTGGCACTGCAAAAAATTAATACATTCTACCTTTTGTTTTTGTTAACATACTTTGAAAAGATAAATAGCTATTAAAACGTTTTTATTTCATCAAGCTGGCCTGGCCTAAATTATCTCCTCTTTTAAATTTAAATTTTAAACATAAATTTTAATCTGTTTAATTATGGGGTATTTTAAAATTCAGCCTAAATTATTTAATTCGTTTTAATTTATTTTAAATTTTGTATTCTTGTGTTTTATCTTCTGGCTGTTCACCGCCCTGAGTCCTTCGGGAGAAGGGCGGTATAGAAATTTAATAAAATAAATTAATTAATTAAATAATAGCTATTCACTGGACTAGGAGACAGAAATTGGAGAGAAAAAAGCAAGTTGAAAAAACTGCAGTAACTTCCTTTATATTTATAGAGATGAACAAACAGTAAATTACTGTCATTAAATTCTGTAATAAAAATTGAGTTGATAATCGTTGTCTGTCCTCTAGTAAAGCCTGGAATTCTTCAAGAAGTTAGAAATTTTTTAATACCAGAATGGCACAAAATTATAAATATTAAGATGGATAGACATGTTGTAGAAATATATTTTCCAGTGATCTGTGAGAAAAGCCATATAGAATTCAGCCAATCAAGAGCAGTGAGCAGCATTTCTTCCTTTAAAACAGTCTGATCTTTATGAAAAGACAGTTGTTTGTGGATACGGCACAATTGTCTACTCTGGGGAACTTTTCTGTAGATACATGAGCTGGATTACTCCAGTATCATGATTCCAGATGATAGGAAATCAAATCTGAAAGCTTTTTGACCTATACTTAACAGTAACATTTATAGAGGATGAGCAATGGGGAACAAGTGTCAGACAAAATCATCAGTAAAAGGGGAAAAATGCAGTTAGGAGGGCTATAAGAAGTTAAGTAAGGCAAAATCTGATCAATATTTTGTTTGGGGAACCATTTGGAATTTTCAGGACTATTTACTATTAGAAAAGCTCTCTAAGCCATAGCTTAAAGCAGAGGTCTCCGACCTTGGCAACTTTAAGCCTGGAGGAGTTCAGTTCCCAGAATTCCCCAGCTAGCTTTGTTTTGCTGGCTGGGGAATTCTGGGAGTTGAAGTCCACCAGGCTTAAAGTTGCCAAGGTCGGAGACCCCTGGCTTAAAGAGTTGCCAAGAAAACTGTCTGATCATGTCTCTGTAATTATTGGGCATCCAATTCAAGGGATGGAAATCTTTATGTAAAATTAGGAGAGTTTCACCATGAATAGCACTGTGTTTGTGCACAAAACAAAGGAAATGAATGAGACAAGCTTACAATCCACCATTCCTCCCCTTTCCTCTTGTCACACCAAACAGTTTCTAATTATCACTTTCACATATCAGTGTGGGGGTGTTTACTATTCTTTCTTCCTGCCTAAGAGAGCACCACATTTAAGTGTATCAACCATTTTCACTCTAGAAATGATGGCTTCATGAGCAGAGTCTCTACTTGGGAATAAGACGTTTTGAACTCAGAGATAATATGGAAAATATATGAATCAATCATCAAGTAAGGAAACAGAAACAAAGAACTGAGAATAAAGGGCAAAATATGAGTGTTTCTGAATAAGATGCCATTTCAGTGCAATACAATCTACATATAGGGATTCAAAACTCATTACTTCTAATGGGCGGTGAGAGGACAATATAGTCTTGTGTGCATAGAGTTACCCTATAGTTGCTTGCAACAAATTGGAAAATGTTTTCTGATTAACACAGAAATGCAAAAATGTCTTTCTCTTCCCCCATCCTTCCACTGGATCTCTCCACTGGATCAAATGGATCTTCTGCTTCAGATTCAAGAAGTCTGACTCAAACACATGCTTGCCATATGGCTCAAGGAGATTAAAGTACAGGATTAATAAATTCTTCAGGACTAGAAACAAATGAAATGCTCAATCGCTTCAGCATGTCCAAGTCTTTTTGAATTTATAGTTATTAAACAACGTGCCTCAACCCACATATCAAAGTATTTTAGTTGGGGGAAAAATTATAAGGATCCAACATCCGTGGATAAATCACAAATATAGTTCTTTTGATCTTGAGTCATATATTGTAATACACTAAAGGATAGTTTCTGTTATCCTTCAACACACGTGGTTGATGGTAAACAAGATCCTCTTCATTAATAATTCAATTACATGATTTTAAATGTAAATTCCTCTATTCTAACCATTGCTTAATTATTTTATAACGAAGGGAAATGTTTCAGATTAGACAACATGTCAAGGGAATATGCATTTAAGAAAAATGGATTTTGTGAAAAGCTTATTTGGTAAGGCTGTTCAAGACTGCAGAGTCTTGGCATGGCTGCTTTTAAAGACCACCTCATGCTATCTGAATTTCCACAGATGCCCAGAAGCAACGCCCTGAATGAGTCATGCCTCCCCAAGAACTAACATTAAATCTGTTGAAAGGAAAAAAGCAAAGCAAGGCAAAACCTTGAGTGATCTTTCTTTTATTTGTTTACTTCGAAAGCAAATAATTATAGAACCACTTGACTTTTTTTTGGGCTTTGCCAAATAAATAATTGTACTCATAAAAAAGTGATAAATTTAATTCATCTGATCACCAGTGAGCTGTTGATACTATGTCTTGTAAAAGCTTCAGTGAATCAGTAAAAAAAAAGAAAGACAAAGGAGATACAGATCATCATAAACGTCAACCACAACTCACATCAGATCCAGCCAACAACAGGCTGAAAAAAAGCTACTCTAAGGAACAGGATACATAGTGCTCAATAGAGCAGTCCATGGGATTGTTGTGTCTTTGATGTAGTTTTTTTGTCTCTTGGCAACTGCCTGGACTAATTTCTGCACTTTTCTTGGTAAGAGCTCAGAAGCGGTTTGCCCTGGCTTCTTTCTTAGGGCTGAAAATGACTGGCCCAAACTCATCCAGCTGGTTTTATGCCTAAAGGGGAATTAGAAGTCACAGCCTTCCAGTTTCTAGCCTAGTATCTTTAATCACTACACCAAACTGGCTCCCTAGTCCAATGGAGGGGAAAAAATTTAAAAAGTGACCACTACCATGCATATATAAAATATATACAATACTTGTATACATATCTCTGTACAAGTGAATTATACATTATAATGCATATAAAAAGGGGGTTGGCTTTAATCATGTGGTGATGGCTGCCGTCTTGACTTTTATGACATCTCTGTGCTGCTCAGCGCTTGTATTGCTCTTTGTTAGGCAAGCAGTCACCTCACTAGCTAAGGATCCTGCAGACACCAACCTTAAGAAATTGGATTCTTCCTCGTGGCCTTCCTTTTTTCAGTGTCGAAACTTTACATTAAAAATATTTCTTGAACCTGTAAAACTGGAAGACCTGGAGAATCATTCCTGAGGTCATATAGTCAATGATGACCACCGGCAGCCTGGTCATCCTTACTCGTGTATATTTGGAAACTCATCAGAAATGTGAATCAAAATCCTTTTCTTCTCCCCAAGTTGAACATGTTTTTAAAGCAATCCTACCACCTGAGTTTGTCTGCAGCCCCTTCCTAATTCTTCAGGTTTGAAGAACTGAAATATAGCAAGTTTCTTCTGTGCTGATCCTTCAAAGATTTCTCCCACTATATATGGTTATATATGCAGCTGTTTTTTTCTAATGACCAACATGATTAGGTTTGCTTTTTAACACACATAAAATGGAACTAATAATAATATATGTTGCTGTGGGTTCAGAAGTCAGCTTTGGTCTACTACCACTTATTTCTGGTAGTATCACTATCTCGGTCGTAAAGGAAGCAAAGCATGCAACAGAAGGCTAGCTTAAGAAGGAGGCTTCTGTTATCTGCTAAGAAGTTTTTTTCATCCTTAGCCATGGTCAGATGCAAGAATATGGTCAGATTGGACAAACAGAATATGGACAGACTACAACATCTGTCCCAAGGCATTAAGTAGAATCCTGCATGACAATTATTTTAATCTAGGTATTTATTTGTTGATTGGTTGGGTTATTTATTCCATATTATACCGTTTCATGCCCTCCAGCTTTTAAATGTCTCTGTTTTTACTGATTCGATTTGATTTCTATAACCACCCATCTTTACTCTGGGTGGTGTACATCATAAAAAGTTAAAACAAAACAATACAAAATAAATATATAGGGTTGCTGAGTAAAACTATTGCCATAGATATTAATATAGCCAAGAAATGGGGCCTTTAATTCACTCTGTTTTACACTGCATTTGTCCCAACTACAAAAACAAATGAGTGTGGAACATTTTTTCCCAAGCTTCCAATTTATGGGGAAATCCCACCCAGACCCAAAACTGGTCTCCCTACTCCAGTGGCAGCCTCTTTTTTCCTGGCTTAGAAGTGCAGTCCCTACAATCCAGAAAATGAAAAGGCAAAGAGAAAGGGTTAACATGCTACAAACAGAACAAGCCACCGCAAGAAAGAAAGAAAGAAAGAAAGAAGAGAGAGAGAGAGAGAGAGAGAGAGAGAGAGAGAGAGAGAGAGAGAAAGAAAGAAAGAAAGAAAGAAAGAAAGAAAGAAAGAAAGAAAGAAAGAAAGAAAGAAAGAAAGAAAGAAAGAAGAAAGAAAAAGAAAGAAAGAAAGGCTCCCAAGTTATAAACTGGTCGTTCCAAAGCTGATGTGGAGTTTGGAAGCATCAGAGATGATGGCTCAACAGTAGTATTAATATGTTGTTTGAAGAAAGGACTCTTGATCTTAATCACAGTTAAGTGATTTGTATACAGTGCTAAAAAATAAATGGCAACCTGATGAAAGCCATCTATTTAGACTGCCAAATATAAAGTTGCTTCAAAGAGATAAACGACAATGTTGGTAGAAGCCAAACTTTGCTATGCATTGCAAGCAGCAGATAAAAATCAGAATTTTATGAAATGGCTCTTCATCAGAGTAGAAAGAAACATCTTAAAGGAAAACTCAAAGTGCTCTGTGTTGTTTTAATGTATTTTATTTGAAGAACCAAGATGTTAACACCACTATGTTTGTTCTATTAACATCAATATTCAAAACTGATAGATTCCAGATGGGATGAGCTGGCGCTTTGGGGAGAGGGAACAGGTGGCCTTCTGGAGATTGCCAAATGACAAGTCTCAGCAGCAGCTCCAGCCAATAGGGATGATGGTGAGGGATGCTGGGAGCTGTTAATTTCATGAATGTTGGAGGGCCAGGGTTATCAATGTGTAGTACCATGAGAGATGAAATTTAATGAAATAGGGAAATGATTATCCTAATATGGGACATATCCACATGCAATAACTTGTAAGGTATAAAATATCAACAATTAGTAATGAATAACTGTTAGAAAGCCTTTCTTAGTCACTGGCAGCCTAGGTTATGGAGACAAAAAGCATTTCCTATATATTGGTTTGTTCCAAAAAGAAAAGGCAGTATGTCTTAAAGTCTCCATTGCTTGGGGGATTGAATAAGATTCCAGAGTCTTTCTACCCATGAAAGATCAGGTACAGCTTCAAAATCTGATTAGCCAATCAGAGTGACAGAAAATTAGTCTAAACCACATGGATCACGATGTCACATCATTTCTAAGAAGAGAATATAACTATGGGCAGCAGATTCTTGGGTGTGGGTGCAACTAGTTTTCCCGGGACCAGTGGGATCCACTCTTCACTGTCAGGCCAGTCCAACAAGTATTTTGCAAAGGTGAAGAGATTATATATGGATTCAACCCCCATGTACCTCTGGAATTAAAGTATGGCCAGTGTCTTTTCCGATTTTTCTCCAAATAATCTTTTTTCTTTCTGTGTATGAATTTAGACATGTGTACCAGAGGTGGGTTTCAGCAGGTTCTGATGAGTTCTGGAGAACCGGTAGCAGAAATTTTGAGTAGTTCGGAGAACTGGTAAATACCACCTCTGACTGGCCCCACCCCCATCTATTCTCTTCCTCCTGAGTCCCAGATGATTGGAAGGAAATGGAGATTTTACAGTATCCTTCCCCTGCCATGCCCACCAAGCCACGCCCACCAAGCCATGCCCACACCCACCAAGCCATGCTACGCCCACCATGCCGACAGAACCGGTAGTAAAAAAAATTGAAACCCACCACTGATGTGTACACATTCTCCCTACTACAACTACAAACTGAGAATATGCAGTAAATGTTAATGTGGTGTCCTTATAGCTAATAAACATGGACTTTTATTCTGGAAAAATATTTATGCACAACCCCGTGGATATGGTCACATGTTCTGTCAAATTGTAGCCTGGAAGATTATTCAGCAGACTGCAGTTTTCTCACATGATTGATGTTTTGGGGAAACTACGAGGTGGAAGGAGTATTATATATGTTTGCAGTCTTGAGTTATTTATAAAACAAATATTAAAGATGGGATAGAAAAAAATTCTGAAGAGTCACTAATAGATAAAACCAGATTTTCAATTCAGTTACCCTATCTGAAATAGTGTGGTGAATCTTAAAATCACAATCTTCTGATTTAAAAAAAAAAATATACAGCTCTGTGATAATCTGATCAGTCATGATCACTAACTCTGACTCAAAAGTTTAAAAAAATCTCATGCAAATTATGTTTTATAATGTTTAAGAACCTTAGGCTTGTTTGAAAGTGGTTCATTTTCATTCAGTAACATAGCAATGCTGAATCCCACATCTTAGTTATACTACTAATTCAGTGGTGGGTTCCTCCCGGTTCGGTCCGGTTCGGCCAAGCCGGTAGCGGTGACGATATGACGTCACCGAACTGGTTCTCCCCCCCGCCCGCCCACCCACCCACGTTATTCTTACCTTTTATTTGGTCCCACCCCCAATCTATTGCTGCCTCCTGAGTCCCAGCTGATGACTAGAGGGAAAAAAACTGTTTAAACTCTTGCCGCGGGGCTTCAAAGGGCCATCCTACAGCTGATCAGTGTTAAAAGCAAACAAGTGAGTCGGGTCGTAAGTGCCAGGACTGGTCGTAAGTGCCAGGACCTTCCAGAAATGACTCTGACCAGATAGCCACGCCCACCTAGTCACATGACCTCCAAGCCACACCCACAAAATAAGCCATGCCCACAGAACCGGTAGTAAAAAAAATTAGAACCCACCCCTGTACTAATTCCAGTAGATTCCATTCCCTCAGAAATGACTTGAACAACACTTCAATGGCCATTGCTGAGCAGGACACAGGTGTGCAGGTGATTTGCCACAAACCATTACCTTAATTGCTTCACCTGCTGAGCATGGATGAAGTTGAAGCATCCATGAAGACGACGATGAGGAGGAGGTAGGGGTGGTGGTGATGGCACTGATGGTATGCACTGAACGTAATTGTTATTCATGGCTGGATTTATTTCATCAAGACAACCCAAATTGCACCTTGCTTCAGAATTCTTTGAATTTTTGTCTGCTCTGCCCAAGAAAGTGAGAAATGATGCACAAGAACCTTGGCTTTGAATAACAGGCCCTTCACGCCTGGCTTTGCTAACTGCACCACAGTTTGTTTTCCATATTGGAAAGCAGCTCAGAATGTAGGGCCCTTACCCAAGGGAGGGACCAATTGAACTGTAATGCCTTTTTCAGCTGGATTTATGATCAATTGTGTGACTTGACATAATCTTCCGTTTGCTGAGGGTTTTGTGACTGCAATCTGCCTTGACAAGCTAATCTGAGTAATATACATGCAGCCTGCTAATTTCTAACATTCCCAACATCGTGTGCCTGTCACCTGAACAATCCTCTGTAGTCATGCCAGCAGGGTACCATACTGAAGGGGAGCTGATCAAAGTCTGAAGGGCCACAGAAAAAGTATACTTTGGGTGTTAATAATAATAATAAAAAAATTAGTTTCAGAACGTTAAAAACTTTGTGAGTCTTGTCAACCACTTAACTGTGAAATTAAGTGCTAAATTGCTGGTGTCTAGAAAAGAATGGCACATTAACCAAAAATTGTCTAAAGCAAACTTTCAATGCATGAGGCATCGGCACAAACAAGTAATGCTTTCACATGAATGTTTCAGTAAGACTGAACAAAAGTAAACAATGTTACTTGTTTTATTACCCAAGTCACCTTTAGGAGTCTGGCCTAATGGTAATGAGATAGTACTGGTCATTATTCACATATCTGGTCAGTGTTTGCCAAGTGTAAGTTAAGTCCATTTTCCCCCAAACATGGTCATGTTATTTTATGTAAACTAGGATGATTGAACTGTAGACTACCTGCAAGCCAACATACAGTTCCCTGCATACCAATAATCAGGAGGTACATGCAATGCATTCATATTCTCCCAAGCCATGGTTAATTTATTTAATGTATCAAATTTATTTGTTAATAGCTTCAGTATAAATTATAGTTAATTTTAAGGCAATTGATCTCATCTCCTTGCCCTGATTTCTCTCCTAAAATGCCCCGCTCCCCCTTTATTAACTGATCTGGAATTTACTAATGACTATGTTGGTATAGCATCTGAAAACAAAATATTGTTGCGTGTATGGCTAGGATACCATAAGACAAGCAATAAATGCATCACTAATAGTAATATTTAGCCTAAAATGGGATGTGTTTTCTTCTTCCTGTTTTTCTTCTGTCCCAGATGTAGTATTAATGGAGTGGGGGGGGGGAACATCCTAAAAAACAATTTTCTACCATGAAGGATGCTTCTGATCCCTTTGAAATAGTCCAAGTAAAGCTATGAAAAGATTATGTGCTCTTGCCTAATTATCTGATTTGGAAAGCATCGTTCAACTATACCAGAACCATCCGGGATCAATATTATAGACACCCTAAACTTAACCCCTTCAGGAATAATGTTAATCTCCTCAATATTACCAAAACGTTTTAAGCCTGCACTCACAAAGGCTAAAATTAGGATATGCCTCACTTTAACATGACGTCAATTAATCCAAAGTAGATCTCAGCTTCTGACCAAGGAGAAGAAACTCACTTTGTACATATCTGAACACTACAGACCTCCAATCCTGAAATGTGCTTCTAAATCTTAAGAGTGCTGTGATTTTGCTTACAAATTTGTTTTTGCAATTACTGCTGGAGTAAGGGACAGATGAAGAATGAACAGCGTGGTCTTGATGTAACGAGGGGGTGATTAGTTTTTTTGACTGAAACCAGCCGACGATTGTATATTTAACAAATCTGCTTTAAGAGGATAAATTTCATGATTTTGCCCCTTTTATCTACACTTTAAAGCCACTGGAATTTTTCTTCATTCTGTTTTAATTATTATTAAGTTATTTATTTATTTATTTATTTATTTATTTATTTATTTATTTATTTATTTAATTCCTATCCTTTTCTTCACATCATTAAGCATTTTATAACATTACTTTAGATTCAAAGAGAAACAAATACAAACTACAGCTAAATGAGACAAAGGTAAGTGTTAATTAATTAAGTGATTTAACCCCCTCCGAGATAAACTTAAGAAATCCGTTGACATATTCCAATGGTATAATTCACTTTTTTATTTCAACATCAAAGCTGAGAAAATCTTGACAGATCAAGTATCCTGCTGATTTTTTTAAAAAGCTGTTTGTAACATTCTTTCAAATGTGCAAAAAAAAAAGAAACAAAAAAAAGGATTAAACCTTCTTTTTTTTTCATTTAACAAAGCAATTCTAACAAAACAAATACACCAATTATGCTATTATGTGCTTTAGCAAAAGAGCAGAATAATTCAACAAATACATTATGGCACACAAGCCTCATAATAAAGGGAAAACTTTACAATGAAAAGGTAATGTAGTGCACAAAGCTTCATTAAAAAAAAGTACAATAATGTGGCATAAAGTAGCCTGTTTGGGTTTATTTTCTAACTAGCATCTTTTGACTATTAATGTTTATCATAATCCAGCGGCCACTTCAAGATTGAGGAGCAAACGGCTTTGTTTTAAAAGGTGCATTGCAGAATAACATTCCTACTAAAGACAGATTGGCAGCATGGCAGCATATAAATTCAGGCACATTTGAATGCAAAACAAATAGGTTCATTACAAAAATCTTTCCAGGACAGTGCAAAATTGTAAAGTCCCTTAAAAGGCAACAATTGTTTACAAAACATCATTCAAGACCGAAATACATCCAGAATTGAATTAAAATGAGAGAATGCACCAATGACAGGAAAAAGGTTTTTGAACATTAAAAGTATTTTTGGTACCTCCAAGGTTTACTGTATATGACAATTATACTTCAACAATGTTAGGCTGATAGCTTAAAAGCATTGCAAGAAGTTCAGATCTTGACTAGTGCTCACTTCAGATCTGAAGGATCACATTACAAAGCCACAGTGCATTTGAAAAGAGCTTTCAGAAGAGCGAGCTTGCAAGGCAGAACAATTGATTCATTTGACTGATTCTGCAAAAAATATAGCTTGAGATCCAAAAGTCCGCTGGCCGAACAGTTGGCTTCTAGCTTAGGTGTTAGCATTAAGAACATGTGTATGAAATGAAGGCTCAGGTTCACACCAAAACATATGGCAAACACTAGCACCAATATCCAGCAAGAGTTGGGCACAGAACCATTGTGTGAATGAAGACATTGCAATGCTTACTGAGGTGCCTTTTAAACCAGATGGATGCATTGTTTGATGTAAATAGGAATGCACATTTCAATTCAGGGTGATTAATAAGGCTGTGATATATACGATAAAGACTTAGCTGATTTTCAGTGGCGCTGAATCAATCACCCAATCAATCAGGGCAGGAAGGGCATGGCAATTTGGTGGTGTCCACCTTCTGAAATCATAGCAACGTGATTGATTTTAGAAACTGGGTCTCGCAATGAACCCTCACAATGATTGCCATTTTTTTCCACAGAGAAGCAGAGGCTTTGTTGTATAGGGTTATCAGAAAGCTGAATGAGGACAAATAAGGGAAAGGACATGGCATCTGTGACAAAAATTACAGGGGGGGGGGGGAAAGCCCCGAAAGCTTAAGCCTGCATATACAAGTATATCAAAATATTTTTTCAACATCAGAAAGACTAATTTTCCAATTCCAGAATGTGCTAGAGGCATGTAACTGATTAAGGTCTTGTCAGTTTCAGATAGCAGCCGAGCCAGCAGGAGGGTATTAATCAAGGTCACAGTGTGGAGCTTGTTAACTTGTTGTTAGCACTCATTAGGGGAGTGCTGCACTCCAGAGAAAAGCTACTCAGGAAGTGATAGTTTGTAGATACTCAAAAAGCCAACGATATTTGCTTTTTAAGGCTGTGCCTGCCAGGCAGAGAACCTGAAGACATGCCCTCCTTTTGCCAGACAACTGGTAATCTTATATTTGTACTCTTGTTCCAGAGCTGCTTTGGAACTTAATCTGTGTCCATCTGACTATCAAAACATCACAAAAGGTGAATGTTTCTTAGCCGGAGCCTAAGAGGACAATCGTGGGAGGGACTGCCTTAATTGCACAAAACAGAGGGCAATCTTGTCTCAAGGGCTTAAAGAGCAGAGAGAATCCTGTGCTTTCTACAGCCATGGGATTGCAGCTGTTAATTTGTGTTCTCTCCCTATTTGCCTCTCACTGAGATTCCTTCATGGTGAAGAATTCTCAATAGTCTCCAAAATTACAGATTTATATGTGGCTGAAAAAGCAGAATGGCTGTTGCCATTTCACTGAAGGGCATAATTCATAACAACTAAGCCTCTTCACCCAGGAATCAGTGATCAATCTTTTTATAGATTGGGTTGTGAGTAATGGGAACTTGACCAGAGGGGCTAAGTACATCCTGCACTGCCTCAAGAGGAGGGCTGGAGGCAGTGGAGATGGTTGGCAGGAAATCAGCCTGAACTAGAATCCACAATGACACTCAAATTTAAAGAAAGATTTTGCACACAGAAAAATCGCCCTTATAAAAGCCCGAATAAAAATTTACAGCTCCCTCTTTTCTTCTTTGAGCCTCTAAATCAGAGGTGTCCAACTTCGGCAACTTTAAGACTTGTGGACTTCAACTCCCAGAATTCCCCAGACAGCAAGGTGGGTTACAAACTCATATTTGCCTACTATTAGGAACCCATTTGAGGAAATGTCCTTTGGATGTGGAGAAAAAACAGAATTAGCTTCCATGAAAGTCCTTTGTTGAAGAACAAGGGTTTTTTTTTTGTGTTTACTCCTAGACCTGTCTCGTCCCTCAGGAATATAACATTTGATTGACATGCAGTAATGATTTTTAACAATCGCTAAGCCTTAGGCACACCTGATTGCATATGAGAGAAGATAACTGAAAAGGATTTTATTTCCTGTGGTTTTGTTGTATTTTAACCTGTCGTCTGGTTATATAGAAGAGCTACATTCAGTTGTCTGATAGGTGAGCTTTAAATGCACAGTGTGTATTAAATGCACAGAAACACACACACTGTATTCAGTAAGGTGCTTTCAACAAACAATAGCAATAAGGGTAATACAACGCTTCCAGCAAACTAACAATAATGACAACTAGATATTTTTCTTAAGTTTCACACATTTAACAAAAAGCGATTTCAATTCCCAAGCCGGACCTGTCCCAGGTATGCTGGCATTAAAACTAAACACATCTCACCTTCCCGTGCTAAGGGCCTAGTTCCATTCCTTGCCATTTCCGGCTTCCTTATTTGCATCCCTTTTGCCTGTTAATTTGTCAAGGCAAAATCATGGTTTTTGTTAGAAAAATGGATGTAGTGTACATTACTTAAATAGACTGAGACCAATTTTAATCTTTTGCACTGTATGAGGATAGACAGAAACTGAGTTACAGTTACGTATATCTACTCAGAAATCTACCCAATTGGCATACAAAGGACCTACTGAGATCCTGTACTTGAAATGTTCACCATTCACTCGGATGGGGAGGAAAGCTTCCAAGCCTTCTTTTTAGGTCTTAGATGGAATTTCCAATCCAGCAGAAGTGAAGGTGGGTGGGGGAACCGACCAAAGCAACACATACAATTAAATCTTTCTACCCTTAAAGAACCAGTAGAAAAATAGCAAAAGTGTTTTCCCTTATAAAAATAGAAATATTGAATTATATTACTGTAGCCTGATCCTATGCTTGTCTATTCAGAAGTATGTCCAACTGCTTCTGTGGGGCTAAACTCCCAGTTAAAAATATCTAGATTTGCAGTAAACAGCTGGGTATAAATGACTACGGTAAAATTTGCATTCTTTGATTATGGCCCTACAAGAACCCTTTTTGTTGTTAATATATCATGCAATATATTACAATATAATATGAACAATGTAATATATTGTATATACAGCATATATACATTTTGGGCATTTTGTCTTATTTCAAAGGATACAAGTGTAACCATTTTTGGCAAGGCACTTCATATCAAATGTCAAAGCAGGACCATTGATTTTTGTACTTTTTATGTTTTGAAAATAGGTACTTGATGCTATTAATAAAAAGCAAGGCCATTAGCAACGAAGCTCAGGCTAGAAGTATTGGCAAGAGCACTATACAAACAAGAGGAGATCCACAACATTTAGGCATATATTTGGGAAGGGAATACATTTTAACAAAAGTGGTTGCTGTCGATCATTTGTAGATTTTGACCTGACCTGCCCTGGATGTGTGCGCTTCACTTCGGAAGGGGTCAATATGTGCAGAACCCAAAGGACAGGTTGTGATCTCAGCTGCAGTGCAAAACTTTCTTGTCCTTTCTTCATTGTTCTCTCGCCACCAGTTGTGACTCAACATAAAGCTCTGTTGTTTTGTGTATAGAGATTCTCAGTCATCCAAATCATGGTTGTCCCAAAGGTGCTTTTTTTCAAGACACAACTGGACTTTCTGGTTTTTCTTTGAAGACATTTCGCTTCTCATCCAAGAAGCTTCTTCAGTTCTTGTCTGGATGGTGGGGAATGGAAGGAGAAGCAAAACGCCTTCAAAGAAAAACCCGGAAAGTCCAGTTGCCTCTTGAAAAAGCACCTTTGGGACTCTGTTGCTTTGGCTGATATCGGGGAGCATCACATGCAAATCCAGGACCTTGCTCAAGGAGACAGATGACTTTCCTACTATGGAGCGCTGATTGGATTGAATAGACCTGGAATTTTCTGAAAGTTATTTTCAGATACTGCCTAGATATGTGCAGGTGCAGCTCTCCCACAGTTACCTCCAGTGGAAAGCGAGCGAGTAGAATGGACAGACCATTCCATTCCTGGCAGTTGGCAGCATGGACATAATTTTTCACATGATCAGGTGGGTTTTCACAGTTCTTATGTGACCTGTCAGTTAAAGTATGAAGTAGATGGTGTACTATGTATAAACTGATCAATTATATTTTCAGCCAGAGTCCTTAGGTGATTCACAATTAATTGATACAATTTCATATTTTAATTGGGCTATGGTCTATTAGCTTTTGTAATGGTCAGCACAGAAATTCACCCTCAGACGGATATGGGGAGACATCTGTTATGTTTGGACCCTCATTGTGAATTTAGCAGGCCAATGAATTGAATTATGCCAGTTTTTAAAAATGATATGAATTTTCAGTCCACCTGCTTATCTTTATTATGGTAAACTGTAGGGCTGAGCCATCCCCCTTGGGGATACCCCAAGAATTTAGCATCTCACAGTTATCTTAACAAGTTAACTGAGGGGCTTTTCTTGCTGAAATAAACTGGAGCATCCTACGAAGTTTGAGAGGATAGATGAATCTATTTGAATATTGTATATGTGTCACTGAAAGGAATGAATCCCAACAGGGAAATATTAAATCCATATTTTCCCTTCTCTTTTCTCTTATTTTTTTTTTTTTAAATGGGAGTCTAACCGAATCTTAGTCCTTAACCACCATTGCTTTGTATACTGTCTCTGGGTGGTATACTTTTCTTGTATCCACCAAACAGCCAATAAACGTTACATGTAAACATCATCTACTCAACTCAGCTGGGATTTTTGCCCAATTGATTTAAAAATGAAAGATCATCCAATTTCTCTATATGATACCAGCAAACAGAGTACAGGAATCCTCAGGCTTGTGTTTTACTAACACAAACACACTTTTTTTATATATAAAACCACCTATTAGGTCCAAAATTATGAATGTTCTGCCATTAATGAAGTTGACCATCATTGTTTTGGGAATCACTGGTGATCGTTGAATATTGGAGTGCTTAGATATGGTAGCAGTTCATCTAAGCCCGGCGTTTTTTGATGGGATGCTCAGAATCCTGTAGGCTGTTGGTAATCTAAATTCAGACTGCTTCTGGCATAGGTTCATCTTCCTGTTTGTTCACATAGCAAGGAGGTAAGGAATGCATTGAAGCAGGTGCCACGGCCAGCTGGTTTGAAATCTCCTCTTCATTGTGGGGCGTGTTCTTAGCTGCAGGAGCATGCAGACGGTGAGCATCCAGCATCTCCAGCAATAAATCGTAAAGTGGGACCACATTCTTGCACTTCATGTTATAGAGGTGCTCCATTCCTTTATTGCTAAAGGTTCACATAAAAATAAAATTAAATACCATTATCCCAAGAGATTCCAAGCAGGGGTGAAATGCTCCCGGTTCAGACAGCGATGGAGGCGGGTGGTTTGGAGAACCGGTAGCAAAAATCCCTGCCCCCCCCGGCCCAGCTGAGCCGCACGATCATCAAAGGCTTTTTTTCTTTTAAATGGCTCTAATGATCCAAGCTGAGTTGCCTGATCGGCAGAAGCTTTTTAAAAAACCCTCTGACGATCAGGCAACTCAGTTGGGATCATCAGAACCTTTTGAAAACATTTTTTTACAACCTCTTCATCAAAGAGGTTGTAGAAAAAATGGTTTTAAAAGTAAAAAAAAAAATTGGCCATGCCCACCCAGTCACATTACCTCCCCCCCACCAAGTCACGCCCACAGAACCAGTAGTAACAAATTTTAGATTTCACCACTGATTCCAAATTTGACTCTACTCTTGTTTGGGGATTTGTTTTGAATGATGCAAAGCATGTTCAAATATATTGATGACTAGCCTGTCTAAGTGGGGCAGTAAAATGTAGATTGTGGATTATACTGGAAAAGCAGCAATCTGACTATGGATAATTTAGTCATTTAATTAATTAAATTTAGGGTCCATCCAATTCCAGATTATTCTGGGTGGTTTACAGTTTAAAGAAAGAAAAAGAATCATGCACATCCAGGGGGAAAAAATTCAAAATAAAATACCCAACAGGGGCTCAACATACACCCTACCCAAAACTTGGGAGAACAGGAATTCAAAGACTTCTGCAATTCATTGGGGAGAGAACTGTACAAATTTCAATGGAGGGAGATAGTACTCCAGAGAGAAGGCATCAAGCCAAAAGAGTCATCTGAAAACCTCAGATTAGTACCCCATTTTAAGAACAATGGTACTATAGCACTTTTTAAAACAAACACAGAATTTTCTAATCCCATTTGACCTTTACAGTGCATTTGAAAATACTTGGGCACTGTATAATGGAATGATCCAAAATGAATGAATAAATTGAAAACATACAACAAACAAAAGAATGCAATGATAGAAGTGTAACATGAAGTAAATTTGGCTGTCATAATAAAACTAGCACATTTACCATTGCACTATCCAAAGTAACTGAGGTCAAGCCCAAATAAATCTTGAGAACATCATCTAACACACCTCCCTTTGCCATTTGCAGCACAAATGAATGCTAAAGTTTAAATGATTTCCAGCATTCTAGCGTCTCTCAAGGGATTTTAAACATTGGCAAAGTTTACCTTGTACTGTCAATTTCCCCATGACTCTTATCATTCCATTAAGTTTAACCATGATAGCACATTTCAGGAAGAGGTCTCTTTTACACAGAAGACAGCAGCAAGCAGCCATGTGCTAAAGCCTGCTGGGTAACCACTCACCTCATGTGCCTGATGTGGGAAAGGATGAGGAGGAGCTGAGCCAAGCGCCTATGTTGCTGCTGTTGGGAAAGACCGGATTTGGCCATTAAATGCATCAAAGTGTCAGTAATCTTATCCAGAACACGATGGATATGTTCTTTTTCCTCCAGGGATTTCAAGCTGCTAGAAAGAAATGTGTAGATCCCTGTGGGAGGAGAGGAAAATTAGAGGAGAGGAGAGGAGGGGAGGGGAGGGGAGGGGAGGGGAGAGGAGAGGAGAGGAGAGGAGAGGAGAGGATGCCTAGCATTATCAGTATATTATAGCAGATTTATTGATGAATCTAATGAACATATCATATAAAATGATAAAACAATATGGTGATATAAAAATATTCATTTAAATAATCAGGTAAGATCATCCCTTAGTAAACTGATCACAATCAGTTGAGAGTTATCTATCTAGATCACTCAATTGAATGACTTTAGCTACAAATGTGGCAGTCTTTCTTACTACCCACGTATTTGAATCTTGGGGGAAGTACGATAAGCTTTTTGATGGGGTCCCAATGGGCTGTCCTGTCAATTGGCAACTTTAAATGCTGTTCTAGGGCTAAAACATATAGTTGGTAGTCGGGGGGAAAAAATGTGTGACCAGGTAAGCTGATTATTACCGGAGTGCAATTTATCTGTTAGAAAGTTTTTTGGTTTTTTTAAAACATAGAATACGTATTAGCATAGCTGACCAGCACACTGTGCTCACCTTCAGGAGGTTGGACGAGGAAGGTACTATAGACAGAGCTTAATTTTGTATACATGTATCTGAGAGTAAGGCCCAAAAAAGTCAACGAGTCATCCTTCTCTATAGAAAGAAATTAACAAATGTTCAAGGCAATCTTCCTCAATCTGGTGCCTGCCAAATGAGATGGGACAACACCTTCTGGAGTTCTGGAAGTCTGAATCCAAACGTATCTGGAGGGCACCAGCTTAGAGAAAATTTTCTCAAACTCTTAGTGAGCTAAATAAATGAAAACAAAACTGTTAGATAGGGGGTGCAAATAGAAGAGGCAGGACGCCGTAGTCCGTTCAGTACTTTATTTCCAGCTGCTATCAGGAGCAAGAGGGAGGCAGGCTGTCGGAGCTCTCTTTTTTAAAGAGCCCCGACAGTCTTGCCGGCCACTGACAGTGGTTTATTTTTCCCGCCGCTAAATTAGCCAATCAGCGGCAGGCATGCAAATCGGTGCTCCATATGTCCGTATGTAACAAAAACACAACAAACTTGAAAAACTGATTTAACACAAATATTATACAAAAATAATATAATTTGAATTGAGGTTCTGATCCTGACATATACATATGCAACAGAAGAAAATAACTGTATGACTATTAGCGAGCCTAGAAGTTTAGCACTGATTTTGTGGTAAGATGTATTTATTTGTTTGCTTGATTTCTATAGCTGCCCACCTCAGTAAATGACTCTGGGAGGCTTACAATTGAAAGATGGCCCAATCTTGCCATATGACTTTGACGAGCTCCATAGGAAATAACATCCTTATGTGACTTACTGGTATGTCAGTGTGACATATTGAATCACAAATGATCAGCCTATGGCTCGACAAAGTGAATAAATCATGATTAAGTTAATCATAAGTTTCTGCATCTTGATGGCCATTATGGCACCAAAGCATTCTCTCAGAGACGGCCATTTTTGAAACAACAAGCCTTTTATTCAGACCAAAAAGGGGGTGGGGGGGGGGAAAGGAACAGAAAAAAAAGAGAGAACCTAACATAAACGTTGATCACTCTCACAATAAGAAAGTCACATTGTCACAGGCTACATGCCCCTTTATCAGATCATCAGTATTTTGGCTGTATAGCTCAGGCTTTGCAGCTGGGTTCTTGGACTACAAGCTGAAACACATTAACTCCAGAGAATTCCTATAAAAGTCAGTCCGTCTCTTTCACAATATAGGAGGGAGCAGACTAGAAGCCAAGTTCTTAGTGCCATCAGTCTAAGTGCTGAGTATATGCATGGTTTTTTTGTTTTTTTTATTATTTCTTTAAAGCAAACAATTTGAAATATATATATAAACTTGGGTCTTTGGTTTAATTTTCTGACTTTATTTCCTGGTTTCAAAAGCTCCATTCTAAAGACAGTTACTTAGGTGGACACATGATAATCAAGTGCAAAGAACATCCTACCGGAGAGCTAAATCTAGTGCAAAATACAATAGTTATAAGGCTTCTCAATAAAATCAAAGTATTTATTTTGGGATGAGACTCTTGCTTATGGCTGTAATTAATTAAAACTTGGACCACACGTTTTCTGAATAGTTTTTATCCCAGAGCTATAATTGCACTCAACAATGAACTAAAGGGCCACCATCAGTGAGCTCTTGGACAGCATTACTTGGTCTGTTGTGTGGATGTTTGGGTGGTTTGGGGTGGGGAGTTTGTGGTGGCTGGGTGGGGGTGTTTGGGGATTGTTAGGTGTGTTGGACCTGGTCTTTGGGTGTTAAGTGAATTTCATTGTATGGGTATACTATATATACATGTACAATGACAATAAAGTTGTTGTTGTTGCTGTTGCTGTTGTTGTTGTTGCTGTTGTTGTTGTTGTTGTTGTTGTTGTTGTTATTATTATTATTATTATTATTATTATTATTATTATTATTATTATTATTAAGCATGGCACTCAGAAGAGTCCAACGTTATGTTGCAGAGTCGCTTTAAAAAGAGATGGGCAGCAAATACATTTAATAAATATGATGCTTTATTTTTATGCAAAAGATAACTCTATGTAATTAAATGGGCAGTACTTATGCATAGTAAACAACATCATGTTTGTTACTGAAATGACATCTTGATTATGCCCTTATATCAAGAAGCAAGCTGTTGTCTTAATACCTGGAGAAATTCCACTTGTAGTGTCTTGAATTGCAGAGGATGTGTGTAAATACCTGCCATAAACAGTTAGGGATCCACCACATTTAACCCATTTTAACATGTACCCCATGTTTGTCAGATCTCTTCCATCTCTCTTCTCCCAATTTTTAGTTGGACAGGACTTTGACTTTAGTTGGGCAAGTCAAAATCAGTGGTGAAATTCAGCCGGTTTTATCTGGCTCAGGCGAACCGGTAGTGCCAGCAGCGAGAGGCTCCACCCACCCGCCCAGGCTGTGCACATGCGTGGATGAGGCACGTTTGCTCACATTTGCGAACTGGTAGTGAAGTGAATTTCACCCCTGGTCAAAATACATAGGTGGTGAATTGTATTGACCTTCACAAGACATTAATTGTATAGATCCAGGGGTAAAATGCTACCGGTTTGCTCCGGTTCGGGTGAACCAGTAGTAATAAAAGCTACCAGTTCGGGCAGACTGGTAGTAAAAAAAAGCTACCGGTTTGTCAGAACCAATATTTCCGACAATCAGCTGTGTTGTGTAATTTAGATTCGCTATAAAGCACGGTTTCCTGCTTTCTAGCGAATCTAAATTGTGCGGCACAGCTATTGCCCCCCTCACTGTTCTACTTACCTTCAAACAGTGCACATTTGGTGTGCACTGCACATGCACAGCATGAATTTGGCATGCACTGTGGATATGTGTGCGCCAAATGTGCGTTTGGTGTTCAGCATGCATGCGCGGGCAGCAAACCGGTGGCAACCCACAGAGGATTTCACCACTGTATAGATCTGTAGAGTTTTTTTCACTTGGGACTGTGGGGGATTGCGTTATGGACATTTAAGATACAGCAATTTATGATTCTAACTAAATTATATTTGCTGCATACCAAGCTATGTTGCCGGCGGCCCCTAGCGACCGGGCCGGTAACTCCGATGGTTCTGATTGGTTGAGACGTTGACAGCTCGGGTATAAAAGGAGCTGTCAAGCGCGGGAGTTGTTGTTGCTATGCCTGCCAGCAGTTAGTTCAATAAAGTTACCAGTTACCTTTCCATGTCGCCTCAGCTCTGTCAGTCCGGGCCAATATTTATTAATATTAGCAGGTTGTACTGTATTTTTAAAAATTGTAAATTGCTTTTAAATGTAATTTAATTTTAATTGGAAATAACGTGCGTTCACTTTGGCATTGTTCCTCAGGAGAAAGTAAATATATTATGCATTATACATGATAATTGTATGTTGGATTTAATCCTGCTTTTTCTTTATGAGTTTACATTAATATGATATGCAGCCTGGCATATCATATTAATGTAATTTAATTGCAGTGGTACTATGTTGCTTTTGATTGCCTTAGTCAGAGATAGCCATTCAAAGTTCATTTTCTGCCTCTCGCTCTTGATTTTCTTAATCACAATAACTGCTGTGAATGCTGTCTTGTGTTCTAACAAATCTTTCTCTTCAAGCAGTTTCTAAAATAAAGTATGCTTCTCAGTGCTGTATCTTGTTCTTATTTAACATTAGCATTGCTATCCTATTTTGTATATATTAATGGTGGTTTTGTTTTGTTTTGCTTTTTGTGAAAACAGAAGCACTTTCTGCATAATCTGTTCAGAATGCTGATGCCACAATAATTTGTGTTGTTGGTTGCTTTGACTACAGCAGCTTCAATCCACAGAGAGTAGGCTAATGAGAATAAAATGACACTCAAAAAAAATGAATAACATGCTATCCTGTAAGCACCTAACATCAAAGTGTTAGTTGTAAACAATAAGGGCCAGTTACTATCCTAATAAGATGGACTTGGAGGTAAGAATGCACTATGGGAGTCCCTGTGGATTTTACTCCGCTAGTCGTTGCTGACTATAGGGGATGGTGCTCATTTCCATTTCAAGGCCATTGAGCCAGCGCTGTCCGAAGATATTACTACAGTCATGTGGCCAGTATGATATCATAGAATGCTGTTATCTTCCCACCGAAGTGGTACCTATTTATCTATTCGCATTTGCATGCTTTCAAACTGCTAGGTTGGCAGGAGCTGGGGCTGGGACAGGATTTCACCCTGTTGCGTGGCGCTCGGGTCTCGAACCTGGGCTCCCAGCTTTCCAGCTGACAAGCCCACCATCTTAACTGCTAGCCACCGTGCCACCCCAAGAATGTACTATACAGAGCATATTTTTTGAGTATTGTTACTCTAAAACAAGATGGTTTTGCAAAACTTTGTCTTAGCTCCAAAGACAAGTCGCTGTACTAACAACAATCAAAGAACTACACAGAAGAAAAATCTTCTCTTCCTGCAGTTGTCTCTATGGGATTTCCTATTTTGTTCAGAACAGCCCAAATGTACATGTACATGGAGTGCTTTTCATGGAGCATGGGTGGCAGTGAGGAAGAAGAGAGAATGCAAAACTTTCCATTCTTGAATACCTGAACTATAGTAGCCACTGTCCATGCTACTATGTCAAAGGCAAGCCACAACTAAGGCCAACAGCTTAGAAATTCCTTTGCTCTCTTTCACACCTCAGATAATCTGCTCAAACATATACAGGTAGTCCTTGACTTAACGACTATTCTTTTGGTGACTGTTTGAAGTTACAATAGCAGTGAAAAAAGTGACTGATGACCATTTTGCACATTTATGACCATTGCAGCATCCCATCCCATGGTCACATGATCAAAATTTGGATGTTTGGCAACTGGCTCATATTTATGATGGTTGCAGTGTCCCAGGGTCCCAGAAGGTTTTGTGACCTTCTGACAAACAAAGTCAATGGGGAAGCCAGATTAACCTAACAGCCTTGTTACTAATTTAACAACTACAGTGATTCACTTAAGAACTGTGGCAAGAAAGGTCGTAAAATGGGACAAAATTAACTTAACAACTATTTCACTTAGCAACAGAAATTTTGTGCTCAGTTGTGGTTGTAAATTAAGGACTACCTATATATCATATCAATGATAAAAGGACAGAGAAATAGAACAGAAACTTGACAGGTCCACAGCAGAATGCCAGGGATCAAAGGACCTTCACAGAACCATCTTCTGGAATCAATCTTCCAAATAAGAATGCCCTATAATATGGTGCCACTTAATAATGCTAGGAAGGATACAATGGTTGGTGATATCTAAAGCCACTGAAATATCCAGGAAAAAAATAATTACATTCTTCTATCCTTCTCCTGGAATAAGTCATCCATTAGGCTAAGTTGTAACTTTAAAGATACATGTCTTACTTACCAGAATTGAGTAGGATGATAGATTTAAGGCATACAAATTCTTCCCCCTGGACATTCATCATTCGAAAGCGAGAAGAAGTGGCCAGCAGCATGTCAAATATTTCTACCATGCCTTCAACGCACTTTCCTTGATTCCTGCAAGAACAAATAAGTATCTAAGTGCATGAGTGTTCAATGAAGAGAGCTGAAATGGTCATGTGCCATTTGTCCCAGGCAGAAGTCTCCAAACTTGACAACTTTAAGACTTATGGACTCCCAGAATTCCTCAGCCAGCCCCCCCCATTTCATTCATAACTATTCCCATGCTAATATTTGAATTTGAATACAGATGTTGGGTAAGGAAAATACTAGATTACAGAAAACAATGGAATGGGGTATACAAGCAAGCAATTCATAAATGCAACCAGTGGTGAGTTTCTACCGGTTCGCCCCAGTTCAGGCGAACTGGTAGTGGTGGAGCCAGGAGATTCCGCCCACCCGCCCGGATGTCATCACGGATGCTCTGTGCATGCACAGAAGGTTCGACGCATGCGCAGAAGCACCGCACGCAAGCACTCACAGTTCCGAACCAGTAGCGAAGGTAAGTGGAACCCACTACCTAATGCAACCATCCATTTTAAAATTCCCTTGATACTGTAATCCAACTACATGTATCTGAGAAAATTCCAATTTTATTTCAAAATTCCAAATATTGAATAACATCTATACAAATAATACCAATTTAATGTTTGACTTATTACCTACTTTTCCTATTTTAAACATAAATAGCTCACTGCTGTAGAAACTATCAGATACTTTTTCCTCCACTATCCTGTCTACAAGTCAAGGCTGGAAATTTACAGTCATTGCAAAGGCTTTCAACATTAATCCTGACTATGTAGCTGTGATAAAGCTGCATGATTTTTAATTATCAAAAATGCATTTTAAAAAAATATTCTTATAGATTGCTATAGGTAGAAGATTGCTTAGAAAGAGTTTCAGCCACATGTCCTATATTACTTAGCTTTCCTCTTTTGCATAGCTTTCAAATCTTGGCTCAAAAATTTCTAAGGAGGCCTGTTTGGTGATGTCTCAACACAATACCTACTGTGAGATGGTAAATCACATCATACAGTCAGAGGCAGACATTTCATCCAAGTGACTGAATGCATTTTCTTATACAAAAGTAAATGGACATATTTTAAGTGTGTGGTTTAATTTCTTTCCAAAAAAAGGGGATGATTAACAGTGATTATTTATGACTGCTGCTTAGACTTCTGAGCAAATATTCAAGTAAGTAGTCAGCCAATATCTTAATGTTCCTGAAAAAAGTACATTTTTTAAAGACTGAAAACAATCCTTAAAGTAAATCAATCCCTTTGGAAGGTGTTTCTGCTGCTTCAGGGAGTGGCAACGTTTCTATTGAGTCTTCCAACTAGGCCTTATTCTGGTAAATGGTAAAGAAATTCTGCAAAATATGATTCAAAGGACAGAGATTGTGCTGTGTCTGTGTCATCCAGTAACCAGGGAATTGGGTTAGGTTTTTCACTCCCTGGTCTCTCAAAAGCAGTGTGAGTCTGTTCCCTGAATAGATTCACTTTTGCCAACTTGGGTGCCTGAGAACAAAGAACAACGTATTTCCTTCAATTGGTTGACAGGAGAATGTGGGGTGGTGGGGAACCCTGCAAGCATTTAATCAGTGCTCTGCCTTGCCTATCCCTTGAAAGTCTGGTTAAAATGATGCACGTCAGCAATTTTGCAACAAGATGATTTTTATTATACTGCCACTCCCAGCTGTTTGTTGCTGTTAGGATTGGAGATTGGGTTAATTTAGGATTGGTGGCTTTCACTGCTTTCAGATTCTTGCAACTCTTCCTAAATGCAGGCAAGCCTAGATGTATCAATTTCATGTGTGAAATTGACAATGATTCATTATATTTCCTCTATTTTTCAGAAGGGGATCAGCCAGTTGCAAAAGGAGGGTTACTGTTCCGGGTGGGGGTGGGGGTTTCCCTTGTGACTCTGGTCCCAAAATGAAGAGAGTAATTGGTGCCTTCATTTTAGGAGCTAAGTGGCAAGACCTCTCACCAACTGGGAAGCCAGACTGCCAGCAAATTCAAGGTTTCATTCTGCAAATTCTGCAAAAGAAAAGATTGACTTCACTGGGCTTTCAAATATATTGAAAGACAAGCATGTAGCTTTTTGGCCTATGTGGAAGCTACTTGGAATTGGGTTCAGTGAGATGCTGTCCACCCATCATGATAACGAGGTTCTCCTCTTGGGGGTATTTGCATTGTCTCAAAACTTGTGCTATGAGTGGCAAATACAATTTAAATAAAGATGTTTAAGCAATGCTAATTGTTTTCAAAAGCAATAAAAAAAGCTGGAGAAAAAACAGTAGACCTCTTTCTGCAAAAAAGGTTTTAGCAAGTGCAATTCCAACTTCCAAATCCAATAGTGACAGGAGCAATTTCCACGTTCCTGCCACTATTGGGATAGCAAATGTTATCTCAGAGACTAAACAGGGAGAGGAAGCAAGAGATTTTGTAGAAAGTGATCTACAATCATGGCAGTTGTTTTCTTGCCACAAGAACTGGTACAATCTACTTTTATTTCTTTGGCAGTTCATATGGACAGCTCATCCCAAATTAAATGGTTCAAATAAAATCTCTCTTCCCACGCTGTTTTCATTTTCCTAATAAGCTGTTGGTAAATGGGAGAGCACATTCATTCTCTTCTTTACACTAAGAAATTAAATTAGCAATACGGTGTCCTTTTAGGATTCTGGAGGTATTTTAGAGGTGGAATTAGGGACAAGGGTGATATTTTGAAGCAGGAGGCGTCTGGAAGGCCAGCATCTCCCATTCCCACTTTAAAGCATCCAAACCTCCTCAGAACAGGCTGAATATGCACCCCTCAAAGCGACCATCTTATCAACAAACTTCAGTAACATGGTTTTAGAGTGGAAGGAGGATACAAATGCATGCTGAAGTTGCATGCAGTCCTATAAGTGACTCACGTGGTCTGTGGGTATGTATGTAATGCATAGGTGGATATAATTAGTCTCTTTCTATACAGTCAGCATAAAGGGGTAGATTTACAGCACCAAGAAAACTGATGTGAAATAATATGAGCTGTGTTGTATTTGGTGTCCTCAAATACTATCTAAATAGATCAATTTATCTAAGCCTCTAATCCAACTACCCATGGCTGGGTAGATAAATATAGTAACAAAGCAGTGATAAAAATCACTTCTCTATATTTCTTATTCTCTAGGTTTTTGCCTAAATCCAGCGGAATTGTTGGAAGCTACAGGTGCATTCTCCTTCCATTCTTCTCTAGAAAGTCCTAATTCTTTGGATTTGACTGTGAAATTAGCTTTTATGAATATATATAGATTTAAAAATGATTCAGTCTTCATAAAACTCTAGCTGCTTTAGGGGGAAAAATAAGTACGGTATAGTGATTAGTCTATGTAATCAACAGTTTATTAGCATATGATAATGCCACAGATAGGATGCGGTGGCTTAGTGGCTAAGACGCTGAGGTTGTTGATAGAAAGTTTGGCAGTTCAGTAGTTCAAATCCCTAGTGCCGCATAACGGGGAAAACACCTGTTACTTGTCCCAGTTTCTGCCGACCTAGCAGTTTGAAAGCACGTTAAAAAAATGCACTTTGGTGGGAAGGTAACTGAGTTCCATGTGCCTTTGGCATTTAGTCATGCTGGCCACATGACCATGGATATGTCTTCGGAAAGCACTGGCTCTTCGGCTTTGAAACGGAGATAAGCACTGCCCCCTAGAGTTGGGAACAACTAGCACATATGTGCGAGGGAAACCTTAATGCCATAATTTGGCATTATGTTAGAAAAACATGAGTTAGAGTTTGTAAGAGTAACATCTTACAAAGTTAAAAAGCTCAAAAATAATAGAGATGAATATGTTATCCATAGTCTAGGTAAGAGAATTCCTGGGAATTCCTGGGTTTGCAGATGACACCCAGCTGGGAGAAGCGGCTAATACCTTAGAAGAAGAAAAAGGAAGATTCAAAAGCACCTAGATTGTCTCAATCATTGGCATTTAAAAATATACCTATAAAATTCTGCCTTCTAGATATGAAAAACCCTAAGTATAGGTTGGGGGGGGGAAACAGGCTTTGCAAATAGTGCATGTGAAAGTGATCTGGGTGTTTTGGTTAGCAAGTTCAATATGAGCCAGCAGTATGATGCAACTGCTAAAAAGATCAATGCTATTTTGAATAACATTAACAAGAGCACAAAATCGGGGCCTCAGGGAAGGAATTGTTCCACCCTACTCTTTCCTAGACAGATCCCACTTGCTGCATCCAATTCAGAGGAGGGCTATGAATATAATAAAGGCCTTGTTATCTAGCCCTATCAGGAATGGTAAAAAGATTTTTTTTAATACAATATATGTTTAACTGACAGAAGAGCTAAATGATGGAGCAGTTGAAGGGGTTGTCACATAGAAGAGGGAACTATTGCCCTAGATCAGGACTCTCCAACCTTGGCAACAGAAGGTTGGACATAGAAGAGGGAACTATTGCCCTAGATCAGGACTCTCCAACCTTGGCAACTTTAAGCTGGCTGGGGAATTCTGGGAGTTAAAGTCCGCCAGGCTTAAAGTTGCCAAGGTTGGAGAGTCCTGATCTAGATACAGTGGCTTAAACTACAACAAAGTTGGTTCAGGTCCAATATGGGGGGGGGAAGAAACATCCAGATTGTATGAGTTGTTACCTGGCAGATCGGACTCCCAGTTGAGGTGGTAAGCTCTCCTTCCCTGGAGGATTTCAAACAGAAGCTGGATGATCATCTGTCAGAAATGCTCTGTGGTAGATCTTGCAATGACCAGGAAGTAGGACTAATTGACTTCTAAGAACAAACCCAACTCCATGAGTCTCAATAAAAGTGTGTAGGATAAGGATTACATAGCACTGTAGTGCTTTGCTATGATTGCAGGATCATTTACACAGAAACAAATCAATGCACCTGATTAGATGGGAAATGATAGGTGGGAGATTATTACTAATGAACAGCACAGCATTATGGAGCCTTCAGTTTTGTTCATGTCTTAACATGGTGTTGCTGTAAATATTTTCTTGGAGTAATCTTGAACAGACATGCTAGCTGGTACATTCCAGATGTGCTGAGATTACAGTTTCCAAATTTCCCAACCATCCTGGCCAATATTCTGATTGGCTGGGAATTCTAGGAACACTAATCCCCACACATCCAGAAGGCACCAGGGTGGGAAAGGATAATATATGTTAATGGGATGAATCACTGCAATCTCCCTGTTGTAAATCAGGGTAGCAAGTTTTCAGTTAAATATATAGCAACTTTTGGCACAAATTAAGGATATCATGCAAAGTAGGGAATAGGTTCAACTACATTAAAGCATGAAAGAAAACAAAAATTGCTGAGAGAGAAGTGGCAGGTTGGATTGATAATTTATTTTATCTGAAAATTTAAAAAAACTGTAGAATTGAGGCATTAGTCAACACAGTCCAGTTTTTCTTTCCATAGAGACGGTAAATTGCTATGCCATCTTTAGAGGCTAAGCCTGGTTATTGCTGACAAAAATATTTCCTTTAGAAATGAGACAGACATGTGGCATTTGATGTCAAGGGATGGGTGGTCCATCACAACATATCCACAACATTAAAAAAAACCTGCCTTTTGGCAAGTGTTTCTCATGTTGTTCTCATCAATATCACTCTATTTTGCTTTTACTGAGTGATGTTTTATAAATAGTCCTGAACAAAATTGCCTCAAAATCTGAAATAGCAACTTGGAACATAGTCAAGGTAGGAAGTGGACTTCTTATACATTGATTCCTGAAGAATTGGTATCACTGGTCAGAGTTTCGGCAAATGGAAAATTAATATCCTTGGGTTTTTTAAAATCAATATTTTTCTTCATGTTAAACAGCCAATAGAATATAATTTTGACCATAATATCATGTTTACTCAAAAATAAGCATCCCTGTAACCAATATTGCTTACTTCTTGTTTAGTGTCCTTAACAACTGCAGTTTGAATATGAACCTAGTCTTAATAATAAAAAAAAAGCTTTATACCTTGTTTTCAGTGCCAACACACACAGGGTAAAAAGTCTCAATGGAAAGTTAGGCAGGGTTTAATTTTTCCTGAAAGAATAAATATTTCGGTTCTCTCTCCTGCCTTACTGTCTTTTATATAACTACTATTTCACTAGTAGACAATATTATTTCAGGAATATATTTCAGTCCAATTATCAGGTAGTGATCCAAAAGCAGAAGGATGAAATATTGTTGGCTAAGTAACAATGCAATCATAACTCTATTTGCACAAAAGTAAGTTGCACTGATTTCAATTAGATTTGCTGCTCCAGAAATCTGCTTCAGACATTGACCTAGATATTCCAGATGAAAAGTTCTTTCTATTCATTCTGTCCTCCACAAACTTAGGTTCTGTTAAAATTAAATCTATAGTGCCAATCCTGGTTACAGACTAGATAAATTTATTATGGCATAAGTTCTCACAAGCCACAGCCTACATTTGAAGTTATCAGATAATATTTCATAGTAATCATCAAAGACACTTGAGTATTCCTGGAGTGTCATGTGAATGACTATCTTATCAAGGGGTAATTCTGAGGAAGAACTGATTGTAGAGGCTCTTTCACCCAAAATTACATTCCTTTGAATCCACGCAATATGGTTGTTGTCTTGCCCTTCATGGGAAGTGGCCCCTTACCCATATACATCATGGCAGCTGTAATGAGCAGAAGAAATTGCCTTTAGGTACAGAAGGAAGAGTCACAATCAAGATAATGATCAGATAAAAGAAATTTGAGACCAAAGCAAAGATGTAATTTGAGAAAAAGTCTCTGACATGATTGTTCTTAGTTTTCCTAAAGATAAAGGCAGGGATAGGGGGAAGCACATTCAAAAGAGTTATTTTGAGATATGATGGGCGGTGTGTAAATTTTATAAATACATGCATACATGAAATAAAGGCTCAGCAGGTCTCACAGAAGAAACAAATCTCAGAGCACTAAACAGTTTATGCTGTAACTTTTCTAACACAAATATCCTTGCAAATGATTGTTCTTAGGTGGAGAATTCTTTTCACCAAGCCTGCTGAGATAGAGCAGGTGGTGTTTTCAATATGTCAAATATTGCCAAGTGAAGTTCAAGAACAAATCTCCTATTTTCATAACAAGGAAGCTGACAGACAAATGGATGGCCTTTTACACTTTCCTTTTAGACATCCGCATAAAACCATTTATATTTTTATGTAAATCCATCATGTTATGTTTTACATAACATGCTGGATAGAGAAAATTAAGACTATTAGGTGGTAATTTTTAGAAATAATTTCTGAGTTGGAACTTTAAAAAAAAAAGTCCATAGGATAGAATAATGGCTCCTGACTCATAATTTAGATCATTTGGAGTAATGGGGAAAAAAAGTATTGTCAAAAGAGAAAAAACATGGGAGACATTTTTTTTCTTGCTTGTAAGCCTTTGAAAGACAGAGAAATGGCTTTAAAATGTATAACAAATACTGTATTGTTGCTGCACTTCCAAGTCAAAAATCCTATCTTTGCTCAGAATTGTATACCTCATACCAAAAAGAAATTTTCTCTGGGGTTTGAACCTTCTTCTTAGCTGCTTTTGATCTCTACAGTGGAGTCTTCTTGTAAATAATATTTTAAACAATATTAGTCTTTAAAACTTGGGAACCACATTTTCTTGATTATTTTAACTGGAATTTTTATAGTTTTGAATCACAAGATGTTTATTAGTATTATGTTTTATGAATCATATTGAATTTCTTAGCTATCAAATTGCTTTATACCATATAAACTCAAAATTTATATCTTTTAATATTGGTTGTAAACTGCCTTGAAAGATTTAACCACTGAGGTGCTGAGAGTGGTTGAAACAATGGATTGGCTAATTTCTCTCCCCTCTTCCCCCCCCCCCCCACACCAGCATTAGTATTCCTACAGTTCAAGAGACCCAACATCAAAGTTATTTTGGTCTATTTCCCACTTCCCTAATTTCATATGCCTAGGTACACTGAGTTTAAGACCACTACTGCAATGAAACTTGAAATTTCAACTTTATTATGGCCAACGGCCATTATAAAACATTATAGAATGTCAAAGGTTTTTCAAAAGTCACATGACTTTTGGAGAAACATACAACCAGTCAGAGTATAGTTGACAACTGCCTTTGCTGGCACTAATAATCAAAATAATAACAAGTCAAAGCTATGAGAATACATAAAAGGCAAACTAATCCTAATTATTTAAATATGATGGCTGCCCCTTCCAACATGCTATTTATTTATTTATTTATTTATTTATTTATTTAGTCATATTTCTATTAGTCATATTCCACTCTCCGAGGACTCTGGGCGGCTTACACCAAAGATAGTATACTAAATAGCATATTGCCCCCAACAATCTGGGTCCTCATTTTACCCATCTCGGAAGGATGGAAGGCTGAGTCAACCTTGAGCCGGTGAGATTTGATCCGCTGATCTGCTGAACTAGCAGTCAGCTGAAGTAGCTGCAGTACTGCACTCTAACCACTGCGCCACCTCAGCTCATAATAACTGCTATGGGCAGTTTACAGCTCCCTCAGAAAGACACTACATAAAAATAAAGATACAATGCATAGACTCAAAATAAAACTAGACCCATTATACAATTATCCTATATAGAATATGCTAGGTGATGCATAAAATAAGAAAGTATCAGTTTATAAAAAAGTGAATCTAAAAATCCAGCCACAAAACAAAAGCATAAACATAAGAAGTTATTCATTGTTCCAAAAAAAAAAAAAATATTACAAAGGAGTTTAAGAAGCTTGCATATTTTAGCAGGTGTTTTTATTACAGAAACCCTTCTTTCCTTTTGGCTATAGGATCTCACTAGTAACAAAATGGATAGAACGTCATAAGAGTTGCAATTATATTGCATAGCATGGCTTTTACAACAACAACAGCAATAATAATATTACCAAATTGCAGACCAACCTGTCCAACAATAAGTTGGGGGCAAACAGCAGCTTTCCTGGATGCTCCACAGATCTCCACACTAGGCCAATCATCAATATCTCTAACCAGGCACATTCTAGTAGATGAACTTGATCATGGAGTGTTAAGTCCACAAAGCCTAAAAAAAGTGGAAAGGCAGGATTTATTCAGTAATGAGAACAATTTATGAGAATTATGAGGTCTGTGCCAAACTGCAAAGCTTTGATTGACTCATTCAATTGCAAAAGGTTCATGGATCAAAATGAAAATCACTTTGATGCAGTGAATTGGATCAGAGGGGCGCAAATAATTGGTAAATATATATGAAGACAAGGCTGGTAATTTGACAAGTTGTTGCTTTTCTGTGCTTTAAAAAAAGTAGAGAAACAAATCATACATCTTATCCAGTGGTGGGTTTCTACCACTTCACCCCGGTTCGGGCAAACCAGTAGTGGCAGTAGTGGCGGTGGCAGAAGGCTCCGCCCACCTGCCCGGACATCATCATGGACGCTCTGCTCATGTGCAGTTCTGAACTGGTAGCGAAGATAAGTGGAACCCACTACTGATGTTATCATAGAATCATAGAGTTGGAAAGGACCTCAGAGGACTTTCAGACCAACCCTCTGTTCAAGGCAGGAGAACTTATACCATACCGGTCAAATGATTGTCCATCTATTTTTGAAAACCTCCAGTGATGAAGAATCCACAACTCTGAGAGGCAAGCTACTCCACTGATTAATTGTTCTCATGGTCAAAAAATGTCTCCTTACTTACTTATTTCTCTTTAACAAACTTCCATCCATTACTATTTGTCCTGCCCTTTGTGCTTTGGAGAATAAGTCGATCCCTTCTTCTCTGTGATAGCCCTTCAAGTACTGGAAGACAGTTATCATGTTTTCCTTAATTTTTCTCGTTGACAGGTTAGACATACCTAGCTCTCTCAACCGTTCATCATACGATTTCACTTACAGACCCTTTATCATCTTTGTTGCTCTTCTCTGCATGCTTTCCATGATTATGATGTAAACATTAGAAGGCAAGTTCCTGTTTTTATAATGGAATCCTAAATGAAATGTGTAGTGGAATAATAGTACTTCTACATTTCAAAACTATTATGTTTTACAATGACTTACCATTCTAATGTCTTAAACCATGTATTTGAAATCAAGCATATATTATATGCAAACACCCAAGTGCCCTACATGAAATTATGTTTGTATGCACGTGCACACATTTATGTACACTACAGGCTTTATAAATTTATGACTTTTATTATTAGACAATCAGAACTTATTTTTGAGCTAGGAAAAATATGATTTAAAAAAAATATTTCTCTCTGTTTACTTCCTAACACTGTTGTACCATCCAGACCACCATCCAGAAGCCAGACCACGGCGGCATCACCAGCTGCTGCATCCCCTCTGATCGCCACACAAAGCAAACTGACACACTCGATGAACACATGGCAAGACCTCAAATTCGGAGCCAAACCAAAGCCCGGGATGTGGCATCACAGCCATCTGCTCAGGACCTTACATCAAAAAACTCATGATATCACAACACTAGAACTCAGGATGTTAATACACAGCCCATTACTCAGGTCGTTAAAACACAAAAGACTAATGGGCACACATCAAAGACCTCACCCACACAGGATGTTACGAAACAGCTGACTAATCTGCAAACATCAACTCATCAAGATGTAACAACCAGGCAACCAACCCGCTCACAACAACAAAACCAGCACCCCACACCTCCCCACCAGTATTTATAGAGAGTTGGCAGCTCCGATCACGCTTTCCTCGCACAAGCACGAAGCCGAAGACACCAGCCTGAAGATGACGAGTGGGACCTCGTCGAAACGTCACCAAGATACTCTCAATCTTACACGGGAAAAGACCCGAATACACCAAAACTTGCATACCTCTATCCGTGAAAATCTACAAAAACAAATACACACACACACACACACACACACACACACACACACACACACCAAATTTAAATTAATATATAAAGAAATCTTGAGTTATTTTTGATTTTGGGGTTAGTCCATTTTAAGATTGCATTATTAGTACTAAGATAGTAATCTCTTTAACAAAATAGTTACTATGTCCTGTTCATACTCTTAAAGAGGAAAGTTAGAGATTATATGATGGACATATTTCCCCATTGCCTAACATCTTTTGATTTTCCTGCTGCATTAAAATCTCAGATTTATCACTGAATGCAGTATAAAATTAGCTCCTTAACATAAATCTAAAAATGACACATCTTTATCTATCTTTATCCTTCTCTTTTTTAAGGTACTTTTTAAGACACTTTTTTTCAGATTTATTCTCTGTCTCATTAAATTCTCAATTGTTTTGGCCTCAGCCAACATTTTATCCATATGGAATATTTTGCTTTCCATGAGTAGCACCCCTCCATGTCCACAAGAACTGAATGGTCTCCAAGTATTGGATTTACCACAAGTGAAGTGGTGTAGGGCTTCCTGCCTAAGCAGGGGGTTGGACTAGAAGACCTCCAAGGTCCCTTCCAACTCTGTTATTCTATTCTAGTCTAATTAAGGATATATCTCACATTCATGGTAGAACCTATCCACAGGTGCTTGAATTAAAAATAATCAAAACAGGGTGGAATATTAAAATACAGATACATGTATTCTATGTCCTGAGCAGAAATTGGATTATTTTGAGCACTGCTATATTTCCCCACAAAAGCTAATTCTCCACGAAGGTAGAACTGCTGTACATATAGTCCTTGTTTAGCAACCGCCTTGTTTAATAAGTTTAATTTGCAGTTAGGACTCTGATGAAATGTTTTTATGACCTTCACAGGTCTTTAAAACAAAAGAAAGCTGAAGTAAGATCATAAGCATAGTCACAGTTTTCACCTAGTGACCGCTTTGCTTAATGACCAAGTTGCTGGTCCCAATTGTGATCACTAAACAAGGACTACCTATGCAAGAACTGAACAAACAAGTTTGTGCAAAAAGAAAAATAATCTATCTAATGTGAGACACTAAACAGCCCATCCTTATATTATTTGATAATAAAAAGAAAACTTTAAGGGTAAGCCAGAATGTAGCCAAGTCAACAGTATCTCTTATATCTAAGTTTATTATAGATTTCTGCTGTAGTTTATACTTGAACATTATGCTAATTAGAAGTTTAATAGGACACCTGTAATTGATTGCTCAGAGCAGTTAGTTGCACTATTGATTGCTAAAACTCTACATTCTACAATTGATTGCTTAGAACTAGGAACAGGATGCTCTGATTAGATCTGAGAACTATATGTCTTCATTCTGGAGCTGGAAACAAAGCATTCTGCTTTGAGGATAGGAACTGTTCCTTCTTCTATTGGAGTTTAAACTGATGAAATACTGTTTCAACTAATCTGTCCATTCTGGTATATGTAGATAAAAATACAGGTATTCCTTTTTCTTTTTCCCGTTCTTTGAAATACTGTTTTCTAGTATATCCAGAGAGTACTAACATTATTGACAATATGAGAAATAACAGCCATTGAAGGAGACCAATTATTCAAAAACCCTACCGATTACCAGTTAATGATTAAACAGAAGAGTTACCAGTTAAAATATTTGAGGCATCAGACGTGCCTGTTCATATTTCAATCTTTTGAAACGTATTTAAATGAAATTACAATGTACTCACAATGAACTGAATTTGAGGCTTTATTCTAATACTCCTATCACCTCAGGTATGGGATTGGCTATATTTTTGCACATCTATTCGGGCATCCTTAGCTTTCAAAAGATATCAGCCAGTGCTGATCTAAGCCAGTTTAAGTCATAAATGAACAAAACTCCATTCAGCTTCCTCCAAAACAAAATGAAAGATCTCACTATATCTCAACCCAATAATAATAGATGATCCATGTACTTGTCCAAAATTGCTGCACGAGTGGTGGGATAGCAGAAAACCACACAAAGTAGATTTTTGGAATGGTTGTAAATAAAGTAATAGCTAAGTATACATGAACAAAAGTCTTATGAATGATAGGGAGGGGGATAATGACCAAGAAAGGGCTATAAATAATACACAAATACCATTTAAAGAAATGCCCAGTTTCTGAAAATAGCAGATGAACTGTATGAATTTCAAAAACATTATTGAAATTCCATACAGAGATTAAATGAATCCTCACATATGAATCCTCCGACTCAAACCCTCCAAGACCAAGTGGCTGTGGCTTCCAGCGTCCCGATATAGCCAGCTGACACCATCGCTGGCTATTGGGGGCGAATCACTCACCCCCAC
Organism: Pituophis catenifer annectens; assembly: GCF_029215685.1. Lineage (NCBI taxonomy): Eukaryota > Metazoa > Chordata > Lepidosauria > Squamata > Colubridae > Pituophis > Pituophis catenifer. Next base: position 81,448,050 of record NW_027256881.1, read on the forward strand.
GGAGAGGGCTCGTAACTTGGGCGTCTTCCTGGACGCACGGCTGTCTTTAGAAGATCATTTGACGGCCGTGGCCAGGGGGGCTTTTTATCAGGTTCGCCTGATACGCCAGTTGCGCCCCTTTCTAGATCGGGACTCTCTACGCACAGTCACTCAGGCACTAGTCACTTCCCGCCTGGACTACTGCAACGCTCTCTACATGGGGCTCCCCCTGGGGTGCACCCGCAGGCTCCAGCTGGTCCAGAACGCGGCCGCGCGGGGGATTATGGGGGCAACGAGGCGCTCCCATGTGACACCTCTCCTGCGCGAGCTGCACTGGCTCCCGGTGGTCTTCCGGGTGCGCTTCAAGGTGTTGGTGACTACCTTTAAAGCGCTCCATGGCTTAGGGCCGGGGTCCTTACGAGACCGCCTTCTGCCACCAATAGCCTCCCACCGGCCAGTACGCTCGCACAGAGTGGGCCTCCTCAGGGTGCCGTCTGCCAGACAATGTCGGCTGGCGACCCCCAGGGGGAGAGCCTTCTCTGTGACGGCGCCCACCCTCTGGAACAACCTTCCCCCAGAGTTACGTACAATAACAGACCTCCAGATTTTTCGTCGGGCCCTGAAAACCTATTTATTTCAACTAGCTGGGCTGGCTTGAGTTAAATTTTAAATTGATTTTAAATTGGGTTGTTTTAATTTACGGCCAAAATATTTAATTATTTTAATACTGTTTTTAAATTTTGTATGCTCTGTTTTTTACTTTGGCTGTGCACCGCCCTGAGTCCTATTTGGAGAAGGGCGGTATAGAAATTTAATTAATAAATAATAATAAATAAATAAATATTGTACAGCAACTATTCAACAACAAACCTTTCAATCAATGAGCTGTAATAAAACAAATAGCATCTATTCACTGAATGTTGAATTCAGATTAACATCAGTGAAATCATTGTGCAGTGGTTTTGTAAAATAATGAGTGTATTCAGTAGTATAAAATTGAATATCAATTATCAAATTAGTAGCATTTGTGAAAGATATTTTAAAAGATTTGGTAGGTTTAATTATCCTACATGAACAATATTTGAAAACAATCCCATATATTTCTGTGTGGTATAGATGATTCTTGTGCTCAATCTTAAAAAGGCAGAGATATGTACATAGTTTATATATCTATTTTATAATCTACAAGGTACAGATGGTCATAATTTATATACTATTTGGTTAAAGAAAAGTAGAATAAAAGAGAAATAGCCATATTTAAAAATGAAAACATTAGGAAGGTTACAATGAAAAAGAAAAAACAGTTTGGAAAAGGTTAGATTTATATGGGAAATCATTATGTATAATCAATACACATGAAGTTGTTATAAAGGTGTTTTAATTAAAGGAAAAGGAAAAGGAAAGAAATGACGGTAATGTTTATTTATTTAAGAAATTATATATTCATTTCAGTGAATCCAGGCATCTTACAAACATAAAAACCTAATATAAAACAATAAAAAGTAATTATCCCAATTGCCCTGGCAACAACAGTTAATCAAACAAACCATCCCACTCTGGGTTCCCTAGGCCCATTAGCAAAACCAGGATCTTATGAAAAACTGTCAAAGTGGGGGCAATAAATGAACAGTACAAGTGAGATGACTTTTCCAGTTTGACTACTGACCTGCAAATGAGGAATAAATATGAATCTGTACTTTTAATCTCTCAAATGTTAGAACAGATAATACCTTTTCTAAATTGTGGGACTCTCCTATGTATAAGAAAGGTTTTTTTTTAATAATTTGCTATTGCTTTCCCCAAAGAAAGGTTTCCCTCCCTCCTTGGGTACAGATAAGTGAGGCAATATCAAACTCCATTACAGGTAGTCCTCTATTTATGATCACAATTTCTGTTACTAAGCGAGACACTTGTTAAGTCACATTTGCGGTATTTGCGGTATTTGCGGTATTTGCGGTATTTGCGGGACTGCCTTCTGCCGCCGATAGTCTCCCACCGACCAGTACGCTCCCACAGAGAGGGACTCCTCCGGGTGCCGTCAGCCAGGCAATGTCGGCTGGCGACCCCCAGGGGGAGGGCCTTCTCTGTGGCAGCTCCTGCCCTCTGGAACGATTTGTCCCCGGAGATACGAAGGATATCAGATCTCCGGGTTTTTTGCCGTGCCCTAAAAACTTTTCTTTTCCATCAAGCAGGGCTGGTGTGAAACCCCCCCCTTTTTTTTAGTCTTTTTAGCTTTTTAAATTGTCAAATGGGTTTTAGTTTTCAATGTTTTAAATTTTTGGGCCACAGTTATTTAATTCTTTTAATAATTTTAAATTTTGTATTGATATGTGTTTTAGTTCTGGCTGTGCACCGCCCTGAGTCCACTTGGAGAAGGGCGGGATATAAATTGAATAAATAAATAAATAAATTTTAAGACCTTTCTTGCCACAGTTCTTAAGTCAATCACTGCAGTTGTTAAGTTAGCGACACGGTTGTTGAGTAAATCTGGCTTCCCATCGGCTTTACTTGTCAGAAGTTCGCAAAAGGTGATGACATGTCTCAGAGACACTGCAACCATCATAAACATAAGTCAGTTGCCAAGTGTCTGAAGTTTGATTATGTGATCATGGGGATGGGATATAAGTCACTTTTTTCAGTGTCGTTGTAACTTTGGACAGCCACTGAGTGAACCATTGTAAGTCAGGACTACCTGTATTGTCAGCCCGCCTGGGTAAACCAGGATTAGATGATTAGATGAGTATTTTATTGATTTTACTTTATTGTAAGGCTACATTAACAGAATCCTGCAAATCTGCAGGTATAAACCTCCGGCCACTATTTTAATCACCTGATCAATTAGATTAAGGGTGTCAAACTCAAGGCCATGGGACGGATCCAGCCCATGGGGGTGCTTAGATCTGGCCTGCAGGGTTGCCCTGGAAACAGTGAAGGACCTGTCCGCGGTGCCTCTGCCAGAGAAAATGGAGCATGGGAGGGCCACGTGCAGCTCTCCCAAGCTCCATTTTTGCTGGCAGAGGGTTGTGGGAGGTCATTGCACCTGAAAATGGAGCTCACAAGGGCTGCGCGCAGCCCTCCTGAGATCCATTTTCCCTGGCAGAGGGTTGCAGGAGGCCGTCCCACTGAAAACAGAGATCAGGAGCCCGTTTTCACTGGCAGAGCACTCGGGCCACCACAGGTGCCCCCAATACAAGTGGCGTCAAGCTGGCCACACCCACCGTAGCCAGCCCCCACCCACCCTTTGAGGTCAAACACAACTCTGATGCGGCCCTCAATGAAATAGAATTTGACATCCCTGAATTAGATTGTAAGCTGACCAGAGTTGTACAACAATGAGATGGCCAGTGAATAAATTTAATAAATAAACAAACAAACATATCTATAAAATGATCTCTAAGTTTCTTCCTCTGACTGTTAAGTCCCTGAGACTCCCATTTTGTCATCTATTTCCTAGGCAGCAATTCTTCTACTCGTCTCTCAAGGTCATTGTTACATAATATTGCACCATAAAGAAAGTATATTTTCAAAGGTAGCTTTTCTCTCTAACCCAAAAACTCCTTCCATCACTAACACCATGATGTGGTGCCACTTTGGCTTCAAGAGCTTGGAGCTGCTGGGGAAATTTGGAAGCATGGAATCAACTTAAAGAAGAAAAATGTTCTTGGTTCTCACGTTTTGGTGCTTGCACCAAGTTTTTCACCCCCTCTTAAATTGTATGAGGAGAATGAAACCAAAACAAAACAAGTTGTTTTCTGTCTATTGATGCTCACCAGTGGGGAAATCCAAATTTTTTTTACTACTAGTTCTGTGGGCGTGACTTAGTGGGCATGGTGTGGCTTGGTGGGCGTGGCAGGTGAAGGGTACTGCAAAATCTCCATTCCCACTCCACTCCAGGGGAAGGATATTGCAAAATTCCCATTCCTATCCCACTCTGGGGCCAGCCAGAGGTGGTATTTGCTGGTTCTCCAAACTACTCAAAATTTCCTCTACTGGTTCTCCAGAACCTGTTAGAATCTGCTGGATTTCACCCCTGATGCTCACCCAGATCCATTCAACTTCAACTCTCTTCCCAGCCAGCATACCCAAAATAAATTGAAGACCAACATATCTGGAAAGCATCAGTTTGAAGAAATCTGCCTTTCACCATAAAGTAACATGTTTCTTATCACTAGGAATTAGGGTACATTTTGTTTCCCACCAGTACACTCGACTAGATTAAGTAAAATTAAAAAGATCTTTTGAAATGATCTAAATTGCAAAGTCAAATGTCAGGATAAACTAGCAAAAAATAAAATAAATGGACTATCAGCATCTTCTCCTGTTCTAAATGCAGCAGTTCAAATTTTGAAATCATTGCAAAAGATATTTTCTAATTTCAAAGGGAAAAGAAAATTGCGCTATTTAGAAATCAGATTGATCAATAGTGTGTCTGTGAATCTGTATCGGAATTCATTTGTGTTATTCAGTGTATTTCAGTGTATTCCTCATGGCTTCATAAGGACAGAAGGAGCACAGAAGAAGGACAGAAGGAGAACAGAATTCCTTAAATTGAACGTAGACTCTGAGAAACTGCCACATCATTCCTGTCGCAAGGACCATGCCTATTCAATCTATTTTTGTATGCAAGCAAGGTTGCATCAATAGCTGATACTTTGGCAACATCAACCCATTTCAGTCATCCACTTACTGTACAACAGTACTTCTTTCATTTTAAACTCAAATTCAAACTTTTGGATGGGCTATCTTTCCAATCTATGTTCCAGACCACCAAGAACACAACTCTGCAGGAGAAAACACCACATTGTATAACTGCTGCCTTTTCCCAAATGTGTATTCAGATTTTTCTCAGGTAATTCCACCAAATGTACAGAAAAGGCTGCATCATCCATCAAAGGGCAGGTACCCTCTTGCAGACTTCATTCAGGGACTACATTCTCTATAAGATTTAGCTTTCAGTTAATGCACATAGAATTATTTGCATTGTTGGTTTGCCCATGCAACTATCTTTGGCCATAAGAGAAAAAAAAATTATGATCATTCATAAGAGGACATTCAAATGTCCAAGCAATGCTTCAATTGTTGAATCTTATGTATCCTTTCCTACTGCCAGAAGCTGAGACCCTCAGTTGGTTGTTTTGGCTGTGGAAATCACTTTGCCAGAAATGACGAACGAAGCTCTGCCTGTATGTACAAGACACAGAAAGATTTATTGGCTAAATCTTTCCTCGTCTGAATAACATCATTTTAGTTTTGCATGGCCTAACCCAGCTGTGGGTTGTTTAAGAGATAAAAATATCGTTGACAGTTTTACTGTGTGTATATTGTTTTCTGAGTAGCACAAGCAGAAAAAAAAAGAGAGATATAGCTTGATGCTATCAGCAAATGCAAAGCTTTTCATTGCCATATTTTATTCTTTCTTAATAGAAAGGGGGGGGGGGGGAGATCAAAATTTATGAGTTGCCTTTTGTAGCACAGAAGAAAAACAAACATTACTATGGGTTGCATGGCACCTTCCTAATTATTTAGTTTAAGCCTCAAATAGGAATCCAAGCAGGGAAAAAAGAAATCGCATTTAGTCAAAAACTGAGGCAACGTGTTTCCCCTATAGCACATAAAAATATGGATTATATCCAGAGTCCAGTGATTGAAGCCGTCCAGGAATACCCTGAGGATATGGGTGAAATATGGCAAGATGGCAGAAACAGCATGCAGTCAAAGTTCCTTCTGTTTTTTTATGTGCAACACACAAATTACCCAAATAAAAAATAAATAAGCAGTCCTTCAATAGGGTCAAGGACACTATCGGCTTTTTACACTCTACCTGAGGAAAACCTCTGAAGCCATCTTGTCTCATTCAGATTTGTCAATTTACATGTTGTGTTAGATTTCCTCAATCAGAGTTTAGAAAAATATTTGAAATAATCTTACTCCTCAGCAAATGTTCTCTCGCTGCTCTTTTCCCTCTTTTCAAAAGTGCATTTTTTACTTGTTCTTCCTTTCTTCAAAAAGATTTCTCTGACGTTTCCACAGAGCTGCTGTTTTATATCTTTATTTTATTTTTATTATATTGTAAGCCACCCAGACTTCCTATATCAGTGAAATAGGTGTGTGTCTATGTGTGTCCGTGTGTATGTATGTATGTATGTATGTATGTATGTATGTATGTATGTATAAATAAATAAATAAATAAATAAATAAATAAATAAATAAATAAATAAATATCTATCAGGTCCAGTTACAAGTTTGAAAGGAAAAGGAATTGGAGAAAGAGAGCTAGTGCAGTGTGAAGGAGCTAAAATAAAGCACATGGATTTTTTTATAAGTTTGTTTTAGTTATTCATATATTCGTCTGAGTTATAAATGTGCCATATTCTGGGATTAGTTCTCTTTCCCAACTCTTTATGGTATTCTGGATACATCTTTCTTCTCTTGTACATCCATGTTCCAATAAGGCGTTTACACAGTTGACCGTTTTATGTGCTAAAAAGTCCTATTTGCAGAAAATTGTGGAAGATGATTTCTACTAAAATTAGAGATACCCTATTTTAGCTACAAAACTCCTGCTGATTATTGAGACGGCAACAAAGAACTACAGAAAACTCTGTCTTCTAAGTGCCATCTAGCGATCATCCAGAATGTCTGAGTTCTGGTAGATGTAAAGCACGACAACTTTATTTTGTACATAAATAGTTTTCTTTTTAAAGTATTGGTACATGTGTGTGTAAAAGTGCCATCCGTGAGTGTTGCAGGAAAAATAGTCTGTTGCAAATTGCTAGCTCCAGAACTCATCACCTTTTTTTTAACATTAAGACAAAAATGATATCCTTAAAAAAAAAATGGCAGGGAGTTTGTTTTGGGCCCTTTCCTTTTTCATCACAAAACAAATCTGTGCATGTAGAATGAAATCCTTTTAAGCCTAATTATTTTGTAGCTTGCATTAGGGTCATGGTCCAAGATACCACATCTGGTGTTAATTATTTTAAAAGATCATTTTACATTTGCTATTATGGACTATCCTATATAAAAGTCAGAAGAAAACCTTTTAAAGGAAAATGGAGATAGTATTTACAATTGTAATTATAGAAATGGCCATAAAAATTGTCAACTTTGCATTAAGTCCTCTATTTTAAAGGCCATGACAACTATTTTATCTAAATTGGTCAAAATTATGACTTCAGAGGAAATTTACAATAATCCATCTGTACAGTGTTCAGAGAGGGAGAGAGGGAGAGAGCTTCTTTATATAATCACATAATATAATTAAATGATTGCTCATTTCATCAGGGTACTTAAATATAAAGGAAGAAAGGCAGAAGCATCTTTTACAGAGACATAAGCCAAATTGAAGCCAATGTATGCTTGTTTTCAGTAACTGTTACAGTTGTATGACATTCTTTAGTTTTAGTTTTTGTAATAACAATTGTTCCTCTTGAAAGAAGATAGATAGACAGACAAAAGCCAGACAATATTGTCATAGCAGAAAAAAAATCTCCTTAATTACAACCATTTATGTTAATACATATGTATGAGACAGAATTTGGTGTACTGGTTAAGGCACTAGGCTAAAAACTGGGAGATTATGAGTTCTGGTCTGAAGACAGTGGCATAACTACAAACCAGTCACTCTGACTCAAACCTAGGAAGAAGTTAATGTCAAACCATTTCCAAACAGCTCGCCAAGAAAATTGCAGAGACTTGTACAGGCAGTTGCCAGGAATCAAGAATAGCTTGAAGGCATGAAAAAACAAAAAAACCCACAAATATATACCTATTATGAACTATAGCAAGAGAGCTTTCTTTTATGTTTGTTCAAAGTGACTTCCCCTTTTATTTTATTGGCAAAATAAATCTGGCATTGTCAACCAAATCTAAAAGAGCAAAATCCAAGCCACGTTACTAACATAATATAGGTTGAGAATGTGACCGGCATATTCTTCCCTTTGATTTAGATCCTACCACAGGGGTGCAACCAGTTTAACCTTTTTTTCACAATTTCACACACAGCTATTTGCATAATTTATTTCTAGCTCTAGAACTTATTGAACTGTGAAAGTAGTGTTACCCTGATTTTGACTTCAAAAATCTGAACTATTATTACTGGATGATAAGATAAAAATGACATTTCTCTGGATTTTTTTAAATTGCCATCTGTAGTTGCCTCTATTTTTTCAGCCCTCGTAGCCCAAAGTTATGCAACCTGATAGAAATGCAAGATCAATATAAGAAGAGTTGTGCTGGATCAAGCCAAAGGCTTAAAATTTAAAATCATGGCCTCCCAGTTACTGACTAGATAGTTCCCTCTTTTAAATTGTAATAATATATGATAATACCATATACAGGTAGTTCTTGACTTACAACAGTTCATTTAGTGACCAAAGTTACAACGGCACTGAAAAAAGTGACTTATGACGATTTGTAACAGTAACAGAGTTGGAAGGGGCCTTGGAGATCATTTAGTCCAACCCCCTGCTCACGCAGGAGACCTGGGATTCGAACCGCTGCACTGCTGACCTTTCTGATCGACAAGCTCAGTGTCTTCACAGTTAAGACCTTTGCAGCATCCCCATGATCATGTGATCAAAATTCAGATGCTTGGCAGCTGGTTCATATTTATGATGGTTGCGGTGTCCCGCGGACATGTGATCCCCTTTTGCGACCGTCTGACAAGCAAAATCAACAGGGAAACCAGATTCACTGAATAACCGTGTTCTTAATTTAACAACTGCAGAAATTCACTTAATAACTTTGGCAAGAATAGTCGTAAAATGGAGCAAAACTCAATAAATTTCTCATTTAGCAACATCAAATCTTGGCTCATTTGTGGTCATAAATCGAGGACTACCTGTAGTGTTCAGGTGGATTAAATAGCAGTCAACTCATGTAGGCCATAGTTCCCATCTCCGGTTTACATAAATGTCCATGTAAATGGAAATGCATGAATGGATATTTTCCACACCATTTCATTATCTTCAAAGTTGGGCATTTCTGAAAAGTTCCTATCCAGTATGAGTTAACTCAATATTTGGGAAGCAATCTAGACTAGTAGCCTTCACATATCCCTGTTTCCCCCAAAATAAGACATCCCGTGATAATAAGCCCAATCAGGCTTTTGAGTGCATGCACTAAAATAAGCCTCCTCCCGAAAATAAGCCCTCCCCGAAAATTTTTAAACAGAGCTGGAAATCAGGTAAGACGGCAAGAGGAGCCCCATCTTGCTCCACACACCCCAAAATAATAAGACCTCCCTGAAAATACGGCCAAGCGCTTATTTCAGGGTTCAAAAAAATATAAGACAGGGTCTTATTTTCAGGGAAATAAGTACTTCCATGCTTTGTATTTCCATGCTTTGTAAGTGTTTTGTAGGATAAGAGTTTCACAGTTTTGTATTTTGATCCCAGAACAATATGCCTAAGCATCTCCATTCAAATCCTAGCATTATTTCCAGATTCCTTTTGTTAATGAGATGGAATCCTGGGCTACAATCCGTCAGCTCCGTTGCCACCTTCCTTGCCTTTCCATTTGCCTACAAATAGGCTCAAGGGCTGTTTCTTTCAAGAAGACCAAATCTTTCAAGAAGACCAAATTTTAATCACCTCATTAAGCAGTATGATTAGTAGAAGGCAAGGTTGCTTACACTTCCCTGCCAGATAAATGTTTCAGACAAGACACTGTATTTATTTTTGTAGTTGGTAATAAAACAATATTTGAATAAAAACCTTCATCTTATTACCATTATCTTATCACCCTCTGTACCAGCCATAAAAGACAACAGCTACTGAACCTCTCCTTCTGGCAGACAGCAACTGCTACTAAGGGCTTCATGGGAACTTTATAATAGACACATTAGTGTCCAGGGGGATACTATTTTGGAATTTCAAACTGGACCCACAGCACAAAAAATGCATTTATTCAATATCTCCATGTCCTATTAAGGATCAGTACATTTGTAATAAATTTTATAGCAGAAATTTCAAGCCCTATATACAGATCAATGTAGAGGAATACAGTGGTTATTGTGATATACATTAATCCCACTTTTGATGGGTCAGATCTCGTGGGGGAGGATGCCAGCACCTGAGCCAGGTTTCAGCTTCCGTAGAAGGAAGTCACTGGAGACTGATACATGTTCCTGGGCTGTAAGGTTTATTTACCCATAAATACAGGCTAAGTATAATACTGTATGTGACACACATTCAAAAGATGCATCCACAGGTTTTCTTTACCTCAAAAAGAGTGTTCGGGGGTTGGTTTGTTTTTGGACCTCATCACCTCCTTTCCAGGGTACGTTATAAATTGCTTAAGATTCTATTCTATTCTATTCTATTCTATTCTATTCTATTCTATTCTATTCTATTCTATTCTATTCTATTCTATTCTATTCTATTCCATTCCATTCCATTCCATTCCATTCCATTCCACTCCACTCCACTCCACTCCACTCCATTCTACCGTACTCTACACTACACTACACCTATCTGTATTTCAACCATGAGAATAGCATAGAAATTTCTTTTAAATAATTCCCTACACACTATTTCTTTGCCATCAACCTGAATGAAAATAATTCAGCACACATTTTTATTGCAGAAATAAAACGTTTCCCCCATCTGATTTCTTGAAGGACTTGGACTTTTAGAGGGTTTTAGGGAAAACATTTCCCCAAAGATTTTCTCCATCTTTCCTGGCCTCCTTAACAGTGACTGTTCAGTGGCAAGCCAGGATAATAGCCACCTCTCTTTGGCTGATGGGACACCTCTCATTCAGGTAACTCCTCATCAGAACACTGTTTTGATCTTAACACAGATTCAGTTAGCACATTCCTTAAGGTGTGGAGAGATCTCTTTTCACAGATTGAGAAGTAGCCAAATTAAACTTGACTGACCAGTTTCACTACTTTCAAGCAATTTCTTTTCAGCAGCACATACTGTAATACTTGTTTCAATCATTCCACATTACCCTATTTTAAAATAAAGAGCTAACTTGCAGGTTTATTTTCCTCAGTTTCATTGCAAATACACAGCGGTTCTCCTTCCTATCTTTCCATAAACATGATTAAGGCTTCAACCTTATTAACTATGAAAAAAACGTGTCATCCTCACTAAGACTACTAAATAACACATGCAGGATACTAGCAAAGATTTCTGTAGCATTACCTAAACTCGCTGCAAGTTTCTTCCAAGGCTGAAAAACTGTGCTGCCTTTACTATATGTGTTAGATCACATTTATCTTGCAGACATACAGTTTTTTAAAAAAATAATTTTTAAAAAAAAACTGTGATTCTCTCTCAGCGAGGAACTTAAGTTCCGAAACCAACTTGATTACTCCAGCAATACCAAACTCTTCCACAAAGAAGCTTTTCCATCACCCATAATTCCTGGAATGTCCCTTTTACTAGGTTGAGCGATTGTCACACTGACATTCCAGGAAATGATACAGAAGGAGAAGCCTAAAACAAATCACATAAAACAGATGAAGTAGTAAACCAAATGTACCAAAGAATATGGCATTATGACACAGACTGACTTGACGAAATGCTACACAATATTGAAGGACAGTGTTGTGACCTGGCAAGTAATGTCCCCAGAAAGTAAGCACATCCTTTGTAGACAGCTACTACAAAGTAGCAGTAGCCATGACCAGTGGGGGAACTGAAAGAGTTGTACTTGCAGATATAATGGGAGGAATCAAAATCTTAGAAATGCTACAACAACTGGAAGGGAAGCAGCTAGATATATAGCAGAATTTTGTCACAGAATTCATAGTGAGAAACACTTGAGGGTTCTGTTCACACATTAGATTTGTGGCCAAACACTTTTTCTCAAGGAGAAAAAAATCAGCATGTAGTAATATATTTTCATTCTAGAACAGGGATGTCAAACTCACGTCATCATGGTGGCGTCACATGATGTATCAAGACTTTTCCCCCCATTGTTAAACTGGGCATGGGCGTGGCTAACGCATGACATATCTGGCCCACGGGCTGGGAATTTGTTCTAGAAAGTATCTGAGAAATCTCCTCATTCTTGACTTTTAAAATATACTGCATGTAAATAAAATAAAATAAAGTGTTACTATCTTGGGAAATTGAAATTTTAGTTCCTAATTTCATCAAGAAGCATTCATTTCAAAAATAAATATTAGGGAAATAAAAATAACATTTAGTAGATTTTTTTTAAAAGTAATTAATGCATTTCTGTAACAATCAGTGATCAGTGGCATAGATGCAGAAATGTGATCCTTCAGTTTTAAAAAATGCAGGTCTATAATATACTTGAATGCAGCAGAGCTTGATTTAGTAAACTGAACATACTGTGCTGTACCAAAGAAACAAATGATATCTTCAGAGTTCATGGCCTGGTTATTTGTTTAAGTCATTGAAAACTAGAATTAGTCTTTGGCAGAGGCATCTACAGCTCTTTGATATCTCCTTACAAGTTAAACTTAACCCTCGTTTCAGAATAGCTAATAAATCCTTTGAGCAGAAAAGCCTCTAGTAAATTAGGTGTCTATTGAAATAGTTTTTAAAACATGAAGAATGAACAACGGAATTTGATGTAGCACAGATTCCTGTCTGATTCAACATTTGGCCTTTTTGGGGCCTATGCCACAGCTAGCTCTATACTTGTGGACATTCTTAAAAGAATTAACTGAGATTTTAAAGTCTTGTGTTTATAAGCAGTCAAAGGAAACAATGAGCTGGAGTGTTGATTTTTTGCAAACTAGGGGCAGGCAATTTTAAAACTCTAATTAGCCTTCCTTTTTGTTAAAATGCAACAATGATTGCATAAAAATTGTCTATTATTGTCTTGTTGTTGGACATATACTACATGAATTGGAGTATTATGCTGCTATTGTAATACTTTAATTCCTAGAATTATTAATTATAGTTATGTATATCCTAATTGTTTGGAATATATGAGGATGTCTGGCAGGTAGACAGGATACTGAGAAGATACATCTACAACTGATTTGCAACAGCAGATGATTGACATGTAATATTCATCAACATTTGAACTGATTCTTTTCTTGCTGGAAAAGCAAGAAAGTGTAATTTTGAGAAAGCTGGTCAAATTTTGTTGAGTTGTTTGGTATATGATACAAGCTTTCAGGCTTCTTTCTCTTTTTCCTAATTTTTTTAGGGTTTTTTTATCATATACTGAGTTTACATTGTTATTTTAAAATTCAGATAATATTCATTGTGAGTATTTGTAATAATTAAATATACATTTGCCATTTGTATTTTAATTGGTGCAATGGTACCATTATTAATCTGTTGGCATTATTAATAAAGCAAAAAAAGTAAACCATATAGTTTACATATTTAAAAGAAACCTATCAGTTTGTGGATTTATAGGTGTAAACACAGATGTAGCCGTACTTCCATAATTCCTACATTATTAATTAACTTATTTTTATCTGTGCAGAACACTGATAATTTCAGTGGACTGGACCAATCAAATATTTATGAGGGAAAATCTCAACTTATTCTTTTAAAAAATATATTTTAACACAAATAATCTATTTTGTACAAGAGAAGATACAAAAAACTACTTAGATCTGTTTTCCTCAGCTTTCAGGCTCAAAAGTTATAGAAAGGAAAAGGCAAAGTAAATTTTAGGAATTTAACAAATGCAAATGCAGGAAGAAAATGCTTCCAATGCTCTATGGGAATTTCACAAATGGATGATTTGTGTTAAGGTTATATTATTATTAACTATTGAAGTTGCATTGAGGGTGTCTAATTTGTACTTTATTTCCTTCTTGAAGAATCAGAACCAGGTAATAAGCAGCAGTTCCTAAAAATCACTTGGTTATAACAAACTTGAATTTCTTGTATGAGATCAACAGTAACAAAAAAAATCAGAAAGTCTTAACATTGCTCTTCTACAATGTCTCTGAGTTCTGTTTCTTAGTCACATGTAACATTTTTAATGCAATTGTTGAATTTCAGGTGTTCAACTTTTTCAAGAAACTTTGGGCAAAGGATATAATCCTGATTTAATGAATCAGTAATTCTTCACAATTTATACAGCTGTGCAGGGTTTCAGATTTGAAGGCAAAAAAGTAGCTTGGAGTCCACAAAAATTTAGTCTCCTCTGTCATCTATGCTTCAACTAATGAAGCCTTTGACTCTAAACCATTGCCCAACTCCAAGAATTATTACCAGCATCATCATCCATTTATTTAGATGTTTATCTTATGTTGGGGACCCCAGGCTTAGCAAATTCCTTCTGAGTACATGAACTGGCAAATGGCCCCAGGATGATGGTAATATTCTATTTCTCAAATATGACAGCATGACTTGTGACAATCAAGTCAAGACAATCATTCAAGTGGTTCTACAACTTTGTTCTCTTTACGCTCTTTCAGTATTTGGAAAATAGGAGATTTGCTACAGGACGCAATCTCGTTGGGTTTGCAAAAATAATCTTCCAATTCAAAATCGGCAAAGTCCCCTAGGAGTCTTTTTCTTCTTGGTACTGCCAATAATACAGAAGTTTTGAGGAGTAAAAGCTCCAGTGGAGGTGTGGCATCTTGGAGGTTAATGGATTAGACAGACTCTACCTCCTCCCCAGCCGTACTTTGCTCCCTTCCTCTCCAACTTGGTTAATTGAATTTTAACTGAAAGTATGATTTTTATTTATTGTTTTAATGTTTTATATTATAGTTTAATTGTATGACTGTAACCACTTAGAGTCAGGTCGGTGCCTGACTCTAGCATAGAAATTTAATAATAATAAATTTTAATAATAAATAAATAATTTCTAGGTAATACAGGAGCTGTCAGACTAAAAACTGCTCTGTTTCGTCGTGCAGTTTCCCCTTGAGACTTATTTCACTGAAAATCTGTAAGGAAACAAGGATGAATTCATCCTCTGATTTGGATTCAAATCAGAAGACTCTGCATGGAGCATAATTTAAAAACAAATAAAAATATGTAAATTTAATCCCACATGAATATGTTATCAGGTCTCTATTATTCTAAGCATTGGATCTTTTGAAAGAATCATGCTTGAAAGATTTCAAAGAGAGACTGGGGGAATAAATCTGTTTGTCTCCTAATTTCTGTGATAGGGTTTCATTCACTTAGGGATCAGCTTCATGTAGGAGTACAGATTTTAAGTAAAAACAACTTTGGAAAACAACATGATGTTTTTATGTTCATTCACGGCCAAATCTAGAAAAGAGAAAAACAAACAAGTGGCTTAATCTATTGCTTGAATGTGGGGGCATATGGATGATTTCTGAGAAACAGTGTGATAGACTGTTCTGTCACTGAGTATGACAGGTCACTGGATAAAAAATAATGATGTGAAGAATGGCCTTCATTTTAGATAATGTAACAGCTAAATAAGATGGAGTTAGAAGATCGTCCTACAGGAGCATACAAAAATGAATGTATGGAGATGTTTTCACAAATTTTATATAGGGTGTGTATTTTTTTTAACATAGATACTTAAATCAAGTCCAGAACTAACTATATTACAAAAAAGTTAAGATGTTAGCTTTTAAATCAATTGCTGCCTACCCACAGGGGCCAAATTTGCATTACCACTCTAGAATATTTTTTCTAGCGTAGCAGTTAGAAATATGGTCATGCTCTGTCATGCAAAGAAATAATGAGCAAAGAAAAGAATGTTCTGGCAAAGGAAGAAAATAAACCAGAGAAGACTCATGAGAACAATAGATCTTCAGGTTATTACTAAGGAAAACTCCTAAGCATCTCTGAAATATAACCCAGAAGGAAGCAGCATGGAGTTTCAAAACTTGATTCCAAGAGCAAATTCCACTCAGGATTAACTAGTCCCATTTCATCTGTTATACTGGATCTCACGGTGGCCAACAGGATGTATTTGGGACGCTTACATGATTTGACTGTATCAAAATAAACCCTTTGCACTGAAGCTTTCTAACAATCAGCTCACATTGCCAGGAGTTTGATTCCTTCAATCCTGACTGGCTCAAGGTTGACTCAGCCTTCCATCCTTCTGATCAGTAAAATGAAGACCCAGATTGTTGGGGGCAATATGCTGACTCTGTAAACAGCTTAGAGAGGGCTGTAAAGCACTGTGAAGGGGTATATACTGTAAGTCTAAGTGCTATTGCTATATAAAGCTATAGTCGGTAGTGAAGAGGGGGTAAACAGCCAATAGTATTTTAGCAGCCACTGATAGCCTGGCTGTACATAAAACTTCTAGGTCCTTTTAAAATTATGCAAATTGATTGCTGTTCCCTCAGTTGCTGACAGACAATTTCATGTGACAAAGTACATTAAACCTTAATTTAGCAGACGTCAGTTTAATGGACTCTAGATAGCTCAGAGACATTTCTCACTTGGACTTCACCCTGATTTGATGGACTGATATCTGTTAAATCAAGGTTAAATGAAATTGGCATTATTTATGTCAATTAGGTAATTACACAAATGATGTAAATTGACACAAATAATACATATTCAACAGACACTCTCTGCCCCCAGAACAGTCTATTAAATTTAGGTTTTACTGCATTTTGTCTAGCCTGGGACTCTGTGCATTTAGAGGAGAGGAGAGGGAGAGGGAGAGGGAGAGGGAGAGGGAGAGGGAGAGGGAGAGGGAGAGGGAGGGGAGGGGAGAGGAGAGGAGAGGGGAGGGGAGGGGAGGGGAGGGGAGAGGAGAGGAGAGGAGAGGAGAGGAAAGGAGAGAAGAGAAGAGAAGAGAAGAGAAGAGAAGAGAAGAGAAGAGAAGAGAAGAGAAGAGAAGAGAAGAGAAGAGAAGAGATTTACATTCCTAAGTGTAGATTGGAGGTATGGAGCATTAGCCTAATTTCAAAATTACATCAAAAGAAAAATTAACTCCAATCTCTGGAGTGATCTGTGTGGTCTACAGAGTCTGATGTACTGAGACAAAGGCAAACAAGCTGTTAAAAAGGATCTCAGAAATAGGAAAAAATGGGCTCTCTCATCCTTAATGGCTCTGGTTCTTCCTGCCACTTGTTTCAGTCCTGCCCAATGTTGGTATGTAGTCAAATCCTTCAGAGATGACTCCCATGAAAATGGAGTTCTCAGCCAAGCGAAGTTTCCCACCCATATTCTAGACAATGGGAGAACTAAACCAAATACATTTGCCGAGTTTGCAAAGCAATTTATAAAATTTACTTTTCAGCAGCAAATTGTTAACTCATTTTTCATAATGCCACTGGAAGACATTGACATTGCTTGCATTTTCATCCTTTATTTCAGCCAGAAATAAATTTTCTGTATTTCTACAAATGTAAACATTTCTCAGCTGCCTAGGCTCTGACTGTGCCTAAATGTTCCTTTCACTATGATCTTGTTAAAACCGTCAGCAATTTGGCTTTCACTTAAAATTCATTATAAATGGACTTTGCTCCCAAGAGCACTTTTTTCTGGCTCACCTCTCCCCTCTCCCTTCCTCACACACTTTGAACAACTGCAAATCCTACCACTCTGATTTCGGGAGCCAAACATAATTCAGCTTTTTTATCAGTGCTCAGCAACAGACTTTAAACTGTAATAATCTGTTAAAGTTAATAGTAGCTGGGTTTGAAAGTCAATAACAAAGTCTACATTCAATAACTGGATTAGGATTATTCAAATTAAGATACAATTACAGTTAGGAGCATAGAACATGAGAAGCATGAACAGACAAAGGCTTAACAGTGGAAGATAAAATGAAATGACTATGAATCAACCTCTTTGGCATCAGCAAATTGAGATGGAATGGGATGGGACATCTTTAGTAAGAACTTCACATGATTTATTATTCAAGACATAAAAAACAAAGAAGAAATAGTTTTATACTTACGAAGAGTATAGCAAGAATATTACTTGACTACATGCATTCAATGACAAATAATATCTAGTAGACTTTATGGACAATCCTTTTATATGATGATCATTCAAGTTTATACTCCAACCACTGAAGCAAAGGATGAAAAGGATGCTCCTCTATGACCAAGTTCAATTTGAAATCTACAGAACATGTGCTGCTTCTGATTGGAGACTGGAATACCAAAGTTGGAAACAGGAAAATGTAGTTGGATTGTAAAACTTAGAAAACTGAAATGAAGCAAGAGGCCGATTTATCAATCTCTGCCACTCCAATGATTCATAGCTAACCTTGTCTTCAAACAAGTAAAATGATTCCTGAGTACATGGAGATCATCAGATGAAGTATATAGAAATAAAATTGACTCCATTTGTTAGATCATGGGGGCAAGAATGGACAGGACACGCAATAGAAGCAACACTTTTATTAGCTCCGTAAATCGCAATGGGGAATCCTAGCTGTGGCAGCTCCTTTTATAGCTAGGAGCTGTCCGCGGCTTCAGCCACTGATGTTACTATGAATTTCCTGATTGGTCCGTTCAAATCTGCCATTCAATACTCAACACCATTACTGCTAAAAAGAGGTGGAGGATGTTAATTATAGCATCAAAGACATGGCCAAATGCTATCTGTGGAACAGGTCATGAACTTCTCATGTGTGGATGGCAAGTGAAGCTAAAAAGAAGAAGAAAGCCAATCAATTTTCACAATATGATCTTGAATCACCATTTGCAAGAAATTGCTTTGAAGACCTTAACTTCATTGAGGAATAATGGAATGAATTTAAACAAGTCATTAAAGACTGTCAAAAATTAAAAAAAGAGAAGAAAGTAAACTGGATGTCAGAACAAACCAAGAAAAGAAAAGAATCAAAGCCAAGGAAGACAAAAATCTCAGAAAGGAATTTAACAAAAGTTTCAGAGAGCTGTCAAAAGAGACAAGACAGCATATTACAATACTTGTAAAGACACTAAAGATGGAAACAGACATTTAAAAACAAGCAAAGTCTTTGAAAAAAATATCTGAACTCAGAAGGTTGTTCCAATCTCTAATTGGTATACTAAAGGATGCCAATGGACATTGAAAGGAAATTAAGGGAAGGTGGAAAGAATATGCTGAAATACTATATAGTAGAGGTGTCAATGCCCAAGATATCCAACAAATTATTCCTTACTTTTAAGAGTCTTCAGTATTGGAAGATGAAGTTAGAACAGCACTATAATCATTATCAAGTTGGAAAACTATAGGAACTGATGGAATACCCACTGCAAGCAACAGAAGAAGTATCAGTCAAGTTTATAACCAAGCTATGTCAGCAAATCTGGAGGATACAATGGCCAACTGATTAGAAGATCTGCAATTCAATACCAAAAAAGGAGGTTTAAGAGAGCGTGCAAACAGTTGTACAATATGCTTAATTCCACATGCTAGCAAAATAATGCTTAGGATCATCCAATGCAGATTGGAGCCTTACATGGAAAAAGAGATCCCAGATGTTTAGGCTGGTTTTAGGAAAGGAGGTAATGCAAAATGGATAATTGAGAAAGCCAAAGAATACCAAAAAGAAGTCAACATTTGCTTCATTTGCTATATAAAAGTCTCTGATTCTGTGGAAAGTGTTCAGAAAAATAGAAATTTTAGAATATCTCATTGTCCTCATGAGAAACTTATGTACAGGTCAGGAAGTCACAGTCTGGACAGAATTTGGTGAAACAGAATGACTCCAGATGGTAAAGGAATGTGGCATGGCTTAATATTCTCCACTTATTTATTCAACCTATATGTGGAATATGTATTAGGGAAAACTGAATTGGAAGAAAATGAGTATGGTTTTAAAACTGGAAAAAGAAACATGGTACTACCTTTTTAGGATGAACCATCAACAGTAAAGAAATAAGCAATCAAGAAATACATTGCATTTTAGTACCCAGAAAAGCAGTCATGAAGGTCTTGGAAAAGATATTCAAATGCCATGATTTATATCTACAAAGATCTGAATCATACAAGCATGGTATTCTCTGTGACACACTATGGAAGTGGAAGTTGGACTCTAAAGTACCGTTGTACTTTAAAGTACTGTTCCAGGATAGGAACAGTATTGACACCTTTGAACTTTGATGTTGGAGAAGACTCCTGAGAATACTATGAACAATCAAGAAAACAAACTGATGAATCATTGAACAAATAAATCCAAAATTTTCACTCAAGGCACAAATGACCAGGCTCGACTTATTTTATTCTACTGTGGACACATTATGCAAAGACCCAGCTCTCAGGAAAAGTCCTTAATGCTGGGAAAAGTGGAAGGAAAGAGAAGAACAAGTTCATAGCAGTGATGAGTGGAGAAGACCTATCTATGTGGTCACTAGGAATCAAATATGACTCGATGGCATTCAACTAACACAAATTTCTCAGCCTCTAATAAACAGAGAATTTTATATCCTACCCAAGGGAATCAGTAAATTTCTTCTTCTTCTTTTTTTTTTTTTAAAAAAAAGGCAGAATTAATGAATTTTCTATCAAACTAAATAACAGTTATTGAAAGAAATGCAGAACTTTTTGGCACAGTACTAATTAGAAATGCTTTGGAAATGATTACTTTACTACTGAGTTATGTGTGCTAATACATTCATTTCAGAGCAGTGAGGGAAAGCAAGAGATAAGGAAACCTTGGCTACGGAGAAAAAGAAAGACCATGGAAAAAAGCAGAAGAAAAGAAATATAGAAAAAAATAAATAAAGGATATACTTATACTGAAAAGAAGTGAGTTCATTACATTACTTTGTTTCCTACTAAATGAGAATAAAATCCTCTTAGCAAAAAGAAGCAGCTACAGGATTAGAGTTTTTCGTGAAAATGACAAAAGCAGCATCACACCTTTGTCATAGAGACTCTGTCCCTTTTATCCATGCATGCAAGAACACATGAACAAAAGGAGTTGAAATCATTGCACAATAGTGATGCCATGTTCATCATTTTGTCATCCTTGACCCTTGACTACCCACCAATGGTTGGTGAAAGAGACTTCTTTCTATCTCCATTCTGTTTTAACTTCTTTAAAGATCTTGAATTAATTAGGGAGTTACAGGTTCTGGTAGCCTCCAGCCTGAAAGGCAATCAATACATCACCCAGACTGAAATTAGAGCTTTGAGCTATAGTTGTATTCAGTCTTCTTTATTAGAGTTGTGCACTCTTAAAAAAAAAAAAAAATCAGAAGTAATTTGGCCCATAGCACTTCACTGCTACTCATTAAAGCACTCCAACTTCCTTTCAGGCTTCTAGAACAGTGGTTCTCAACCTTACTAATGCCACAACCCTTTAATACAGTTCCTCATGTTGTGGTGACCTCCAACCAGGGGTGGGCTCTAAATATTTTTACTACCTGTTCTGTGGGCATGGCTTATTTTGTGGGCGTGGCTTGGAGGTCATGTGACCGGGTGGGCGTGGCTAGTTGGTCATGTGACTGGGTGGCCATGGCTATGTGTATAGGGACTACTCAGAGGGCTGAAAAAAGTCATTTCTGACAGGTCCTCGCACTTTTGACTGGTCCTCACACTTATGACCATCCTCACATTTATGCCTGTGCAGCATTCTTAACAACCATGTCACTCATTTCACAACTGCTTCTCTTCAACATGGTGATAAGATACGGCAAAAAACGTAAAATGTGAGGACAGTCGTAAATTCGAGGACTGGTCAAAAGTGCGAGGACCAGTCAAAAATAACTTTTTCAGCCCTCTGAGTAGTCCCTGTGCACAAAAGGACTACCCAGAGGGCTGAAAAAAGTGATTTCTGACAGGTCCTCGCACTTTTGACCCGTCTTCGCAGTTATGACTGGTCATCATTTATGCCCATTGTACCATTCTTAACAACCGTGTCACTCATTTCACAACTGCTTCTCTTCACCATGGTGACAAGATAGGGCGAAAACGTAAATTGTGAGGACAGTCGTAAGTTCGAGGACTGGTCAAAAGTGCAAGGACCAGTCAAAATAACTTTTTCAACCCTCTGAGTAGTCCATATGCATAAAAGGATACAGCAATAGAGAGGGATGAAGGAAGGGAAGGGAAATTAGAGTAGGAGTGAGGGTAAGAGAGGGAGGAAGAGAGGAGGGGAAGGAGAAAGGAAGAGGAAGTAGGGAGAAGAAGGGGGGGAAGAGAAAGTAAGAAGGAAAGAAAAGACAGGTGGTAGGTTTGAGGAGAAAGATTGCTGTACAATAAAAAAGATGAAAGGGAAGAAAGCCAACCCCAAACAAATATAAAGATATTAAGATAAAGAATGAATTGTTAAACTTTAAAAAATAAAAGAGAACAAATATGAATAAATAGCAATAATTAGAAACACACATACAAACATACAATGTATTTTCTTTGAAAAGAGCATTTGGCCAGTTCACAAATTTAAACAGTTGTAGGAGGTTAGCACCCACCCCTTTCCTAGAAGAATGAAATATTTTCGGAAATATTAAAAAGGCAGAATATTATATTTCCCTGGATGAGAAATGGAGAAGCATATTTTACAGACAAAGCAGCTCCCACCTTCCTGCCCCCTACCCTTTGTTAATGGGTCAGAGGCAGAAAGTCAATCCTTTGTCAAAGGACATTTGCAACACAATAGCAACAGAAACTAACACAATGGGCCCCATCAAGCCATGTGATCCTGTCCACCATTAAACCATCTTTCCAAGCAGTCTCCATGTTTCCAGTGTCTTTTTCCCCACTTGGAGCAGAACCCAGAAGGATATTTCTTCCAACACAGTATTTAGTCATTTCAATTAAATTTACAATTTCTATATTTCCTTTTTACCATATTTATTCCTCATCTATTTTTTTAAAAAACCAATATTACCCTTCATCGTCATCTCTAATCTTAATCAAATTCAATTTTTCCCTTCTATTCTATATTATACCCCTTCTATTTTTATATCCATCTTCACATTGGTTAATTATGTAATTATGTAATACAGTTGTTTAATACAAATTCAACATTTTAATATAAATCAATTAGTTTATTTTATTTTTTTATTTTATTTTATTTTAAATTTATATACCGCCCTTCTCTCTGAGGACTCAGGGCGGTGTACAGCCAGAATTAAAAAACATGGAATACAAATATTAAAAACAATTAAAATATATATAAATTTGGCCCAAAATTAAAAATACAAACCAATTAAAACATTTAATATTTCTTCTTAAGCCAGCCCGGCTTGCTGGAAAAAGTGGGTTTTAAGGGCATGGCGGAAGGCGCTAAGGTCTTGGATTCTCCTTATCTCTGGGGGCAACTGATTCCAGAGGGTAGGTGGCCCCACAGAGAAGGGCCTCCCCCTGGGGGTCACCAGCCTGCATTGATTGGCTGATGGCACCCTGAGGAGGCCCTCTCTGTGGGAGCGCATGGGACGATGGGAGGTCATTGGTAGCAGCAGGCGGTCTCGAAGATAGCTAGGCCCGATGCCATGGAGCGCTTTAAAGGTGATAACCAGCACCTTGAAGCGCACCTGGAAGACCACTGGGAGCCAGTGCAGCTCGCGCAAGAGCGGTGTTACATGGGAGCGCCATGCTGCTCCCATCACTACCCACGCTGCTGCATTCTGGACCAGTTGGAGCCTCCGGGTGCTCTTCAAGGGGAGCCCCATGTAGAGAGCGTTGCAGTAGTCAAGGAGAGAGGTGACGAGGGCATGAGTGACTGTGCACAGGGAATCCCGATCAAGAAAGGGCCGCAACTGGCGAATCAGGCGAACCTGACAAAAGGTCCCCCTGGTTACAGCTGTCAGATGTTCCTCCAAGGACAGCTGCCTATCCAGGAGGACTCCCAGATTGTGAGCCCCTTCTGTGGGGGCCAAGGACTCGCCCCCAATAGTCAGTGATGGAGTCAACTGACTATATCGGGATGCCGGGAGCCACAGCCACTCAGTCTTGGAAGGGTTGAGCTTGAGCCTGTTCCTCCCCATCCAGATCCACACAGTCTCCAGGCACTGGGACATCACTTCAAGGGCATCATTGGGGTGGCCTGGGGTGGAGATATACAGCTGGGTGTCATCAGCGTACTGGTGGTATCTCACCCCAAAGCCACGGATGATCTCGCCCAGCGGCTTTACATAAATGTTGAACAGAAGGGGTGAGAGGACCGATCCCTGCGGCACTCCACAGATAAGAGGCCTCGAGGTCGACCTCTGCCCCCCTGCCAACACAAACTGCGACCGGTTGGAGAGAAAGGAGGAGAACCACCGCAACACGGTGCCTCCCACCCCCAACTCTTCCAGCCGGTGCAGCATGATACCATGGTCGATGGTATCAAAAGGACCAGAACAGAGGAGCAACCCCTGTCCCGAGCCCTCCAGAGATCATCAACCAACGCGACCAATGCCGTTTCCGTGCTGTGCCCAGACCTGAAACCTGACTGGAACGGATCAAGATAAGATGTTTCCTCCAGGAATTGTGGGAACTGTCACGCGACCACACTCTCAACAACCTTCGCCATAAAACGATATAACTATCTTTTTTGTATATTAATCAATATGAACATGCATATTCCAATTATTTCCATGCAATCCAATTTCTTACAAATCCATTAATTATATTTACCAATAATAATAAACCAAATAATTTCCTACATATATTCCTCCAAACCACAACTTAACCATTTCTGCTTTCAACACAATATACAATTAATAGTATCTCAATTATTACTCCCTAGTTAAATAGAGCTTTTTTTCTTTTGTGTTTTAAAATCTTGAACTCTCCTCTTTTGCCCTAAATTTCCCATTGTTTGCACCTACCTTTTTTGGTGAGCAAAAAGAAAAAGAAATGCCTCTCCCTGCCTCATTTTGTCAGGTTGCAGCAAAGACCCTTTCAGTTTCGTTTTAGCTAGGGGAAAAAAAATTGCTCCAGCACTTTGCAGCTTGGAAAACAAGAGCTTGCAAAGGAGCCTGCACAAAACAGCTGAGAGCAAATCAGCTGAGAGTCCAGAGGCCGAGCTAATCAACTTATGCTAATTAACCTATGCTGACACTGAAAGATCTTCTCATTTGTTTTCTTTTAACACTGATCTGCTGTAGGGCGGCCCTTTGAAGCCCCGCGGCAAGAATTTAAACAGTTTTTTTCCCTCTAGCCATCAGCTGGGACTTAGGAGGCAGCAATAGATTGGGGGTGGGCGGGGTAAGCGAACGGCGAACGGTGATCCAGCAGAGGCAGAGGGTGAGGGTGAGTGAAGGCATGGGGGGGGCGAGAGAGGGCTTTGGCGACCCCTGTGAAATGGCCGTTCGACCCTCAAAGGGGTCGCGACCCCCAGGTTGAGAACCGCTGTTCTAGAATAAAGGTGTGTCTGATTTAACAAATCAATTCATTAATATTAATGAGACTCTTAAAGCAGTTATGTGGAAGGCTGAAAAAACTCACACTTTTCTAGAAATAGCACAGATGTGCAGTGCAATGCACAAGGATCATAGCAATTAAAAATATTTTCAAACCATGCACACTTCTTTTTTTTTTTAATTTCCTTTAACATCCTTTAGGAAGTTTATGATCAAATCTGCTGTAAACCATTCCGTTGCCATTATCTAACTGTAGGCACAGCTGCCTGAGTACATAAGGGGGCAATTGGTGAAGAGATGCAAAATTTCAGAGAGAATTTCCACCCAATTAACCAAGAGATGAATTAGTTACACTAATTAGATGGATCCAGAACTATCACCATCTTCCTGGTATTGTATAGAAAGAAAAAAACATACATTTTTATTCTTGGGGTCGTTTTGTTTTAGCAGAGTTAAGCAGAGCTAAAGTTCAAATATCAGTTGTTCTCCTCAAATATTGGGAATATTTCTAAATTGCCAGATTCACATCAAACAGTGTGCATATGTACATATGCACAAATATATCACCAAAGATTACTTGTGAGATAAATAGCTTGTGTTACATAGGGGTTGGACAGATAGGTTAGTAGTCATTTAAAAACCTGGGAAATCTCACTGTGACAGAAAGGAGGAAGAAAATGCTGTCTACCATCCTGTCACATGATTCTCTCTCTCTCTCTCTCTCTCTCTCTCTCTCTCTCTCTCTCTCTCTCTCTCTCTCTCTCTCTCACACACACACACACACACACACACACACACAACATTTGTGTACGTACCTTCAAATCATTATTGGCTCCTAACAACTGCCTGGACAAATCCCTGCACTTTTTAGGTAATATTTTGGAAGTAGTTTGCCATTGTGTCCTTCCTAGAGCTGAGAATGATTGGCCCAAAGTCACCCTGCTGGTTTTGTGACTAAGGTGAGACTAAAAATCAATTGTCTGGTTTCTAGCCTGGTGCTTTAACTATTACATAAAACTGGCTTTTATATAAACTCCACTTCTGTGGTAACCTTCAGAAGAACTGAGGAAAAAACACTTCAGGTTTTTCCCTCTCAGAAAGAGTCTCTCACAATGGTGGAATTCAATTTTTTTTTACTACCAGTTTTTACTATCCACTGTGGCTTGGTGGGCATGGCAGGGGAAAGATACTGCAAAATCTCCATTCCCATCCCACTCAAGGGGAAGGATACTGCAAAATCCCCATTCTCTCCCCGCCCCTCGGGGAAGGGTACTGCAAAATCTCCATTTCCCCCCCCCCATTCTGGGGCCAGCCAAAGGTAGTATTTGCAGGTTCTCTGAACTACTCAAAATTTCTGCTACCGGTTCTCCAAAACCTGGCAGAACCTGCTGAATTTCACCCCTGGTCTCTTGGCAGAAGAGGAGAACAGGAATAGACTTGGAGCAGGACTAGAAGAGAAATGGCTAGCAAACCAAGATTAAGAAATAGTGGGTTCCTGAACAGATGCAGGTTTCAGGCTGATTTAAGAATTCCCAAAGAGGAGTCTGCATAGAAATCATTATGCCAGGAGGATAACTACATGGTGTGGGATCTATCTCCTGGTACTGAGATTCAGAGGCAGAAGAGGCTCTGGAGATATGAAAAGAAGATCTAGGTTAGGCTGCCATTGAGAGGTTGCCAGCTAAGCTTTACCTGAAAGCTTTGATTCACTCTTTGGGAAATTTAATTATAGCTATATAGTTTTAGGATAGGATGCTGTCACATTAGCAGAAGCAATTTGGTTAGGCAGGGCACTTATCTTGGAACAGAAAATTGCATGGAAAACGTAATTAGGTCATAAAGCAATTTACCACATTTCTTTAAAAGCAGAAGCCAGAAAGGGGAGGGAAGCTGAAGTTCTGGTTGTATAATCCTTGTCTAGTTAATTTACTAAAAAAAAAAAATCAATCAGAGAAACTAATATTTTGTACTCATGAAATACTACAAATAAAAAACAAATTGATCTGGTTCATAAGAAGTTTCTTGTGTGCCGTGTCTTGCCTGTTCAATCCTAAAAGTTCACAACATTCACAGCAATGTTGAGTATCCAAGCTGAATTCCATCCAGCATCCAAGGCAAAAATATTTGTGTTGCTTTAGATCTTTTCCTGCCAGGATAATTAAATTATGGCAAGACATATCTCTGGTACTAATTAAGAAGTATACAATAGCAATTCTAATCTCAATATTGTGTAAATTATTTTTAAAAAATGATTCCCATAATGACATTCTAGCACTGCATTTTAGGAATTGCAACTGGATAATTTTTAAATTTTGTTATAAATGCATCCAAAGAAGTAGTAACTCTCACTAATATTCAAATGACCAAATTCATGGTAAATATCATAGTATCTACTACAGATCCCTGAGAACAAATATTTTTAAATGCAGAAGGATAAAACTGGTTAGTGTAGCCCGGAGTCTCTGGGTGTTGGATGGCATATATAGTTACTAAATTATTATTATTAATATTAAATCCAAGAGGTAATTTTCAATTATGCAATTTTTAAATCAGGATCATTGGTGTCAGATAAAAACACGTCTATTATTGGTTCATCATAGTGTTCTTAATTTAATAAAACT
This sequence comes from Pituophis catenifer annectens, assembly GCF_029215685.1. Taxonomy (NCBI): domain Eukaryota; kingdom Metazoa; phylum Chordata; class Lepidosauria; order Squamata; family Colubridae; genus Pituophis; species Pituophis catenifer. The sequence goes on from NW_027256881.1 coordinate 81,475,791, forward strand.
GATGGTTAACTAAGACAAATTTAAAAAGAAACAATGTCTTTAGAAAACCAGCAGCTTTGGCAGCTTTTTTAAAAAGCCAGGTATTTATCTTTTCGCTTTAGAAAACCACAAAAAATAACTACAATGCTGTGAATAATCTTGAAACTTCAAAGCCTACATGCCCAATGTAATGTTTTAAGGTCATTAAACTACAGAGCTACTATAGTGCAAGTCAATAATTACCCAAGCTCTTTAAGACCAATGCCAAACATTTTGCTTATGATTAACAATAACAAACCCCTCCTCGCAAACGGAATCCTTTTTTTCAACTTCAGTAGCTACTTGTTAGTACCCTGAGCTACAACTGAACATTACTGTCTCCCTTCAGTAGCTACTTGTTAGTACCCTGAGCTACAACTGAACATTACTGTCTCCCAAAGAAGAGGACGATAGTGTTCTCTGTATCTTCAGCAACAAATTTGGCTTACACATTATAGTTTATATTGGATTCAAGAAAAAGAAACTATAGGAAATGAATCTATGTATGTTGCCATCTCATAGAGAAAGTTCCAGAACTGAATGGATCTTTCTTTCTCCCATAATCCGTGTGCTACCTCCTGTGTTGCTGCAAATGTTTCTAAACATCTAACTGGCCAGAGCTGGTGGGAACTGTAGTCCAAATTATGTAACAAAGTCAGTTTGCCTACCTCTCAGCTCAGTAGATTGCTACACAAATTCATTTCCCACTTGCTACTCATGGAAACCTCAGTTGAACCAAGAACCTTTTCTAACTGAAAGGAAACCGTTAAATATGACCCTATATAAAGTTGCAAGGGACAATTTAGGCCAATGCTGCTTTCTTAATACATAATATAGTTGTGATGCTATTATCTGCAATGACAGATACGTAAGTCAAAGTAGTCAGCTCTTAGGTGACAGTCCACTATCCCAAAATAAGAAGAACCAGATAATAGCAGTGAGCTGCATTTGGAACAAGAGAAAAAATAACAGGAATAATCTGCATAAAATGACTTTTTTTTTAAAAAAAAAAAAAACCCTGCTTCTGGGTGGTAAGAAAAGGGATTTGACATTGCTGAAAGTGAGGAAAGATGGCAACAATCCTAAAAACAGTCCCTAGGATATGCAGCAAAATTAGACTTCTGCCATGCATTCTTCCCTGACCTATCTTGTCAGGCCCAGCCTAAGAACAACATAGAACAATCCAGCCAAAATTTAGTTCTTTATTTGCTCTCACCCTATAGACACAAGGTCAGTTTTTTCCCTAATGCCATCACTCTGCTAAACAACTAATTCCCAGAACACTGTCAAATTATTTACTAAGACTGTATTACTATTATTCTTCTCATCCTTCCTATTACCTATCTCCTCCCACTTATGACTATAACCTTGTTGCTTGTATCTCTACGATTTATATTGTTTTGTTTCCTAGTATGATTTGATTGCTTATTTAGTAACGTATGACTATCACTAAGTGTTGTATCTTATGATTCTTGATGAATTTTTTTTTCTTTTATGTACACTGAGAACATATGTACCAAAAACAAATTCCTTGTGTGTCCAATCACACTTGGCCAATAAAGTATTCTGTTCTGTTCTAGTTCTATCCTATCCTATCCTATCCTATCCTATCCTATCCTATCCTATCCTATCCTATCCTATCCTATCCTATCCTAACCTAACCTAACCTAACCTAACCTAACCTAACCTAACCTAACCTAACCCAACAGATGTACCCTGAGAAATTCTGGGAAATGGCTATGCTAAATCTTTTCCTCAGACTTTAATCCAGCTCTGGGCTGTGTTATCTCTTGTCTCATCACCCTCCTTGAAAAATGTTCCTTCTTTCCTGGGAAAGTGCCACTTCTTGGTAGTCCATCATGCCACCTCCTCCTTGAGAGACACAATTCATCACAATACAGTCTACAGTGTATAGTTACGTTAAAATTTGGCTGCCCAACTTCTCTCTGCTTCCAATAGATCTTTTAGCAGTTTTAATTGTTGCCATTTAGTTACTGGGCTAACTTCAAAGGGCTTGTTTTGATTTTTGAATCCAAAGTCCAAAGAGTTGGGGGGGGGATTTTCCAAGAATTTCATTGGTTTTGGCTGGATCTATTGGGAGTTTATAGACATGCCAGGAAATAAAGCAGGTTCAAAACAAGAAGAAACTATGCCAAATATACAGTGAAGTCCATATGTATGGTAAAGTGAGATAGGCCATAGCTAGTGGCTGAAAGCAGTATTATGCAACAACAACTGAAACTACAATCTTCCTATATCACCTTGCCAAGTATACTTGAGGCCTGTTGAGGGCAGCAGTTCCTTAGTTTTCTAATTATTATTGCACAACAATTATACCTATCTTTATCATGTGATTTGCAATATGGATTCTGCTTTACAGACCATAACCCATTTTAATTACTATTGTTGATGCAAAGATGTGAAACAAACATCTTTATAACATCTTGAGGGGGAAGGCAGAAAGAACATAGTAAAACTTAGTCCCACATTTATCAAACTTTGGTTGCAATAGAAAAAAAAAATGATCCAGATATCTCCTTGAAGTTATGGACAAGTCAATTGCATCCAAAAGACTTTTGATGTGGGAGTTAAATTAGAATTAATTTCATCTTAATGCTGTGATATCCACAATGATTTCTGTAATTTACATCATGATGGAAATTATATATATTATAAAACAATATAGTAAACATGTGTCTATATGTGGTAGCATGTTTTGAAATGTGGAACAATATGAATAGTTGTTTAAATATCTTTTGCTAGTATTCTTACCTGGAACTCTTTTGGCCCAGTTGATCATATGAACCAGTTCTCGATCAGCAAGGTTGGTCAACAACGTCATCATTGAAGCTTCATTGAAGGGTCTGTTAGGGTCATATTCTGAATAGACAATAGGAGGTTCTGCCTCTAGCAAAGCAGAAACCATCTGATCTGCAGAGAGGGAGAGGGCTGGACTGTTTTTTTTACTATGTTTGATCATTAGTGGACTTGGCCAAAGATTTGGGCTCCTTGCCTCTACTACTGTGCCTATGTTTCGGCTATCATGTTCTTCTCTTTGACGTTTGTGCTTCACTATTCGGCCACCTCTGCGATCTTTTCGAATTCCTGGAAGAAGATATAAATACAAATAATATATATTATCCACTGACTTCTCTAACGTGGCAGTATTGAAACATAAATCTGGAAACTATGTAATGTTTATTTAAGCCATCTTCAGACATGAGATACCCTGCAGTTAGCAATAGTCCATTCATAGCATCAAATTTTACAAAATTATCAGTATCTTGATTATAGAATGCAACAAACAGCATGCAGAAATAAAATATAGAGTACTAACCTATATTTGAGCAAAAAGCATTTTATAGGAGAATTGTGACACAACATTAATTGCAACATTGTAAAGCATTATGAGGAGCCTAATGCATTGCAGGAATAAAATGCCTTGGGCCAGTTCTGAAATAAATTATTTCATACCAGTTATTTATTTGTTCAATTCCTCCTAAATTTACAAACAATTTCTGGAATATCTGATCAAGTCATATTCTTCTGTACAAAACATTAAAACAGTCATAGACAGTTAGGAATCAATATTCAAATATACTGTTATGCATTGGAGATAACTGCTAGTTGAAGGTTTTAGCCTGGTTATCTTTTGGACCAGGAGGTACTCCGCTATCTGTTTTGCCAATCCTCCAGGCCCATCCTTGCCAGTGCTTCCTTTGCTGATTGGACCATCTGCTCAGCCTGGCCGTTGCTAGCAGGATGGAATGGTGCAATCAGGGCATGACAAATGCTATGACCCACCAGGAACAGCTCAAACTCAATCAAATCAAGGCCAAGAGCCTTGATAGTACAGGGGTTTAGTGCACCCTGTTATTAACACAGCTGCCTGCAATTTCTGCTGGTTCGAATCTCTCCAAGGCTCAAGGTTGACTCAGCCTTCCATCCTTTCTAAGGTAGGTGAAATGAGGACCCAGTTTGTGGGGGCAATAAGCTGACTTTGTATAAAATATACAAAAGAATGAAGGCTATTGCTTAACGCATTGTGAGCCGCCCTGAGTCTCCGGAGAAGGGCGGCATATAAATCAAAATTAAAAAAAAAAAAAAAACTGACTTGATGTGAGCTGTGGCCCGTTATCTGAAATGAGGATGTCTGGCAGCTTGTGGATCGCAAACAGCCTTTTAAGGGTCTTGATCACAGCGTCCGAGGTGGTTGATGTCAGGAATATCACCTCAAGACATTTTGAGTAGGCATTCACTACCACCATAAAAGTCTGATATACTTTCTGATTATTTTCAATTTTATAACATTTGGTTTTGAAGTAAGTCTTCTCTCAAACAAGCAAAGCATACATCTGACAAGGAATAATTAGGAATTGGAGAATAACCTTTTGGCCTAAGTCCTAAATGGAAAAGAACATGGCAGACCCAGACTCTGAAAGAAAAGATTACATTATTATCTGAGAACTTTCTCACAAGTGAAAATTTTGTCCTGATTTATTTCTTAAATGCTCAAACTAACAAAGCTTGTTTTATGATTCCTGGAGATCAGGCATCGAAGTTTTATTCAGACTTGGTATTGTTTAGGTTCCAAGCTTTGGCATTCTTTAAAACTTTCACAAAGAAATTGTTTTCTCCATGTTAACAAATGTGCATGAAACTTGTGAAACTTTTAGAAAACATATCCCCAAGATCAACAATGATTCAATTGTGACAGTCACAGGTAGAAAAGCTTATATTTACTTAAGTTAGAGAAAGCAATTCTAAGCTGTTTGCACATCATCTGGTTGAATCATGAAAGATATAAAGTTCTGAATATCAGCACATATAGAACAGAAGACTGATCAGAATGTTTATACCAGTATTATTTTTCATCTGGTGAAGAGTGAGGCTGAAGATAAGTTTTTAAACTTGTGGGAAATTGAAGGTAAAGTGGAACACAGAGTTTTGTGATTATTTTGATCAGAAGATTAGAAAAATATTGTGACAGATTCATCTTGAGGGAAAATAGCAATTATAAGAAGAGTTTTGGCTTTTCTAGAAATAACCTAGAAAATATGGATGCTGAGTTAAGAAGCTGTATGACAAGAAGGAAATGAGCAAGGCTGAAACTCTCCCACTTTTCTGTTTTATTCAAATATGAAGATAAAGACTTTCTTCAATTGAGCTTGATTCCTAGTGATTACATAAATGGGTCCAGGGGTGAAATCCAGCAGGTTCTGACAGGTTCTGGATAACCGGTAGTGGAAATTTTGAGCAGTTTGGAAAACCAGAAAATACCACCTCTGGCTGGCCCCAGAGTGGGGTGGGAATGGAGATTTTGCAATATCCTTCCCCCAGGAATGGGGAGGGAATGGGGATTTTGCAGTATCCTTCCCCTGCCTCGCCCACCAAGCCACACCACACCCACCAAGCCATGCCCACAGAACCGTTAGTAAAAAAATTTGGATTTCACCACTGGATGGGTCCATGTAGTTTTCTTCAGCAATGATACAGAAATAGACTGCAATTGCATTCTGTGGGAAGTTATTTACTTCCCAGTTCTGGAATTTCTTTCTTAGGAATTTGGGAATAAATAAATGGAATTTATTTACTTCCCCGTTCTTATAAGTCTATCAGCAAAGGTGGTCCACCAGTAGATCCTGGTCCTGCTTAGATTTCTAATGTCAACTCAGGTTGGCTATGTGTTGTGATTTGCTACTAAGAAGAAATTCTAAAAAACTAGGGGTGTTGGGAATTGTCATGTTATTTTGATCAATGGATCATTCATTCATTCATTCATTCATTCATTCATTCATTCATTCATTCATTCATGTACGCAGGGGGGCACCCCAGGGCTCTGTTTTAGGCCCAGTACTCTTCAACATATTTATCAATGATTTGGACGAGGGGATAGATGGGGAACTCATCAAATTTGCAGATGACAGCAAGCTAGCAGGAATAGCCAACATTCCAGAAGATAGACTTTTTTTTTTAATTTGATTTATATGCCGCCCTTCTCCGGAGACTCAGGGCAGCTTACAATGTGCTCAGCAATAGCCTTCATCCTTTTGTATATTTATACAAAGTCAGCTTATTGCCCCCACAACTGGGTCCTCAATTCACCTACTTCAATTTACCTACCTTAGAAAGGATGGAAGGCTGAGTCAACCTTGAGCCTTGGCGAGATTCGAACCTGCAGTTATTGCAGGCAGCTGGTCTTAATAACCAGCTTAATAACAGGGTGCCTTAGACCACTGTACTACCAAGGCTCTTGGTTAAGATACAGAAGGATCTTGACAGACTTGAACATTGCCAATAACTATTGCCAATGAAACACATATCACTGTCTCTGTTTTTCACTCTAGAAAACAAATAAAAAGTTGCATATACTTATAAATTTGGTAGAAATTTTCCCTGAAAGCTCTTTATCTTGTAATTGTGGGCATAATTTATGTACTCTGTTCCACTTACATCAGCAGTGGAAATGTACTGACTTATAGAAATTTGTATATGCATCACTTGCTCATAAGAGATTTATATGATTTTATTTCTAACTCGTTCTCCATTTATCCCATAGAAGGATAGGAAACAAGGAGAGAGCATTATTAATTCTCTGGTACTGAAAAAGGAGTATGAATGCTTTTTCTCTTGAAGGACAAAAAAAAAAAAAGCAAAAAAAATGTTCCTATTTTTTTCAGCTCATCAAATTTTGTCATGATTCCTGATGTAATAAAAAGAGATAGAACCTCAGCAGCAGACAAGAACAGATTCAAGGGGCAACTGCTATGCTAGCATCTGAATGAGTCACTTCTATTCCATTCTTTTTCGAAAGCTTTCAAACTACATTATTTTAAAAGGGAAGGAAGGAAGGAAGCTTTCAATTTTATTTTTAAAATTGTAATTACCACATGTTTTACTCTAATTCTGCTACTCTAAAAGAAAAACTATGCAAAACGGTTGACTTTCTTTATTTAATTTTTGCTACTTCTAGATAAATCAGTATAATTGTTGCACCTAATTGTTGGACCTAATCAGTATAATTGTTGGACCTAATGTTTGCAATATGTCTGTTTTCACATTCTTGGTACAGTATTGGAATATGTTATAAAAGGGAAATTCAATATAAATAGTACCTCCTCCAGATTTCCTATTCCCATTGTTCTACTACTATCACTAATCAGCCAAATATTTCCAACAATCTCCAGATCCTTGTACACAGAGAATTGGTATAGTATAATACACTAAACACTAATTTCCCTGCTTCCTCCAAACAGAAAAGACCAATCCCTTCAGAAAATAATTAGGAAACTCCCCAACTGCACATCAGACTAGATAAAACTATGTATTTCTAACCCTTTAAATTATATACACTGTGATAATCCCCTAGACCAATGATTGCTAACCTTTTTTTATTGTGTGCTAAAAAAGGGGGGAGCACGCAGGCCCACACCCATAATTCAATGTACCCCTCCCCCTGCGCATGCGCGCATGACCACCCCACGCTCCCCGCTTTTGGCACGCAATGGCACAGTGGGACTGGAAGGCCTGTTTTTCACTCTCCCCAGGCTCCAGAGGCTTTCTTGGAGCCTGAGGAGGGTGAAAACAGCCTTCCCGACTTCCCCAGAGACCCACCAGAGGCCAGAAATGGCCCATTTCCTGACTTCCGGTGGGCCCAGAAGGCCTGAAAATTAGCTGGCTGGCGCACACATGCGTGCTGGAGCTGAGCTAGGGCAATGCTCACATGCCCACAGATATCGCTCTGTGTGCCACCTGTGGCATGCGTGCCATAGCCATCACGGCCCTAGACTGATCCATGCAATATTTGTTTACAACTACCTCTGAAGAACAAGCAAAATTTTTGAAAGATGTGTTAAAATACATCAAATAGGCAGCAAATATAAGATGACACCTATAATATACTTCTTATAAGAGTCAAAAGTTGCTCTAGTTGAAAATGGACAAATTTAGGAGGTGTGGGAATCTTTCAGAACATAAAATACTAAGGATCAAAAGAAGCAAATGTTTTCCTTTGTTACATCAGTATATACCATATAAATGAGACAACATATGTCCGAAAAAGAACCTATTATCAAATGCAAATCTCATTTTAAAAATGTAGTTAACTATTAATTAGATCTACAACTAGCATCACCTGTCAACATTTTAGACAACATTTTAAAGTTTACAAATCACTTTCCCTATTTTCAAGCATCCCAGGAGGTTTTCCATCCTAGTTGCTTTTGTATTGATCCAAATTTTGCTGTTTTCTGCTCTGAGTGTATTTGTGCTCTAGACAATATGTTCTTTATGAAACATTGTAGGATATTTGGTTTTTTTCAGAAAAGTATTTCCTCAAGCTACTATTCCTGTTGTACTATTTAAAATATCACTTAATGCAGCATCTATTTATTTCTATTTCATAAAATATCAAAACAACTCTTGTTATTGAAGAGAACTTTATAAAGATAGTATATTGTGAATAGTAGTTTCTTTTTTTAACTCAATGCTTCTAAGGTTATTTACGCTCTCTGATTTCTTCCATTTACTTTGCACCTTAAATAAGTTCCCTGCTCTTGAATCATGTTATCTAAATTAAGAAATTTTTCTTTTATCTATTATCTATATATGAAAATATGATTGGTCTACTGTGGTCCTTCTTCAGATGCCTCTATATAAATTTGTTACATAGAGTTAATATTCTTAATTCACTGTCTTCCACAAATGTCTACTTGGATACAGATCAGTGGTGGATTTCTACCAGTTTGCCCTGGTAGAAAGCGTGTGGATTGCTCCTGGTTCTGTCCGGTTCTATAGAACCGGTAGTAAAAGTGTTGGGAGGCTCCGCCCACCCACCTGGACGTCATAATTGATGAACTGCACATGCGCGCATGAGCGAAGCGAGTGTGTGTGTGCACTCCTATTGTGAACCAGTAGTAAAGATAAGTAGAACCCACCCCTGGCATGCACAAAGCGAACCGGTTGGTACACCGGTTGAAACCCACCATTGCTACAGATAGTTGTTGGATTATGCAACTGTTCAAAGTTCCAATGACACTGAACAAGAAAGACTTACAACCAACCCTCAGAATTCCAGGCATTCATGTGTCATATGATTGAAATCCAGGCGTTCAGTACTTGGACCACAATTACAATGACACGGTAAGATGAGATCACATGATCACTATTTCCAGTGTTTCCTGCCAGATTCCCAGAAGCAAAATCAAAGGGGAAGCCAGTAGGAAGGCAAAAGTCACTCCCACTGCTTTTTCACATGCTGTGTGCTCCATAACACGTGCCTGCAACACCAAATAAGAATTGCAGATGATATTAGAATGGAATGATCTTTAGAGTCCTTGCCTGGGTTTCCTAATCAAGGATTCGCAACAACTTGAGTTGACAGAGAAATATATTGGCATGAAAATGTTAAGATAAATGTTAAATCACAGTTGCATTCAAAATGAAGAGGGATGCTACATACAGTCTAATACCAGCAGGCCACAAGAATTCAGGCCATTTCACAGAATAATTTAAAAACAATTCTAATTGTTTAATATTATGACATGCATCTATCATAGGAAGCATTAACATGCAAATTCAGGCATATTTACAGTCAGCTGTTATTTACTTGCAATAGCATTTTTCTTGTAACCCAGTACAAGCGAGCATCTGTTATTGTACCTACTTGCAGAACAGTGTGGAAATTGCCAGGAGACTGGCATTTCACACTTCCCTTCAATGTTCTGCAGCAGTGCTCAGAAGATTTTCTGAGAAAATTCATAAAAGATAGTTGCATAGTTGACTGCAGAGATTAATATCCAAATCCTATCCAAAACAACCACAAGAAAGGCTGTGATTAGAATTATGATTAAGTATGCTGCAGAATTTGCTTTCATTGCCTGTCCCTTATGTAGAGATTGATGATGATGAATTCCTCCAGCAATAAGGGGATGACTTATTTTTGTACACACACCACTATAAAAAATAAGTGTAGGTAGTACATGGAAAATATATTTTGTTTTGCACATAGACAAAACAACCCCATTCAAAATATTTTATTGGAATTTTTCATTTGGAGTATTTTTGCTGGGACAAAATTTGGCATTCACTGAGCTCTGTGGTCCATATAGAGCAAAAGCAGGGAGTTTTCAAATGTTCTAGCTACTGGAAACACCGGGAACTCAGACGAACCCCTTTGCTTATTTATGTTTACTTCACAGCTACAAAAGAAGCTGAATTGTACTCCCTGCTGATTGTTCCTTTGCCACCCAACCTGTCAACCCCAGCATACAGCAGAAGGTTAGGGTTAGGCAAAAGAGTTCTTCCACAAACAACATTAACACTGTACTGGTAATAGCAACAGTTTAGATATTTTATCATTTGTCAGCTCAATAAACAAACAGAATAAACTCTACTTTGGAAATACAATATCAACAAGACATAACAGTATGCTGGTTGCCCACTGCATATACACTAAAGCTCAACAAACCAACAACAGTGATATTATAATCATTTCATTTACAACTTGAAATCTGAAAAGCATAATGATGTTAACAACCTTTATGTAATACACATATTGCAAACAACCATATTCTTTGCAACTGCCTGATTCTCCTCTGGAAGATTTCTGTTCAGGTCAGAACACTGCACACCACATGCACAATAACCCATGAACTCTAAATTCCATTTTGCAAGGATTTAAAATAAAACTAAAGGGCATTACAGCTATTTACTGGGGAGGCAGGGAACTGGGTGATCTTCAGCAATGCTAATGCTTTCGATTAGCCACCCAGGACAAACTCTGAATGCAAACACAACACCCTGTCTGGCCCAGGCAGATCAATAGTTGGGATCGAAGAACAACTTCCATCTCTGGGCATTTATTTATTTATCCTGCAGGTTCTGTGTCATTCGGCTCCAATAATACAAAAAAATAGAATAAGGAATTATAAAAAGAAAATAGTAACCAAACCCAAAGGTAATACATTTGCTAATCATTAGCATACTGAGAAAAAAGTCATAACAGCAATGGCACCTGCCTGTGCTTAATTATTTTCCTCTCATTCCCTACTCCCTGATCACTTCGTTCAGTCTCAGCCAATAGTTGTAAGAAGGGAACTGGTTCCTGTTGGTTATTCTTAGATATGTTTTTTGGAGAGGAGAGTAGCCAGTCACAACACTTGGAACAGAATTAGTTCTTTGAGGTAGACCAGATCAGGAAACCAGGTCCACAAGAAGGCTAGGACTACACTGTATTGACATAGGCTTCGGAAACTCTTCCCTCCCTAGAAGTCTATGGAGATTCTCGGTCATCCAGGTCACGGTTATCCCAAAGCACCAAAGGTGCTTTTTCAGGAGGCAGCTAGACTTTCTCATGGATGAGAAGCAAAATGTCTTCAAAGAAAAAAAAGAAAGAAAGAAAAAGAAGGAACTCCAGTTGTCTTCAGAAAAAAGCATCTTTGGGTCTTCCCTCCCTGTTATAATCCAGGGAGTCAAGGAGGAATCATTATGAGTCTCTTCTTAATGCCTTTTCTATTTCCTAGGCTTGATGCATGTTTTAGCACAGGTTGCGACCAGGAGTGGGTTCTACTTACCTTTACTACTGGTTCGCAACGGGGCCGCACGCATGTGCAAGTGAAGCAAGTGCGCGCACCATCTTCTGCGAATGCGCAGAAGCATTTTGATGACATTGGGGTTGGTGGGCGGAGCCTCCCGCCGGTGTTACTACCAGTTCTATAGAACCGGTGTGAACCGGGGGCAACCCACCACTGGTTGTGACTCTCTCTGAATAGTTTCTCCAAGGTCATCTCTGTGGCTCCTTATAAATATCCAGAACATTAAAACAGATGATTTGTTCCAAGGACAGGACAATGCCTTGGGTTCAGAACAAAACCTAGGAACACAATGTTTTATCATGATCTCAAAAGATGATCAAGTTGCCATTTTGCACCCCCTTTATTCAACATCTGTGGGAGAAGTTTGCTAGACCATGTATGTGAAGAGTGGCCAAACCTTGTCCTCACCAAGATGAAAAAATTGTAAATCACTCAATAAATACTTATTCCAAAGCCAGTCTTTGGTTAGAAACCAAGAAAAGCAGTTTCTATTTCTGAAAAATATCAGGATATAAGTGTGATCTGGTCCAGACAAGGGATACAGTAAGTAAAAGAGCTGAAGGGATGCCTCTTCTTGTATGCTCCCACCTGTTCACAACAAGCCTTTCCAGAGGGCCTACACTGGGTACCCTCACGTGCTAAATGCAGCAAATAGCTACCAAGAAGGGGGCCTTGTCAGGGATAGGCCACTGTCTTGGGAAAGCCATCCCAATTGAGGTACACTTGGGACTATCCTGGTTGTCTATTTTGTGCCAAGTAAAAATATGTTTATTCCTCCTCGACTTTTTAATAATTTGGTAATGCTGTGGATTTTGTTTTTGTTTTTACTGCTTTTTTTCTTTTATTATTGTTTTACTGTATATTTTGTTGTTTATTTGGATATTGTACACAACATCCTCTAATCAACTGTTTTATTTTCCGTTTGAACTATTTGGATGCTATTACAAACCTGTCCTGAAGTTTTCTAAAGGAAGTGGTATACAAATACTTAGAATGAATGAAGTTCCCATTCAGACCCATTGGCACCCACCACAATTCTGACTTCCAAACCACCAAGCACAACCCTGCAATCTGTGATTTCTCTGCCATTCATCCCCTCTGTTAGGAAATGATAATTTACTAACTTGTTGGGTTGGCAATATATAAACCTCAATATAGCTTTAAGACTGTATTGCTGTATTGCATCATACTGTGTCCTGATTGGTTAGCTCTGTAGCCAATGTCCTTAAGAGGAAGCTTGAAACATGGTTAGTTTCTCTCTGCTACACTCTGCTGATCTTTGCTGACCGTTATTGATCATTACTGCTATTTACTGTGTTTGCTACTGTTTGCAACTGTTTATTTTGTATGACTACAACAACTGGTAAGAAGACTTTGTTATTGGAATATCCCTGGACTATTGTTTACTATCTACTGCTTTATCTGTGTATGACCTGGACTATTTATTGGACTGTGCCTTATTGCGATTTCCTAAAAGTAAACACAACTCAATGTATCTGTGTGTTGGCTGTGATTATTTGCAACTGCTCCCAGTCGCTTTCATGTGCACATCCTTGCTACTCTAGAGTTGCTCTGCGAATTCCTCAACACCCTCCGTTCCTCCACTTGGAAGTGATGGTCTTAGAGATCAAGATAAGAAATTTAAGATGCAGATCCATGCGATGATGCAGAGACTGGATCCGATATAGCTCTGAATCTTTGATCAAGACAGGAATCTCAAATTCCATATTTTTATCCTCTGACATCTCCTTATCTGAAGAGGATGATGAAACCCAGGGCATGCACGTAACCAGGGCATGTATGTAGCCAGGAAGCCTTCTTACATGGGTCCACAGAGATAGGCAAAATTTTCTCTGCTTGAGACAAGATTCCCTTTACTTCAGAAGAGACTAAGATACCTTCAGAGATATCTGTTTCAATTTTACATTTGGCCTTTATTTAAGAGAGGCAAAGATCTCTACTTAGACTATACCTCCCTATTCACACTTAATCTCCTAGCCAAATCACAGGGGCCTTGGTCAGAGAAAAGTGAGAAAAGCAAGTTTATAAACACAGAAGCAAAAAATGCAAATGTGCTTAATCAGCCAGTAGCTTATTTAAAGTAAACAGCTCCTGCAAAATCACTTCTGCATTTAGTACATCCTTTACACCATAGAAAAGTGAAGAGCTGACATAATCGTAGATTTTTCACTGTGATGAACATTTACATAACAAGCACATTGTGTATGTGGAGGATGAACAGTCCTTTGAAGGAAATTTTATTTTGACAATGATGTTTCAACTAATTGGTTCTGCAAATACACAAGTACTGATAAGTGTAATGATGCCCTTCACCTCTACCAGTTTGCATTTGAACAGGTTTATTTTGTAGATATTATAGTCAGTCAGTTCAGAGCAATACAAATAGTTTTCTGCACTTCTCCCTTTTACTATTTTAAGTATACTGTAATACTGAAGCATATAATAATTGAATGGCAAATTAGAATTCTTGGAATCAGTTCAGATGATGCATTAAAATGAATGTATCTGTGTTTCTGGGAAAAAAATAAAAATAAAACATCTGTTTCCCTTGTTTTATTTGTCATTCAATATAATCTCATCATGACAGGAAACAGGGAAAGGATAGATATAAACTTTTGAAGAACTGTTTTCCAAATGGGAATAAATGTCCATCTTTAAAGACAACCATTGTGAATTAATAGCTAATGGTTTTAATTTAAAACATTTTCACTGAGTCAAATGTGAATCTCGATGTTTCTCTAAAATAATTAATCTCTGCAAGCTTCTTCAGTATGGACTAATAGTAATTTTTTTAAAAAAAATGTAATTAATTAACTAATAAACAAACGAGCTTCTAAAAGACTGCTTTCAGTAACAATGCTTAAATTTAGTTGTGTTTGGGTAAGATTAAGATTATGATCTTCAAAATGAAAATAAATTATGAATTTAGTTCTCTCATAGGCTGACATGTCACATAGCCTTTAAAACGAATACTGGGAAATGTACTAGAGAAGATAATGAGATCTAAGGTATGTTTTCTCTTTCTAACCATAGTTTATAAGAAGGACCAGTTAAATGATTATTTGTAAACACCAACCTATGGGTTAATAATAGCCATTTTACATCTAGTTAATAATCAGTCATGTTTATTTTTCCATTACAGAAATTGTATTTCCAGTTAAGGGAAATCACTACTTACCATGTGTACAACATTTCATCATCAAAACCTAAAAGGACTGTGAATTAGTCTTAAGTCATATTGATTTTCACAGCATTTATTGAAAAAGCATTTAATCAAAAGCACTTGTCCATTTAAAGGAAGATGATAATCATCAGCCCCATTCACAATTTGTATCTAGGTGTTACAGAATAGCAGAAATCCTAACATAAATTAAGTCAGATCTAGAATTGATTTTGAAAAGGAGGGAAGCTTTACCATATATACTCATGTAGAAGCCCATCTATGAATAAGCCGAACCTCAAATGTTAACAAAAATACCATTAAAAATATACCACCCACAGATAAGACCCTGTATTTTTCATAGTAGTTTGGTTAAAAATTCAAGGGTGAGCTTATTTGCATATGGGCTTGTACATGAAGATATATTGGTATTTTTTAAATGCATTACCATATATGCTCACAGATATAGGCAGTCCTCAACTTACAATCACAATGGAGCCCAAATTTTCTGTTGCTAAGTGAGACATTTGTTAAGTGAGTTTTACCCCATTTTAAGACTTCTTGTTACAGTTGTTAAATGAATCAATGCAGTTGTGAAGTTAGTACCATGGTTGTTAAATGAATCTGTCTTCTCTGTTGACTTTGCTTGACAGAAGGTCACAAAAGGGCATCACATGACCCTGGGTCACTGCAATCGCCATAAATATGAGACAGTTGCCCAGCATCTGAATTTTGATTACTTGAATACGGAGATGCTGCAATGGTCATAAGTATGAAAAACGGACAGTGTCATTTTTATAGACGTTGGATTAACAGTTCATATGTCTGTTTGATTATGTATTAGAGTTTTGGAAAAGGAAAAATTACAATAAAAAATATATAAAATTAAATAAGTGTGAAAAACGGTCATAAGTCACTTTTTTTCAGTGCCATTCTAACTTCAAAAGGCCACTAAATGAACTGTTGTAAATCGAGGATTACTTGTATGTTGAACTCCATTTGGGAGGAAGTATTTTGCCATCTAAAATTCTTGACTTATCCACAATTGCAGTGATTCACTTAACAAATGTGGCAAGAAAGGTCATAAAATGGGGCAAAACTCACTTAACAAATTTCTCACTTAACAACATAAATTTTGGGCTCAATTTTGATCGTAAATTGAGGACTACCTCAATTTAGGTACCTCAAAACCTGTATGGAGTTTTCTTTCCTTCCTTTAAAAGTGAGATTACATAAAAACTTCAAAAATAGGAATTATGCATTGAAGATAAGCGTTAGTTGAACTATAACCGTATTCCAATTTACCTGAAAGTAAATATTACAAGGTGCAATGTGATTAATTATTGACAAGGGAGCCACATATGGGATTACAGGGGATGAAAAATATTTGTAATACAGGTTAAGACTAATAATGCAATACATACCACCTTTCATCATTCCAACTTCATAGCATTTTCGGAGCCTACAAGCCTGGCAGCTTTTCCTTCTGTTCTTGTCAATGGTACACTGGTTGGTAGCAGGGCACATGTAGTCATTATGACCTATAAAATAAGTAGGGGGGGGAAACTATCATTCTTGAATGCATCTACAGCACCTTCTGGTTTAGAGTTTGCTGAATAGTTTCCCCTGAAATTCACTACTAAGTTTGTAATGTGTTGATTCAGTACTGAATAAACCTTGAATGTGCAATGTTTAAATACCTACAATGTAAACTGGTATAAGTATGATTCAGGGGTGGGTTGCACTTAACTTTACTACAGGTTCGCAATGGGGCCGCACACAGAAGCTTCCTGATGACGTTGGGGTCGGTGGGCGGAGCCTCCTGCTGGTTTTACTAAAGGTTCTTGCGAACCGGTCCGAACCAGGGTAACCCACCACTGGTATGATTGCAGTAGCTTGTTTTTCAGTGCTATAAATGGTTACCACATTTGTTACCCTTTGGAAGAGTCTAACAATGTTAGACTTATTTTTTCTGATTATAAGACTATAGCTTATCCAGGTCCACTTATCCTTACTGCAATTCTTATGACAATGAATGGTGAATCCCCAAAACATGTACTAGCATTCACCTGTACATTTTATAATAGGACAGATTTGATTCCAATAAAAAACAACAAACCAATTCTAGTCATAATACCTTCTTCAACTGGCTACATAGATTAAAGTGCATCACAAAATGTTTATTTGTAGCAGTAATTTTTTTTAACTCAGCTGAGCTGTTAAAGATGGCTGGAACTTGACAGAGCTTGAGTCTCATTAGATCAAGCACGGAAGTTTTTCTTACATATTAAGAAACAGAAATTAAAAAATACAGCTACTGTATCAGATTATACCAGGAACATCTGCTGATTTGTACCAAACAATGTGAACTTTCCAGTGGTGGGATTCAAAACTTTTTATTACCGGTTCTGTGGGCATGGCTTGGTGGGTGTGGTGTGGCTTGGTGGGCGTGGCAGGGGAAGGATACTGTAAAATCTCCATCCCACCCCACTCCAGGGGAAGGATATTGTAAAATCTCCATTCCCTCCCCACTCCAGGGGAAGGTTACTGCAAAATCCCCATTTCCTCCTGATCAGCTGGGACTGGGGAGGCAGAGAATAGATGGGGGTGGGGCCAGTCAGAGGTGGTATTTACCAGTTATCCAAATTACTCAAAATTTCTGCTACTGATTCTCCAGAACTGGTCAGAACCAGCTGAAATCCACCTCTGGAACTTTCCTAGAAAGCTCCATGTAAATGTGTTAACTTGTGCCACTCCCTACTATGCGTGAAAAAGAAACATTCATTGATAACATGTATAAAGCAGCAACAAAATCTCAGAAATTAACATTTTCTTAATATTTCATTCTTGATTTTGACCTATAGTTGGTCATATACAGCAAAGTCCCACTTTCAGAGGCACTTCTGGAAAAGTGTACGGGGAAAAAATCAATATGATGGTTGAGACCATAAAACTGAAGTTTTACTGACATTGATGTAAAAAAGGGAGTGCAGGTTTAATCATAAAGTCATAACAGCCTTATTGACTTTCTTTTGGATGGCCCTGCCCACAGTGAAAAATCATTAGAAAAGAGTACTAATACATAATTAATTTTTAAAAAATCACTGCACACAATGGTTGGTGGTATTCTCTTATAAATCATAAACCATGGGAAATCACCAATACAAATTCAAAACCAAAAATTATATTCCAGACCTTTTTCATAGGTATTGTGTTTTCCACCAGAAGTAACAGAGAGAGATCATACCAGTGATTGTAAATAAATTTTCATATCATATTCATGGAAAGATTTTTTATCCAATAGTTGCCTCTCATTAATTACTGGATGTACCTCTCTGAGCCTTTCCAAAATTTGGCACCGGATTGTAATTTCTAATTATCAAATGAATGCAGAATAGGGACATTTATGGCTTAAATCTGCTATTTCATCAGAAACAATAGAGAGAATGTCTTGAAATTCCACTGCATTCTTCAATCCAAAATCAGTGAAGGAAGGCCTACCTATGCCCCAGTGGTGGGTTGCCCCCGGTTCGCACCGGTTCTATATAACTGGTAGTAAAACTGGCGGGAGGCTCCGCCCACCAACCCCGATATCAACAAAACGCTTCTGCTCATGCGTAGAAGAGCACCTGCGCGCGGCCCTGCTGCAAACCGGTAGTAAAGGTAAGTAGAAGCCACCCCTGCTATGCCCTCAAGAGCTGCTGAGGGAAAGGTAGCTTATGAATCTAATGCCTTGATAATTAAGCATGATTGAACATTTCAATAGAATCATATCAGGATAAAATGTAGAAGCCCACCTGAATCAATATGCAAATCTACAAGAAAAGTTTTTTTATGCAAGGGGAAAAAAAGACTTGATATAAATACGGTCCACTGTAAATTCTTCCTATTATGATATGGTCAATCTTTTCCTGACAGGAAATTTACTATTAAAAAAACAATTACTCCTATAGACTGCCATCAATTTCACTTCACAAATCTTCCAAAACAAGATAAAAGAGATCTGCAATCCTTTTCAGTCCTGCTGACCTAAAAAACCTGGGAAGAGGCAATAAACACCATCAGCCAAACAACAATCTTTCCAGTTTCCCCATGGGACCATAAAAGAATGTAGAGCAACATTATTTAATCAATGTGCTGTCCCCTCAGCTCTAAAAGTAATAAAAATGTCCTAATCCTTTCTACATATTTTAAAAAGCAAATAAATTATTAGTGCTTCCCCATCCATTTTTTTAAGTACGTATTGCATCCAACCAATTATCTGGCTATTTATAAATTAAATTTAAGACCTATCCCCACACAGCTGTCATTTTTTCATTTTTTTTTTTATTTAAAAGCAACAGGGGGCTTTGCAAATAAAAGGATAGCTTTGTTGGTATTTCCCAACATGTTTTTAATAATATTTGCTTATTGCAGCTGCATTTTTCCCCCAAACTGTTTGCAGAAACTTGCAATTCTGTGAAGGTGCACACTTGCCCGGGCTAAGCAAGAGAATATGAAATCAATAAGAGTTCTACCTGTTTCCTCCGGCTTAATCCCAGAGGAGAAAAACAAACTGCAAAATGCAGGCTACTGGTTTGAAACCTTGAAAAGGCGCATTTTTGAAGTTGAGACAGTGGAAGAGAAAGTAATTATTGCTCTCAGTTCTGGAGGCAGGGCAAGGCAAGAATTCATGTATTTATTTACTGCTATATTTTTACATCACCATATTCTCCAAGGACTCATGGGAGCACAGTATTAAAGAGTTCCTATCGATTGGGAAACCAGACTATCCACAAGTGCAGCATTTCACATGTTGCAGAAGAAACCCCAAAGTTTTACTGTGAATGTCTAATACGATGAACATTACCAGTTGTGCTGTCAAGAAGTCTAGAGCTGTTTTTGAACTGGTGCAAAAATGTGCACCTACTTTCAGTAAAGTACTGAAGATCCACTACTGTAGATATGTTCCCAAATATGCGAGTTTTTTTTTTTATTAATATTGATTATTATTCACCATCTTGTTGTTTGGAAAAAAAAGACCCATTTGGAATTCTTCACCATGCCTCCATTACCACTGTCGCCATATCAACACCGAGTTCACTATTTTTATAAAATAAGTTATTGATTTGTATCCATTAAGATTTTTATAGCGTCTATCTTTTTTTCCCCATTTCAGACAGTTAATAAAAAGGCAACATTTCTTTTCCAGATGACAGTGATATATATATTTTCCTCAGCCCACAAAATGTTGCTGGCCATTGGAGATTCCAATCTCTGGATTTCTGGCTCACAGTTATGATATCTTGTCTCACTCTTCCCATCTGATAGATCACAATTGCTTTCAGTATGTGGCATATGATCAAACTAACAGCTGGCGTTTTGGCATAAGAAAACATAATTAATCATTCATTTTCATTTTTTCTACGATCACCCTTGAGATAATCCACATTTTTAAAAACACATATGGCTGAATAAAAGTTACATAATTAAGCAGACATGTGGATTGCTTTTCTTATGTGCTGCAAACGATCATTGATATCTCAATTTTTGAAATGAATTTTGCATAGTGGCAAAAATTGTCACAATAATATGACTGCCTGTAATTTACAAAATAAATTTGAAGGAATTTACTGTTTGCAGATTAAGCTTTCATTAGCCAATACAACAGGAGGGAGTTTTTTGTGGTAGAAATGACACAAAAAATATTCTATGTTTATTTAAGTTATTTAAACATTACAGTTCTGTACCCTGTTTCCCCAAAAATAAGACATCCCTTGATAATAAGCCCAATCAGGCTTTTGAGTGCATGCACTAAAATAAGCCTCCCCCTGAAAATAAGCCCTCCCGAAAAATATTTAAATGCAGAGCTGCAAATCAGGTAAGATGGCAAGAGGACCTCCATCTTGTTCTAAGCGCCCCAAAATAATAAGACCTCCCCAAAAATAAAGCCAAGTGCTTATTTCAGGGTTCAAAAAAAATATAAGACAGGATCTTATTTTGGGGGGAACACGGTAGTAGTTGTCACAGAGGCCATTTACTTCAATCGCAGATTGAGAAAATTTAAAAAAAAAAGATTTATTGTGCCTTCAAGTCAGTTTTTAACTCTTGGCAACTGCCTGGACCATTACACCAAACTGGGTATCTGAAAACAAAATCAGCATGATGAAAACTGGCATTTTAACTGGCATTGAATTGGAACTACCATTTTAGCTGAGCTTTCTTTTTCTTCTTCAGAATCTGTGGCACCCTTTTTTCTTGTACAATTACAGTTACTAGTGTAGAAGAAGCAGGTAGAATAGCTAAAACCCAAATGGTAGTAGTTTGCAAGAGCGGGATGTATTCACACAAACTGTCTACACTGAAACTATCCCAGACCTTTGGACACCTTATTCTCACTACTGTCTCTTGCTGCTAAGCACATGTTGATCAGATTCCTTTTATTCAGCAAAATCATTTCTCAGCAGGAATAGGAAGCTTACACATTGATCATTCAATGTGTAAGCTTCCTATTAATTCAACTTTCATTCATGTTATCTTTCTTTCAAGATGTCAGACAAGGATGATAAGCGACAGTAGTACACATGCATTTCTTTTTCACATACTGATGTACTGTTGTACATTAGATACACTGGATTACATTTATTATAAATGCATTATTTGAAAAGGAAGAATTGTATCATAGAATTGCTTTAGTAACAACCAACAGTTGTTTGTTGAGGCAAACTTTATCTTATCAAAGAAAAGTATTTGTTTCCTTTTTGCACAAACAGGACCAATTATTGAAGTAATGAACAATAAGAATCAATCTAAGCATTAGCAATGTTGTTATTTTGCTTAACTGAACTAAAGCCTAAACAAAGCAAAAATTGAGACAAATAATAAACATAAAACTTCCTATTCCGAAGAAATGAATTAATAAAGCATGTTGATTTCCCTCATTCTGCCTTCAAATTGATACTTTTAGTTGAATCCCTTTTATCAAGCTGTTTCCCCTCCCCACTGTTTTCTTACACCGTGCCATAATTATTTGTACAGCTTCTACTACTGTAATTATAATTTGCATAGCTTCTGATTGTTTATAACCGATTTAACTAAAATTCACTATAACCTTTTAAGTGAAGCAATTTTATGCATATAAAATAAACATTAAAATTGACATCTTGCCAAAGAAATGTATAATTTAAAAAGAATAGATGTCAGTACTTATGCGTATCTTAGAACCAATATGTAATTTACATTATCCTAAATTAGATAATAACCTGCACCTTCCATGTAGCTGATACATTCTGAGTGTGTACAAACTAGAAACAATATAATTATTTTATCATTAAGGAAACAATACTAATGCCACAAAACTGGAGTCAAGGTGATTCAGGTGGTTAAACTTATGAGAACAATTACAATTATACTGTAATTCAATAAGGGGGCAGAGAGAGTAGTATGTACAAAATTTATCCCAGATAAAGCTATAGAATGAAACTAGTGTGGTGCGGTTAATAAAGTGCTAAATAATGGGGAGACATAGGTTCTGATCTATCCTTTGACACAGGAATTTGGGATGGTCACTTTTCTAAAACTAAGACTGAGACTAGCATGATATATTATAATTCATAGTCTTCAAATGAAGAGGACTTTATCCTGGAGTGTAATGACAAATAGCTTTGACTGAAGACACAAAATGATCTACTGAATTTCCATGGCTGAGGATGGGTCTGCCCAGTCCTATTCCAATATATAATTACTACAGTACACCAAGAAGAGTGAACCATTAAGGAAAGTGGAGTGGCTACTCCACTTATTGCATTTTATTTCAGATTCCAAAGTAACTTCAGTACTATGAATCTTGATGTCATATATAGTCCTGGAACAAAAAACATCCCACATTCTCCTCTGCTTTTGAGAACTGTTATATTATTGTAGATTTTCCCCCAAGACTGGGTATTTTTCTTAGAAAAATTGAACAGATGTTTGGTACCATGGAGGGGCAGGAATATCAGATAGCAATGCCACTAAATCTCCCTAATCTGAGTTCTGTTCTAAAGACCTATAGAATTTAGCTGCAGCAGTGGATAACAAAATGACACAACTGCTATTATGCAAATTCCATATTCCAAACCTGACATACAAATGTACAGTGTTGCTTCAGACAAATTTAAGAATTATTTTTTTTGGGGGGGGCTGGGAAAGTGGCATGGGAAGAGTCTAATTCAGCCCCTCCCAACTGTGTATATATACACCTTAATGCTTTTCTTGATATTCCTTACAACTCGGGAGGTGCGATAGAGCATCTGTAGAGAAATGTTTGCTTAGCAAAAGAAATGAACAGTGCATTTTTTTTTCACTCTGTTTGTGCATTCATAGCCAAAGTCAGCTCAAAGATACATGATATTTAATAAGGTGAGCATTAAAGAGAAGAGTAAACAAACAAACAATAAAAACTGAACAGAACACTTTTCTGGCTAGTGAATTAAGGACTTATTAATACAAAATATCTCCAAATGGAAAGATATTTACACTTAAGTGAACCAGGACCACACACAATCATGACAAAGCTCTAAGAAACACAATCAAGCCTCTTGATGAATTCCAGTTGCCCACTATAATTGCCTTTTGAAATATCTTCCATTAAGTCCTATTTATATTTATTGGCCTAATGTTTTGTATCCCATTTATATAATGACTCTCAGCAAAATATTGCAGTGTTTCAAATTATGTATGTAGCAGACATTGAAGAGATCAAAGAAGCAATATATTAAACTTTGCATGAAACATTATATGAACTGAATAGAGGCTTTTTATTCTTTACTTTAAATACATTTTATTTCCAACCACAAGTTTTTTTTATACAGATTGCTTACTAAATGTTGGTCTGTTGATTTCTACTTTGAGTACATTTGGATGAAGAGGTTTAATTCCTTTTTCAACTTGCCCAATATTGAAAAAGGAGAGCTGGGAGATTGTGAAGAAAGTCCTAGAGCTATCCAATGCCTCACCACCACCACTGTCCTAAGGGCTTTGAGAGCTCATCTGAGTAGGCTGCTCTCCTCCTAAGTACCAGGAAAAGCCTGACAACCTGAGGGAGAGGAAAACCTCAATCATGGCTGTTGGGTTGTCCAAGTAGTTGGACTTGCAACATTTCTCAAATTTGTGCACCCGTTTCACCACACACACAAATTCCTGATGCCACATTGATGTCAGCACTTGGTCCTGTTCTACCTCAACAAGCTAGCACAATTGAACTTCCTCTCCTTCCAAGTAAGGCAAGTCCAGGTTACCTTTGGGGAATGATAAGGTTTTCTTTCACTTTGCAAACTGTGAATTAAGATCTTCCTGTTCCTTCACAGAGAGGACAATGAGAAACTCCCCATGGGTATGGATGTTTCTCTAGGTTCTAGTTCTATCATGACTGTGCTGGGATATAAGCATGACAGCCAGATCAAGAAGGAGGGCTGAGCTAAAACAAAATCTCCTCATTTCTCCTGCCCTCCTTGCCGAAGTCATGTTTCCATGGCACCTCAGCATCATTTCATCACAGCTGTTGAACTGCAGACCTGCGGCAATAATACTGACAAGAGACAGGAGAATGGGGTTGGCTAGAGATACCAATTTCACTTTCTCTCATTGTCAGCCGTTTGTTCCTAGGAGGACCGAATATTGTAAGGTTGGCAACAGCAGCAAGCAGTGGGCAAATATTTCTGGAGATTCGGGGACATGAAACCAGTTTCAAACATGCCCTGGGGTTCATTTAACAGCTTCATTTGATTGATTCTCCTTCCCCTTTCTTTCTTGTTCAAATTTTTAAAGGCCATTTAAAAATTTATTATCTCTTGTATTAATTACAAACATTGGTGTTTACTCAATCATGGCACTATCTGTTTATTATTTTATGTTAATCAAAGCTTAATTGTAAAGCTGCTGGCATGGAGAAGATCATTCAAGAGAAAGATGAAAAGTGAAAGAGTGTAATACTACATGAACTAGAAATTTTTTTTATATGTGCCTCTCAGACTAAACTTTAGAAACATTAAATTTACATTAAATATATAAAAGTAAAATAAATCAGTTTACAAATCTGTTATTGTAAATTAAATATAAGCTGTTGTCAAACAGGAAAATACTTGTTAATTAAAAATTCTTAGAACCTCTAATATGGGGGGGGGACCCATAAAGCTTTTATCTGTTATTTATTTAACAGAAAACTTGAATTTATTGAAGTGAAAGGGATTGTTTTAATGATAGCCTTTAATGAGAGAGTATCTCATATGATTACATAAATAAGCAATAATTTGCTAACTAGTCATGTGAGATGTTGATTACATGTGGATTATAAACAATTCATTTTATGAAGCTGCAATATTATTATACCAAGCATCAATTAAAAGTCACTATGGGTAATTTCTGAAATGAAAATAAGAATGTGGGTAAGAATATAGATATAAGGAAACATAAAAAAACCAAAGCTAATAATATTATTAAGATGTATGTAAAGGATTGTTTAGAAAAGTCAACAGCAGCAGATTTTGGCGCTACAGAAATTTTGGCAAAGCAAATAGTTATTTCATCTGAATCTGGCCTGTTTTGTTTTTAAACACTGACAGAATTACTGACCGCGAAATCTTTCTGTTCAAGTAGCTATGCTAAGTGGGCTTTCTGTATATACAATACAAAATCTTTAGCAAAATTCATACATTGCAACATCCAGAAAGGTTCCTGATGGAGCTTGGGCCGTTTCCTGAGACTCTGACACATGACTCGACTGAAGAGCTGGTGGCCGCCTGGGAGAGTGCAGCCGCCGGAGCTTTGGATCGTGTCGTGCCTTTGCGGCCTCTGACCCGATGCCGATCTCAATTGGCTCCTTGGTTCTCTGAGGAGCTGAGAGAGATGAAGCGTCGGAAAAGAGGCCTAGAGAGCATTTGGAGGACTAGTCATTCTGATTCCGACCGGACACAGGTGAGGTCTTATATCAAGACCTACCTAGTGGCGATAAAAGCGGCAAATCTAACCATTTTTCCGCTCTTATCGCATCTGCAGAGAACCGCCCAGCCGCCCTGTTTAGGGTGACCCACTCCCTTCTTCGGGGGGGAGTGCGGGAGGATCCCTTGCAGGGTCGAGCTGAGGATTTTGTGCAATTCCTGCACGATAAAGTCGCTCGGATTCGGGAAGGCTTGGACTCCGAATGGGTGAGTCCGGGGGAGGAGAGGAGGGTAGGTCTTGAGAATATTATCTGGGAGGAGTTTGATCCTGTGGCTCCCGAGATGTGGACAGGGTTCTGGGTAGGATTAGTGTCGCCACATGTTTATTGGACTCGTGTCCCTCCTGGTTGGTACTGGCCTCCCGGGAAGTTACACGAGGCTGGCTCCAGGGGATTATAACTGCTTCTCTGAGTGAGGGTGCCTTTCCCACCACCTTGAAAGAGGCGGTGGTGAGGTCCCTCCTCAAGAAGCCTTCCCTGGACCCAGCTGAATTAGTTAACTATCGTCCGGTCTCCAACCTTTGTTTTGTGGCGAAGGTTGTTGAGAGTGTGGTGGCACGACAACTGCCCAGGCACCTGGATGAAGCTATCTATCTAGACCCATACCAGTCGGGCTTCAGGCAGGGGCACAGCACAGAAACGGCATTGGTCGCGTTGGTGGATGATCTCTGGAGGGCCCGGGACAGGGGTTGCTCCTCTGTCCTAGTCCTATTAGATCTCTCAGCGGCTTTTGATACCATCGACCATGGTATCATGCTGCAGCGGTTGAAGGGGTTAGGAGTAGGGGGCACCGTTTTGCGGTGGTTCTCTTCCTTCCTCTCCGGCCGCTCGCAGTTCGTGTTGGCAGGGGGGCAGAGGTCGACCTCGAGGCATCTCGCATGGGTCGGTCCTCTCGCCTCTTCTGTTCAACATTTATGTGAAGCCGCTGGGTGAGATCATCCGTGGTTTTGGGGTGAAGTGTCACCTGTACGCTGATGATACTCAGCTGTACATCTCCACCCCAGACCACCCCAACGATGCCCTTGATGTGATGTCTCGCTGCCTGGAGGCCGTGCGGGTCTGGATGGGGAGGAACAGGCTCAGACTCAACCCTTCCAAGACCGAGTGGCTGTGGCTACCGGCGTCCCGATATAGTCAGCAGGTGCCATCGCTGACTATTGGGGGTGAATCTTTGCCCCCCACAGAGAGGGCTCACAATCTGGGTGTCCTCCTGGACGCACGGCTGTCTTTAGAAGAGCATATGACGGCCGTGGCCAGGGGGGCCTTTTATCAGGTTCGCCTGATCCGCCAGTTGCAGCCCTTTCTGGACCGGGACGCCTTGCGCACGGTCACTCATGCCCTTGTCACCTCCCGGCTGGACTATTGTAATGCTCTCTACATGGGGCTCCCCTTGAAGAGCACTCAGAGGCTCCAGCTGGTCCAGAATGCAGCCGCACGGGTGGTTATGGGCGCACCTCGTTGTGCCTGCGTGACACCCCTCCTGCGCGAGCTGCACTGGCTCCCAGTGGTCTTCCGGGTGCGATTCGAGGTGTTGGTTACCACCTTTAAAGCGCTCCATGGCACAGGACCCGGGTACCTTCGAGACCGTCTTCTGCCACCAATAGCCTCCCACCGACCAGTCCGTTCCCACAGAGAGGGTCTCCTCAGGGTGCCATCAGCCAAGTTATGTCGGCTGGCGACACCCAGGGGGAGGGCCTTCTCTGTGGGAGCCCCAACCCTGTGGAATGAACTGCCCCCGGAAATACGTAAGATCTCCGACCTCTGGGTGTTCCGCTGCGCACTGAAGACCCTGTTGTTCCGCCAGGCAGGGCTGTCAATATAATAATTTTAAATTGGGGTATTTTAATTTTTGGGGTTTTAAATCGGCCAAATCTATTTAATTATTTTAATTTTTAA
The DNA here is from genome assembly GCF_029215685.1 of Pituophis catenifer annectens. Classification (NCBI taxonomy): domain Eukaryota; kingdom Metazoa; phylum Chordata; class Lepidosauria; order Squamata; family Colubridae; genus Pituophis; species Pituophis catenifer. Next base: position 81,503,434 of record NW_027256881.1, read on the forward strand.
TTATTGTTGTGTCTTGTGTTTTTAAATTGGCTGTACACCGCCCTGAGTCCTTCGGGAGAAGGGCGGTATAGAAATAAAATTATTATTATTATTATTATTATTATTATTATTATTATTATTATTATTATTATTATTATTATTATTAATAATAATAATAATAATAGTTCAAATACGCTGTTTATTTCTCTACAAAGGAGAGTTTTATAAATGACTTATTTCTTGCAAACGAAAGATCAAAAATCATTCTTGGATCCCTTGAAATCAATACAGTAATATAGGTTTCAGTGACTCAGTTGTTAATAACTTATATAAATATTCTTTGGTCTATTTATGGACAAAAAAATTGTAGGATGGTCCACTTCACTGAATTTTTCACTGGCAAACAGAACCTCTGTAATAGTTCCACAAGGTGGAATTGTTATTACTAGTGACATAATATATATATTTTCCCCTAAGATATTTGTCTTAGTTTCTGCAAATAGCAATGACAATTATGTGGACTTGTGGTATCTCATCTTCAAAATGTCTTTGACCCAGAATGACCTATTATTCTAAGCACTGTAAGGGAAAAATGCCAGCCACCATCCAAAATACAAGGTAGAAAGTTCTGTAGAAATTTCTGTAAACTGGGGGAATAAGAATAAGTCCAAGAAATATTATCAAAAATATATATTCTGATCAGTTTTGGCTCAACTCTCATTCCAGTAGGACCTAAGCATTCTTCAAATGTATAAAAAAACAATATGGTAATGTAACTGGTTGAATTGTCTGCACAGTTTGGACCCTGTCTGGAAACCAATTTAATTGCGATTAGATCCAAATACAGAAATGCTCAGTTTTAAGAATAGAATTGGACCTCATTCAGTCATTTGATAGAACACAAATTTAACAAATCAAAACTCATAAGAGTAAATTACTTCCTAAAGCAATCTGTTCCATTGTTGAACAACTTGTACCATTAGGAAATTCTTCCCATTGTTTGGTTGAAAGCTGTTTCTTTGTAATGAAAATATATTCTCTCTTCTCTTCTGAATCAACACTGAGCAAGTCTACTCTATCTTTTACATAACATCTCCTCAGATACTTGAAGATATTTCTCTTGTCTCCTTATAGACTTCTATTCTCCATAAACGTAGTCAACACTTCCAATAATTCCCATAAGTATTTGCTTCCTGAACACTTATCATGTTGGTTGTTTTCCTCTGGATACACTCCAGCTTTGCAATGTCTTTCCTACTATCCAGTGCCCTGAACTGGATGTGACATTTTAGATCTGATCTGTCCATCAGAAAATAGAAAGGAAAGTGACTTTTCTTCATCTTTATTTAAGGACTGCATTTGGGTTGGGAATGGAAAAGGGAGACGTTATGGATACCTTACTGTTGGTTTATGTCTTATTTGTGATCCACCAAGACACCCAGATCCTATTTGCACATTCTGCTGCCCATCATGAGTACACACACCTATGCTGTCTCATGTCTTTGATTTTTCCTATGCAAAGAACATTAGACAGTAATTTGCAATTGTCAAGATCCTTTTGCATCTAGAAGCTATCCTAAATTGTTAACTACCTCTGTAATTGTGTATTTTCTGCAGATTTGATAATTATCTTTTGAACCTCTTATTTTACAAGAGAATGTATATGGTATAGTACAAGCCCTGCAGTTTTCCATTTGACATGTCCATTATTGATATATACTTGTTAAATACACTTTTTAAACCAGATCTCTATCTCTTTCAGTCTGGAGAGAGAGAGAGAGAGAAGTTCCCTGAGGATGGCTGAAAGCTTGGAAGTATAGCCTCTGGTACTGGTGACCAACTCAGAGTGGATCCTGCAGATCTCTATCCATCTAACATTAGCATAATTTAGCCCACATTTTGTTCTAGTAGGATTTCAGGATTTTAGATGCATTTCTGAACTTCATATCCACCACTCTTCTATGGTCAACAAAACTGGTTTTTCTACCAAAAGAAGGTTAATTTTGATATGACTCGTTTTTTATAACTGCTGTTCACTCCTGATAAGCAAGGCATTCTTTCTAATCTAAATGCTTATGAACTGTTTAATAATCTGATCCAGAGTTTTGCTGACAGTAGTTACTCATGTCCTCTTTTTCTCTTTTTGAAAGCACAGTATTTGTCCTTTTCAAGTTTTCTGCTACCAATCTACCTTCTTTTCTAAATAATGAGCTCACTGTTTGATAATTACACCTACCTTCTATTTCCTGTATGTATTGCTTTTAACTTCGCCTCAATCCAAGGTTGCTTGTACAAGTACCCTTATGTGTGACTGTCACATATAACTAAGTGGGATTTTTTTGATTAAAAATCGAATGCCTGGGATTATGAATAATGTACAAAAACAGATGTGGACTGGAAACAGATGTGGCACCATCTTAGCTGTGACATCTGTGTTTGCAGGATGATATTGGATCTTCTTTTCCCAATACTTCAGTGTATTGGATTCCTGTTGCTCTCATTCTATCAGTACTGGACCTGGGTCCCTGCCCCTGAACTGGAACATCTGAATAAAAATCTACTATTGCCTCAAAAGAAAAAGGAAAAAAAGGGGGAGGGGAAATACATGAGATACCTTTGAAATCTATTGACAAAATGGCAGGAAATTATGAACACTCTGCTTCTTTTTCAGCCAACTGTTTTGATCTATGGTTCATTTGGAATATAAAACAATCATTTTTTAAAAATACATGTTGTTATGTCACATTTACAAAATAGAAAGCTTTTTGCTTTCATAAAATGAATAATCAGTATGTGTTGAGAATATTCTTCATTTTCTGGGCAAAAGCTCAACTGTGATTCCAGCCACAAATGTAGTTTTATTTCTTCCAGGAAGCTCAGACTTAAAGAAGAGAAAATCTGTCTAGATCATAGATCAACTAGTCATGCTCCAACATAAGTGGTAGTTATAAACTACAGAAATGGTTTAAGTACTGTTTGTGATGGTTCCTTTTTCCCTAAGTAATTTTTATGCAAAGGAGATTTAACCAAGCAATAAGCCTAAATGATTTTGCTTTCTGGCTGCTTCATGGAAACAGCAGCTAAAGCTGAAAACAAACAGCTTTTCTAAAAATACAATGAGATGAAAAGAGCAGGAAGGAATAACAAGTGGAATGATGTCTCTAGTTAACTTTGTGGGGCAATAATCAATAGAAACTCAAATTATGCAGAGTGGCCTTGGGAACACAGATGCTACTAGATTTTCATGCATCAACACAACACAGAAAGGTGTTCATGCAAGAAAACAGTTAAACATGCAGGTACTTTTGACTTTCAGGAGTCATTACAATTAAGGGGGGAAAGTTGAGCTAGGCATATGACAGAGAAAAAATGCAGCCTAGACTAAACCCTACACATATTTCAAGGATTATTTCCTTTCCTGACATTATTATAAAACTCTATTCATCACTGTTCCAGCAAGCAAATGCAAACCAAATGAAATTTTACTTCATTTGAGTCATTTCCACTCTTTTTCTCACTGATGCTCTTCTCTAGGATAGCTTTCAATGTCACCCATTCAACTAATATTTTGTGAAATTAACAATAAATACTATTCTTTTTGAAGGTGCAACTAAACCTTATAGTTACCGATCAGGGGTGGGTTCTAAATTTTTTTACTACCGGTTCTGTGGGCATGGCTTATTTTGTGGGTGTGGCTTGGAGGTCATGTGACTAGGTGGGCGTGGTTAGCTGGTCAGAGTCATTTCTGGAAGGTCCTCGCACTTACGACCAGTCCTCGCACTTACGACCCAACTCATTTGTTTGCTTTTAACACTGATCAGCTGTAGGACGGCCCTTTGAAGCCCCGCAGCAAGAGTTTAAAGTTTTTTTCCCTCTAGTCATCAGGTGGGACTCAGGAGGCAGCAATAGATTGGGGGTGGGACCAAATAAAAGGTAAGAATAACGTGGGGGGTGGGGGGTGGGAGGGCGGGGGGGAAGAACCGGTTCGGTGACATCAAATGGTCACCGCTACTGACTCGGCCGAACCGGACCGAACCGGGAGGAACCCACCACTGTTACTGATTCCCTAACAAGAAGGTGAGTAGCTTACATCACAAAAAGTACTTACACATGTTTGGCTCATTTGCATTTTAGATATAATTAGATATAGGTTAAATTTATTGAATAGTTACAAAATTGAAATTTAGACAAATACTAGACATCATGGTTATACAGAGTTTTAATAAACACAACTGGTACTCTTCTAAAGGATCACAGCTCCTAGACAAACCTACAGCTCCTACAAAATTAAATTGGAATCCATGCAGAAATGATTTCCTAGAAAATTCCAACTAAATCATAAGGAATCATTCAGATATGAATGAGCTTCAGAAAAAGCTTGTGGGGCTGATATTCTAATTGGGCAACAAATCATAGAATCATACTTCATATATTTCCCAGCTATGTTCATAGGAAACAAAGCTATATAGTCTATATTCCATTGCTCTTTGGAGTAGGAGAAAATATAACTTTTTTTATTCCTGTTCATAGCCCAATCATGAATGTCCTAATAAATTTTGCCATGCTTTTGATGTGTAGAAGAGCAAACAGCTTGCTCCCTTCAAATTCCTCTCCAAGCTTTCCATTCTATGAAAGGGGTGGGGGGAGGATCAGTGAAAGGAGAAATTGCCTACAGAAATTGCTTGCCACCTCCCCCCAAAGCAGAGAGATTGGAGAAGAAACGTTTGCAGAGGCCACCTGCAGCTCCCAAGCTGCTAACAGGATCACATTGCTTTCCATGTGTTCAAGGGTAGACATAGTAAGTAGACACTTAATTATTCCAAAGGGAGAGAAGGAGTAAATAGAAGAAAACAAAAGCAAAGGGCGAAACTGAAGAGTCTTGTCTCTTTACAGCTGGAAAAATGCAGTCGAGGTCATGTGATTTCCCACTTAGCAACTGCTTTGGTTAGTGGCAGAGTTGCTATTCAACATTAGAGTCATTAAGTAAAGATTACCTGTTTGTATGTTTATTCTTGGTTGTAAGCCACCCAGAGTTTGGTTTAAGATTGGTGGCTCTAAAAATATTTTAAATAGATAAATAAATGGAAAATGGCTAAAAAAAACCGCTTCATTATTTATCAATTCGAGGATAAGAGTGATCAAGAGAGAGTCTTTCTGTTTTTATTCCTTTCATTCCTTAACTGAAAGTTGTAAGAAAAGACAAAATACTAGTTCAAAAAGCTTGTATATTAAAAATGCCATGTGAGTTAACAAGTAATTTAAAATCTATTGACTTGCAATAATGCTGCTAAGAAGGACCTTCTTGATTAACAATTTTTATTATTATTATTATTAGCATCTAATGAAGTGAGTTGCAGTTCAGACAAGTAGTGTACTTCTCATTTCACTGCACTTGTGTTAAAAGTGTTGGCTTCAGTATATGGTACATGAAAATAGACTCTGTGTCTACAAAAGAGTTTTAAAGAATGCAAATGCCATCCTCCTCTCTAAGCAATGCCATCATTCCTGTTTCTGCAAAGCAAGGAATTTACACAGCCTTCATCTTCATACCAAGTTTTGTTTACTTTTCTTTTAAAAAAAAAACAATGAAAGCACACAATTGGCAAAAAAGAAGATATTTTTCCCTCATGTGGATCATTGCTACTACTGTTTTTAAAAAATAGCTTTCTAGTGTTTAGTATTCTTGCTGGACTGTTGTGATATCCAAGCCGAAAACAACTCAATTTGGAAAAGATTTTACAAAATTTAACGATTTTTTTCACAGCAGGAAAAAACCCTCTTTTCACACCTAAGATGTCCATAACATTTGCACAACTCAGATAAACAATGATGCTCATCATCCAACAAAAAATTTAAAAATAAAATAAAAATAATTTTAAAAAAACAATACATACATTAAAAAAAGAAAACAAAAAAATCCTCAAAGGACCACTAGGTCTTTTTCTGCCATCATTTTTCTAAGTTTCTATGTCCTAGTTGGGGTGAGAATTGCATTCAACCAACAACTTTCTCCATGGTTGTTCCACTTGGTGTTTATAAGAAGAGAATTATCAAGCATAATCTAGGATGCTTCAGATGATGCTCTATCCCTTTCTATTTAACATCTACATGAGGTCACTGGGCCAGGTCATCTATCAGTTCAGTTTCAGGTATCATCACATGATACTCAAGTATAAATCTCATCCCTGAGCTGACCAACAGATGCTGTTGAAGTCATGTTCCAGGATCTGGAGACTGTAAGAGTTTGGATAGGAGTAACAACTTCAATTCAACCCTAGCAAGACTAAGTCCAACTATGACCAACAGCACCTTTTCACAGGTTCATATGTCAGCTGCATCCTTGGGAGTTCCTTCTTATTGTCATTTGTGCCTTGGTCACATCACAAATAGACTTTTGCAATGCACTGTAGTTGGAACTGCCTTGAAAACCAATTAGAAACTACAGCTGCTACAGATCACAGTGGCATGGGTGGTGGTAGGTGGGTCACAAATGTTCATAGATTACTAGGGCCCCCAAGTACTGCACTTATTATCAGTTTGCTTCCAAGTACAATTCCAAGTGCTGGCTGTCACCTTTAAAGCTTACAAAAGCTTAGTTAACTAAGGGTTGTCTCCCATAGGTTCAGCACCACTGGTGGGTTTCAAAATTTTTACTACCGGTTCTGTGGGTGTGGCTTGGTGGGCATGGCATGGTTTGGTGGGCATGGCATGGTGGGGGTGGCAAGGGAAGGATACTGTAAAATCTCCATTCCTTCCCCACTCCAGGGGAAGGATACTGTAAAATCTCCATTCCCTCCCCAATCCAGGGGAAGGTTACTGCAAAATCCTCATTTCCTCCTGATCAACTGGGACTTGGGAGGCGGAGAATAGATGGGGGTGGGGCCAGTCAAAATTTTTACTACCAGTTCTCCGAACGACTCAAAATTTCCGCTATCGGTTCTCCAGAACTGGTCAGAAACTGCTGAAACCCACCTCTGTTCAGCACCCACTGTAAGATCTGGCAGATGTGGCTTACTTCTGATCCTGTCAAGTGAGCAATTTCATCTAGCAGGACGCAGGAAACAATCTCCATGTTGTTGGCCTTTAAAAGAACATGAAATTATGGTTTCTCCCCCCAGTTCTTGAGCTAGGGTGTAGAGCATTTCTATAGAACTCTAGAGCCCAGATGGGTAGCAGCAGCTAGCCAATCTTGCCTGATCTTGGAAATTAAGCAGAACCAGACCATTTGGTACTTCCATGGGAGACCATTAGGAAATACTAGATTGGGAAGCTAAAAAACAAATGAAGGCAGTGGGAAACAAGAAAACTAAGTTCACAACATCACCAGAAGTTCAGCTTGATACATTCTCTCTACATCTCTACATTTTCCCAAAATGTACTTGATGGCAAACACTATTCACAAAAGAACTGCTCAGATTGTCAATGTCTGGCTTTACATAAGCTATGGCCTGATTTTCTGTGCTATAAAAGAACACTTAGAGGGGTCTCCTCATTGAAAAGATTAGTGCATATTGTCTATTCAGATACTTGATGGTATCTATTTTAAGGTTTCCTATATATGCATTAAGTGGAAACTTAACATGAATGACTATTATTACTTGTAATAATAGTTTGCACTTACATACCACCAAGGCATATTCAAAATACTTCAAATACATTAACCGGTGGCTGTAATCTTAACAACTATGCCATAAATCAGAACTCTAAATATTATATCCATAATAGGAGATTTGAGGAGATGAAGATGAGAGAAAAGTGGCTTGCTTAAAGTTCCCATTGATCTGGCAACTATCTGATTTTCTGATTTATGCCGCAATGGCAGACATTGTTTTCTATTCTTGCCTCATGATAATCTGAAGCATGGATGTGCATATCTAACTATTCCAGTGAGAGCAGTATACATTTATGACACTTCATTGCTTATTTCTAGCCCTTTGGTTTAATTTGCATCTTTCTGAACTGGACCGAGGAGCCTATTGGTAACCCCAGTGGTTTCAGAACTGAGGTTATCTTTCAATGGCAAGATTAACCTCTCTGCATTGAATCCAAAGATACTGGGACCAGGACCACCAACCAATCAATTCTATCCTACATGTGGAAACCACTTCAGAATAAGGATTGGAAGTTTCTACAAGATACATCTGTGTCCACAATCATTACAAAATTCAGAACATTCACACATGCGAGCTAAAAATAAACTAACACTGGCAAGATTTCACACTGTCATTGGCTCCTTCTCCATTGACAAGGCAAGATACAGTAGCATGACTTAGCGGATGCGGTCTGGTGGCATTTGGAATGGATCATCTCTCCCTCCAGGCTTTGGCAGTATGTTGTATAACTGAAAGGTTTGCTTTTATCACTGCTTTTTCTCTCCATGCTTTTTCTTGGAGGACTAGATAATCAAAACAAGTTAACTGACTAGATTTACATATTGCTACAACATGTCCAATGGAGTGATCTTTGTGCATGACAGAATATATTTGAGGTTAAATTGACCGAGTGAATTGACCTCTCCTTTTTGGTAACCCTCCCAGTTAAGTACATTATGGAACGAAGGCCACTGAATATAAAGGATAGCTGGTTCTAAGAACTTTGAAAAAGAGGGAAGGATACAAATTGGAGGCAGACATTTTACATCTCCAGACTTGCCTTACCTATTTTGTGGCTAAGTATTCAAGGTTAGCAGCTCTACCTAGCAGAAGAAAGGGTTTGGGATTCCCTTCCAACTATGTTCTTGTCCCACCTGTATGCACCATAAAAAGGAGTTTTCATCTTAAGGAACCCATGCAGTAAATAGTTGAAATATCCAAAGAAACAATGCTAATCATTGCTTAGACAAAAAATATTACACTTCTTGGTTTGTAACATGCCAGCTGTGTGGGGTCAAATGTTAATTGTCAATGGCCATTGCAGATGATGAGGTCAATACAACAGATTCTGCCCTTATCATCCTTGTGCAATTGACTTTCATCTGTATTCATGCTGGTGGAAAAATAGAAGATGCACCCAGGGAGGCATATTTTCCACATCAATGCGCATTTCTCTCTCTCCCTGTCTCCCTCTCCCTCTCCTTCCCCCCCACTCTCTCTCTCTCTCACACACTTAAACCCTATTTGTTGAGTAGCACTTGAACTCAATTGCTAACATAGTGCTATTGTTTTAGCAATATAGCATTATTCAAATTATATCAATATAGTCACTAAAAAAAGAATGCCATATATTTTCAATGACCCAATGTTTCACTGCGATAATCTAGGTTCTTCCTAACTAAGAATAAAGGAGAAATTATTTGATTCATATGTTAATAGAAATGAATCTAATTATTTCAACTTCTCTAGATCACAGTGTAAACTAGTATATAATTATCTTTTCATGTTATTGCTTCTCTGAATTTTACAGTCTCCACGCAGCAACCATGGCAAAGTATACATCAAGAAATTTTGCTGATTAAAAAAGAAAAAGTGCACAAACAACATCAGGACATCCAAGCAATGCTGTCAAGATTCTAATGGAGGCTATGGCAACCCCAGAAATGCAATACATAAATTGACATTTGTTTATGTGTCCTTCATATAGCAGAAATAGCATCGAAAATTATTTATTGAAGTGGACATTTTTATTTGTTATTTATATGACTGCCTACTCACCAAGCAATTCCAGGCAGCCAGCTAGATAAAAAGCAACCATAAAAATAACTCTACCTGGATACTCCAGGGATGAAATCCAGCAGGTTCTGGAGAACCAGTAGCAATAGCAAATGCCACCTCTGGCTGGTCCCAGAGTGGGGTGGGAATGGAGATTTTGCAATATCCTTCCCCAGGAGTGGGATGGGAATAGAGATTTTGCAGTATCCTTCCCCTGCCATGCCCTCCAAGCCACAGTCACAGAACCCGTAGTAAAAAAATTTGAATTTCACCACTGGGATACTCATACAGCATCGTCTCCTGCAGCAACATCAGAGGCATCCAAATCTTAGGAACAATGCTCCTCCACAGGGCAGGAGCAATGATAGAAAAGGCAAACTTCATTAGTTCCATAAAATGTCCCTGTTTACTAGATGAGATTCTGATCATGCCAGCCCTGTTGGATCTTGTTGGGTAAGGATAGGTTAAAAGGTTCATCAAATATAGCAATAGCACTTGGACTTTTATAATGCTTCACAGTGCTTTACAGCCCTCTCTAAGTGATTTACAGAGTCAGCATATTGCCCCCAACAATCTGGGTCCTCATTTTACCCATCTCAGAAGGATGGAAAGCTGAGTCAACCTTGAGTCTGTGAAAGTCGAACTGCCAAATTGCAGTCAGCTGGCAGTCAGCAGAAGTAGCCTGCAGTACTGCATTCTAACCACCACGGCTCTTCAAATATCCTAGCTGTGAGCCATGAAGGGGTTTATAGATGACAACCAGGTCTTTGAATTACAGGTAGTCCTCAACTTATAACCATTCATTTAATGACTGTTCAAAGTTACGATGCTGCTGAAAAAATGGCTTATGACCAATATTTGTGCTTACAACCATCACGGCATTCCTGAAGTCATGTGATCAAAAATTGGAAGCTGACATGACGACGTGAGTTTGACATCCCTGGCCTAAAGTCACCCTAAGGTGGAATTAGAACTCATTGTTTCTAGGTTTTCCAGGCTTACAATGATTTGGAGATCATACATCTGTAGAACTACAAAATAATGTCTTTATTTTATTCAGGATTGATTGTTGATTGAGTAATTGAGTGACATTGAGTAAAGGGACATTGCCCGTTATCAGTCCTCGTGTCATTCTATCATAGCAGTGCTATGATAGTTAGAATGACTATTTGCTTCATGAACCTTTTTTGCTGTTGTTGTTGTTGTTGTTGTTGTTGTTGTTGTTGTTAGTTGTGAAGTCATGTCTGACCCATTGCAAACCCATGAACAACATTCCTCCAGGCCTTCCTGTCCTCTACCATCCTCTGGAGTCCATTTAAACTCACATCTACTGCTTCAGTGACTCCATCCAGCCACCTCATTCTCTGTCGTCCCCTTCTTCTTTTGCCCTCAATCTTTCCCAGCATTAGACTCTTCTCCAGTGAGTCCTTATTGTGCTGATATTAATTCATGTACGTCAATTCTTCAGCCACAAAAAGACATCTCAAATGCTGAGTTCTGAAGTTGGCTGAAAAATTGCCAGAGTATTGTCTCCATGAGAACTTGAGACATTTTACGTAAAGACTGGGGGGGGGAGCAGCCTAATGCGATAGAAAACCAAAGTACATTGGGCAGTTATTCCATCTTTCCATCCTTAATGACTTTCTCAAGCCAGAAAGGCAGAAGTAATAAAAGAAAACAGACCGAACAACTAGATATGAAAGACTTCCTTCTCCACACCATTTCTTCCGTGATGAAAGAAGGCAATAATACAGTCAGAATCTCATCCAAAAATTGTTGTGGATGACTTCATGTCTTCAGCTTCATAGTCTTCTCTTCAGAAAGAGCAGAAGCATTCCAAAATAAATTAGAAAACTTTCAAGGTATTCTTGTTAAGTAACTTTTAAGTTTTGAATATCCATGTCTTGTGAAAGTTACAATAGTATTGCCTTGATTGATTTCACAAATTGTAAGAAAATAGGGAAAAAAAATATGAAGATTCATCTATTGGAAGTACCTCAAACAACTAATGATTTTCAAGTACTTCAGGAGCTGAATAATGGCAGCCATCTCTTTCAGAAAGAGAATATGATTGAATATAATATCAAAAAATTTCTTCCATGAGGGTAGAATTGAAAATTGAAACCATGGAGCATACTTCTGTGAGGTTGAGGTAATAGAATAATCTGCTCACTTTTCAACTGCTGAAAACTTTCTTTAAACTAAATTTGTGTACGTGGTGACAATTAGTTCTCATGAAATGGTGCTTCTCTGCTGTATTCAAAATATTAAGAAGACTATTCATTGTTACTCATTTATTACATGGAAGAAGTGCAGATACACATTCTAGCTAACTAAAGTTCACATACTTTCTGTTTCTATTAAGGAATATAATAGATGTACATTTAAAAACCATTCAGAAGAACTGCTTCATTTTTTTCATATGTCACAATCCCTCTGCTCTGTACACCTAACTTTTGTCAGGCTTTTAGAAGAGTCTGCAAAAAAGATGCTGCTGTTTTAAAAGTTGGATTCATTACAACATTGTTGTGCTGTAATGCAAACAGCTCAGCTCATGTGGATGCCTGAAAAAAAGACATCAGTGCTTTAACGAGTGGCAGAAAAGTGCTGTACTCATGTGAGCGTCAAAACTTTCCTTCTAAATCATTTTCAGAATGTGCACAATCCTTTAAACGTTTTTATTTTTCTCATGTTCCAGATTTTCAACATGTGCTTCTCAACCCTATGAACTTGACCATTATTGCTGAGTTTATTACTGAGGTAGGATAAGATATTGCAGGGTCCACTGAATTCACAAATATTTAGTCCAGGAACCTCAACATTTGTGAGGGAAGGGGTAAAATATGTATAAAATAAATGTCGCACATAAACAGGATTGCAATTTTCACTTGTCATACATTCTCCTATCTCGAGATCACTCTCTACATGTTGATACAGAAAATCAATAAAGAGCAACATGTACTGACATGAAACTATATTAAGAATACACATGGCACCCCTTAGTGGCAATTGAGAAAAGCTTTTGGATGAAACAGAAAATCTTAAAGCAGCAGTGAAATTATTGTGGTGGGGGGACGATGGGGGATTACAGCATAAGGGATGTACTTTTTTTAAAAAAAGAACATGTCTGTAACCAGATTACAGTTCACTACATGAGAAACATCACTTTAAGAAGACAATGAACAGTAATAGATTCAACTGCAGGAAATTACTCCTGAGAAAGGCAAAAGGACTGAGTACTGAGCAACGGAACATTAAGTAGGAACCTAAAGTAATTAATCACAGAAAGGCAGGACTGAGTGTGGTTTGGCAAAAATTTCATCCCCAAATCAAGAAACGACAGTTGGGCTAGTAAGAGGAGCCAAGAGGAAGAGAAATGCATGTTTTTATTCTTTTATGTATTTACTTTTTCTTCCATATATGTCAGTGGTGGGTTTCAAATTTTTTTACTACCGGTTCTGTGGGTGTGGCTTGGTGGGTGTGGCATGGCTTGGTGGGTGTGGCTTGGTGGGCTTGGCAGGGGAAGGATGCTGTAAAATCTCCATTCCCACCCCACTCCAGGGGAAGAATACAGCAAAATCCCCATTTCCTCCCGATCAGCTGGGATTCGGGAAGCAGAGAATAGATGGGGCGGGGCCAGTCAGAGGTAGTATTTACCGGTTATCCGAACTACTCAAAATTTCTGCTACCGGTTCTCCAGAACTGGTCAGAACCTGCTGAAACCGATCTCTGATATATGTTCTTTGTTTCTGCCTTAAAGACTTTAAGGCTTTCAGTTTCCATTCATACTGAAAGTCTGCCCAGGATGTTTAGACAAGGCCAAGAAAGAGGAAATAAATGGCAACCCACTATCAAGCTGGTAATACATATAGTCCTTGATTTACCAACACATCAGAGCCCAACATTTTGGTTGCTAATCGAGACAGTTAAGTGAATTTTGCCCCATTTTATGACCTTTCATGCCATAGTTGTTAAGAATCACTGCAGCTGTTAAATTAGCATCATGGTTGTTAAGTGAATCTGGATTACGCCTTGACTTTGCTTGTCAGAAGGTTGCAAAAGGTGATCACATGACCCCATAACTCATAAAAAGGAGACAATTTCCAAGTATCTGACTTTGGATCATGTGACCATGAGGATGCTACAATGGTCATAAGTGTCAACCCTGAAGTGAGCCTGGCTGAAGCCATTTTAGAGGCTTAATAAATAGAATAGAATAGAATAGAATAGAATAGAATAGAATAGAATAGAATAGAATAGAATAGAATAGAATAGAATAGAATAGAATAGAATAGAATAGAACAGAACAGAACAGAACAGAACAGAACAGAACAGAATAGAATAGAATAGAATAGAATAGAATAACAGAGTTGGAAAGGACCTTAATCCAACCCCCTGTTTAGGCAGAAAACCCTATACCACTTCAGACAAATGGTAATCTAATCTCTTCTTAAAAACCTCCAGTGTTGGAGCATTTACAACTTCTGGAGGCAAGTTGTTCCACTGATAAACTGTTCTAACTGACAGGAAATTTCTTCTTAGTTCTAAGTTCTTCTCTCTTGATTAGTTTCTACCCATTGCTTCTTTTCATACCCTCAGGTGCTTTGGAGAATAGCTTGACTCCCTCTTCTTTGTGGAAACCCCTGAGATATCAGAACACTGCTATCATGTCACCCCTAGTCCTTCTTTTCATAAGACTAGACATATCTAGTTCCAGCAACCATTCTTTGTATGTTTTATCCTCAAGTCTCCTAATCATCTTTGTTGCTCTTCTCTGCACTCTTTCTAGAGTCTCCACATCTTTTTTACATCATGGCAACCAAAATTGGATGCAGTATTCCAAGTGTCACCTTACCAAGGAATTATAAAGTTGTATTAACACTTCACGTGATCTTGATTCTATCCCTCTGTTTATGCAGCCTAGAATTGTGTTGGCTTTTTGGGCAGCTGCTGCACACTGCTGGCTCATATTTAAGTGATTGCCCACTACGACTCCAAGATCCGTCTCACAGTTACTACTATTGAGCAAAGTACCACATATATTGTACTTGTCAAAACGGTCATAAGTCACTTTTTCCAGTGCCGTTGTAACTTTGGTCACTAAATGAACTGTTGTAAATTGAGGACTACATGTATTTCAGCATAAGAATCTAGTACTTTTAAACATCTTCCTCTCTACCATTATAACTAAGATTCAACTAAGGTTGACTCAGCCTTCCATCCTTCCGAGGTGGGTAAAATGAGGACCCAGATTGTTGGGGGCAGTATGCTGACTCTGTCAACTACTTAGAGAGGGCTGTAAAAGCACTATGAAGCAGTATATAAGTCTAAGTGCTATTGCTATTGCTAGTTTGGGGACTTCCTGGAAGCCTTTCCCAATTTTGAATTGGAGTTGGGATTTGTTGGTGTCTCACATTTTAGGGGACTCAATCAATCAGCATAGAGCTGGAAGGGACCTTGGAGGTCTTCTAGTCTAACCCCCTGCTCAAGCAGGAGAACCTATACCATAGATACATTGACAATCATCTCGTGGAAAGCTTCTTTAAAGAGTCCTGTATTTATTTTATCTATTATTGTTATATGAACTGAAATTGCAGCATTACACAAAGATAGGGCAGGCAAGTATTGAAGAAACAAGCAAAATGAGTATTTGGAATTAGATCAGTGGTGGGTTACTCCCGGTTCGCACCAGTTCACAAGAACTGGTAGTAAAAACTTGTAGTAGTTTGGAGAACCGGTAATAACATTGGCTGGTCACACCCCCGAACCGGTCCCTGGTCCGGTCACCGCTCGCTTACCCTGCCCACCTCATCAGAGGCTTTTTTTTTTTTACTTTTAAAAGCATTTTTTCTACAACCTCTTTGGCCGAAAAAATGCTTTTAAAAGTAAAAAAAAAAAGGCTCTGATGATCATGAGGCTCAGCTGGGATCGTCAGAGGCTTCTGAAAGCATTTTTTCTGCTTTTTCGGCCGAAGAGATTTTAGAAAAAAATGCCTTTAAAAGCCTCTGGTGATCCCCGCTGAGTTACCTGATCATGAGAGGCTCCTGAAAGCATTTTTTTCTGCAACTTCTTCGGCCAAAGAGGTTGTAGGGGAAAAAATGCCTTTAAAAGCCTCTGGCGATCCCAGCTGAGTTGCCTGATCATCAGAGGCTCCTGAAAGCATTTTTTTCTGCAACCTCTTAAGGTTGTAGAAAAAATGCTTTTAAAAATAAAAAAAAAAAAGTTGGCCACGCCCACCCAGTCACATTACACCCCCCACCAAGCCACGCCCATAAAATAAGCCATATCCATAGAACCGATAGTAAAAAAATTTAGAACCCATCCCTGGATTAGATGGGTTATTTACAAAATACTTCAATACCGATAATAGTCCAGAATAGTCTTTTTTTTAATTTCCAACTCATGCTTACACACTTCAGTGGAGGATTGCTACCGGTTCTACCTGGATTGGCGAATTGGTAGTGGCGATGGCGGGAGGGTCCGCCCACCCACACAGACGCTTCTGCGCATGCACGAGCTAACCGGTAGTGATGGGTTTTGCAACTCACTACTGACACACTTCAATCTATTCACACTGTATATGTTAAACAGGGACTAAATATGCATTTTTAATATGGTATTTTCTATTTATTTTGTTTATTTCTTTATTCTAAAACTTTAATTTTATGAGCCATATTGTTGTGGTCCACCAGTGGCCTGCAGAGCTGGCAGCAGAGTCAGACAGTGAGGAGGTTGGGGAGGAACATGGGCCAGTCCTGGAGTCTGGGGAAGGCTCGGACAAGGGCTCTGCATCAGAGGCAGAGATGGGACCAGGGCCATCTGGGAGTTGCTGACTCTGGAGCCTCCAGAGTCTGACATCAGCGAGGCAGAGAAACAGGAGGAGCCTGTTCCCAGTGCGTGCATGTGCAGAGCTGCCAGAAGGCAAGAACAGTTAAGACAAAAGGGGCGACTTGGGAGTAAGGCTTGGAGATGATTGGCCCCTCCCATAAAAAATAAAGGTGGAGCAAAGGGACATGAGCCTTTGCAGGAAGCAACTTTGTTCATTCTGGTCGGTTTAAACTCTGAAGTTCCGTTTTGATTTTGTGCTCCGTTTGGCTTACAAAGCTAATTGGCAATTAGGTCTTTGGCAGCGTTTCAAGGGAGATAAAGGAGGGTGCTTATCAGCCTTATCCCAAAATTCTGTGGCAGATTTCTATCGGACTATTCACAAACTGCTTGGGACTCATTACAGGCTGTGAATGAACATAATTCACAGCCGTTGAAATAAAAAGAGGGGTTTTGGGACTAAGCATGTGATTGTTACTGTCTCAGGAAGCCTTGGTCAGAACACATATACCAATCCAGATTCAATCTATTCAGTAATAAACAACACTCTCATTACTTGGTTAGAATGGGCATTGAGCAAGATAATTTCATGCCAGGTGTGTCGATGTTATATTACCTTGTATGCTCCTTTTAAAAAAGGCTTTGCAGCCCTCGCAGGACCAAACCCCATAATGATAGCCAGAGGCATAATCGTTGCAAACAGCACAATAGCGGGTCTCCTTGGTAGACTCCATAGACAGGTTTCCCCTTTCATTGGTGCTAGTCATTCGCTCTCTGCCATTGTGACGTCTGGTCTCCGAGCCAGGCCTGCAAAATGAACAATAGTCGAGTTCAACAATGAAGAATAGCTCAGGGTGAAAATACTGGGATCTTAGTAACCTACTTTGGTAATGAAATGTTTATAAGAAGAAAACTAAACTCAGCAAACACCAAGATCCCAACATTAGTAAACATTAGTTGGCACTACAAGTCAACACATGAAAGTCTCATTGCGGTTGGGAGTAAGAATTCACCAAGCGAATGAAGTATGATCATTCATTACAAGGAACTGTCAACTCTGGGAGGGGTGAATTGATGCCAACCACAAACATTAGATCTAAAGGAACTGTGTACTGAGAACATAATGCAGACAAGATTATTGGAACCATTTCCCCCTTCATCCATAAGTAGCAAAAATTTGCACTTTTATCATCGCCATTACTCTTACTTCCTAATGGTGCATTTGGCTATGTGCTCCTCCAGCTTTTTCACACTGACTAATATAACCAATAGCTTGAAGAGAGTCCCATTTCCCGAATGACTAAACAGGAAGCATAGGAAGTCATTTCTTGAATGTTCTGGCCAAAATCAATACATTTAGACGACACCATCATGATTAAGCTT
Organism: Pituophis catenifer annectens; assembly: GCF_029215685.1. NCBI lineage: Eukaryota > Metazoa > Chordata > Lepidosauria > Squamata > Colubridae > Pituophis > Pituophis catenifer. Next base: position 81,521,268 of record NW_027256881.1, read on the forward strand.
TAGGTACCATGACAAGAGGGGGGTGTTGGCTATACCATCCAAAGGAGTCCTAGACTTATGACCATTCATTTAGCAATTCTTCTACATGACGATGGTGCTGAAAAAGGTGACTTATGGCCAGTCTTACCAGACCATATAACTGTCACTGTGTCACTGGCATCATCACATGATCATGGTTTGGGTGCTTGCAGCCAGCATGCATTTATGGTGGTTGCCGCATTCCAGGGAAATGTGATTGCCACTAACAAAATTGTTGTGGGAAATCAATTCACTTAATGCCCCGGTGAGTTGCTTATCAATCATGGCAAAAATGGTCATAAAATCATTCATGGTTACATGATGACTCACTTAACAATTTTATTGCTTAATGACTGAAGTTCTGATCTCAATTGTGGACAGATGTTGAGGACTATCTGAATAAGAATAACTCTCTTAGATTCTGCAAAATCTGCCTAGTCTACTATCTGACCTTACATAGGATTCCAATAGAAGTTTCCATTTCTTGATCAAACATTTCATGACCCCAAATGCTCAATTTGCAGGGAAGACACACCAATGGTATGTTGCTTGGATCCAGTTCAAATGAAGATGGGATTAATATTTTTAAAATAGCAGATAGATATTTTGTACTAAAAACTTTCTCCTTCATTCCTACCATCTTTTACTCACGGTCAAAATATGAAAGTAATGTGCTAATTTCTTATGGTTATATATCATTCTTGGATATCTAATAACTCAGCTTGGCCAAAATGAGAAATGTTAGTCATTTCCATTAGAATAAAAAGGAATTTAGTAATCTCAACTAATTTAAAGAGAGATGCATTGTTAAAGAAATTAAGTACATAATTCTACACATTCCTGGACACAAGTTTCATTGAAATAATTTTGGAGAAACATGTTTATAGCTGAATTTCTACTCAGAGAACTCAAATGTATGGTGTAAAAGGTACAAACTGCCCTTCCTTTTTGTCCCTTTGTATCAACTTACTGTAAGAACATGAGACTGACATAAGCACACTGCACATCTTTTCACACAAAAAAGGAGGTTGGAGATATAATGGCATTATATGGAACCATATAACATAAGGGAAAAGAACCTAGGAAAGGATCTAGTCCACCTCCTTGACCACTGCAACAGCCAAATATTACAGCATCCCCAAGAGATGGGCCTTCGTGAAATGTTTGTCTTTGAAGGAGGTATTGCAACATGGCAATATTACCCTTGACAACAGTAGTTTTTCTGACTATTGGCACTATTTTATCAAATGATGTCTTAACACTACCAATTAATGGAGGAGCCTAACATACAGCTGAGATCTAAGCAGTAGATCTGTCTCAGGTCCTTTTAAACCCCGCAACTTCATAAATCAGAAAGACAGCACATGTTGAACAATTATAGCAACTTGATTGGTATATACAATAACAAACATTTATGTATAATAACAAACATACATTATTCTAATAAAACCATGGCATGAAAATAACGACAAGATTGTTCCAAATGACTTCAAAACTTAACTTTTTGTTGTTTTTGTGAAGGCAAATGGGAAAAAACAGCAGCACATGAATAACTGAAGTGTATGGAGACAGCTCGTTCTCAGCCAAAATACTCAGACGTTTCCCTGTTCACTCCTACTCTCAACTCTTTTGAAGAAATATTAGCCTTACATGCCTAGTTATCTCCACATTTCTATCTTCCAATGTTCCTGGAATGTTTCCCACTTTTCGGATACTCATATTCCTTTGATGACTGGTAATATAGTGCTTAAAATGGGCTTTCCCTAGTACAAATTAAAAAAAAAACTTGAGAAAAAGAAAGTTGAAAGACCAAAAAAAATCATGAAACATTTGGAAGAAAAGCTGTACAAAAAACTCAAAAGGTCCTGAATGCTCCTGTTTATTTATTTATTTTTATTTATTTTATTTGATTTATATGCCACCCTATCTCCATAGGACACAGGGCGGCTCACAACAATAAAATATCTGAAGAAAAGTGTGTTAAAATACATGTCAACCCCCCCAGTCCAGGCTGAACAGCCATGTCTTTAAGTCGTGACGGAAGTGCGGAAGTCAGGAGCCAACCGGAGCCCCAGAGGAAATTGGTTCCAGAGGGTGGGAGCACTCACAGAGAAAGCTCTGCCTCTAGGGGTCGCCAGTCGACATTGTCTAGCCGACGGCACCCTGAGTAGGCCCTACCTGTGAGAACGCACCGGGCAATGGGGAGCTGTTGCTGGTTGCAGATAGTCCGACAAATATCCTGGACCTAAGCCATGTAGGGCTTTATAGGTCATCACCAGCATCTTGAATCTCACCCGGAGGGCAACTGGCAACCAATGCAAGTCGCGCAGGAGAGGTGTAACATGGGCGTATCGGGAACCACCCATCACGACCTGCACGGCTGCATTGATACACCTACATAGCAGTTTATGCTATGATACACCTCTTCAGCTAAGAAATTAGAAGAGTAACCCAAGAGCAATTCAAGCATAAAACAGGGGTACATGAAAACAGAAAGGAATCTGGTTAGCATGTGAAAGGAGTTGAATGACCCTGTGCCTTGTTTTAATCACTGCCCTTGGTGCTGTCAGAGCTTGGTTGTTTTCTTGCAGACTTTCAGCACTAGCACTGATGATGTTACCTAGTTTGGGTAATGAAATGTCTGCAAGAAAACAACCAAGCTCTGACAGCACCAAGGACCCCTCATGTCAACCCTGAACTACAAATATTCTCTTTTATTTAATCACTGCATTAGTATTTTACTGTAAAGAAGAGTGAAAACGTTTGTGGTTCACGAAGAGATTATTCTGTTTTAAAATGTAAGAATAATACCGATTGTCGTTGCTCAAAATATTATCTCTTCTTACATGAATAGATAATTATTCAAGGCATGAATGGTTTTTAATAATAATATATATATTATGTTTAAAATCTTTTTGAATTTGTGACTGATACCTGTATTTTGGAGTAAGTATCTTTGAAAGTCTTTGTTAGTAAGAAATTAATATCTTTTCTCTCATATATGATTTGAATTGGCTTCAAATTTCATCTCAAATCAGTCAACCCAAATATATTAACCCATTGAAAGCTAACATAATTATAAGATAAGGACATAGGTTAATTAGCAAGAGTTAAGCCCCCATTTAATTCTCATTATAATTTGCAGAGTGACATGATATTACTTCTGGTAGACTGCAACCTTATGACACAATGAAATTTCTTAGGATTATATTGTAATCATTCATTTCATACTGTCAAGTGCTGTTCTATAAAATCTGGAAAGATTTTGATGATTTAATAGGGCTCATTGTTACAGCTTGTGAGAGAAGAAACGTCTTGTTCGACAGGGACCAATCCTGTTGAAAGAAACTAATCAGGGAGTCACAAAAATTATAGTTTCCAAAAGAAACCTGCATTTTCTTAAGTTTCAAATCACTCTATTAAAACTGAATTGTGTCATGCGCGTGAGAAGGAGGAAATCCTTTCATAAAATACATCTATAATTTGATCAGACACATTCTGAGTATTGCAGACTGAAGATTTCTTCCTGATTAGTAAATATATTTTGGGGGGGACAAGGGACGGAGGAGAAAACTCTCAGAATTCTGGGAAATTTTGGGGTTTTCTTCTCAAAAGCAGGAGAAAAAGTTATTGCTTCTTTGGGTAAATGCTAGGCTAGACTGCATAGTTTGGGTGCCCGAACCGTTCTCTAAAAAATTACTCAGGAAAATATCACACTCAGGATATGGGGCATAACAGTGAGCTATAAAATTGTTCAGTCGGGTGCCTTAAGCCTGTTGGATAATTTCTCTGAATAGCATTTTCATCCTTCATGCATTAGAAAATGTATTGTCCTTCCATAAGAAATAATGTTGCCTTGCATAGCAGCCTGGTAGAAATGGGATACAAAAGATTGTGGAGAGATGGTTTGTCAAGAGTTTCTCTTGAAATCCATAGTTGGATATGTTTTAAGATGCACAGCCCTCTGATACAAAGTGAATAAAAAGACTTACTTGAAGGGTATGCATTCACCATATATTATGTCCAGGAGTGAAATTCACTTACTTTCCCTACCAGTTCACAAATGTGCCCGCACTGCGCGCACGTGCCATCATCCGCCCATGCGCAAAGCCTTCTGCACTTACATGGAGGTTGAAAATCGTCTCAAAAAAGCGACATCATGACGTCCGCGCAGGTGGGTGGAGCCTTGCGTATCCGCTGTTACTGGTTCACCCAAGCCGGATAGAACTGGCTGAATTTCATCCCTGATTATGTCCCAAAGTTGGTTTTGAGACTAGCTGATTTAAAGATAGCAAGAAAATAACTACATTCTGTAGAATTGATTACATTATAAATTTTTCTGTGAATGGTACTGTTTCTGACTTTAAATATATGTTGGTGGCATGCAATTAAACGGCTCCATGGCTTTAAGGGACTTACGCCCCACTGCAACTGTTCCTATGGCTAAGGGACGGATTAACTTCCATCATATACCTGTCATTTATTTTGTGATTCTTGTATATTATTAGAGGTCTCTATCCTTGGTAACAAGCAATTCTTCCTTCTTATCCAGCATTGAGACCGAGTGGGCACAGGCAAGTCTTGACTCCATTCCCTAGTGAGTTTAGACTAGGAGCAGTGATCATTCCTTCCCAGAGGAAGGAAAGCAAGTGAGCAGGAAGATGATAGCAGCTTGTTGTCATTTACCTACCAACTTGGGTTGGTGAGTAACCAAAAAATAGTTCTGTTAAAAAAAAAAAAAAGCAGCCAGGTTGTCTATGATTCCTCTGGGGCAAGAGTGATAAAATCATCATAGATGGAGTTATGGAAAAGTGTTCCCCAAACTTGATACTCTCAATCAGAGAATCACAGCCTTCTCCTCGTTTGTGTGGGTATCTTCTTCTCCTTCTTCCTCTTCCTCATAAGGTAAAGGTAAAAGTTCCCGTCGCACATATGTGCTAGCTGTTCCCGACTCTAGAGGATGGTGCTTATCTCTGTTTCAAAGCCGAAGAGCCAGTGCTGTCTGAAGACGTCTCCGTGGTTATGTGGCCAGCATAAATGCCAAAGGCACATGGAACGCTGTTACCTTCCCACCAAAGGTGGTCCCTACTTTTCTACTTGCATTTTTTATGTGCTTTCAAACTGCTAGGCTGGCAGAAGCTGGGTTGGCAGAAGCTGGGACAAGTAACGGGAGCTCACCCCATTACGCGGCACTAGGGATTCAAACTGCTGAACTGCTGACCTTTTGATTGACAAGCTCAGCGTCCTAGCCACTGAGCCACCGCATCCCACTCCTCATAAGAATGTATATTTCAAAATTAAAGTTTCTCCAAAAAATTAACTTTCTCAAGAATGAAATGATATGTTTTAAGAATAATCTGTTATTATTATTTATATACTGTTTCCAATGTGCTTGGAAATTTACTAAGCATGTATTCTTGCCCTAATCAGCCTACAGTTTAAAATCCAACCCAAGGACAGTGGAAATAGGAAAGTAACAAGTGGTTTTTCTTGGTAATGCTTACTTAGGCTTACATGAATAGTCTGTGACCAAACAAGATTGAAACTAAAATTTCATTTATAAAATCGCAAGTATTGTCCACTCTTTAATGGAATGGGGATATTTATACTGATATCTGAACAGCAGGACCAACTATACAGAGAAAATTGATTGCATCCTGCCACATAATCTATTGGTTGTTTAGAGAATCTCTGACTCAGTTATTCCTTGAAATCTTCTATTATGTCTTGCTAAGAAAAGATTAAATTCAGTAAGAACTAGCCTAGAGGCTTTGGAAGATTGAAATTGCCAGGAAATGCAATTTTCAGACATTGAGACAAACATCCTTGATTTTGTCTACATTTACTTATTAACTCCATCCCACCCCCCAATATCTTCCACCCTGGGTTTTCCTTCTTTATTCTTTTAAGATTCCTTCTTCCTTATTAGCAAGAGAGTAGCAGACCAATAGTTACAGTATAAAGTACAATTTAAACTTTAAAAATCCCAGACATGAAAACAAAAACAGGTGAAGTAGTTCTGGGGAGGTCAGTCATAAATTAGAACACTTGCTAAGCAACTGACCATTAAGCAAGGACCACTTGTATTTGGTTTGCCTTAAGGGTTCAGAGCTGTATGGAATCTGGTTTCCTTTGACCCTTAGGAGGATTGCAAAAGGTCCAGATGGGGGAATCCTCATAGGGGAAACTAGGATCGTGACCACCTAGCCACACTCACCCAGTCACATGACTGCCAAGCCACTCCCACCCAGTCACATAACCCCCAAGCCACTCCTACCCAGTCACATGACCACTAAGGCACTCCCACCCAGTCACATGACCGCCAAGCCATGACCACCCAGTCACATGACCACCAAGCTATACCCACCAAATAGGCCATGCCCATAGAACCGGTAGTAAAAAAATTTGAAACCCACCACTGGGTTAAGTGGTCTGTGCCACGGTCCATGACCACAAAGGGAGGTCCATGGTGAAGAAAAGGTTGAGAACCACTGCCCTACAATGTTTGGATATCTTCAGCTTTTAGTTACAAAAAAAATGGCCATCATTTGCTTTAATAACTACCAAGAGAACTCTAAACAATTTTATTAGCAATAAACAATAACCTGAATATAATTCAATAGCTGGTTTAGACCATGAAAAATGCATGTAATTTGTTCTTGGTTTGCTTGATTTAAACATTATTTAAACATTAACAGAGCTTTTTCCACTGGAGGCATTATTTCTTCTCATTTCAAGACAAAAACTAGTTACAGAATGTACTCTACCTATCAAACATGGGAGTGACAACTGATAATTCTAGTAAAATCAAGTTAACCACCAGTCTTAGGCACATACTTTATTTTAGGAAGTCTCCATGTTTTCCATTCCACTGCCAAGCAATAAAACCAAACATTCTGTCTAGACTAAATTTGTGCAAATAAATGCCAAGGAGATCTATGCATGAATAAGAACACCAACCCTAAACACAACTTGGAGTGGTGGTTCAGTTGCATTCAGTAAACCCTTTCCACTGAAACTTCACTACTCTGTCACCTGAAGAGTTTACTAGCCTAACAAACTTTGTTGACAAGTAGCTATAGCTACTAAATGAAGCATTACATAGCAGTCAAGGTGTTACGTTCCGGCTGAAGAATGGAGGATGATTTCTAACAGCTCTTTATTCAATACTGCCTGTGAGGCAACTGTTGCTCCCTGGCTGACACAGCTCCTTTTATAGGGAAGCTGATCAGCCCACAACCAATCAGGAGAGAGTATTTTCCTGCTCCAATAGAGGACCAGACTGAGAACTTCAACTGACAACTATATACAATACATAACACAAGGTACATGAGACCCTGTATAAACAGAAAAGCGAGCATTTTTTGAGAATGTATTTAGGTTATTTAATCTTAAAAATGGAAATAGTTGGAGACTATGGGGAGGAGGGTGGTGAGTAACAAGTGCCTGTTACCATAATAAGCTCCATTACCTTAAAATAGGGGTAAAAATTATCTCTCGGGTTTCCAGCAGCATCCAGTTAAGTTTCAGGGTAACTGACAGAGAGAAAGCCTTGAAACATTACAGATTCATAGTATGTTGGACTTGAAGGAAATCTTTTGGACAGATGGAACAAGCCACAATGTCAGAATTATTTATTTATTTATTTATTTATTTATTTATTTATTTATTTATTGGTTCGATTTATATGCCACCTTTCTCCGGAGACTCAGGGCGGCTTACAATGCATTAAGCAATAGCCTTCATACTTTTGTATATACCTGTTTAGTAGGGCTTTCGGGGGGCCCTAAACAGGTGTATATTTTTTTATATACAAAGTCAGCTTATTGCCCCCACAATCCGGGTCCTCATTTTACCTACCTCGAAAGGATGGAAGGCTGAATCAACCTTGAGCCTGGTGAGATTTGAACTTGCAGTAATTGCAGGCAGCTGGTGTTACTTAACAGCACTTTAGTCTGCTGCACCACCAAGGCTCTTGGTGACATGTGCATTACTTGTATATTTGCAGTTTTGTATTTACCTCATGATGTCTGATGCAAGTGCAGACACTGCATGCTGGTGTTAGGATTCAATGCTTCGCCTACCCCAGCTGTAATCATTCATAGTTATAGTCATTGAGTTTCACATTCACATTTAGTTTAGTTTAGGAATCCTCTGCCAATAGTTCTCCTTTCAGACCTCCTTTGAAAAGCTCCAGTGAGGGAGAAGCCATCACTTACTGTACTTCCTCATTTATTTATATGATTTATAAAACCACCCATGTCACCTATATAAGCCATGGGTGGCTTACAAGATTTAAGCATACAAACCCACCAATCATATCCCCTAGCACTCAAAGATAAATACAGTACCTTTCGGAGTATAAGACACACTTCCCCCCCGCTAAAAGAGGGTGGAAATGTTGGTGCATCTTATAGACCGAATACAGCCATTTTTGGCCTTCTGAAGCCCCACCCCGTGTGTCCTGTTTTTGTTGTGAAAAATGGGCCCATTTTTTGCAAAAACAGGGCAAACAGAGGCTTTGGGAGGCCTGCAGAGTGCTCCTGGGGGCTAGGGAGGGCAAAAACGCCTGAATTTTTGTGAAAAACAGGCCCTTTTTTGCATAAACGGCACGTGCAGAGGCTTTGGGAGGCCTGCAGAATGCTCCTGGGGGCCGGGGAAGGCAAAACTTTTTTTTTCTTGATTACCTCTTCAAAATCTTGGTGCATCTTATACACCGGTGCGTCTTATAGTCCAAAAAATAGGGTAGTTGATCCCCACTTAAAGTTCATCTACCCCACACCCAAATGCCTGGGATGCCTTTATGAAAGGCTAAAGGGTTGGGGCCTTATGAGTCTCTGGTGGGGAGATGCTGTTCCACAAGAAAGACCCATTCTTTACATCTCTTCACAAGTGGAAGTTCCCCCTAATATTCAGCATGAATTATCTTTTAATTTCAACCTGTTCATTCTCCTAACACAAAGCAAGTTTGCATGTTTTCCACATAACAAGCTTTTAGATATTAGTAGCATATCTTACTTGGTCTTCCCATTGGCCAGATAAATATACTGAGCAACTTTAACCATTTCTTAGTAAACTTCATTTCCGGTTCTGTTTCATCCTGGTATTCTCCCCTAAACCCAAACTTCTCCATACGCTTCTTGAAAGTTAGTCTCCAGAATCAGATAGTAATTCTCCAAATGCGATCTAGTCAATTCACTGTATGAGATTACTATATAATATTTGTATTAATGAAGTTTGAATTGGCCTTTTTAACAGCTTTAATGTCACTCCTTGCTCATGTCCACTTAGTACTTCACTAAAGACCATTAATCCTTCTAACATGTACCTTTGACAAGATTGTTTTCCCCATCATATACCTAGGCATTTAATTTTTTTCTACTTAGTACTGGATCTTATTATTGGACCTTGCTGAAGATCACCCTGTTGGATTTGGCCCTATGATCAAGCTAGCTGAGGTAATTTTGAATCATGATTTTTGTCCTCTAAAGTAGGGGTTCTCAATTTTGCTCATGGGCCCTTTTGGGCCACATTTACCACCTCATATGACCTTCCTCTCATAGTTGCTGTTAACTGGAAAAAGGTACTTTATCTGCACTGTTTATTAATGTCAGCTATTTCATATAAAGACAAAGTATTTGTGAGAATTAGGAGAAATTACCTAGCATTTACATTTAAGCAACCCCCTAAGAAACCTGCCATGGCCCCTTAAAACTATAGCAGAGCCCAGATAAGAACCACTGCTTTAAAGCAGGAGTCCCCAACCCCTGGTCCATGGACTGGCACTGGTCCACAGAATGCCAGCAAGTGGGCCATGGAAAAAAGTGAAACCTCATCCATGAGATGCAGACAACATGCAAAACCACACCCTCTCTGGTCCATAGAAAAAACTCTCTCCATACAACCGGTCCTTGTGCCCAAAATGTTGGGGGCCGCTGCTTTAAAGTATTAACCAGGTCTATTAGATTGATGTCATCTATAAACCTAGTTCTGTAAGTATCCTTTCCATTGCCATCTCTTGGGTCATTTACAAACATATTGAGCAGCCCAAGACTGAGGATAAAGATTTGAGAAATTGGCATTGTTGTTCACGTCGATACAAAATTATATGTGAATATCAATAAACATGGTTATTCAACTAGTGGCAAATCCACTAAACTACATTACTTGCTAGATCCATTTATCATTTTGCCACAAGGATATCATGAGAAGTCTTGTCAAACATACTTTACTGAAATCAAGATACATTTTATCCACAGCATTTCCTTGGTATACCAAACTAATCTCAATATCTTTCCCTCTCACCCCTCCCTTCTCTCATAAAAAATGACAAGATAAGGTTGATACAACATGCTTTTGAGAAACCATACTGGCTCTTGGTATGAAGGCTTGGTATGAGTTTATTTCGAATTTGCAAATAAAACAGGAAGATGGCTGGCCTATAGATTGAAAAAAGACAGAGATAAAAGAATGATATACCAACTTAGAGATTCAAATGGGGAAATCCATTATAGCAGGAAAGAGAAAAAAGAAATCATCCAGACATTCTATGCCAATTTATACAAACAAGAAGAAGTAGAAGTAGAAAAGATAAAACAATATATACAAAGATCGGATATGCCTCACATCACAGACGAACAAAGAGAAATGTTAAATAGACCGATAACTATGTTGGAATTGGATACAGCACTGAAAAAACTAAAAAAATAACAAAACTCCGGGACCTGATGGGCTACCGGGGGAATTATATAAGACAGTGCAAGAAACAATAGGAGAGATCATGTTGGAGGTATATAACGAGGCCTTAGAGAAGGCAAAAATCCCACGGACATGTACGGAAGCAATAATTACCATCATACCTAGTAAATATCTTTACTAAACATAGATTACAAAGTGTTCGCCATAATTATAGCGGAAAGACTTTAAAAAGTACTGAACAACTACATTCATTTGGACCAAATTGGATTCCTACCGGGCCACCAAATTAAGAACAATATGAGAGTGATAATAAATGCACTTGAATATTATGAAGCCCACCTAGAGAAACAATCTGCGCTGGTTTTCCTTGATGCCCAAAAAGCATTCGACAATTTAAATTGGAAATTCCTAAAAGAACAGTTAAAGAGTATGCAATTTGGACCAAATCTGGAAAATATTATAGGAGAAATCTACACAAAACAAACAGCGAAGGTAATTTTGAATGATTTGAATATGACAGACCAAGTTTACATAACAAAAGGGGTCAGACAAGGCTGTCCACTTTCCCCTTTACTGTATATCCTATCTTTGGAGATCTTGTTAAAAAAAATTAGCAAGGACCAAGAAATTAAAGGACTAAAAATGAGACGAGAAGAATACAAGACCCAGGCTTTTGCCGACGATCTTGTACTTATAACAGAAGAACCGCTAGAAGTAGTACCAAAACTCCTTAAGAAAATAGAAGATTATGGAGAGGTGGCTGGTTTAAAGATAAATAGAAATAAATCAAAATTACTAGTTAAAAATCTGATAAAAACTCAGGAGATAGAATTGGAGAATAGTATACAAATTCAAGTGACTAATAAAATTAAATATTTAAGTATTTGGCTGTCACCAAGAACCTCCTCTATAAAAGAAAATAATTATGACAAACTAATAACACAGATAAAAAAAGACCTGGACAATTGGAAAAACTTACAAATCTCATTTATGGGAAGAATCTCCACTATCAAAATGAATACACTACCAAAACTGTTGTACCTGTTCCAGATTGCAACAATTAAATTAGAAAAAAACTTTTTTGTGAGCTTAAACAAGATCATTTCTAAATTTATATGGCAGGGGAAACGTCCACAAATAAAATTAAAATTACTCCAGGACTCCAAGGAAAGAGGAGGAACAGCACTCCCGGATTGGGAACTTTATTACCAAGCGGCAGGACTAGTATGGGTTAAAGATTGGATGGAGTTGAATAACAGCAGAATATTATCTATTGAAGGCCATGACTTACAAATGGACTGGCATTCCTTTTTATGGGTTGAAAAGTATAAGTCACATACTTATTTTAAAAGATATACACTTAGAAATGCTTTATTACTAACTTGGTTAAAAATTAAAAAACAACAATATACAAAAATCCCGATTTGGTTTTCACCTTCAGAAGCCCTAAAACACCCAAACCTTACAGAACCCAAAAATATAATTAGATATAAAGACCTAATTGACCATCAAGGAAAACTGAAATCCAAACAACAACTGGAAACAGAGTTAAATAGAGAAATCGATTGGTGGACCTTCTCACAGATACAATCAAAACATAAGGAATACATAAAAACGTATGAAATATGTAAAGAAAAACAGGAACTAGATAAAATTATATTAGATTCTGGAGAGAAATTTATTAGTAAAATTTTCAAATTTATGTTGAGATATAAGATGGAGGAGGAAATAGTTAAAAATACGATGATTAAATGGATGCAAAACTTTAAATAACAGAATTGGAGAGATGGGAAGAATTCTGGCAAATGAACACAAAAACAACATTGGCGGTGGCATACAAGGAGAACCAGCTAAAGATGTTTTACAGGTGGCATATGTCACCTACAAGATTGGCCAAAATAAACCCGAAAAATAGCTCGGTGTGTTGGGAATGCAAGAATCCACAAGGCACCTTTTACCACCTATGGTGGACATGCCCGGCGGCTAAGAAATTTTGGTCCATTATTAAGAAATGGCTAGAACAAATCACCAAACTACAAATAGATAAGAAACCCGAAACCTTTCTGTTAGGAATTTTTACAAAAACCTACCCCAAAGAAATAAAATACTTGTTAATACATATTTTAACGGCAGCAAGCATAATATATGCCAAAAATTGGAAATCAGAAAAAAACCCAACGGAAAAAGAAATAATAGATAAAATTACACAATGTGCTGAAATGGACAGGTTGACAAAAGAGCTAAAGGAAAACGAAGACACTGAATTTTATAAAGTCTGGAATAAATGGTATCAATGGCGTATGGCTACTATGGAAGAAATATAACTAGAAGACAGATAGAAGTACAAGTGTGCTTATAAATACTTCCTTATGGGCGAATAAACCTACAGAGAGAAACTCAGAAAGTGAAGATATAAGCTAAACATATAATACACAGATTATTAAAGCAGAAGTCTTAGAGAGCAGAAGAGAGGAGAGGGAAAAAAGGCAATAAGAAACTATTAAGTTAAGATGTAAGGGAATAAGTATAACTGTATTACTTGAAAGACCATTACGAAACAAATGCTTCAAATGATTGATTACTTATAATTGTTTATTGTATAATGTATTTTTATGTTTTTGTTATATGTGCTTTATGTGCTTTATATCTGTTTTAATAAAGTTTATAAATTAAAAAGAAAGAAAGAAAACAACCAAGATAGAGAGCACCAAGGACCCCTCATTTCAACTCTAAATTACAAATATTCTCTTTTATTGGCTCTGGATAATAATAGCACTGTGAGCATTAAAAGTGCTTGCAAATATGTCTGTAGAAGACTGTTCAATTATCTTGTCCCGTATGGATGATAAACAAAATGTTTTATTTAGTTCTAAATTTCCTGAGTGCACCTTCTTCTCCTTTTGAAATACCAGGAGTCTTCAAAGATTATTATAAATGGTTCTGAGAGTTTCAATACAGTAGGATGCAGGTTGGTCCTGAAAACTGATATTTATTTAAAGAAACAAAAAGGGCAGTGTCACTATACCTTCTTCAGTTCTGAAATGTATACTTCTCCTTTCTTCTGTCATGCTGGAAATCATGTTTTGATAGCTGATGGATACAAATAAGTTATTCCACCTCTTTTCTATTGCCTATCATTACTTCTCCACATTTCTTAAATGGCAGACCAACAGTCTCCTTGACTCTACTGCCCTTCTTATTATATTTGCATTCCTCACCAACCACATCTCATTCAGAGCTTTAGCCTTCCTGACTCCGTCTGTCAAATCATGCCAGGCATGTCAATAAATCTCAGCTCCCAGACCCTCAACCCTATATTCAGGAACATACTTCCAGCAGGAGCTCACATACATGCCATGACCAGTTTAATCATCTTTTCCCTTTTCTTTCTTCACCAAAGTCAGTTTGGTAGACCAAGTAAATTCACAGAAATAAAACCTTTATATACTGCATATCTGTTCTAGGGTTTAAATTCTAGGTCTTTTCCAGTCAATGGAAATTTGACCATCATGCTACCGTTCTTGTTTATATTATTCCTTAACCAATGATTTGGTACTGGAAAAATGTTTTTCAAATGCCAGTAAGTCAGATGGAGATGATTAAGACAGCAAGGAAATGCATTAAATGATTGTACCCATGCAACATCCTCCCCTTTAAAATAATGCTATGCCCAGCCTGAAAATTACTGGTATTTGGTGACATTGAGGGCAACACTGAGTAGGCTAATCTCTTGTGACTTCCTCTACTCAGTTAAGAGGTGGTAGAAGTTTAGCTTTGGCAATAATAGGGTAGGGTAGGGTAGGGTAGAGTAGGGTAGGCTAGGGTAGGGTAGGGTAGGGTAGGGTAGGCTAGGCTAGGCTAGGCTAGGCTAGGCTAGGCTAGGCTAGGCTAGGCTAGGATAGGATAGGATAGGATAGGATAGGGTAGGATAGGATAGGATAGGATAAGAGCTGGAAGGGACCTTGGAGGTCTTCTAGTCCAGCCCCCTGCTCAAGCCGGAGAGGCCAAAGGAAAGTACAAATTGCCTTTATTTCTCTTTATGTTTGATTCAGGAGTTGCACTCACAGTCTGACAGAACATTATCAAGTTGAAGTGGAACCCTGGCAAAGAAGAGATTGTCAATGGAAAGTTCCTGAATGTGGACACATGGCAAAGTGTGGACTTTCCCAAGGGTTGTGTAAATTCTCAGCCTATTCTTGCCAATTTGGGCTTCTACTTCCTCAGAAAGTACAAGTAGGTCTTTTAGGAAAGCTCCTAGATTCATGATGTTATTAGAAACTATTACCAACTGCTGAAGTCCACCTTACCTGTATTGGATACCTCATTTTTGCTTTACTGTAAATGTGATTTATGTTAGGCTCCTTTTTGAGTATGGTCCAGAAGCTGCAGTCTGTGCGAATACAGCTGCCAATTGGAGACACTGGGCTCTTGGTTATACACACAGTACACCAATGATGAAACAACCCACTGGTTGGCAAGGTTCAAGGTTTTGCTCTTGGAACTTTCTGCCTTACAGTGTAAAAGGTTTACCTTACCTTACCTTACCAGTGTAAAACCTTACACTGCCATAACTGAGGTTATTTGGCAGGTCACTTCTGGGTATATGGTTTCGAGTGGTCATTAAGATGATCAGAGGATGCGGTTTTTGGGTTTTTTTTGTGTGTGATACAATTTTCAGACTCTTGTTTGGTCCTTACTTGTCCCCTGATATATCTAAATGCCCCCTACGGTGTGTATAAGAGATCTATCCAGGTTTTCCTAGGTAAGTGATATGTGAAAGTAAATTGCAAATGCTTCCTCCTTTTTATAACATTTTACTTTGCAAGAAACTATTTTGACTGCCGTAATTTAATGTTAGGTTTTTAACATAATGATGTGCAACCAATCAAATATTAGATAATGATGTACATGATGTATAGAAATGATATACAACTAATTAAAAATGAGATAATATTCACTTTTCCTAACACAAAATAAAATTGGTATTCTTTAGTATATAAAGCTGTACGATCTATACATGTTTATGTAAAAAGAAGACTCACTATATTCAATAGTTTTAATCTCAAACCAAGTAAAGATTGTAGCCTAAAGAAATCTATCTAGACTAGATTTTATAAGGAAAATGGATCCTTGACAAGGAAAAGGGACATAAAACTACTGACCCCTGACATACAAAAGCAGCTTACCTCTGCCCTTTACAAAATACCAAAACTTGCACAACATTTTTCAAACTATACTGAGGTTCACTAATCACTGAAACCTTACATGAAGAGCCAGGGCCAGAGAGAGTGCATTTATAAACTTGAATTAATAATTGACTGTGGGATTGGTCTGTCATCCAAAACAAATTAAAAATGCATTATCGAATGTGGATTCTCTGCCAATCTAAAAAAGGCCAATAGATAAATTGAATACTAACAAACGTTTCATATGGCAAAAAGATATATTTATGAAGAGTAATCATAAGTGTAGGGAGAAAAACAGGAAAGAAGATAAAAGCAAAAAAAATGGTAACTAACAAATAAGTTGCATAAAATAATATGGTATGATATTACAACCGAGTTTTAAAAAATAAGATGGTGGGGAAGGGATGAATTCAACCTATTAAAAATTCCAATTTACAACATTATCATTATTATAACAATTCTACAGCTATTGTAATTTCATAAATCATTTGTAAATAATCTTTTATATTTGTAGAATTCTACATTTCATAAAAATTATAGGTACTTGGGAATCCCATATTATATATAATATATACTATATATAATATATACCAAGAATGAGGACATACTCTTTAAATTGTTAATATGGTGAAGAGAACCAGAGATCTCATATCAGAGATATCAGCAAAAAAATAGGGTGGTGATATTTATTTATTTATTAGTTGTTAGGCTTATATTACATCTCTTCTCAAGGAGCTCAAGATAGATTGCATGGTCTGTCATTTTATCTCCACAATAACCCTAACTCTGTGAGGTGGGCTGACTAAGAGGGAGAATGACTGTCCCAAAGTCATCCCATGAACTCTTGTGGCTAAGGGTGGACTTGATCCTGGGACTCACCAGTCCTAACCCAACATCTAAAGCAGGGGTCTCCACACCTGACAACTTTAAGACTTGTGGACTTGAACTGCCAGAATTCCAGCCAGCTGAGGAATTCTGGGAGTTCAAGTCCACAAGTCTTAAAGTTGCCAAGTCTGGAGACCTCTGATCTAAAGCACTGCCTCACCATATCAAGGGGAGAGGGGTTTAAGAGGTAGAACAAATGCTTTTGCAATACCAGTATTGTCCTGAAAGATCCATTTTATATACCGTATCTGGAAAACTGAACATTTCAAGAGCTTAAATGATTCATTGTGAGAATGTAAAAATAACTAAGTAAATAAGTTTCTTTTCCACATTTGCTCTGCTCTATTCCTATGTAAGACATTGAACTGAACTATAAGCATCTTGGACTTATCTTCTCATAGTAGCCACTGATAGGACCAGAAGAGTTCACTCCTACTGTACCAATTTAGAAGGAAGCTTCACTGAATACAGTGGAACATCTCCAGAGTTAAGTGTGCACAAAACTAAAACTAAAATAAAAGATGGCATTCTGTGAATGCTTCCAGTAAAATGCAATTAACAGTTATCCAAATCTTGTTAATGTCTCAGTACATCTGTCATTCCTTTATTATATATAGTCCTTGACTTACAACAATTCATTTAGTGAGTGTTCAAAGTTACAACGGCATTGAAAAAAATGACATATGATCATTTTTCACATTTATGACCATTGCAGCATCTCCATGGTCATGCAAACAACATTCAGATTTATGACCATCATCCCCATGGTCACATGATCAAAATTCAGATGCTTGGGAATTGATTCATATTTATGACAGCTGCAGTATCCTGGGTACATGTGATCACCTTTTGTAATCTTCTGGCAAGCAAAGCCAATGGGAAGCCAGATTCGCTTAACAACTGGGTCACTAATTTAACAACTGCAGTGATTCACTTAACAACTGTGACAAGGTAGGTCATAAAATGGGGCAAAATTCACTTAACAAATGTCTCACTTAGAAACAAAAATTTGGAGCTCAACTATGGTCGTAAGTCGAGGACTATCTGTACTAGTCTTACATGATTTTGATCAGTAAAAGTATCCTTTAAAAGTAGCCTAATGTTTTAAAGCATGTTAGATAGCACAAAGATGTGGCAGAGATGAACATGAAAAGTTCTATCCATAGGACTTGGTTGGAACTCCATTTCATAGTTAGGTTAAAATGAAATCTGGATGCAACTAAGGCAAAGGATTCTTTATTCCAGGTTGCAAATGTTTACATTTATCTGTAATAGATAGAGAGGAATGACTAAATAAACATGAACAAAATTGTCATTTTAACTGTTAATGTTGTAATTGTTCCAAAGACAGAGACACAGAACCCAGAAGGTTCCTAAAATACAAAATAATAATAATAATAATAATAATAATAATAATAATAATAATAATAATAATAATAATAATAATAATTTTTTAAAAATCAGAATTTGCAATCCAGCCCTTAGATTGGTTTCTGAATCTTTCTCTTGGACCATGTTGAGCACATAGCACATTTCAATATTTATGACAGATTGCTCTGGTATCAGATCATATACCAAAAAAACAATTCATGTCTGCTACTATTTACAGGTTGTATTAAAAAAAAAAAAACATATCCAAAATCTCTTAAACAAGAGGAAAAGTTTCAAAGCCAAGTATTCGGAAGATCAAAGGGTCCATTTTTTGCGCAATTTGCTTCCATGTATTACAGTACACATCTACTGATAGGTAATACACTCCCTACATTCCTTTTGAAATGAGAAGAAAGCTTTTAGCTTTCATACTTTCTTTTAATTATTAGCACTGCTTTCCAAGCTTTAGTTTGGTGTTTGTTTTTTAAATAAAGAAGGTATTTCCTGCCCCTCCAAAAACAGCGGGAAACAGTTTCTTTAGTGCTTCCTTCCACCCCTCCCTTAAGATTTGCTTATTACTAGTCTGATCCCAGATAAACCTTTTAGATATTTTTTTTTCTTATTGTAACATAATAAGGCTGCCATTATTATCTGCATATAATAGATACTTTGGTCCCTTCTGAAATCAACTGTTGTTTTCCAGCTGTTCTACTTAACTCTGTTTTGCTGAAAATATATTTCATATTTATTTTAAAAAACAATTGATTAAGAAGGGGGGGGTTGAAAATGATGTACCATTTCTAAATAGATTTGCTAAGGTAGAAGATATTTATTTTATTTATTTATTTCTTCAACTTGTATGCCGCCTTTCTCCGAAGACTCAAGGCGGCTTACAATGCATTTAAAAACCATATATAAAACATTAAAAGCTAAACCACTAAAAACAATTAAAACCCATTCACACCATTCATGGCCGGATCTCGCCAAATCGCAAGAGCGAGATCAATGGCCCCAGGCCTGCCGGAAGAGCCAGGTCTTCATGGCTTTTCGGATGGCCAATAGGGTGGGGATGGTCCGGACCTCAGGAGGTAACTGGTTCCAGAGAGCTGGGGCAGCCATAGAAAAGGCCCTCCCCCGCGGGCCCGCCAGCCAGCATTGTTTAGCTGACGGGACCCTGAGGAGACCAACTCTGTGGGATCTTACCGATCGCTGGGAGCTATGCGGTAGAAGGCGATACCCTGGCCCTGGCCATCCATTCTTTATCCTTTCTGAAAATTAGATGCATATATTCAACAGAGAATTTCTGATCTTTTACAGCACCATCATACTATTGCTTTATTAATTCATGGTCATGTCTTATAAAAGTTGAATATGTGTGGGGGTGTGGGGGTGGGTTTAAATATATATATGTAGCAACTTATGCTGATTATCCACTTCCGAGGTCAGTAAAATGAGGACCCAGATTGTTGGAGGCAATATGCTGACTCTGTAAACCACTTAGAGAGGGCTGTAAAGTACTGTGAAGTGGTATATAAGTCTAAGTGCTATTGCTATTGCTATGAGTTCTGTAAACAAATATTTACTGTAAAGGTTCCAAATCTATAGATTTATACCATTACAGACCTATATCCAGTGGTGGGATTCAGCCAGTTCACACCACTTCGGGAGAACCGGTTGTTAACTTTCTGAGCAGTTTGGCAAACTGGTTGTTGGAAGAAATCATTAGGGCAGAGAACTGGTTGTTAAATTACTTGAATCCCACCACTGCTTATATCCATTATATATGCAAGGTCTTTTGAAATCTTGCCTAACTTTTTCTCACTACTGAAGACCTTCCTTCCTGAAAACTGCATTTGGAGAAGAAAGAAAATTAACATCATTTTGTGTAATATTGAATTCAAGTGTCAATTGCTGACAGAATGGAGCCATGGGGGGTGGGGAAGCAGGGGGGAGGGTTTCTATATGATAAGCTGCAAAGTTGACAGGAGTATAGAAACATTTGTAAAGAGGAGAATACCTTCCTACAGGCAAAGATATTAAGTTTTCATCTTTTGGAATATTTGGAAAGAAAAATGGAAGGGGGTGGGCAGACTGAATGACATACAGGAGGAAGACCTAGTCAAAGTAGCCAGAAATATCTTAGAAAATTAAAATACATTGTAAGTAATTCTACATGTTTGTTAATAACAGTCCCTAACATGGCAAGTGTGGTTTAAAAAATAAAATGAAGCTATGCTATTATTCTAAATCCTGCCTATTTAATCTCTATTATGACTAAAACTAGAGCTATTTGCATTTTAACTTGAACTGATGTGGAAGGGTCTAAGCATGACCTTAATCTTGTTGTATTTCAGATCAAAGTATCAAAATATGCGATGTTTAAAATGCATTTTCCGTATCTTAGATAGACGTTCTACTTTCTAGCAAAGGTGCAATGAGGACATTCACCAATTTTGTGAAGTTACTTCATAAGTCATACTTCTTTTTGGCTTTGAATCCGTATAATTGGACAAGATGGCTTGGTGGTCACATTGTTTCTGCAATTTATGAAAATATAAGCACAGCTGATGGAAGGCACACAATTGACTAACTATCATCATTCATCATCATTTTAGCCATTATCTATCCACTGCAGGATGAAGGCCTCTTCTGCATGTTTCCAACCAATATGGTTTTCAGTTTTCCTTTGCCAGCTGGGCCCACAATACTTGCTGAGTATTGTGGGCCCAACTGGCTCTCATCTTGTTTTAGATCTCTTTTGTGGATGCCTTTTATCAAGTGGTATGCATTCTAATTGACTAACATAAACAGAGGAAAAGAACAAAAATCTCACCAAAGCAGTTGACATTTACCTTTAGATCCAACAAGGATCTGCCTGTGAATTTATTAACACACATTAAGAACAATCGTAGAATGAAATTTTTAAAAGTGGATAATGCAGATAAACAATATTGACAGAAATTTGGAAAACGATCTTGTTTAATGGGTGGGACTGGAGTTTAGAAGTGGAGAATTTGAATGAAGAATGAGGAGAGAAATTAATCAGCCTCATTCCAGCTGCTTTTCTGTTCTCGTCTGAAAATTTCATGGTTGCTTTTCACTTTGGGCGGAGAGGGAATCTACTGGGGAAAGGAGATATACAGTTTTATGTCACGTCTGGTTTAGCTCTGAAAATAAAACAGTTGCTAAAAAGTTTCTGTGGTTATTTGAATTCCACAGAAATGTTGGACAAAGTCCTCCTGGCTCTCAGAAGCAGGGGGAAAAAAAGTGAAGTGAAGTATTTCCTGTACCATTGATATATTACTGCCCTACTTTATTTGCACCAGCACAATTTGAACTGATGTCCCAATACATACCTTCATTTTGCTGTCTGTCAAAATAACATTATATAACTCCATGCTATATGATCAGAGGATACAGGAGATTATACTGTTATTCTGTATCCTGGGTAACAGCCCTGTATTGTATATTTAACACCAATATAATTTTTGTATTGTTATTTTTTGAGTTTGGTGGATGTATTGCATCCAAGGTTGGCAACAAGGTCCTCTAAGCTTCAGGAAATGTCCTGTACCCCAAGAGGCACTCTTCCGGCAACCAACTGAAATAGTCACACAAGATTGCAAAATCATGCCAGCTTTCTGAGATATCATATGAGATTAGCAAAATTCTCATAAATACAGAAATCTCACAAGATGTTGGCATTCCATGAGCCCTCACAAGAATTTTAGGGTTTTATTATTATTTTTTAACTTCAGATCATAATCTGAATTTGCATAATGGGGCTTGGGCTACCAATATTGCCATTCGGTGAGAGAATGGATCAGTTGACAAATATATTGTTGAGGTCAGTCATGAAACAGATTCTGTAATCAGGATCCTGCTGAGGTATTTTTTTATTTTTTTATTTTTTTATTTTTTGATTTGTATACCGCCCTACTCCCGAAGGACTCAGGGCGGTGAACAGCCAAGCAATAAAATACATAAATACACAAAATTTAAAACCAGATAAAATCAAATTAAATCATTTTGGCCCAGACAGATTAAAACACCCCAATAATTTAAAAACAGATTAAAATTTACATATTAAAAGAGGGAGGAGATTAGGCCAAGCCCGCTTGATGGAATAAAAAAGTCTTCACAGTGCGGCGGAAGGTGCGCAGATCTGGAATCCTCCGTATCTCTGGGGGGAGCTCATTCCAGACGGTAGGTGCCCCCACAGAGAAGGCTCTCCCCCTAGGGGTCGCCAGCCGACACTGTTTGGCTGACGGCACCCGGAGGAGTCCCTCTCTATGAGAGCGTACTGGCCGGTGGGAGGCTATTGGTGGTAGTAGGCGGTCCCGTAGATAACCAGGTCCTAAGCCATGGAGCGCTTTGAAGGTGGTAACCAAAACCTTGAAGCGCACCCGGAAGACCACCGGGAGCCAGTGCAGCTCGCGCAGGAGAGGTGTCACATGGGAGTGCCATGACGCTCCCATTACCACCCGCGCGGCCGCACTCTGCACCAGTTGGAGCCTCCGGGTGCTCCTCAAGGGGAGCCCCATGTAGAGAGCATTACAATAGTCCAGGCGGGAGGTGACGAGGGCATGAGTGACCGTGTGTAACGAGTCCCGATCCAGAAAGGGACGCAACTGGCGAATCAGGCGAACCTGATAAAAAATCCTCCCGGTCACGGCCGTCAGGTGCTCTTCTAAAGACAGCCGTGAATCCAGGAGGACGCCCAAGTTGCGAGCCCTCTCCGTGGGGGCCAGTGATTCACCCCCAATAGTCAGTGATGGCGTCAACTGACTATATCGGGACGTCGGAAACCACAGCCACTCAGTCTTGGATGGGTTGAGCCTGAGCCTGTTCCTCCCCATCCAGATCCGTACGGCCTCCAGGCACCGGGACATCACTTCAAGGGCATCGTTGGGGTGATCCGGGGTGGAGATGTACAGCTGGGTGTCGTCAGCGTACTGATGGTACTCCACCCCGAAACCACGGATGATCTTGCCCAGCGGCTTCACATAAATGTTGAACAGGAGAGGCGAAAGGACCGACCCCTGCGGCACCCCACATATGAGGGGCCTCGGGGTCGACCTCTGTCCCCCTGTCAACACAGACTGCGACCGGTCAGAGAGAAAGGAGGAGAACCACCGCAACACAGTGCCTCCCACCCCTAACTCTTCTAACCGGTGCAGCATGATACCATGGTCGATGGTATCAAAAGCCGCTGAGAGATCTAACAGGACCAGGACAGAGGAGCACCCCCTGTCCCGAGCCCTCCAGAGATCATCAACCAACGTGACCAATGCCGTTTCCGTGCTGTACCCGGGCCTGAAGCCCGACTGGAATGGATCCAGATACATCGTTTCATCCAGGTGCTGGGGGAGCTGTTGCGCGACCACACTCTCAACAACCTTCGCCACAAAACGAAGGTTGGAGACCGGACGATAATTTACCAACATTGCCGGGTCCAGGGAAGGCTTCTTGAGGAGAGGCCTCACCACCGCCTCTTTCAAGGCGGCAGGAAAGACACCCTCACCCAACGAAGCATTTATAATCCCCTGGAACCAGCCTCGTGTCACCTCCCGAGAAGCCAGCACTAACCAGGAGGGACACGGGTCCAATAAACAAGTGGTCGCGTTCAGTCTACCCAGAATCCTGTCCACGTCCTCAGGGGTCACAGGATCAAACTCATCCCAGATAACATTCTCAAGACCTGCCCCAGTCCCTCCCCCTGAGACTACCCAGTCAGAGTCCAGATCTTCCCGAATCTGAGTGATTTTGTCATACAGATATTGAACAAAATCCTTGGCTCTAACCTCCAAGGGGTCCTCCCACGCTTCCTGGTGGAGCAGGGAGCGGGTTACCCTAAACAGGGTGGCCGGGCGATTATCTGATGACGCAATAAGAGCAGCAAAATAACTACATTTCGTTGCTTTTATTGCCACTAGGTAATTCCTAATATGAGATCTTACCAGTGTCCGGTCAGATTCAGAGCGACTGGCCCTCCAACTACTCTCTAGGCGTCTTTTCCGGCGCTTCAACTCCCTCAGCTCCTCAGTAAACCAAGGAGCTAAATGAGATCGGCGCCGGGTCAGAGGCCGCAAAGGCACGACCCGGTCCAGAGCTCCAGTGGCCGCCCTATCCCAGGCGGCCACTAGGTCTCCAGTTGAGGCATGTGCCAGAGCCTCAGGGAATGGCCCAAGCTCCATCTGGAACCTATCAGGTTCCATCAGGCGCCTGGGGCGGAACCATCTTACCGGCTCCGCCTCCCTGCGGCAGGGTGTAGCGGTTCGAAGGTCGAGACGAAGGAGAGAGTGATCAGATCATGACAAGGGCTCGGTGACTATATCCCCTATCTCGAGATCACTCAACCACTGTCCAGAGACAAAAACCAAATCCCCCCGTGTGGGTAGGGCCATGAATTAACTGGGTCAGGTCCATAGCTGTCATGGAAGCCATGAACTCCCGAGCCACCTCAGACGCCTTGCCCACGGACGGTAGGTTGAAATCCCCCATGACCATAAGCCTGGGGATATCAACCGCCACCGCGGCGATGACGTTGAGTAGCTCGGGCAGGGCTGCTGCCACGTGGCAGGGAGCCAGGTACGTGATCAGCAAACCCATCTGAACCCCGTGGCCCCATTTCACAAGGAGGGATTCACAGCCGGTCGTCTGAGGGACAGTGGCCTCCCTCGGTTTCAGACCTTCCTTAATGATAACCGCTACCCCCCCGCCCCTCCCCTGTGACCTCGGCTGATGGAAAGCAAGGAAACCTGGAGGGCACATTTCAATGAGGGGAACCCCCCCCTCCGGGCCCAACCAGGTCTCCGTAACACCTGCCAGGTCTGCATCCCCCTCCTGAATAAGATCACAAATGAGGGGGGCTTTATTTACTACGGACTTGGCATTGCACAGCATCAGCCGAAGGCCCGGGCCCTGAGGGTCTATGCAACCTGGGAAACGGGTGGAGCTTTGGGGGCCGGAGCACGCCATTGCTCGTAAACAGCAAGTGCGCGCTCCCCTAACATGATATGGCCCCCTGCTCCCGCCATATCTACCTCTCCCACCCACAGTATTGATATTCAAAACACTATCCGGATGAGCTCTAACCCCCCCTCGATCCCGGGCCCACCCCCCCCCACCGTGCTTTGCGGCCAGACCCGACCCCGACCCTCCCCCTTGTGGGTTTTCCCCCAAACCCACAACCTGAGTTCTAATTTGACCCTCCCCCTCCCTGAGACCTCTTAAAAATTTAACTAAAAAATTTGATAAAAAAGCCCTCAACCCTCTAGTTTTCACATGCCACCTCTCTGGGTCCCAAAGCCCGTCATTGAGGTGGGCCCTCGATAACGATGAGGGCCACATCTGCGAGAGGGGGGAATCTCGCAGCGCAAGAAGATCCGCAGTCGTGTACATCTCCAAGATACAGTGATGGAGGCACGGAGCTCAAACAGGGGACTTCACAAAAGATGTAACACAGCATTTGTTCATTAATGTACTATTGGTATCTCTACTGTCCTCCCACGACAGTAGGAGGGTCCTGATTATCTCATCCAATGGGAACGGCCTCTGGCCTGCCCTCTCACGGCAGGGCCCCCAAGGGGCCGTAGATCGAAAAAAACTTCTCCGACAGACGAGACTCATGATGTAATAAAGGACCCCTCAACAGTTGCATTAATTGGCTGACCCATGGTCAGAGGAAGAGTTTATCAGTCTATCAGTCAGTCAGTGAGTCACTTCAGGGGCAAAGATGGGAAATCCTTGGCATAGTCTTATACTCAAGATCACATCCGAGTAAGTCCCGATGAAAAAGGGGGGGGGAAGAAAGGAGGGGGAAGAAGGGAAAAGGGGAAGAAAGGGGGGGAGAGAGAGGACTCACTCAGGGCAAATAATGAGCCCATTTAGGCAGACACAGTACCCAGGAGGGGGAGGAAAAAGGGCTGGTATCCATACGAGGGAAAACCCTCTGTCACCCACCAGCCCTATTTTCCTCAGTTCTTCCAGACCCCAGCCTCCATTAAATGTCACAGGAGGCCTCCAGGTCCTCTGCAGCCACCAGGATATTCCGACGGGGGGTCTCTCTTCTCCAATCCCAAGACCCGTTTATACTCCTCTCAGTTTCTGAGTGGGTTAGGTGGAAATTCAACGGGCTGCCACCACTCGCTGCCCCAAAGCCATTCTTCCTCCTTCATCTTCTCTGCCAATGCCTCTGGGCTTATCCAGGGGCGAGGGAAGGCTTAAAAAACCCTCGCCCAAGCTCCACTGACTGAGCCCGCCGCCGCGATGATAAGCCACCATATCTCCGCTCTCTGCGCTGCTCTGCTCTCTTTTCTCACCCTTCTCCACTCCAGCAGCGCTTCCATTCTCAGTTCTCCTCTCTCGGTTCTCGCCCGATAAGCCACCATGCCTCAGCTTTCGGCTCCACTCTCTGCTCCCCTCCAGCAGGGCCTCTGCTCTCGGCTCTCAGCTCTCGGCTCTCTCAGCAGCGTTGGCAGCATCGGAGCGGCACAATTTCCACTTTCCCTTGCCGCTTCCGACTCCAGGAACGTCCAGGGGCGAGGAAGGTCTCAAAACCCTCGCCCCGGACCCATCTGACTAAACCAGGGGTTGCTGATGGTCGAGCTCCCCTGTAGTACCCCCTAAGGCCCCGAAAAGTCCTCCATCTCACCGCAGCGCTTCACCACGCGACCGCCATCTTGCGCATGCTCATCAAGATATTTTTCATTTCATTTTATACATTTCTCCTAGCTACAAACTAAGGATTGAAAACGTTGACATTGATGCAAAGGGAAATAAAACAAGTGTTTCCTTTGAGCATTCCTAAAATCTTGGCAAAAAAATCCAAGAAAACTGGATTGTGAGGAACCTCAATTTAGAGGACACAAGGAATGGTCTTGAAAGTCAGGAGGAAGAGCTGTGGTCAGATAAAAAGGGCCTGAGCCCAGGCCAAGAAAGTAAAACATCTCAGATAAGCCACTCCTGAGTTTACATGGAAATAAAGGGAGCAAGGGGGAAAACACATTCAGACTCACAACATTTTGTTTCTATAGCTTTTACATCCTGACCTATATGGCATTGGTTTCTTAATCTAGTCTACAGTGTAGGGTTGACATTCAAAAACTAAACATCCATGCCAATTGAAATAGCCATAAGGAAATGCACATCACCTCTATTACGAAAAAATAATAAACAATCTGGCAATGCAGGCATTAGGAAAGATGTGCTAGTGTAATTATAAAATTCCAAGAAGAAGAAGAAAGTCATATTCACTAAACATAAGTAGATATCAAACAAAAAAATGAATTAAACATAAAATAATCCCAGGCTAAAACATCTTTTCCTAAGGGAATTTATTTTATTTATTAATATGGCTGCCATCTTGCAAATGTAATTCTGGGCAGCTAACAACATGTAAAAACAATTTTAAAAACAGTATTAACAAAGAGTAAAACCTCCCTTATCTCTTTATTGCTCCTGGCCCAATTGCATCAGAATAAAGCTCAGTTGGGTATGAGAAACAGCTGACCTAAAATTATACCATAGGAAACTAGGCATAAATGGAACAAGAGATTTTGGTTTTCATTCCAGACACAATGAATATTAATGTTTGTTTGTTTAACCATTCATATTACTCAACATTTCTCAGGGATGCATGATTGCTTATCAGTAAAAAGCAGGGCTGTGCACTCCTTCAGATTTAACACTGAAACTGTTCTTCAGACTGTGCAGGGGCATGAATGCAGCCTTCACTGTGGTGTATTAAAATAGCCACATCTAGCTGCTTTTAAGCTGACTGCTTCACACTAGGATAAAACTAGCCAATATATATATATATATATATATATATATATATATATATATATATATATATATATATATATATATATATATATATATATATCAGAAACTATTTTCATAGAATCTGTTGCTATCTTACATAAAGACATCTATGGAGATATCTGTACTTGAGGACAAAAAACCCTTCATTTCAAGAATTCGAGGTGCTGATTGCCACCTTTAAAATCCTATATGACTTGGGACCAGGCTATTTGAAGGACCGCCTCTCCCCTATTGCACCTATTGACCCATCAGGATGGGAATGCAGGGATGTTATTGGTCCCATCAATTAGGGATGTACATCCGGTAAGCTCATGAAAAAGGGACTTCTTAGTGACGGCCCCTTCTTTATGAACTATCATTCCCCCAAGGCACAGTTGATCCCCACCCTGTTTCTCTGCCAAAAAGTCCTTTAAAAATGTAGATTTGTCAGTAGGCCTGGGGACCACAAATGGAGACAGAGCCAATTAAGTGTCTGATTTGATTGTATTGTTGTTGTCGTGGGTGGGGGGGGCTTTTTTATAATAAACTATTATCGTTTAAACAGCCAAAAATCAAACCATATAATAAACTATTATATGGTTGATTTTCTAAATCCTGTTAAGTCACTCAGAGTCACCTATGTGTGAGTTGGGTGGCTACATAAATTTGTTTAATAAGTAAATATTAAATAATTCTTTCCTACTTCATCTCTTTTCCCGACAGAATAGAAATTTCTTCCCAAATTTTACTTCAGTAAGGAATAGAGTGTTTCCAATGATCTAAAACCACTTAATTCCGAGAGAAACAGAGTTTCCTATGTCTTAGGGATAGCTTTCCTATTCTGCAGAAAAAACCAAAACATTTAAGAATGATTCCTGAACACTATTATGTTTTTCCAGAAATATCTAGAAAATCTCCGAGTCCAATGCTGCTGGAATCTGTGTGTATATATATATAGATATATATAGATATATATAGATCTAGAAAATCTCCGAGTCCAATGCTGCTATATATATATTTACAATATTTTTTGCACTATAAGATGCTCTGGACCATAAGATGCACCTAGTTTTTGGGGAGGAAAACAAGAAAAAAAATCTGCCTCTGCCTCCCAGCATCCATTGGTATTCATCTGGCTAGTGTCCTTGCAGCAAACCGCAAACAGCCTGGTCAGTTTCAGCACATTACCCTGATTTAGTATGAGTAGCTGATTGGTGGTTGGATCAGCCTCCCAGAATACTGCCAATCAGCTGTTCTAGGCTACAGGGATTGCCGCCACCCATTGCTGCCACAGCCTATCGCTGCCTCCACGCATCCTGTTTTCAGCCATGTGCCCCGTTTTCGGCCTGCGTGGCTCCTGTTTTTGGCCTCCGCCAATCCCGTTTTTGGCCTTGTGCGTCCCGTTTTGGGTTCTGTTCCAGGCAGCGGGGATTGCCGCCACCTCTGCCACCAATCACCACTGATCACCACCACCTATCACTGCTACCACCGCCTATCACTGTTGATCACAGCCACCTATCGGCCCCACCCCCGATCGGCGGCGTTGCCTAGGGCTGGTGGCAAATGACAGCAATCGGCAGTAATAGGCTGTGGCGGCAGTGATCCCCACTGCCTGGAACAGGCCAAAAATGGGACACACAGAGGCTGAAAACGGGGCATGCGGACACCAAAAATGGGGCACATGGAGGCCAAAAAGAGGGTGCACAGAGGCTGAGAACAGGGTGCACAAAGCCAAAAATGGCCAAAAGGTGGGGGGTGGGCTTCAGCAACATTCGCTCTATAAGACCCACAGACATTTCCATCCACTCTTTTTTTGGGGGGGGCAAAGTGCATTTTATAGTGCAAAGATACGGTACATATTTATTTTGAAGATTCTGCCTCGCTCCCAAAAACCAACTAAAGTTTTAGTCAATGGTTTTTTTCCCCTCAGCCTGATTCTTACAATATGTTTTCAGATGATATATGTTCTCTAGTCATAAAATGGTATAATCCAGGAGCTGCAAACTCAGAACAGCATGTTTCTGACCTTTCTTACATTGTCATAAATTCACATTATAGCAATCTTAGAGGAGTGTTTTTCTCTTGCATTGTGTGACAAACCACTCATACAAGCAATTTTACACACAGCTGAATATGTTTTTAATGGTCAGGAAGGATGAATGAAAATTAATTGAGGTCTGTATAAACCAATAAAATAATAAACATTTGGCCTTTGATCATTATTCTCCTCTGTAATCATCGTTTTTCAAAGTCCCTTCTATTCCATGGTTATTTTCACTTTCCAAACCTCAAAAGCTATTGCAAAGCAGGCCAATGGTTGTGTTCTCTGTCACCAATCAAAAAATTCTGGTGGCAGCACAAGAGGCAATATCATCACCCAATTAGCTGGCCAAGAAGAGGGTATAAAAATGGCATCCAATCATTGTACTTTCCACTTCATGCTGTGGTTGGCATTTGGTGCTTTGCAAATAAAACCCTGAGCATTTGGAGGGATGGAAGCCTGCAACACTGACAAGTGTTGAGAATGGGTTTCACCAACTACATTCCACCAATGAGACAATAAGAACTTCTGCAGCAGTCCAGGACTTTTGCTGGAAACTGAGCCAGAATAAGTCAGGTCAGCTGCTGAATAGAGACGGATACTGAAGCAGTGCAAAGGCTGCTTGTAGAGATGCCTTATGTTAATTGCACATTAGTAGCAATCAAGAAGACAGAAATAATAATAATAATAAATAATAATAATTTTATTTCTATACCGCCCTTCTCCCGAAGGACTCAGGGCGGTGTACAGCCAATTTAAAAACACAAGACACAACAATAATTAAAAATTAAAATAATTAAATAGATTTGGCCAATTTAAAACCCGAAAAATTAAAATACCCCAATTTAAAATTATTATATTGACAGTCCTGCCTGGCGGAACAACAGGGTCTTCAGTGCGCAGCGGAACAGTTCATATGTGTATATAGGTATTTTACAAATACTTAACAACCCTCGGTCCAATCAATATGATACAACTTGGAGTATTTTTTTTCCTTTGACTTCAGCATAAAGATATTCTTGCTCTACAGACTTTTTCAAATTCTAAACTATTTTTTTCCCATGGCTGCATCATGGATCAAGGCAGGGGTCTCAAACTGGATTTCTTAAGAGGGCCAGATCAGCATTGTAGTCCATGGGCTGGTGGGGGGGGGCAGATGCCTCCTACAGCACCCTGCTGGCCAAAATGGGGCACGGGGTCCATGTGCGCCTCGTTTTCACCTTCCATGGCCTCCTGCAGTTTTTGGGCCAGTTTTCAGAGTGCTGCAGGAGGCCATGGAGGGTGAAAACAAGGTGCAGGAGGGCCGCACGCAGCCTGTTTTAGCCACCAGAGGCACCGCGGGCCGGTCATTTGATATTTCCAGAGCAGCCCTCGGGCCAGATTTAAGCACCCCGTGGGCCAGATCTGGCCCGCAGGTCTTGAGTTTGACACCTCTGGATTAAGGTCACAATACACAGAAGTATTTAAACAAGCATGATTAATTCTCATATTTAATTTTTTTAAAAAAAAAAAACAAGGTCCAGCATTTTTGTAAGAAAATCCATGTTTCTGAACTCTGAATGTTTTGGGGCTATAGTGAGATCTACTTTTTCTTTTTGCTATGTTTCATAAAAACCCTTTTAACATGGATAATCTGTGTAGCGTAATCCACTTAATTAGCCTAATTAGCCTTTAATCATTAATTTAATGATCTTTAATCACATTATTTCAAAGTACTGTTTGATTTTATAGGACATTCAGTATCTAGGTCAATTTTAATAAAAACCATATTTAATTTAAAAATGTTCTCTTGAGTTTCCCCACTCAAATAGTTTCCCGTTCAACTGATTTATTTCCTGCTGAATCAGAAAAAGGAATGTTTTCTTCAATACGAAATAAATGCTGCTGGTAAATGTTAAGTTTATGGACATTATGAAACATCTGATCATATATAGTGAACTGATAGAAGCAAGCAAATGTATCTGCATCTAAAGCAAACAGGCAAGCTATTGCCCAGCCAGGAAAAGAATTTTTCCTAACTTAATTTTCTCAATATCCATTGAACTACAGTTCCATCAATTCAAAATCTAGAAGGACCCTTGACTAGATATCAAGTTGGAGGAGAATTCATTAATCTAAATTCTAGAGAGAGGGAAAAAAAAACCAGCGGGATCCCCACAGGCTTTACCAAATATTGCTGATAACTAGTAATACCCTTTTAAAGATGAAGAGAAGTAATATCTCTTCAGGCAATTGAAGTTTCTCAAAGGATAGTTAATTCCAAATTCTAAAAGCAAGGATACTGTTCTGACGTCTTTATATTGAGGTATATTGAAATAGGATATATCTCATCATTATGGAGTTAGGCAACCTTGTACAATAGATGAATGGATGGGTGTATGGCATGGCCTATTAAAACTCTAGGCAATAAAAGAAAATAAGAACAGATCTGCAACATATACTGTATATGAGATGTAATGGATAACTCTGGGTAAGTGAATGTCTAATTAAGCCTACTGATTTCCTCATTACCTACATTAAAAAGGGCAGCAATTTGGTAGACATTCAGTATGTGTAATAAAAATGATTACAGGTAATCCTCGATTTACAACCACAATTGAGCCCAACATTTCTGTTACTAAGTGAGACATTTGTTAAGTGAATTTTGTCCCAGTTTATGACCTTTCTTGCCACAGTGGTTAAGTGAATCTCTGTAGTTCTTAAGTTAGTAACATGGTTGTTAAGTGACTCTGGCTTCCCCATTGACTTTGCTTGTCAGAAGGTCACCCTGGGACACTGCAATCATCATAAATATGAGTCAGTTGCCAAGCATCCAAGCATCTGAATTTTGATTAAGTGACTATGGGGATAATACAATGGTCATAAGTGTGAAAAGTGGTGATTAGTCACTTTTTTCAGTGCCATTTAACTTCAAATGGTCACTAAATGAACTGTTGTAAATTGAACACTACCTGTATTAGTACCAATCCCTCATTTTCAGGTTTGCTATTTCATTGTTTCCTATAATCCATCAGTATTCATTTTTTGCCTTTATTAAAATCAAAGCAATATGTAAACATAGAAATTCATGTTTACATTGGGAGTCAATTTTGTCACAGGGGGAAAAGGGTCTCTTGAATACTTTTCAGAATTTTCTCTACAATATTTATAATATAAATGAGTAGTTGATTGAGCCCTAGTGGCACAGTGATTAAAATGCAGTATTGCAGGCTAACTCTGTCCACAGCCACGAGTTCGATCTTGATGGGCTCAAGGTTGACTCAGCCTTCCATCCTTCCAAGGTTGGTAAAATGAGGACCCAGATTGTTGCGGGCAATATGTTGACATTGTACAGTTCTAAAGCACTATCAAGCAGGAAACAAGTCTAAGTGCTATTGTTATTGCTTTTTTTAATTCCTTTGACTCCTTCAATGATTAGTCATGATTCTTTCCACCTTCCCTGCATGAGCGTGCACTATGATTTTTTGGACTGCTATGTACTATACTTTTTTCTTACTGTACTCTTGCCAAATGCCTACATAAAAATGTATGTAGACCAGAACAAGGTTCCAGAATACCAATGTCATATCCATGATCAAACTACCTTGCAGGCATGGAGTCTTGCTTAGGATCCTTGAGCAGTTTTCATCCATTGTTTCTTGTTTTGTCTTCAGGTGCTTTGAAAAATAAGTCCCCCTCCTCTCTGAGACAGCCCCTTAAATATTGGAACACTGCTATCATGTCACCCCTGACCACTGGTGGGTTTCAAAATTTTTTACTACCGGTTCTGTGGGTGTGGCTTGATGGGCATGAAATGGCTTGGTGGGTGTGGCTTGGCGGGTGTGGCAGGGGAAGGATACTGTAAAATTTCCATTCCCTCCCCAATCCAGGAGAAGGTTACTGCAAAATCCCCATTTCCTCCCAATCAGCTGGGACTCGGGAGGCAGAGAATAGATGGGGGCAGGGCCAGTCAGAGGGCCAGTCAGAGGTGGTATTTACCACTTTTCTGAACTACTCAAAATTTCCACTACCGGTTCTCCAGAACAGGTCAGAACCTGCTGAAACCCACCTCTGCCCCTGACCATGATAGCAAATAGTTGTTTTGAATTCAGAACAGTTCAAATGTTTTTCAATTACCTGTTTAATTCCAGGCTTTAGAATAAGCAAGCTATATTTCCTGGATAGATCAAGGGACTTGTTTTACTAAAGATTTTGTCATGAACAGTAAGCAATCTTTGAAGTATTTTGCAGATGTGATCTCAGTCCTTACTGCTGTACAATATTGGTCCATGTTATGACCTCCATATTATAGTTTGATACTGAAAGATATCAAGCAATACCCAACCAGCCACATTCCATACACAATCAATATGTCAAAACCAAAGAGAAAGAACATCCCTGATACATTAAGTTCCATAGAAAAGGGAAGGCTAACAAGGTACAGTAGTTTTCTTTCTAACTGCATCAAATATTGTGTCACAATATTTTTTTCAAGGGGTTCCCTTTTAACAGTAGAGTTAGGCTCAATAGTCAAACTTAATCTTCTTCTATATAGTTATGACATCTAGTCTCAACATGATATAAAGAATAACATATGCATTTGATAACATCAAATTCAACAAAATAAATATTCATAAATAACTTGGACTTAAAGTTGGCAATTAATGTTTCAACATTTCAGAATGATTAGGAAATGATGCCTGGAGATTTTTGCAATCTTTTTTGAACCAGGGGGAAGGGAGAGTAACCTGGGCTTATCTCCAAACCAGATAAGTCTTTAGTATCATTTAAATGAGAGTCAAGTATAATATGTAGCACCTCATCAAATGTGGAAAACTGGCGTAAGAGGTACAATCCTACATTAGGATCTAGTGATGTCCTCAGAGTCATTTGCAGTGAGGAAAAAAAAAATAAGTCTGGTGGTGTCCATGATGGTATGTGTATATGTGCGTGTGCGAGTGAGTGTGTCTGTGTGCTTAATAAAAGTGAAGATGCTGACTATAATCATGGGATCTAAGCCCTGCCCGCTTTCCGTGGATCAAACTGGATACACCAGAATGAGGACAACACAGAAGAGAACTTACTGAATGGGTGAGTCATAAGATAATCAACACATTATCACACATAAAGCATTTTTTTAGTCAAACTACAAAGTATAGAAAGTATACCACAAGGTGTTCCTTCCATCCATATGCCATTTGCTTAAAAAAAAACAAAAAACTCAAGAGCAGAAATATGTTTTAATGCCATATTTTTTCATCCCTCAAAATTATGTTGCCTGGCAAGAAATATGACTTGCTTTGAATGAAGCTGTTAAGTCAGATTTATTTCATAACCACCATTCTCGTGTTCAGTTCTGTGCCATGTATGATTGCCAACACTGCAATGGAAAATACTTCTAATTCCAATCATGTGGCTTTTTATATCTTTTTATACCATCTGTCATCCAAATACACAAGAGATAGCTGGAAACTTAAAGTCATTTCTAAAATAAAACAAATGTGGATTGTAGTGCTTTGTTTTGACTTCCCCACATCAAAAGATTTTTTCCATGTAATATTTTATGCTACTACTAGTTAAAAAAGAAATTTCCTTCTGACAATTTTATTTCTGAATTCTTTGCAGAGTCCCTTCTTCTAGTTGACATGGAGAAGATGCCAAAATTCTAGATTTTTTTTTTTAGTGCAACTTTTGAAACACAGCTCTTTACAGTTACTATTTAATATCTGGACCTCCCTAAACTAATAATAATCATGCAATAATTTGCTTAGCAGGTGAGGTATGAACCAGGCTGGATTTGATACTTAACAATTACCTCAAGGTAGAATTTTTCAGTATTACTTTTTTTTAGGAAGTAGGATTGTGATGCCTGAACTTTTTTCTTCACAACATAATTATTCTGCTCTTTTATGAGAACTGGGGCTGAGTTAAAATAATTTATTCCTAGAGATTTCAGAGTTGAGTGTATTCCACAACTAATAAATCTGATGGCCCAAATATGTCATCTAATCACAAAGTAGAATGGGACTATTTGAGGTAGTTATTGGGGAAAGCACTCTTTTTTAACATCACCTCAACGGAACATCTTCTCTAAAGGAAATTTAAAAAAAAAACATTAGTCAAATTTAAGCATTAAAAATATTTGCTCCATATGTGCATGCAATGTACACACATCAGGGTCCTAATTAATGCTGTTTTGAAAACTTTCATGGAATGATTTCTTACTCCATTTCATTTTTTTAAATATATATATTTCTAGTTAATACATTGTTTTATAGAATTTTAAGATGTGTAGGGTATCCTGATTGAAGTAAAGGGGAAAAGTTTACCCTGTTTCTCCCAAAATAAGACAACCTCTGATAATAAGCCCAATCGGGCTTTTGAGCGCATGGCAATAAGGCCAAGTGCTTATTTCAGGGTTCAAAAAAAATATAAGACAGGGTCTTATTTTCGGGAAAACATGGGTAGAAATTACATTGTTTTCATATCATTACTTCTATAACCATTTTTTCATATACATTCCTCTATACTTCAAAAGATTTTATCACCATTTTCATTACATAGCTACCTTGAAGGTTAAATCTATTTATTTCTATGTTGGGGGAAGCTCTTCACTTCAATGGGATAAATCCTTAATATCTGAATGAACAGTTTGTCAATATAAGAAATATATACAGACTTTTAATTTCTGCTAACAGTTAATTATGATACCTCTCTGGAAACAGATACATGGGAAGAATGGAGAAGAATACTTCTACTGAGCTATGATAATTCCCCATGCATAAGTGTTAGTATATCCATGCCTACAGTATCATCTATGCAAATAAGATTATTCATATAATATATTAAAAAGTCTTACCCTACTGCAAAACTGTGAGTTTGGGAAAAAGAGAGTTAAAGGGAAGGAAGAGAAAAAAAGAAGAGGGGGGGGGAGGTTCTATGCTGTTCAGAGAAGAAAGTAAAAATAAAATGTGTGCCTTTTACATTGTGACAAGTTATTTGATGCTCCACAAATTGTGCAATCTAAACTGTAGCGGACTCTGCAAACAAAATCGTGTGTTTGACATCTTGGCTGAGCAATGCTGTTCCAAGCTCCAAGTGGTGGAACTGGGAACAGGTCAACTACAGTAATATTCATTTTGCTAATGGGCACACTATTAAATATTAATTATCAATGTTGTGAAGCATATTGGTAAGCCAAATTTTCTCCCAAAGGCACCTGCATGGATATTTCAACAAATACTAATGGGTGAAAATTAGCCCAAACTCCAGCCCAGTTGAGCT
The DNA here is from genome assembly GCF_029215685.1 of Pituophis catenifer annectens. NCBI lineage: Eukaryota > Metazoa > Chordata > Lepidosauria > Squamata > Colubridae > Pituophis > Pituophis catenifer. The sequence goes on from NW_027256881.1 coordinate 81,558,537, forward strand.
CTTTTTAGTCTTATCAGTGGGATAAATCCAGTAAGTAAAACACTGGATTTAAAAATGCTTCATTCTGTTTCAGTTATGTCCAGTAATAAGTTTTAAAAATAGGTATTTGGCCGTTTCAAATTGCATTAAATGTTGCAGAAGACAACATTTCTAAATAAACAAAAGTGATCATATCTTTTAAATACAGCAGATTCTTGCATTGTTTTCACAAATGATAATGTAATATAATGAACATGCGCTAAATCTAATCCCATTAATTAGAGCCCCATTAGGTAGAATACAAATGTACTCATCAATTCTCTGATGGCCAAATTATTCATGCAAATCGTTTTTCTCTTGCCACCCTCACCCCCACATTACTAACATTATTAATTCCAGTGTTATTTTTATAGCTAATTATTTGATTAAACTAGGATGCCTCTTATTATGACTGAGAATCCAAGACATATGGAAGGTATTTAGGAAAGTTGGGTCTACTGACCCAACAATGGGATAGGATATAAAGACTTCCTGATCTGATGGAAGGATACAAACAATGGTAGGCATAATGATACAAGTTAATAAGGATTTTAATAACGAATGGTCAAAATAGTAATAGCCCTAGCAATAATACTTAGACTCATATACTGATTCATAGTGCTTTATAGCCCTCTCTAAGTGGTTTATCAAGTCAGCATATTGCCCCCAACAATCTGGGTCCTCATTTTACTGATCTCAGAAGGATGGAAGGCTGAGTCAATCTTCAGCTGGTCAGAATCGAACTCCTAGCTGTGGGCAGAGCTAGCTTGCAATACTGCATTCTAACCACTGTGCTACCAAAACTCTTTATAATAAATGTTGCTGTCTAAGGCACAAATACTTCTTTGGACTGTTCTTTCATCCATACATTTGAGAGCAGAAGGTACTCCAATTTCTTACAGGAAGCTTAACAAATAGCACAAAAGTTAAGTTTTAACTCCAACAGCCATAGTGGCTGAAGCCAATGATATAGCCAACCACATCTCCTATCTTAGTTATGGCTAAGATGTCTCTAGAAAGCATTCCACAAAAAAGCAGCTATTCAACGAGACCAAATAAAGATTTTTCTAGTTCATCTTCACCTTGGTGAATATTCCCAACTTGAAAGGGCAATGAAAGAACAATAAAGAGGCAGATGCAAAGAATTGAGAAACCATCTAGAGATAAATCACCAGGCCAAAATATGAGTAGGAATAATGCAACTGATCAACAGATTAGTACATGGGAGGACAAAACTCTAAAAACAAGCAGTGGAAGCAGATGTAACATGGTGATTCCAGAAGAACAATCCTGTTGGATTCCACAATCCATGCAGTACATGTTCAAATAAGATCAAATAAGAGACTAGGGCAATATTTCTCAACCTTAGGAACTGGTTGGGTTAGGAACAGGATGTCTGCTGGGGAATTCTGAGAGTTGAAGTCCACACATCTTAGAGTTGTCAAGGTTGAAAAAAACTGGATTAGGGATTGGCTGTCTAATTTAGATTTAGATAATTTAACCTTGATTGTTTTTTAACAATTGGGAGACATTTGCTATTCTACTGCAAATCACTTAGAGTTCTACCAATAAATCCTGCTCGATTATATGCCCATGACTAGTCTGATAATCTGGACAATGAGACATTGCAACACTTCCTCTCAACTAAGAGGCCACTGAACTGCATGTACCTTCAGATCAGTGGTGGGTTTCAAAAATTTTTACTATTGGTTCTGTGGGTGTGGCTTGGTGAGCGTGGCAGGGGAAGGATACTGTAAAATCTCCATTCTCACCCCACTCCAGGTGAAGGATACTGTAAAATCTCCATTCCCTCCCCAATCCAGGAGAAAGTTATTGCAATATCCCCATTTCCTCCCGATCAGCTGGGACTTGGGAGGCAGAGAATAGATGGGGGCGGGACCAGTCAGACTTTTTACTACCGGTTCTCTGAACTACTCAAAATTTCCTCTACCGGTTCTCCAGAACTGGTCAGAACCTGCTGAAGCCCACCTCTGCTTCAGATCCAACAACTAGGTGGTCAGTGGAAAGTTACAGAAAAGTGATTGTGAGATAAGGATTCTAGCACATCTGTTTCCATCTCCTATGTTTTATTTATGAAATATCCAAAGGTGGAAATCAACACTCAAGCTTTATTAAAACAGCCAGCTGTAATTTCTAATATCATCAAAGCTAATGGGAAGGTGAGCGGGGAGATTCGAACTAGATTAAAAAGTGAACCCAATCATTATCTGCACCAAATGAAAACAGTTGGATACATATCATGTTTTTTTTTCCCATTTTGCAGCCAAGAAAAGAAAAGCCTTGTAGAAGACAGAACATTCTTCTTTGGCTGCCACCATGAGCTAATTCCATAGAGCTGTGTGCGGCGAAAATGAAGGAATGAAGGTAATGAAGTTTAAAAACAGCATTCCTCTATTATCTTTATGATCTCTGCATACTGGAAAATGTGAATTCATAGCAGACTAGGAAAATAAAAAAGTGTCAGTAGAAATAGTAGTTTATCAATGTTACCAGTGTACATATTTCAGGCAGATGTGATATTAAAAAAACCATAGTCTACAACTATAACCTTTTATAGAAGCATCTTCATAAGAGACTCCCGGTAAAAAGTATCTGTAGTAACTAATCGTAATATCTAGTATACTACTTAATTTGCATTAGACTAAAATTCATAGGCAAAGCACAACCTCTGAACCTGGGAATAATTCATTTCTAGCCCTATAATTCAAGGAAGATTGTGAATATACAATCATTTTGGCAAGGCTGTAATCAATACATTTCAGGGAAATTTACTGTATTTCTGAATGAATCATTTCCAGGATGTGTTATATTACCATTATATTATCATTACCAAAATTAAAATAAAATGAAAGAAATCTGCAAAAAAGGAAGCCATCATAGAAGGAAAATACACAAAAGAAATTTCCTGACCACAAACATAATAAATAACACTTTATCAAGACAGAACTATTTTCTTCAAGGCTAATGAAAATTTAGCTTTAAAAAAACCAGCACCAAATATATAAGAGACAGATAGATAAACTAGTAGTTATGTCCTCGCTCTTTTTGGGAATAAATCTGATGGCCATTTGGATTTATTTCTAAATAAACCTGTGCAGAATTGCACTGTGTAATTATTAAAATAATATCACTGGCCAATTCAAGACACAGGTGCTACAAGCACTGCATAGCTATTAAAAGCATCTAGATTAACAAATCAGAGCAGTAATTTAACTTAATATCAGAGTCTTTAAATTTACCAATAATATTTAATAAAAAAATGAACGGATACAAGATTGCAAAATCTTTTGGACCTGAAGAATGTCATAGCAACAAAACACACTATGCTCCCTATTGCTCCTTAGGCAAATCTAAAGAGAAAGCTAAGACCTTTTGAAATTCACTTATATCCTCGTATTTGTTAAAATTTATTTCTAATTCATTTCCTGAATTAAAAAATTACACCACAAGGAAATATTATGTCCCACTACAAATCATAAGATCACATCCTAGAATATCAAGTATTTTCCCTTCCTTTTCCCAGTAAAAATATATTGAGGAAAGAGAACTCAGATCCTTGGGTCCAAGTGGTTGTTTGGGCAAAATTAGAATAGCAAACATCTGGGTAACATCAGAGGTAGGTTTTCCTCCTAAATTCCCTGGCTTGTTGAAAGCAAAGATATATACCCATGTCAATAAGTTGGCGGTCAAAGTCCTTAAAATGGCCTATACAGTTTTCTCCTTCAATGAAGAGAAGCAGCCAGCAATTCAGGTGATTGTCCTTAACATCTGCTATAAATATACTGCTTCCTATACATGGAAGGAGAATGGTATCCTTAGGCTCAAACAAAGAAGTATATAGTCTTAGCCTTGTCTTTGAATTCCTTTAAACTGGCCAAAGCAATCAATGATAGGGAGCCGTTCTGTATGCTATCTGTCTGGGGAAACACCCATCATCTTCTGTTACTACTTTAAACAAAGTTTCTCAGCAAAATCCCCACTTTCAAGGATTTGGGCTAATGGAATTACAGGCATTGGGCATTCCTCAAGTGCAGTATTAATCAAGTGCTGCTTTTTTTAGAGCTGCCAAGAAGACCAATGCCGAGAGGGAACATGGAGTGCTTTTTTCCCACCCTACACAGTCACCAACATGGATATCAAGATATGGCCATTCCTCAAAAGCCACGTGTGGTCTCACTACACGTGGCAAATTTTCCATTCAGGTGAGAAACACTTTTAGGTCCTTTCTTCCTGATTTCAGTCTTTCATCTGGTAGTTAAAGTAAGTTTTTCTTGTTATCCCTACAAAATGAGTGCATCTGTTGGATCTGTTACTGACTTCTTTTCGAGTAATGAAACATTTTCAAGAAAACAACCAAGCTCAGAGAACACCAAGGATTTCACAGTTTCTATTCCTTTTCTTTTTCGGTAACTGTCATTTCACCTTTTTGGTTTCATTTCTGACCAATATCTAGAAAGAGTGTAATTTTTAATATTAGCTAAATGTTTAAAATTAGCGATGGCAGTATTTAACCCAGAGTTCAAGGATTTTTTAAAAAATATTCTGCAGTATAAATAGGGCACAAAATCAACCACATACCAATTATGGTTTGTGAAGTAGCAATCACAAATTTTCTAAAATGTCTAGGAATGGAAAGTGAAAAGCAGAATAACCGAACAGTTAACATTTAACACAGGTTCACTTCCACCTATGCAAATTAAGCCCATATTTTATTGCAGAACATTAAACAAAATAACAAATGGAGAACAGATCCGATTGGGATATTTTTTTCAGTAACACAGACATATTTTTATGCATTTATGTTAAATTCTGCTGCCTATTCTATGTGCGAGTATGTGTAGGTATGCACACACACAAACACACACGTTTGTCCCACTGTCTTTTGTCCAAATTCTCATTCAAGAACCAACGGAGGCTTTCTTTGCTTCTTCTTTTTTAATGGATAGTAACTAGGAAGACAAATAGCTACGAGATGAACTTAAAATCTCTACTCTACATGTGGCGGTCTTGACCCAGATTAGAAACCACACATACTTGCTTTTGAATAATTAGAAAGTAAAAGAGCAACTGCGCACTGCAAATATAGCATGATAGGTAGCTTGATCCTAAATCCATTATGCATAGTGCATATATCTGTATTTTTTTTTCATTTTAATTCTGCATTAGCTAATTATAAACCTGACAGAGTGAAACAATGCCTGCTATGTTTTGTTTTTATTATCTTGACACCATTGCAGCAGCCACCTACTTCAAAGATCTCCAGAGCCTCTTTACAGCTGCTAGAATAGTGATCTGGTACTCCCCCTTGTTTTCCTAAAAGTGTGTGGGTGACTGTTTAAAATTAAGTCTTAACTCTTCGATGAGAATACGAAGAGTAGAGAATACTCTGTAGAGAAAATACATTTGGAAAACACTGTTTTAAATCACAGACTTTCTCTCTGTGTGCAGAAAGAAAGAAAGCCTTCCATTCCAAAGCCTTAAATATACTTTCCAAAGGCCGTTTTATGCTCTCATTATGTCAGTTGTGACTGTTTGTGAAGGTGAATCAGCAGGTATCCTGAACGTTTTATATAAAAGTCAGTCAGTGCAATATAAAGGCAGACAAGGAACAAAATATTTCCAACAATGGAGTGCAAATTCAGCTACATAAATTCAGAGCAGGAACAGCCTGGACTGAGAGGAGCCAAAAACTGAAGTTTGCATCGTTCATTTTAATTTCCCGGCATCTCCACTTTGGGGAGTTTTTGTTTTGCTTCAGTTTATTGTTTTTCTAACTCAGTATTGGGGCTTCTGTTCTGGTTTTTCCCCAGGCTGCAGATTTTCTGTTGGAAATCTGATTTGTGTTTCATAAGCACTCCATTTCTAGCATACACAGCAACAATAGTTGCTTAATAGTCATAACAGAGATTTTTAATTTTCAAGACGCTAACACAATGTCTAATTATTCAGCAGTGACTCAACCATCCTGAAGGCATACCCATCCTAACATTGAATTTCCCCCTTCCTTGCCTTAACTTTTTATATACTGTATTTTTTTTAAAAGAAAGAAAGAAAGAAAGAAAGAAAGAAAGAAAGAAAGAAAGAAAGAAAGAAAGAAAGAAAGAAAGAAAGAAAGAAAGAAAGAAAGAAAGAAATTACAGGATTTACCTGTAGAATGCTGTTGGGGCAGCTTCTCTCATGGCGAAACTGTTTGCTTCGTTCTCAAGGTAATAAGGTACCTGTTGGCTGTGGTGATGAATAAAAGGTGAAAGTTGTGGAGCCGACTGTAAAAAGACAACAGGGCTTGGGGGAACATTGTTCAGGGAATGAAATCCTCCCAGGCTGCTGGTGCCAAACGATTCACTCGTAGGGGCATAACTGAGGCTGGTTGAACTGTACACTGGAGCGGCAGTGGAAAAATCGTAGGCAGCACCGTCTGGGTAGTTAAACCCCCCAGTCTTGCTGCTATCTACATACATTTCGCTGATCGGTCGTTCCAGAGGAATCTTCAGCTGTGGTCTGCTGAGAGGCTCTAATTCATTGCCTTGTATTTGGTGCAATAAGGCAACACCGGAGCTTTTTGTGTGAAGGGTCATGGTCATTGTCAGTGGCAGTGAACGTGTCGCATTATCTAGGTTCCGTGCTTGAAGAGGAATCAGCAGCCGGCTGTCCACCTGGAAAGGGAGCAGAAATCGAATGGAAGCATTTGGCAAAAGTGTGCTCTTCAGCCACGTTATGCAACCATGCATGTATCCAGCTAATCCCAGCCCAGAAGAAGACACAAGCAAGGTGAGTGTAAGCACCGGGAGCTCTTTGGCTCTCTCTTTCTGCCTCGGAGTCTAACTTTTCATCTGAGCTAATATGCTTTACAAAGGTGCTGGCATTGAGCCAGGTATTTGCCTTTCCTGACATTGGTTTAAACATCACTCCAAACACAATTGCTTCTGGATCTCTACCAAATAATTGTTCCACTATTCTAGTCATTTAATTTTTCACTATATGTAGTCCCAGCAGTCAAAAACAGGCACAGGAGAAAAGTCTAGAGCAGTGCCGATTCAAAGCTCTGTCCATTTTACACTGTATTTAGTAATAAACTGGCTCCAATTTATCTCCGCTTATCTACACTCCTTGTTTTGTTCATCTTCATGTTTGCTAGAAATATGTAATGTGTACAGTGCAATGACCCTGAATAGGACTACAGTGTAACAGAGATACAGTATGGCAAAATGTGTTTGTGTGGCTGCACTTGCTCCTGGGTGCAGCCAGCCACAAACCATCAAATTCCAGCAAACAGAAATGAAAGGGTGGACTATATCTATGTAGGAGAAAAGGCACACAAACATACTTGCTTGCTGCAGTTATCCTGATTTCTGTTATTTAGCTACAGCCCAGTAGCTTTTTTAAAAAAGAAAAAAGAAAGAAAAGGAAAAAAGAAAGATAAGTTAAACTTGCTGTTGTCTCATACTTATTATCAGCATAAGTCTTTGATGTGAATTTAAAATGAAGCAAAATATATAGAAATGAAAACTAAAAATGCACCGGTCACATAATTGCACATTAGCTATAAGAAGAGAAATCCAGCAAAAATAATACTCATTTGGAGTTTTTGAGTTTCCCATTACATATTTAGTTTGGAGATTAAAAAATATCATTTTGGAAATATCAACGTAAATAGATTTTGGCACACTCAAATAAAAAGTAATTAAAAGAGAATTAGAATATTTATTTTACTATATCATACACTTAACTCTATAAAATAATTTATTTGTCCAGCCTATTTTTGCCAATGGATAACTATGTACTTCTACATCATTCATAAATGTCTATAGTAATATAATAGCTGATACAATTTACTTTTTCCCTAATACTAAAATATTCAAATTTTAGTTAGCCAATTTGAATTAATCAGATTAGGTAATTTCAAAGAAGATTTTTTTATTATGTACTCTAAGATCTCTTGCTTAGTTAGACATATATTATACATGCACAGGACTGTAGTGATAATCAGTTCTGAACTGATAATCAGTTCTGATAAGAAATAGTTTTAAAACAATGTTATGAATCATGACAAAAATGTCTCTGTTAAGTATGCAACATATATTTGACAATTCTGCAGGACACAGATTAACAGTATCTGAAATCCAATGAAGTCCTAGATTTTCTCGAAATACAGCAAAGCAGTCCCAACATGGCATTGGTCATAACTATAATTTTTCAAACAACTGCTAAAACATTTCTAATTATCATGACTGAAAATTATTTCAAGTATTATTCTAAAAATCTGAAGTCTTGATCTATTTGTGTAGTTTTTTATTGCTCTCATCTAGTTTAAATTTTGAAAAAGAAAGAAAGAAAAAGAAAGAAAGAAAGAGAAGTCACATACCTCACTATAGAGAGGCAGATCCTAGAGAAATTCTACCAATCTGAATACAGTGCAAGCATGCACTTCGAGAACAAGTGAACCGATCAATGGGTAGGTCTGTGTTCATGTATTGACAGTTTTCATGAGACAGCAATGAAACTCTCTGCTCACGCATCTTCTGAAATTCGAAACGGAATAGCATTGCTACATAAAAGCTCTAAGTTAAAGGCTAGCTAATGCATGCAGAAAGTTTATTTGTTCAGCCAATCATGTAATGTAGCAGTGTTATACTCTCCTACAGAAGACTAGTTAAACAAACAGATGTTTCAGCTGGCAATTATTTCAAAGCTGGAATCAATCCTGTAGCAGAAAACAGGTTACAGATTACCACAAATGCAATTACATAATCTCTTAACGATTTAAAAAGACCTGTATGATGAATGGGTGGTGTTTTTTTTTTTTTAAATGCAGTTTTATCATGGTACAAGAAAAAAGACTCGCTTTGAAGTCAAGAGCAAACAGGGGGCATTAAGGTGTCCACAGAATAGAAGGTCCAGATGACTGGAAAGCGATTATAAAATAGTTGCAGCTGTGAAATAGTGGGAAACTCAGGCTCCATGACTAGCATCTAATCATGTACCATCCCTAACATAACAACATAACAACTATACCAATTTTACTGAAATTGTCGTTCTGTGCAGCATAGTTAAAATGCACATAGGCTGAAATACATTCATTGAGAGCACAGGGAAAATGGAAGGTGCTACTGAAAGCAAGGGAGCAAGGTAGGAAATGGAAGGATAAGCCAATAGAAGAAAGGACAGAGAAACAGAGAAGAAATCAGTGCCTTTGCTTCAAGAGGGCAGCCCCAATGTCTTTAGGTCTACCTTCTTGCTCGTGAGGCTATGTATCTCCCTTGTGGAGAGAATAAAAGCCTTCTCTGGCCATACGGTTGTCCATTCCAGTGAGGACTCAAGAAAATTCAGAACCTTAATCACCGGCGTTTCCATGGATGGGAAGACTGGGTATTGCAGTCCTCAATCACTATACAGGTAGTCCTCAACTTATAACCATTCGTTTAGTGACAGTTTGAAACGGTAACTGCACTGAAAAAAAACTGACTTACAACTGTTTTTCACACTTACGACCATTTCAGCATCGCCATGACCACATGATCATAATTCAGATACTTGGCAACTGGTATGTATTTATGATGGTTGCAGTGTCCTGGGGGTCATGTGATCATCTTTTATGACCTTCTGATGAGCAAAATCAGTGGGTTTAACAACCATGTTACTAACTTAATGTAACTGTAATGTTTCATTGAACAATTGTAGCAAGAAAGGCCATAAAATGGGGCAAAACTCATTTAACAACTATCTTTCCTTAGCAACTGAAATTTTGGGCTCAATTGTGGCCATAAATCAAGGACAACCTGTATACAGAGGAGAAGGGGGGGAACAGAAAAGGACTAGTACTCTTTTTAAACAGGTCCAAAAATCAGAAACTTAATTATGTGGGACTGAGCGCTTCAGAACTCCATAGGACTTACGACAGAGGGAATCCATAGGTGCCCTTGAGTTTACAATCTCCTGTGTGTAAGTAAGTAAATGAGTGACGGAATAGTAGCTAGTATGTGAAACAATGGTTTGTGCAGACAGGCACATGAGGTACCTTGTTTCATTGCCAGTTGGTTTTAATCAGTTGCTATTATTTCAGTTAATATGCATTATAATTGTTTTGGGGGGGGTCCTGCCTTTTTTTTTTTTTTGAGTTTTGAGCATATTTGAGTGTACATATTTGTAAAAATGTAAATGTGTCACATATGCACTTTTATTTTGGGTATGATCCGGATTGATTGTGGTGTGAGTTGTCTACTGAGCTGAAAAGTTAAGGAAACAGAGTAGAGGAAGTCCTCATTTACTGACAGCAATAGGGCCTAGAAACTCTTTTGCTATACGGCATGGTCATCAAAACCGATGTCATGTGACCGCATCAACTTCTGATGACAGTTCCAGCTGTGGCCTTGAAGCAAATCAGCCACAGTCATTAAGTGCAAGACAGTGGTGGGTTTCAAAATTTTTTACTACCGGTTCTGTGGGTGTTGCTTGGTGGGCATGGCATGGCTTGGTGGGCGTGGCTTGGTGGGCATGGCAAAGGAAGGATACTGTAAAATCTCCATTCCCACCCCACTCCAGGGGAAGGATACTGTAAAATCTCCATTTCCTCCCGATCAGCTGGGACCCGGGAGGGAGAGAATAGATGGGGGCGGGGCCAGTCAGAGGTTCTATTTACCGGTTCTCCGAACTACTCAAAATTTCCACTACAGGTTTTCCAGAACTGGTCAGAACCTGCTGAAACCCATCTCTGGTGCAAGGTCATGTGACTGTGACTTGTAACCTCCTGTTGGCTTCCCCATTGACTTTGCTTCTTGGAATCCAGCTGTAAAAGTCTCAGATGGTAATCATATGAATGCGGCATGCTACAAATGTCATAAATGCACACTAGTTGCCCAGCACCCAAATCATGATCACATGACCATGGGGATACTGATGTCCACAACTTTGAGGACCTGTCATACGTCTAGTTCTACAGTGACGACTACATGTAACTAATAGGATATCTGAGTGGGTTTGCATTCGTTTTTTCCACTGTCATTCTTTGAGGGAGAGCCATTTTGAAATTCAGGATCATCTTCCTTTTGGTGGTATGTTCTTTCCTCACAGAAATGGTAAGGCTTGACATCTGTCATTTGCTCAAAGGCTGCTGAGGTTTTTGCAAAATCATTTGTATGATTGGAGCCGAGTCATTTGTTTCAAAAGTTAACGCCACCCAATACCCACAAGTATTTATAAAATCAAATGGATTTAAATATGGCCATAATTTTTAGATCTGTCCATGTATTCATTCAGACATCCACCGCCAACAAGCTTTTATAAGTAGGTATTTATGCTTATTGCCTACAAAGCAGTGCAAAAACTCAGCAAGAGCAAACTGCTGAATAAATATATACATAATGGGGGGATAATAACCCACCAGGTATTTAAAGTAAAACAAATGGCTAATGAGCTCTGTTCAAGTATAAGTAGCTACACTTCTTGAGACAAAGCAGAAAAACAAGTGATTTATGACAGAAGATCAAAACTGTCTAAATATATACCTCTCTTGATACATGCAATAATATACGGAGCCAAAGAAAGTTTCTGTATTCACTTATTCCTTTGCTACCAATGGTGTATTTATTAATAGCATTTGAGATATAAAATATGAAGTAGTGGGACAGCTGAGAAAAATAACCTGGTTGAGGCAGAATGTCTGCCAAAAAGGTTTACTGAGCAACTTGTTCTTCTTTACAAGTCTTTTCAAGCATATCCTTCCTTGTTAAAAATATGTTCTTTCCAAAAGCATTCTCTTGAGTAATGTGGTTACGTTTTATGAGCTTCAGGAGATGGGTTTGATTACGTTGCTTATATTTCCATGGTGGCTGTGACTGTAAGAGTATTCAGTCCTCAAGTGGTGTTTTTCAAAAGATTACCCACAAGAACCTCATGAAAAATGGAGGTTTAGGAATCAGTCCAGCAGTGTGGGTCTTCAGGAACAGATGTGTTGTTATAGATATCCTGGAAACAATAGGTAAAAGGAAACAGGTATTTCTGAATGATGATGGCCTAGGATGGTGAGAATGACTGGAAGCAGTATTGGATCAATTCTTCTAGTTCCTTTTGTTTTTTCTGTTGATGTGCTCAACTAAACTAGGACTTCAGATCTAGACTGCAAAAAATCCCTAGAAAGTCTTTTAGAAAAAAGTTCAAATGAAGACATATCTCCTATATGTTTAAGGAAAATGTTCACAATTTAAAGAATTTAACTTATTTTAGCTTTAGAATTTGAAGTTCATCACTCTTTAAATTAGACAGCTAAAGAAAGAGTTATCATTACCAGAGGATAATTATGATAGTCTTCTTTCTACCAAATGAGTAGTCTTGTGAAACCCTAAAGACTCATAACACAATTGCACAAATTGTCATCATAGTCCACTTAATCAGATGCATGGAAAAGGCAAGAGTCAATCTGTAGGTTTTTTTACATGTCACAAAACTCCTAATTGCTTTTACAAGAAAGGAACACTGTTAAGTAATGTACCCAGTCATAGACCTTTCTGTGCACTTTCTCATTATCTCTCTCGCATAATGTAGCATTTTTTAAAAAAATCAACAAATAACTGCACACTAAATAACATAAATGATTTTTTCACCTTAACAAACCTGAAAACAACTGGTGTGATTACTTAGCTAAACTTTATAATTTCAGAGGTGAGAGAACTATTTTAGGACAAGACTACAGATGTTTTAAAAGAATTTGCTTTAAACTCTTTGGGAGCAGGGGAATCACAAGGATGTTGCTAAGCAAATATTAATATATAGAATGAGAATGAAGCAGAGCCTATTCCCAGCATTTCGATTGGCCCTGAAAAACAAATTATTGAGATTCTACTCTTTCATGTGTATGTGTTTATTATATACTACAATGTTCTAGGTAAGGTTGGGATATGAACTTAGTAAATGTGAAAATAACTGCATGTACCTTTATTATACGTTATATCTTCCAGCTGGGAGAAGAGAAGGAAGAGGAAGGGAACTATCCTGATTTTAACTTACATTTATGCTGGGAAGAAAACATGTTTAAGTATCCTCCAGAGCAAAAAGCTTGAAATTTTACATTTTGATATGAATAGAGGATGTTTTACACTGAATCATGCTATTGATTTTTCTTCCCTTTTAAACAAGAATACATTGATTCCAATAATTAAGTAAAGATTGCCATGTTTATCATGCTCCATTAATATCTAAATATCTAATATATATTTTTTTTGAAAGACTAGAAAGGTGTAGGATTATAACTCTCCAGTGAAAGGAATAGGCTTTTTCATTTCGTTTTATTTCCATCAAAGGAAAATGGAATCAAAATTGCTTCTCTTTCAGTAAAATGACAAAGACTCACACAAATGTCTGTCTCTAACAGAGCAATGCCAAGATGATGAAATGTGTTTTGTAACATGATGGTGCAAGCTCTGCCCTTTCATACTTGTGTTGCGATGTTGCCTACAAATAAGCGAGGAGTTGAGTTTGCATTGCAACAACACAATAAATTTTCTCATTTGCCTCCTATTCTATCCTGCCTGTGGACATCTATAGGGAGTTAGGCTTCAGTTCTTGACCACCATGCTATGAAAGAGGATAATGCTTGCAGCATTAGAATATGTATTGTGGTCAAGTTATTTCTACACTCATCCACTGAAATATCATATGAAATTGCAAGATGAACTATCATAATTTTTCAGTAGAAAACTGTCACTCATTCAGAGACACATACAGATAGAGAGACCCTCTAGCTTGCTAGCCATGATGAGTTATCAAACTGCGCCAGGCAGTTTGTCTCCAGTCCCATTCATCATTGGAAGGGAAACCACAAATAAGCAGCTTGAAGTATGCAACAAAACTCTATCATAGTAGTTAGATATAAAATTTGATTAGTCCCAGACTCTGTCTGAATTCCATCTTGCAGATGCTGTCTTTAGAAGAACAGTAATATACAACATCATTATGAATGAATTCAGTATGAATGAGACAATATAAAGCAAAAAAAAAAACTTAAGCTAAGAGGTAGGGAGCAAAACTGAAACCAACAACACTGGTTTGCTGAAGGTACTAACAGTTGAATTTTCTTTTTCACTCATAGTCAAACTAAAAAGTATAGAAAACTCATTAAGAGTGTGTGTTGTTTTCTAGCATTTGCTCCACTTGATAGCAGTGTCCTCTTGTTTTGCACTGTGCCCTCTGCCGTTCACAGAGTGAAGCAATCAATGCATGTTGTGGCAAAGGGTTTTGCTTCTCGGCCAGCTGTCACAGAGCCTGACAAAACTTAAGGCTTAAAGGGAATGACTGGCTGGCACTCGTGCAAATGATGGGAGACATTAACATTTGGAAGGTTCATAGCTAGAGAGGGAATAATTCAATATCCCCTTACACATCCTGTGTGACCCTGATAAGCTTCAGACAGGGTCACCAAGCTGGCTTCTGGGCCTAAAGGACAGCTAGAACCTGGGTCTTCGCCCTTAAGCTCCTTAATCACTGCTCCCTACTGGCTTTCAGAAGATCCATATATGTATCCTGATGAGCATGAGAAGTCTTTTGGTGGCAACATCAAGTAACTGAACTTTCTTTCCAACTGAATTACATCTGATTCGTCTTCTCAACAAGATTGCCTTTTCTTAGAAGTACTAATGGCTCCATGGGGCTCAGGGTCAAAAGGGCAGTCTCTACTAAGTATGTAGTCAGGCCATGCAATGCTTCACAGTCTATTAAATACAGTTTTGTTTTTTTTTTAATTTTGATTTATATGCCGCCCTTCTCCGGAGACTCAGGTTGATTCTCATTATAGAGAATGCTCTTTAAGAAGTCCTCTTTATAGCACTTTCTGTTTTATAAAGTTGTGGATACTGAACCATTGATCCCAAGGGAAATACAGCTCATTTCTTTACTGCATGAGAACTGTAACAAGAAGGCATAGTGTCATCTTGTCCAACCTCAGTTGGAAACGCGAACGTCAAGGCAAGTCAATTTTTTCAGCGCATTTCCACAAATGTCCACTGGAGTGCTGCAAGTGTTAATTTTGGGGTTACAAATGCATTTTAGCAAGTAGGCAGATTTGCAAATACAGAATCTGCAAATAATTATAATAATTCAATACACACACACACACACACACACACACACACACACACACAAACCATGCTTTAAGGCGTTTAGGAATGCAAACATTCAGTTATTTATGGCATTTACGAGATTTATGAGATTTGAGATTGATAAAATGCCCAATTTGCTACAACACCTGGCAGTTTACAAAGTAAAATAAAACACAATATAAGCAGAAAATAGATCATCAAAGCACAGTCTAGAGAAAATTAACAGTCAGTTAAAGGACCAACCCACCCCCCCAGCTGCCAGAGTCTACTTACTCCTTCTAACTCAGTCTGGGGACAGAGCCAGGTTTTAAAGACTTGGTTTACATTGTTACAGCGGGAGCCAACACAGCACCTGTCTGCAACTTTTAAAATAGCTATGTCTTTTCTTGGGATAACGCCTATTCCAGTGTTGGCGAACCTTTTCGGCACTGAGTGCCAATGTGGGAGTGCATGCATATGGGAGCTCTGGAAACCGGAAGAGCAGCTCCCCGGGGCACACGTGTGGGAGTGCCAGATACCAAAAGAGTTCCCCGGTGTGGAGCTAAGCTTCCGGTTTCCGGTGTGCACATGCGCACCAGTCACCTGGTCTTCCAGTTTCTGGCACTCCTAAATGTGCGAAGACCAGCTGGCCGGCGCTGGGACCCGGAAGAGCAACAGGTGATGGCTGGGATGCCCGGAGAGATGGCTCTGCGTGCCACTTCCGGCACATGTGCCATAGGTTCGCCATCACGGGCCTATTCTATCTGTTTTAGGATTTGTAAATGCAAAAGTCAGTTTTGCAGTCTAAACCAAATGGGGATTGTGGCATGTAATATTTTCCTCCCCATATGTAAGTCCCCTGAAATTTACATATAAACATATACACGAGGTAGTACTAGTAAATCTCTAAGTGCCAGATGGGAGGCACTAAATTTGGAAGGTTCATAGGTAGAGAGGGAATAATTAAATCTCTCCTTACACATCCTGTGTGGCCCTGATCCACTTCAGCCATTCTCTTTTTTATTATTATTATTATTAAATAAAAAACAGATGCAGAAATACAGTGAGGCTTATGTGACCTTCCAACAGCTTTCTCATAATAATAGTATATTTTCCTGGTGAGCCTAATAAATTCCTTTCTGTGATGTTGTGTTGTGAAGGCTTGGACTTGAAAATCAGCTTATAAACATTTCGAAAATATAAATCAGGCATGAATTCTTTTAGCTATTATTGGACAAACCATTCTCTCTCTCACACACACACACACACATACACACACAGCTGCAATATGGAGTAATTATTTCCAGGGATTCAAGATTATTGTAAAGATTACTAACATGAAGCTTACCAACTACTTCAAAAGGTACAAAAGAACAGCATCACTAACACAAAATTTGATGTCTTCAAAAGCAGAAGGTTCCCTCTCTTCCAAGAATGTAGTCATTGTTACTGCAACTCCTAACATGGCACATCAGTACGTGAGCATCACAAACACGATCTGTTTGACTAGCTAACTTTAGTTTTTTTTTTTCTCTGATCCCAGGTGGAAGTAACATTATCTACCTTTTCCAAACACGGGTCTTGCTATGTGCTTGATTTTGGATACTTTAATGAAACTACAATGGCAGATGTCCATTGTATATTTCAGCTTTGTGAGCATACCCCCCAATTCCATATGAGGAATTTACCCTCTGAGACAATACTTTGACAAGCTCACTTGATTGGCCAGGGGCACAAATGTATAACCAAACATGTTAAGGACCCTGCTTCTTGTCTTGATAGGTAGTCCTCAAATTACAACAGTTCGTTTAGTGACCGTTCAAAGTTACACCGGCTCTGAAAAAAGTGACGTATGCCCATTTTTTCACACTTACGACCGTTACAGCATCCCTATGGTCACATGATGAAAATTCAGATGCTTGGCAACTTGTTCATTTTTAAAAAAAATATAAATAGAAAGAGAGACATATTCAATATCCATATAAACAGTGTGTTGTCTGGTTACAATTCTTTTGAGTAATACTCATCATAGTAATAATAATAATAATAATTTCTAGTAGTAATCTCGTAATGACAGTGTTTTCCCCTCATCATATTAATGCATATCAATTATTAATACTAATCAAAATTCATAAGTTACAATAATGAACCCTAATAGTGAAATTAATCTTTCTCTTGTAATTTTAGAAGTTCTAACTTCTGTTTCTCTTATTTAACCATCGATAGAACAGATCCCATATGTCAAAATATTCAGTGTCTTCCTTTTCTTTAATTTCAAGTGTCAGTTTATTCATTTCTGCACATTCTAAGATTTTTGTTATTATCTTTTCTTCTGTAGGGATCTCCTCGCCCTTCCAGTGTTGTGCAAACACGATTCTGGTCACTGTTATCACATGTACTATTAAATATACATTCTTTTTATTGTATTTTTCATTTGGATATAATGCCCAACAGAAATATTTTTGGTTTTAAATCTATATTTATTTATTTATTTTATTTTATTTTTTAAATGTTTATACCGCCCCCTCTCCTGAAGGACTCGGGGCGGTGAACAGCCAAAATTAAAAAACATACAATATAAACATTAAAATACTATAAAAACGAAATTAAATTTATCTTTGGCTTCCCCAATTTAAAACCCCTTACCCATAAATTTCCCCAATTAAAAGATTTTTAACCCAGCCCGGCTTGCTGAAATAAAAAAGTCTTCAGAGCCCGGCGGAAGGTACAGTATATGTTCCTTTATCATTTTTTCTATCCAAGTATGTATTTTAGTCCAATATTTTTTTGCTTTCAGGCATGTCCACCACATGTGGTAGTACAATCCCAGGATTTGGTTGGACTTCCAACACTTGGCAGACTTATTCTTAAACATTCTAGCTAATCTTGCTGGAGGGAAGTGCCATCTTTAAAACATTTTGTACAGTTAGAGGTAAAGATTCCCTTCGCACATACGTACTAGTCGTTCCCGACTCTATGGGGTGGTGCTCATCTCTGTTTCAAAGCTGAAGAGCCAGCACTGTCCGAAGACGTCTCCGTGGTCATATGGCCGGCATGACTAAACGCCAAAGGCACATTGAACACTGTTACCTTCCCACCAAAGGTAGTCTCTATTTTTCTACTTGTATTTTTTTAAGTGCTTTCTAACTCCTAGGTTGGCAGAAGCTGAGACAAGTTACGGGAGCTCACCCCATTACGCGGCACTAGGGATTCGAACCGCTGAACTGCCAACCTTTCAATCGACAACCTCAGCATCTTAGCCACTGAGCCACCGCATCCCTTTTGTATTTTGTATTGGTTTTCTTTTTATGCAGTGGACATTGTCAATTTATAGTTTCTATCCCACAACTTTTACCATTTGTCCAATTCTATAGAATACCCAAAGTTTTTAGCCAATGCTATCATGGTTTCTTTTACTTGCTCCTCCTCCATTCTAATAGTCAATAGATAATTATAGAATTATTTGTTCATATTTATGAGGGTTGTAGTGTCCTGGTGTCACGCGATCAGCTTTTGCAACCTTCTGACAAGCAAGCAAAGTCAAAAGGGAATCCAGATTCACTTAATAACCGGATTATTACCTTAACAAATGTAATGGTTCACTTAACAACCGTGGCAAGAAAAGTTGTAAAATGCGGCAAACTCACTTAACTCTCTTAGCAACATAAATATTGAGCTCAGTTGTGGTTGTAAGTCGAGGACTACTTGTACTTAATTATTATTATGATAATTTTCTTGGCTTTTGTATATACTTATTTTGTACTGTTTTTAATACGTTTAAATGTTTTAGAATTGCTTGCTGCCAGTCACTTGGTTGAAATAGGTGGCTATAGAAAATAAATAAATACATCAGCATACTGATGATATTGCATCCAGTGCTGATGGATTTCCTCCCCCAGCAATTCCCTGTAGTTGTTTAAAAAAAAGCAGGAAGAGGGCCGAATTGGACTCTAGGGCTAGACCACTCCGTCCCAGCAACATTGACAGTAATTGGCCCTAGAGGAAAGAGAAACATCAGAATACACTCCTACTCGCAAGTTGGTACCAGGGGTGGGTTCTAAAAACTTTTACTACCGGTTCTGTAGGCTGGCTTATTTTGTGGGCGTGGCTTGATGGTCGTGTGACAATTCTTTAGGATTTAGCAGAGGTACTGGTCTACCAGGCTTTTAACTGCTTGCAGAGCTGTACCGATCTACCCATTTATTTTTGCAGGTACCGGTCTACTCATGTATTTTTGCAGGCACTGGTCTACCCATTTATTTTTGCAGGCACTGGTCTACTCATGTATTTTTGCAGGCACTGGTCTACCCATTTATTTTTGCAGGCACTGGTCTACTCATGTATTTTTGCAGGCACTGGTCTACCCATTTATTTTTTCAGGCACTGGTCTACTACTACAGTGGCAGATGTCCTTATAGCCCATCAGCTGGGACTCAGGAGGCAGCAATAGATTGGGGGTGGGGGCAAATAAAAGGTAAGAATAATGCGGGGGGGAGGGGCGGGGGGGAACAGAACCGGTCCGGTGACATCATATCGTCACCACTACCGGCTCGGCGGAACCGGGAGGAACCGGGAGGAACCCACCACTGGTTGGTACCATATTACATCTTCTTATAACATCTGCTTGTTAGAATATGTAAAAACATTTTTCAAGTCGCCTCAGATGGAGACCTGAGAATTGATTTACTTTCAGTGTATCACTGATGTCACTTAATCTCTTATGAACATTGATCGTTGAAATGATTTTTTTCGAAGTTTAAACCAAACTTGAGAACATTCCAATTGGATCAATACGGGAGTCCTTGACATATGACCACAATTGAGCCCAGAATTTCTGTTGTTGAGTGAGACATTTGTTTAGTGCATTTTGCCCCATTTTACAACTTTTCTTGCCACAATTGGTAAGTGAATCACCACAGTTGATAAGTTAGTAACCTGGCTGCTAAATGAATCGGGCTTCCTCATTGACTTTGCTTGTCAGAAGATCGCAAAAGGGAATCATGTGACTCGGGGTCCCAGCAAAGGTCATAAATATGAACCAGTTGCCAAGCATCTGAATTTTGATCACATGATCATGGGAATGCTGCAAAGGTCGTAACTATGAAAAACGGTCATAAGTCACATTTTTCAGTGCTGTTGTAACTAAACGAACTATTGTAAGTTGAGGACTACCTGTATATTGCTGAATTAGAAGTGACAGTAACTTCAGCCAGCATAGTTAATGGTATGTGATACTGGGAGGATCAGGAAGAAGATAGGTTTCCCTATCTTGCTTAATAGCAATAGCAATAGCATTTAGAGGTATATAGTGCTCCGTAGTATTTTACAGCATAAGGATAAGGCATAATGATACAAGTTAATAAGGATTTTAATAACAAATGGTCAAAATAGTAATAGCACTAGCAATAGTACATAAACTTATATACCGCTTCACAGTGCTTTACAGCCCGCTTTGAGTGGATTACCCAAACAATCTGGGTCCTCGTTTTACTGACCTCGGAAGGATGGAAGGTTGAATCAACCTTAAGCCTAGGATAGAACTTCAGGCTGTGGGCAGAGTTAGGCTGCAATACTGCAATCTAACCACTGTGCCACCATGGCTTAATTGTTCAAAGCTACTACAGAGCTGACCAATCCATTGCTAGCCTTTCTAAATATGCATTAAATCTGATCTGGAATTCAACATCTCATGGCTGATTATAATCTACAATCCTCTCTGCTATGAAACCAAGCTGGGAAGGAGGGCTTAGATAGGAAATCAGCATTTCTGGTGTCATAAGAGTTTGATGATTGGGCTCACAAAGGCTTTCCTTATGATGCAGAGTAGAGGTGGGTTTCAGCAGGTTCTGACCAGCTCTGGAGAACCAGTAGCAGAACTTTTGAGTAGTTCAGAGAACCGGTAGTAAAAATTCTGACTGGCCCCGCCCCCAACTATTCTCTGCCTCCCAAGTACCAGCTGATTGGGAGGAAATGGGGATTTTGCAACAACCTTCCCCTGGATTGGGGAAGGAATAGAGTTTTTGCAGTATCCTTCCCCTGACATGCCCACCAGCCACGCCCACCAAGCCACACCCACAGAACTGGTAGTAAAATATTTTGAAACCCACCACTGATGCAGAGATGTGTGTAAAAACTGAAAGCAACCAGATTTGCAGGTAGTATGAAATCAACAATATCACCTCCCAGAGTAAGCATCAAATTTTCATTCTATTTAATAGTACTGTATGGTTATTCTTTCCTGAAAAGCTTTCCCAAACTATTACTACCATTCTTGTTTCATTCAGATCTTCCTGCATCTAAATGCTGAAATCTTTGTTTAAAGTTGATCTTCTAAGCAAAAGTGAATGGATTTGCTCTTACAGATTGGGAAATCCTTTTTTTTCCCTCAACCCACTTCTCCAAATCTGCTTGAGTCCCTCAGCGCAAGTTCAGAGCAGAGTTTGACTCTGGGAGGAGGAGTAAAGAGACAGAATGATAATTTAGGGAAGAAGGAAGGTTCACTTTATACTGTTAACTGTCCCCCATTTTGGAGAATACTTTCCTCAGCTCACATTGGAACAAATGTTTACCTTCTGTTGCCTTTTCTGCTTCTGCAAAGTTCTATTAATATATAACTGTTCAACCGAGTTTCAACACCGCTAAGGATTTATTACATCAAATAACAAGCTACTCCTTGTATACCATTCCGCTACTAAGCATCACATATGACTGAAATATGGAATCAGTATTTGCCAAACAGTAAGTACTCCAATCAAATTGGGGAAAAAAACAAAAAGGCTATCCCATTTTTGCACTGACAAAGGAGCTAGTAAAAATGAACCTTGCTACTAGCTAATTGGCTTTTTAATGTGTTGTGTAAACACAATAATGTATTTTCATCTCTCAAGTGGAACAAATAGGACCTCAGTGTTTCAGTAACCATTTCTTTTCTTTTTTGGCAGAAATCTCAATTCACCGATCAGAAAAGATCAAAGAGCAGAGTGCAGTGCCAAAGGAGAGAACATCAGGGTTATTTATTACTTTAGGGTTGTTGTTTGTTTCTTTTTCTTTGGTTTGCATTGTTTTTGACCCATAAAAGATGGTATCGCTCCAGGTTTGATTTGGCTTTTCTGATAGGACAGCAAAAAGTGCAAAGTTCCCTTGCCCTCAACATCTCCTAGCCTTTCCTTCTAGCCCACACACAGTCACACACTGCTTTAAAGTATCTAAAGTGCCACTTCCTGCCATAATTTCCTAATTACTAATTCTACATAACTATTTTTCTTTTTTCTTTTGGCCTCCTCGCCCTGTCTACCTGATCCTTATGTCCTCACTATGAACTTCCCTTCTCTGCATTTCTTGTGTTTTTTTCCCCTGCCTTTTCTTCCAATCTATTTTGCCCTCTTACTACTTCTCACCTTATTCCCTGCAAACAACCTACATTGCTTCTCCCAACTTGTCATTAACTTCTCAAATTTCTGTAGCTCTTTCTATCTGACCCCAAAGGACAGAAATGCAGCTTTCTTCCTCATCACAGATCTTCAAGGTCACACTCCCTCTAGGGCAAGGGTCTTCAAACATAACAGCTTTAAGACTTGTGGACTTCAACTCTCAGAATTCCTGAGCTAACCTGACTGGGGGAGGAATTCTGGGAGTTGAAGTCCATAAGTCTTAAAGCTGTCAAGTTTGAAGACCCCTGCTCTAGTTTTTTGGTTTTGTTTTTTTAATAAATTGTCTAAAAGACTTTTCTCTCTCTCAAAATGCCTTCTGTTGACAAAGAAAAAAGCTAGTTTGTTTTTTAATGTTATTGCACTAATCCTTTATTTTATAAAATAAGAGCAAAAGACAGAAACATTAAAAAAATCCAATAATAATTTACCCCTCTCCAAATCCCAATAAATTAGAAATATAAAATGTGGCCCCAGCTACTTTAGATTCTGTTTGCATGCATTTTAGAGGGCAGGCCTCAAATGCTAGGCAAAGCTCCAGTATGGCTGTCCCATGCCTTTTTCAAGAGGCAACTGAACTTTCTGGGTTTTCTTTGAAGACATTTCGCTTCTCATCCAACCAGGACCTGGATGACTGGGAATCTCCATAGACCTCCAGTATGGCTGTCAAATCAACAGAAGCTATGCTATCTTCTGCCTCAAAGTCCCTAGAGTAAAATAAACAATATTTGCTTTTTCACAACCTGGTATCTCTAGCTCTGCTGGACTTCAGTTCTTGTAATTCTGGCAGTCACAGTGATTATCAATGCAAACTAGGAATTATGAAAGTTAAAGGCCACCACAGTTGAAGAACATCTAATTGGAGAACCTGCATGTCCACTAGTCTTTGGGAGAAAGCTCTTTCTTATGCTGAATATGGCACCTTTTTTTAGTGACTAATAAATCATAATGAAATGCGATTAATTTCTGTCAGGCAATTTCTGAAGCGATATCAATGCAAGAGTTTCTACCTATCCAATTTGATCCAGCTGTTTGGATGGTACAGATCCAATCAGCCAAAGAGTGTTGACTAGTGAGAACTAGAAAATAGGCTTTCTCTGCTGAGGGCCCTGCTTGGTGGAATATTTTTCCCTCAGAAATTAGAATGGTCCCAACCCAGTTGGCCTTTAAAAAGACTTTTAAAATTTAGCTATGTACCCGAGCCTGGGATTCTAAGGGCTCTGTTTCTTGTCTTTACTGTTAACTATCTTGGCTGCTATAAGTATTTCTTTTCTGGATTGTTTTATTTTGTTTTATTGTTTTTTTATTGTTTTAAGAATTATACAATAGCCAGAGTCATTTGGCTGAAATGGGTTGCTATAGAAAGTGAATGAATGAATGAGTCTGTGAATCAATGGACGATTGAACGAACAAATACATTATTAAATAAATGCTTTAAAGACTTACTGTAACTAACCATAATTTCCCCTCTTACCATCAAATGTAATGATTCACTGTATATTAGTTTGTTCGAAGACACAATATTCCACAACTTTACTTACCCTGTTTTCCCGAAAATAAGACTCTGATAATAAGCCCAATCGGGCTTTTGACCGCATGTGCTAAAATAAGCCTCCCCCAAAAAATAAACTCTCCCCAAAAATATTTAAACACAGAGCTGGAAATCAGGTAAGACAGCAAGAGGACCCCCATCTTGCTCCACATACCCCAAAATAATAAGACCTCCCCAAAAATAAGGCCAAGCACTTATTTCAGGGTTCAAAAAAAAAAATAAGACAGAGTCTTATTTTCGGGAAAACATGGTAGATATTGCACAATATGCTTTAGGAATAAGGCTAAACATTGCTTTCTTTTCAGTTTTGAAAAGGTCATCTGGAGTTTGCGGGGCCCCAAATATGCCATGAGGCTGAAATTTCTTAAGCAGCTACTGGTATGTCTTTTCCCAAAGGATCCTGGAGAAAGATGCAGTTATGTTAAGAAGTCAAACTTGTAAAAGATTTGGACTCATTCACTCTGAAGCATTTTTTGGAATAAAATACAAAGCATTGCACAGCCATTCTTATAAATGTGCTACAAGTTCAGCTGGAAGCAGAAATGTTGTAATACGTCAAAGCAGTTGGAAGTGAGAATAGACAGTGATATTGCACACATCCAGTTATAAATAATTACTATTGTATAAATCCCATTCTTTACAATATTTATACATGTCTCTTCATTCCAATAAAACTTGAACAGAATATAGTTTAGGACAGCAGCACTTTATGTTTTTTTAATGGTGTAATAAACAAGTGGTTCAGCTCTTTCATTACTCAGTCACAGAAAATAGCTGTCTATTTAGGTGCATAAGAAATCATTAAAACAACAATATAAGAGGATATCAAAGTTCTTTATCCTGAGACAAACCTTTCAGAATTGAAAAAAACTAAAGTTTGGCAACTGCTTATATTTTCTCCCGAGTCCCCTTAATTGTCTAGGACGGTGCTGGTGAATATTCAATAATCTCAATGGGAATTTCCTGGTGATTTTCACATGAACAAAATCAGAGTTGGATAGGCCACTAACTTATTTATAATAATTTTTCTGGTCGGTTTTCATCTAGACTCTCAGCAATGTTCCTGGCCACTTGAAACACTATGAAGAGGAATTAATCAGATTGACCCATAATCAGTTTGATATTTAAAATATATTTAAATGGGATGATATTTCTCTTCATCCCTTGTGAAGATGTGAGGTTAGCTAATTGGACAAGAGCTTGGGACCGGAGGCTCCCAGGAATGCTTTACATCTGCAAGAATATGATATGATATCAGTCCTGCAAGGATTACTCTGGATAGCCATTTGTTTCTGGGCATATGAGAAATGAAGATTTTAAAGTTCTGAAGAGTTTTAATCCAAGACTCATCATGGATTACTCCCTCTCATATCAGACTAGTTAGTCATTTCCTACAAATTGCTGGAAAGATCCTTCCATAGGCTCTACCTGTGTAACAGACCTGTTTGAGACTACAGAAAGAGCTTTTCCAGTAGCATATTGGATGAAGTCTGGAAGTCTCAATATTGGGAGGCCAAGAAGGCATTCTCTCTGCTGGAATTTTACCAATTAGTTCCTCTGTGGGAAATTATTTTCTCCTACAAACAAAGTAAAAGGAAGATGATATTATCTTTGATCTTTATCTGTTTATAATTTGAATTATATATTATTGTTGTTATTAGTTAGTACATGTACATAGGTTTTTAGCTCTGTTTTCCAAAACATTTAAGATGAATTAATCTTAAATGTAGTCAAATGCATTGGGTAATGTATTGGCATTGGAACAGTAGCATATCTTTATATCATAGTATAATAGCATTTATATAATACTATAATAGTATTATATATTGCTATGGTTTTATTGCCTTATTTGATTTATTTGTACACATATATCCTTTTCTACTTTAGTGAACATTCGTGGTAGCTAACAAACTACGGGGGGAAAAAATGCAAAGATGTTAAAAACATAAATTAATAATAAACCTATATGCTACACAACCCTCACAACAATTAAAGAAATTACAATAAAACATAAAAAGTAAAGAAAAATAAGATAGCAAGCATGATGAAGTGAGGCTTCTCGCTCTCCCTCACCGAAGGCCGGAGTGAATAACCAGACCTCCCTAGCTCTTTTAAACAAAAACAGAATTGGAGACATTCAGATCTCAAAGTCTGAAACTCATTCCAGAAGACAGGAGCTGCTACAATGTGCCCTAAAATGTGCCTTTCTGTGATCTGGAGAGATGACATTGTTTTATCAAAGGAACATGCCAACCCTGCAGGATCAAGTTATCCTGAGAGTCCCTCAAGTAATCAGGCCCCTAAGCCATGTAGATCTTTACAAATAACAATCAGTACCTTCAACCGCACCTGGAAGCACACTGGCAACCAGTGCAACTCACAAAGCAGAGGTGTTACACTGACATCTGGAATCAAGTCCATTGCTGCTTTTGCTGTTGCATACTGGACCAGCTGAAGCTAATTAAAGTAGAAAAATAATCTCACCCTTAAAAATCTGATGGAAAAGATGTCTCATCTCTAAGCATGGAAAAGGGTGGGCAAAATGTGTTCCTTAGCCTGGAGACTATTATCTTCTCCCACCAGACTGAGAGGCAGGCCTCTGACACATCAACAGAGCTTCAACCAATTAGAGATATTAGAGTTTCATTGTAATGTCAATTATATGGACCAGTGAGAAGGCATTGATGAACAAACTCCGTTACAAAACAAAAGCATTGAATTTTTATTTCTAAACACATATGTAAGAAATACCAACGGGCTGCTGTTGGATAGCTTATATCCAGAAATGTGTGTGTCATGAAATAATTTAATAATGTTACACATCATGTAACAGGAGAACAAGGAAAATAGATGGCCATATATCTTTGGCTGTTTCTTTACAACATGTCAAACAATTCTCACGGAACATATCCAGTTCCATGAATAAGAGCTGTGTGGATATCCTCTAGTCAAAAACAATAAAAGCACTTTGTTTCTGGCAACCATCCATTCCACTTCCATTACAGATGCTTGGTCTTGAATGATAAATGGTTATCCTGAGAAACAATTAGAATGATTTACAGTAGGTGGATATGACAAAGTCTTCAGTTGGTTGGGCTTCTCTTCAATGTGGCAAGATGAAGTTAGAGTAGTATGTTCCAATTTGGTAGGAAGAGAATTTCAAGTGGTTTAGCACAGTTGAAAGACTTAACACTGCAGGCCTATACAGGCCTGGTCCTCAGATGTAAAATGGGTTGGCTTCATCAGGGTTTATTTCAGAACAAGGTTAATTCCATCACCAGACAGAATGAGGTTGTTCCCAATTTTGGACCCCACAAAAAGGTAGCAAATTATGTAATTATTTTAAGACTCCGGAAATGGAAGAGGTGCTTACAGGTAGTCCTCAACTTACAAAGTTCATTTTTGTTCAAAGTTACAACAGCACTGAAAAAAAGTGACTTATGACTTGGTGGCTTTTCAAACTTATGACCATTGCAGCATCTCCATGGTCACATGATCAAAATTCAGATGCTTGGCAAGTTATATTTATGACGCTTGCAGTGTCCTGGGGTCATGTGATCAGCTTTTGAGGCCTTATGACAAGCAAAGTCAATGGGGAATCCAAATTAATTTACAACCATGTTACTAATTTAACAACTGTGGCAAGAAAAGTTGTAAAATTAGCAACATAAATTTTGAGCTCAATTGTGGTTATAACTTGAGGACTATCTGTACATAATTTTCTGTCCCATATGCCAAATTGATGTGACTGGCTTCAAGTATGGGTCTGATATGAAAAGAGGAACAATTACAGCCTTCCTTCAAGTATCAATACTATGAAATAAAACATCATTCCAAAATAGCTGCACCTGGGACTGATCATACGGTTGACAGCCAACAAAACAATGACTCGTGAGACAAATTGGGTGGGGATAGAATTAGTAGGTAACTAATGTTTGCCTATTAAGATTGCTGATATGCTGGATCATTGTAATTTTTGACTTCCTGGGCTTTTGCGGTAGTACCCATCATTCTTGTGCCTTAAGAGGAAGTAGCAGATTGAATTTCTGTGGTGTTTTTCTTTCTACACACTACAGCTGGTTGACTCTGTTATCACATGTGATATGTAAACCTTCCTCTGGAGGTCCCTGACAAGTATTACAAGCTTTTGTAACCTGTGTGCACTTGTGTAATGGAACTTTAAAGCCAAAGCTTTAGAGTGAGAGTCTGAGGGTTAGGTTACAAGTATTCTTGTGGCTTTTATTTAACCAGGTGTTGCATATTTTTTCAGTACGAATCCAAGGTATATATACATGTATGTATACATAAAATATGGAACATATACATATATGTGGATATGTAAATGGTTTAGATTCATGCCTTGTTGCTATAATACTTTATAGTGGATTATACATAATAATGAAAAAAAACCTTGGCGATGTACTGCTTATTAAAAAGCAGCATTTTACTAAATAGAACAGTTGCTCTCTGAAGGCAAATCCAATCATTTGTTAAATCTCTGGATTAGCATATATATATATATATATATATATATATATATATATATATATATGTATATGTATATGTATATGTATATGTATATGTATATGTATATGTATATGTATATGTATATGTATATATGTATATATTAGCTGGATACCCGTGCTTCGCTACGAAACTATGTGATTGGGCTTGATAAATTGACACTTAAAGCTTGAAAATTAATGAATAGTTTAAAAAGGCACTGTATTATTTCTAGAGATGGTAAACTAAGTTTCTGTTACAGATTAAGACATTATTGTAAATCTAACAACAATAAAATAAATGGGCTAAAACCCTTTAATCCCACCAGCAACCATGGCTAAAATTACTCCCTGGAGTGTACACATACACACACACACACACACACACACACACACATACACACACACACAAACACACATACCCCTTTGGATCTGAGATTAGCAGTTGTATTACATATATATATATTTGTTTTCTAAGGTTTTCGCGGGTGTTACACACACACACACACACACACACACACACCTGTCACCATTACTACAGGTTCACAAGAACCGGACCGAAGCAGGAGCAACCCACCACTGGTATATAGGTATGTACATTTGTATGTTTGTGTGTATATATATATATATATATACACACACATACATACACACACACACCTTTGGATCTGAAATGTCTGACTCGAATGCCAAGTAGAATGCTTCCCTGGGTAGAAAGCGGAGAAGATGAACACTGCAGTTTCTCTGCAGCCCACTCCACTACTTCTTCCACTATCCCGTAATGTCTTCCATCCAGTGGAGATGGTCTTTGATTTACAACCATAGTGAACCTTGAATTTACATTCTAAATCATGACAGTTGTAAGCCAAGGTACCAACGTGACCAATCTGATTTTACAAACTTGTTTTGCAATCCAGAAATGAGCACAAAAGGCTGGAAACTGGCAAAAAACATAAATCACAGTTACATGACTGCAGAATGCTACAACCAATCATAAAAATGAGCTGGTTGCCAAGCATCTGAAAATGCAGTCATGTACCCATGGGGTATGCCACCATCACAATTCCAGAATGAGGATTATAAGTATTTTAGGGGAGAGTCCATCATAACTTCAAATGGTTGCTATCTGATTAGTCATTAAGCAAGGACTATTTCTAGAGTTTTAATTTATTGGGATCTATACAGTATGTACCTTTTTTCTATTTCTGCTGAAGGGATTTTCTTCAAAAGCAACAGTTGTCAATCCTTGTTTTTGTCATACATTTGACAATCTTTTGGCCAGAATATAGCAAAGCCAAGGTTCTGTCTCTTCCGTATACACATATAAAATATACATAACTTAAATTACTAAATACACTTTTCAAATCAAATGCCCTTTTTTTATAACCAATGTCCCATCTCTGCCATAGCTTGAACTGTGGTGGGGGAGAGGGGGCAGCTAGGATACTTGACAACATACTTTAGATCACAGGAGTTATGGCCGCAGATCCTCTTTTTGCTGAAGACAATTCATCTGTCCTGGTCAGTATGGTGTGATCCTTATGAAATGGTAGCATATTTAATCTGCCTCAGCCCAGGCTCATTATGTGCTTTCTTGTCATCACCAAAAGAAAGACAAAGGAAAAGTGCCAAGTTGGGCAGGTGCCTTCTCTTGTCTTCGTCTCTTACAACTCCTGCTCCAGATTCTTGCTTACCCAAACTTTTGATCTAAAGAGTCAAATGCTGACCAACAAGTTGCCTGAAAGTGAATTATACAGAGGAGTATACCAAACACAAGTTTTAAGAGGGACTGATATGGGAAGCACAACACATATCTGATGGAAACCTTGATCTTCTTTCAACTATCTTGCAGTGGACATGAGTGAAGACTGAAGGGTTCAGATCCAACTCTTCTTACTTCTGACTTCTAGAGTATCAGTCGAGTCTCTGAATGTTTCCTTACGAACACACCAGACCAGGATTGTAATCCAGCAGGTTCTGACAGGTTCTGGAGAACCGGTAGCGGACATTTTGAGTAGTTCGGAGAACCGGGAAATACCACCTCTGGCTGGCCCTAGAGTGGGGTGGGAATGGAACTTTTGCAATATCCTTCCCCCAGGAGTGGGGAGGGAATGAGGATTTTGCAGTATCCTTCCCCTGGAGTGCAGTGGGAATGGAGTTTTTGCAGTATCCTTCCCCTGCCATGCCCACCAAGCCACACCACGCCCACCAAGCCACGCCCACAGAACCGGTAGTAAAAAAAATTGGATTTCATCACTGCACCAGACAAATAGTTTCTATGGCCTGCTCAATAGGGGAAAGATAAAATGTCCTTTGTCCATGTATGTTGACACCAGCACAATGCTTTCCTCCTCCCCGGTAATGTTGAGTTTCTCTGATTGGCAGCTGACCATCTGAACCATAGAAGCATAACAATAAAATATTCAGAGCAATGTTGAGTGAATTTGATTATTTATGCAACTCAAATAATAATTATCTGCATGAATATAACCTTCAGAAAAATCAATCACTTCTTACTTCTAGGGAAGTGTAAGCTGGGTCATGGTCTAGGGTTCATAAAAGTGTAATAAAAATAGAAGAATTTTTTAAAAATACTTCTAATTGATGTTTAAATATGCATAATTTGCTATAATAATTTCTCCCCTCTGTGATTTAGTGGGAGGGAGTTGTATTTGAGATTAGCAGGAATTGTGCTTTTCACCTAATTGTAGCATCCCTATGCATAAGAGTTAAATCCATACCTCTCTATGCACTTCTTTAGCTAAAAGATTTTAAAACTTAACTCCAACATTTCAAAATACTACAATCCACTGTTATGAGGGGGGTGGGGGACTTCTATCCTTCATCTCTATCTTTGTTTTCACTATTCACTTTCAAAATAGTGGGAATGTTGTCCTGGATATATCTACAGTAGATGTGGATGGCCATTTGTTATAAGAAAATTATCACATGTTGTATTCTGGAATGCTAGTGTAATAGCATGGATTTTGAGGAAAGGAAAGAGATTCAGCAAGCAATATTTGTACAGAAAAAAGTCTCATTTTTTGCTTCCTCCTCTTTCCTCAGGAAACAATATTTTTTGTCTATGTCTACAGTTGGAATTTTGACTGCATATTGTGGATTTTTTTGGAAAATACTGCCTTAGAATTGGCTTGCCTTTTCATGAAATAGTTCACAGGAAGGTAAATGTTGTTTTTACAAAAATTTTATAATCTTTTTGCTTTGTAATTTTTATAAATAATTTCCTACCCCTTTCCCCATCCTTAAATGCCCAGTTTCCTTTTCCAAGAGAGGAGAATGGATGAAGCTACAATAAATGTGCAAGAATCCACACAAACACTAAATGACAGCAAAGAGTTCATTTTTTCTGCATCGTTTCTGCCATTTAGCAATTGTCTACAATAGTGATTCTCAATCTTGACACTTTTAAGTAGTGCGGACTTCAACTCCCAGAATTCCCCAGCCAGCATGACACCTAGTGGATATCAAGAAGACTCCAGGAAAAAATTCTCTTGTATCTATGTTTGATAATAAATGCTTTATTTTACTGTATATAAACTCCAATTAATATAAACTCCAATAAATTGCACTGGAACTTATATGAGAAATGTCATGTTAAAACAAAAAGGACTTCTGATAGTAAGAATCTCCTTTTCATGAAATGCCCGTTCTTACCAATTGATTAGATTTTCAAGTAATAATCCTAAGTGCCTTACAAATGACACTATTCTGTGGCATGATTACAAGTATCTGCCTGTCTGCCTACTGGTCACCTCATACAGCCCTATTGGCTTCTGTATGCATACGTTCTACGTTCTGCCTGTAAAGCAGTATTTTATTTTAACCCACTGAAGTGCAATATCTGAATTTTAATTAAAATACAAATCACCTTACAAAAAGGTATTTTTAAATGCCAAGGTTCTAGCTTAGATTTTTGCTAAGTAAAGCATCACCAAAGGTTTTGCCTTGGGCTTGATTTGTTTCTTTTCTTTTCCTTTCTTTCTTTCTTTCTTTCTTTCTTTCTTTCTTTCTTTCTTTCTTTCTTTCTTTCTTTCTTCCTTCCTTCCTTCCTTCCTTCCTTTCTTAGTTAGTTTGTCAACAAGGTTGTATCCGCCCAGCTTGCAGTTGGTGTTCTGATTTTTGTTGCCAATGTGTAGGACAGAGCATTTGTTACTTGAGATTTGGAGTTGCCAATTGTGTGACCATTCTGACACATAAGTCGAGGTCGCTTTGTTTCTAGTGCATGGGTGGATCTGGGCCCAGAACAGCAGAGCCTTCTTGTCAATGACACCCTCTATTTTTAAATCAGCTTAACTGTTAGCATTTGATAATTACTTTTTGACAAGGGGATATTGCTCCGGTTCAGAATTCTGAGAAAATAAAAGTAAAATCCTAGGAGTCATCTAGTTCTTGGAATCTCGTAAAGCATCCTTCCTTCTTTGCAAGGCTAACATGGAAAAGAGTGGTTGGGATTTATTCCAATATTGCTGCTACAAAGCAATTGCATTTGGGAGAGTATTCTAGAAACCACAATGATGGTACTAAAAAGAATAATGAGCTACTATCACAAAACTCTGAAGCTGGGTTGTTTTTTTTAAGGTGTTTAAAAACATTTTAATTTCACTAAGTTTTTCCTCAAATGAAAACCTTGTATTATTTTTTCATTCAAGAAACAAGTTGTTTGACTTCACATACAAGTTCTTTATCAAACATCTTCCTCCTCCTAATTCAATAAGTATTTTAATAAACAAATAACATGCAAATTATAATATTAACAAGAGGCAAGCATCTTCATATAGAATACCCTTGCCAACAAAGATACTATTCACTTAATTCAGCAACATTTCAGAATATTTAAACAAAGGCTTCTATTTATCAATGAAATTTCAGCTATGTTAATTGTTGTTTCAACAGGTACCATAAACCTATGCATATTGATTTACTGATTAAATTCTTTGTCTGCTTCTCAATGGAGCTTCTTATAACGTTAGAGAAGGTTTCTGAGAATAAATACAATAGTCCACATCTTCTATGGCAGGGGTGTCAAACTCATGGTCCGCGGGCACTGGCCACACCCATGCCCGGTTTAGCAAAGGGGGGGAGTTGCAATACATCACATGACAACGCCATGACAATGCAAGTTTGACACCCCTGTTCTATGAGGTCAGTAGGAATTGTGGATGACAAAGGGAGCAAGTGACAAAACACTGGTTGAAATGCAAACTCAATCTCTTGTTGAGGGGTTGTGTTCCATTTTGTGATTTTTCAGTTATTTTCAGATACAAAAGGGTGGACCTTGCATAAAGGAATTTCACCATTTTGGCTTCATTGTGGTTAGATATGAATATCTATGTAGGGAATAGCATAACATCTAAAAAAGAAATTGCTAAATGATAGCAAGAGCTAAGTTTTATAGCTTAGTTACTTATATGGTAGTTAGCCCATTAACTGTGCTAGTGTTATCACCCAAAAACACCATCTAAATAGGAATAAAGGCATCAGCTGAACATCCAGCACTGGAGCATTCAAGGGTAGCTCGAATGCTTTCTGTACACTTAACCTTTTAGAAAGCTCTTAATTGAATGATCTCTCTAGCCATAGATTCCACACATTTCATATAATTATTACACTCACTTAAAACCCCACATGCTCTCCCTCAAGCTATAGAACATTTCCACCTTCTTTCATCTAATAAGACATAATAGCAGTTTACATAACAGCAGCTTTTTTCCACAAAGCAATTTTCCAACTCGTCTAAACTAGTCTGACAACATTTCACTTATCCATTACTATACGTGTTAAGTGTACCTACATGAAGAAGATTTATGATGAATCTGGTGGGCTATATTTGGTTTGGCCTAACTGTGTTAATGGCCAGTGAGTCATGAAAAGGACAGAAAGGGGTTATTGAAGAAAGGAAAGCTTTCAGCATGGAAAAAAATGGAGCAAGATTCTTAACAATAGCCAGATAAACTGAGCCAAGCATCAATGGAAAGAGAAAGAACATTAAGTAAGTTACTAGAATACAGTACAGTAAGTTCCAAGAATCCATGGTACTTCCAGGGATGGTGTTTTCAAGCTCTGAGCCAAATCCACAAATCCCATTAGGAATCTTTGAGTAAGGGATGAGGAATGGGATGCCAAATCTCTTTTGAGTAAAGTTACTTTTTTCCTCTGTCAGAGAAGGGATAAGATTCCCAGGGAACATATTGGGGAGTGGGGAGATAGGAATGAAGTCCTATTTTGTCTGTAGAACAATGAGTTAAAAACAATTAATTGTCAAGCTTGCTGCTACTTGCTTGCTGACAAGAGCTTTGCACAATTGACTGTCAAGGTTTTTCCTGAGCTTGCAGAGTCAAATAGAAATCAATAGAAAGGTAGTATCATTACCAAGGATAATAATTGGGAGTCTGTGGCACATCTGGAGTAATCATTTTAAAAGCCATCAGAATCTTCAATGTTCTTCCCTTAATAACATATATGTTCCATTCCCAAAAGGTCATTC
The DNA here is from genome assembly GCF_029215685.1 of Pituophis catenifer annectens. Lineage (NCBI taxonomy): Eukaryota > Metazoa > Chordata > Lepidosauria > Squamata > Colubridae > Pituophis > Pituophis catenifer. The sequence goes on from NW_027256881.1 coordinate 81,593,627, forward strand.
AACAGAAAATTGAATACTATTCTGAGAACAATGCATGTCTCTCAAGAAAAAAAAAACACACCAGACAATCTGAGAGGCATGCATCTGCAGTACAGATTGTTAGCTGTTCATTTGTAAGATTTTAAAAGGTAATAAGTTTTTGACAACAGTGACTTCTGTAAATCCCTCCTCCCCCTCCTCCTCCTCATTTTGCCTTCTTTTGCAAGAAGTATAATAAACAGATATACTATATTTCTCTTAAATGTTATCTGCACTGCCCATTATTCTGGGCATTCTCAAACTCAAAAGAGCTTTTCCTAAATCCCTACCAAAGGATTCCCAACTTCTTAGGATCTTTGTACAGATACTTAGCATTTTTCTTTTTTTTTTTCTTTCTTTCTTTCTTTTTTTTTTGGTTAAAAAAATACTTTAATCTTCTAAAATACAATTTTCTATAATTTTTAAAATCCACTTACAATACAGCTGAAGGATAGAGTTACAATTTTAGACCAGCAATTTCAGTTAAAACTATTATGGCAGAGAACTTGGAAAAAATCTTCATAAAACCTTTAAATTTATTTTTTTAATCTCTAAAGATTTCTAATTATTATATACGTAGTATATTGCTATTTTTAATGGTAAAATTATGAAAATATTAAATGTATCTGATGAACCTGCATATTGAATTTAGATTTACTCTCTGTTAAAGAAATTCAGTAAAATCAATAAGTTAACACACAACAAATGTATTCATTTTATGATAAGTTTTATCCAGTAATTCCTCAAGGACAATAGTCCTGAGAACACAGAACAGATCCAATTATCTCCTTCCTATTAGTTATTTCTGAGATTTTAAAAGAACAACCTCAGAAACTACAAAAGAAGACATGGTATGGCTGGACATTGTGCAGGATAAAGAGGAACATTAAAACTTCTGAAGGATTTAATCGACATTGGTCCCACATTATGTCCCAAACATAATGGCAAAAAAATAGTTTATTTTATAAGTTACTGGTCAAGAAACTGAATTTCTCAGAATATACAGAATTGGATTTTAGAATGCCTTTTGTAAATTAGATCCAAGTCATCTAAAGTTATTTATGACTATGTTCTAGATCACCAGAACTGATATTCTGATGAATATCAGTTGTTGTTAGGTGGCCATTGTATATTAGGAATATCTCCATTTTTATCTCCACTTAGCATTTTTCAAAGGTGTCACAGCTATTGTATAAGATTTGCTTGTATTTCTGATCTCTTACAAATAGACAATGATACAAACCCTATGCACGCATGTGAATCACAATGCAAGTATGAAACAGCAGAACTTGCAGTGTGACATCACAAGATAGGTTTCCCCCACGTTAGCATCATCATGAATTTGGAACAGATGCCTATGGAATGTGGGATACAGCAAGAAACAGGCAGAGACAAAGCAGCTGACAGGATTGAAACAAAAAAGAGGAAGTGCAGTCAGAGGTACAGAAACAGATGATCATATATCCAAAGGATAGATGGATAGATGGAAGGTCAAATGCAAAGATGATTGAAAGGAAAACATATACACAACTGTAGTGGGTGAATCGGAACTATGGAGTGCCATAAACTCCAAGAGTAACAGAGAATCTTGGTGATTCATGCTCTTCCACCCAACATCAGCCTATTTCCAATATATGTTTCTCACTACCCAGAATTGTGAGACTGACAGCACAGAAACTGTATTCACAAATAACCATTTATAGACCATTTAAAAATTGCAGCCAATTGCATAAAGAATGTTACTGTTACCTAATTGGTGGAAAAATCAATCCCTGACCCAAAAAATCAAGAGTTTTCTACCACAAGTATTTTATGGAAGAGGAAAGTGATGTTGCTCTCCAGGGCTGGTTTTCTCCAGGAGCAAATTAAGAGCTATCACTTTAAGGGCCATGCAGGAATCTGATAGTGTGATTCAGAATGTTCATGGGCATGCACATGACACCTGTTGGAATTCCTTAAAAGAATCCCAGATACAAGGATACCTGATTTAAAGTCCTCTGATCCCTGTATCCAGTGGTGGGATTCAGCCAGTTCGCACCACTTCGGGAGAACCGGTTGTTAACTTTCTGAGCAGTTTGGCAAACTGGTTGTTGGAAGAAATCATTAGGGCAGAGAACCGGTTGTTAAATCACTTGAATCCCACTACTACCTGTATCCCTAAAAGATTGCATCAAAGGCTTGGTGAGTTGCTTAAGAATAGCCTAGTGGGCATGTAGGTACTTACCCCGCTTTTAGAAAGACTGCTCTATTCAATGCAAGCAGTATGGGCATGGTATGGATACTGTCAATCTGATGAAAACAATGGCTTCTTAAGGATTCCTGTTCAGTGGATTTCTCTACATATTTATTCACTTGCACGCAGCTTCTTAACCATCAGGCTGTACAGGTCTTTCGTGGGTTATTATATATACACTGCAGGTCAATGCCCAACCCTTGTAATGCTGTCTATAAAACAGGGTTATAGACAACAATAGAAAGCATCCTGTATCTCTTTCAGAGATCTGCAATGCTGAGAAAAAAGGATTTGTCAAGTCAGGCCTATAATGCTAGTTAATTAGTTAGCCATTATATATATTCCAAACCTCACATCCTAGTTACAACAAAGAAGGATAAGCATACTTGTAACTTTACCCAAATAGAATTGCAGTGACTTCCATGACAAAACTTTCTGACTCCCTGTTTCAAATATTTAGCAAGAAGATCAGATCTAAGAAGTCACCATTTCATGACCATTCTAGAAAGAAAATGTACTCAATATAACCAGTTAATTATATTAACTAGTTTTTCCTACCAGCTCTTCCTATTCGGTGCTTCAAGTGCAACTGGGTTTATCATGCCCAATACCTGGCCCTTACATAGTTGGGCTGACCAAGAAAGCATACTTTGTCCTGTGTCATATACCAACAATTATGGAAAGTGTGCATGCTATATCAGCAATCGATTTACTAGACACTTTAAAAAATAAGCAAAACCATACAGTCGTTCTTTACAGTAACTGCCTTTACCACTTGATGGCTTATGCCATATAAGCCATACAATGCTTCAAGAAATGTGGAGTTCAGTCATTTTTGCTTGTTGAGACAGAGAGGAAGAAGAGAGCAAAAATAACATGATATCAAAACAAGAAGAATTTATGAACATAATTGAAAGAAGAAAAATAATATAGGAAAGAAGAAGGATTATTCCGTATAGACAGCAATCTTGATCTTTGCTAGAGGACAATGAAAACAAAAGTATTTAAGGCCATTGATTTTAACAGAAAAAGATGTATTTGTAATTAGAAGAATAGGATAGTCACAGATATTGTTCTATATAGCTTAAAAAATATATTTTTCACTTGAAATATATCACATAATTTGCTGGCTATGTTGCTGTTGTAAAATCCATTTCCCATACCCAGAAGATAAAACAGATCTAATGTATTTTGGAAATACTAAAGTTTGAAGTATTTTAAATAAATATGAAGGTTTATGTCCTACTTTATGGTATATAAAGTAGTATTAGTCTTTTTTCAAATTTCCATGTGAAGAAAACATTCATGAGAATTAAAATTATAGTTTTTCCCCTTCATAGGCCAAACCTGTACACTGGTAATCTTGCCAATAAAGACAGACAAAATAAATCAAACTGAGATTTTTTTTTTTTTTTTTACAATCATAAATCATTGTATGAACCAATGGAGCAGGGAAAAAGAAATACAATTTCTGCCTGAAATAAAAATTTCAAAATTTCTCTTTCACTCACTGCTTGCTTCTTCTTATACCTTTCTTTCCTTTTCTGGAGTGGAAGAAGAGCATATTCTTTAAGTAGTACATTATTATCAGCCTACAACCTTATTTGGAATATTCTGTCTTCTTCAAACTCTATTTGGAAAAAAATTCTGATTGTGTTCAGTTCAAAGAATAATAGCAAGCTTCTGCTAGAAGGGCATAACATTCCTTTAAGCAATGTGGATGAAGATAAGTAAATAAAGTAATTGCATCGCTACATTATTAGGAAACAAAAAAGCCACCAAGTCATTTTGAAGACTGTACAGGCATGCTTCAGAAGATACTGTGGGTTCAGTTCCAGACCATCACAATAAAGCAAATATTGTAATAAAGCAGGACACACAAATGTTTTGGTTTCCCAGTGCATATAAAAGTTATGTTTACTCTATATTATGGTCTACTAAATGTGCAATATTGCATTATGTATAAAAAAGAACAATGTACATACCTTAATTAAAAAATACTTTATTGCTAAAAAAGTTAAATCATCATCTGAACCTTCAGCAAGTTGTAATCTTTTTGCTGGTGGAGGGTCTTGTAAAAAAGCAATGCCTGCAAAGTGCAATAAAGCAAAGCAACAATAAAACAAGGTATGCCTCTACTTCTGAAAGTCCTTCAAGTTTTATCATCTTCAGAATCCAATTGTTAAATTTACTTCTTAAATTATTACTTTGGGCTCCATCTTTTCCTTCCCCATGGAGGGAAAAGCCCCATGGAAGACTTTTTCAGTAAGTAAATTACCACGTTCAAGCATACTAAAATATTTCAGGTCAGATCTTGTGTTTTCGGCATCAAGCAAATGAGCCAGGTTGACTCATCCCAATCAATGCTACTGCTCGCCACAATACTTTTGCCCCAGCAACTTGCTCTACAGGCCATCTGTGGTGTGGGGAGAAGGGTGTTCAAAAAAAAAGCAACGATGATAGCCATGACTGTGTAACCACCAGTTACACCTCCTTTTTTGTGGATTGCACACAAAAGTCCCTGCCAATAGCACATCAAACCATTGCATAATTACCAACCTTCAAACCTACTATGAAGCCCTATTGCTTACTTAGAAAATGTAATACATGAGGGGGAACACAAAGATAGGGGGAGCAAAAACAAAATCCAGGAAATGTGGTACTGAAACTTGAGTTCAGATTTGACAATGGTAGGAATATCTGGGGGAAAGGGGCCAAATTTTAATGGTGGAGGCTAATTGGAAATGTCATGCCCAAAGACCCATCATATGCCTTAAAGACCTTTATTTTTATGTTCTTATATAAATCAAGTTGGTTGAGAAATTGTTAAGGATGCCATTGGCTTCTTTTCCAATCCAACTAAAGTACAGGAAAACAGAGTTTTGCCCTTTTTTTTTATTATGCTGTGTCATTTTCACAGAGTCTTGTTTTAAATTTTATGGAATGTCAATGAGTACTTTTAAACAAGAAATAATTATCTCCAGATAACTGAAGTAATGGAAATTAAGAGAAGAGAAGAGAAGAGAAGAGAAGAGAAGAGAAGAGAAGAGAAGAGAAGAGAAGACAAGACAAGACAAGACAAGACAAGACAAGACAAGACAAGACAAGACAAGACAAGACAAGACAAGACAAGACAAGACAAGACAAGACAAGACAAGACAAGACAAGACAAGACAAGACAAGACAAGACAAGTAAAAAGCATTACTTTATTTCTTTTTTGCTTTCAGGTCACTAAGTAGATAAACAGGCAGACAGATAAGACAGACAAATGAGCAAATCTAGAAAATGCCCCTGTAACTTAGTAAATTTTCTGAATTATAGCTGTTTTAGGACATCAATTAGCTTTTTCATTACATTTTTATTGACTATAGTTTTATACAATCTGACACCTTATAGATTCATTCAGTCATATGGTGTGCAATCTAGGTCTTCTTAGACTCAAAGCTCCTGCTCAATGAGGAGGTTTGTATAGCTGAATCTGATCCGCTAATCTAGATGAGGAAACTTCCTCAAATAGTCATTCATATTCTGATCACCTCACAGCTTGAATACTGTAATGCTTTCTACATGAGGCTTGATATGCTTATGTAATATCTCTGCTTCATGAGCTACACTGGTGGCCAGTTTGCTTCCAGATGCAATTCAAGTTGCTGATCATTACCTATAAGCCCTATAAGACTCAGGACCTGATTACTTACATGAACACCTCTCTCCCATTATATCTACCCAACTATTTTGTTCTAACAAGGTTAGTATACTCCAGGTTTGTCCAATTAAACAATACCATCTATTTGGAACCAAAAAGTCTGCCTTCTCAGTCCCAGTACCTGCCTTAATTAATAATACTGTAATCACAGCTCCCAAATTCCCAACTAACATAATGAGCAATATTGGTTGGGAGTTTTAAAAAATGCAACCTTGTGAACCCAATAATAGGGGAAACTATTTTTAAAAGCGTTTTGAAAACAAGAAGATGCTTTCCCCTAATACAAGTGCATACTCATATGCAAAATAACTAAGTTGGTAAATTAGAATTTTCTTTATTCATAGAATTTAATTGCCTAGACCAGGGGTGTCAAACTTGCGGCCCACATGCGCTGGCCATACCCACGCCCAGTTTAGCGAAGGGAGGAAAAGTCACGATACGTCACATGATGCCAACATGACGACGTGAATTTGACACCCCTGGCCTAGACAATGCTCTATCAGATATTAAACATTAGGAGAGATTGTAATACAAGTTTTTGAACTATAACTTAAGACAAACAGGTTTCAAAATATTGATTAAATTCTTACATTCTCAAGTATTCTTTAAATATTTTTGCAGGGTTTGCAACATAAATAGGCCCCGTATTCATCTTGCTATGGTTACCCATATTTACACATCCACAGATACATCGTCAATGCATTATTTCTATTTTAATGAGTACTTCATATATTCCTTCCTTGCTAAGAATGCTGAGACTAAAGATATATTCCTTCAATATTATATGTATGAAATGTATTCAAAGAAGATTGTTCACTGAAATTCTATTCATGCCTTTATTATTTGCATCTGACTAATCCTATACAGTATGGTCAGCAAAGCAAATATCAGAAATGAATCTCCTAACATTTCATATCTGGATAGCAGAGAAATCACAACGGAGATTTCCTCTTTTTGTATTCTTTTTTTTTTAAACAAAAGTTTTTTTATTTTTTATATTCAAACAACCAAACATTACACAATCAATTATCATGCATCATTTTATCCCCACCCAAACCCCCCTCCCCAATCCCCCCCGACTTCCCAGAGCAAAAACAGGATATAGCATTTAACAAACATAAGCTAAAATATGCTAGCTATTACAGAATTCAAAACTCTCTCACACTTGTTAACTCCCCTTTTAAAAATTATACTTCAACCTTCCTTTTATAAATTCTCTTATCACATTTCACATTTGTAAAAAAAAACAAAAACAACCATAATCTTATTTTAAACATTTTAAAATCTTTTAATACTTTAGCAGAACATTCTCCAAAATATAAGTTTCAAAACTTTCAAAAAGTTATCCATTAAATTTTAAGTTATCCACCTTTAGACTTCAATACTTTAAAGCTACCATAAAATTCAGAAGTTATCCAACTTTAATTAAGTCTTTTAACATCATGAGACAATCTCCAAAATATGACCAGTCTTTCTTTCTTTCTATATTTTTACCTTTAAACTTCAATATTTTAAAATTACCATAAAATTCAAAAAGTTATCCAACTTTAATTAAATCTTTTAACATCATGAGACAATCTCCAAAATATGACCAGTCTTTCTTTCTTTCTATATTTTTTCCAGTCCTTCTTCAATAATACTTTCTTCTTCAGCATTACTCCTCCCCCTGCTTTTATTTTCAAAATTTTTTGGGTTTGAGATTGTAGTTGGTATGTTTTAGGAATTCATTCTCTTCTTGGGGTTGTTTCCTTTAATTTGAAGCCCCCATTTCGACTCTTCCTGCATTTGTAATCCATCAGTTCGTTCCTTATATATTGATTCTGTCTGTAGAGCCAAAACTTGTCAAAATGTTTATCAACCTGTAGTAAAGAGTCTTCTTACTGTTTCTCAGTTAATTGAATGGAAGCCTCCTCCAGAACCTGTGATTTTGGTATAATAACCTCCATTTTAGCCCCAACAATGTCTCTTTTGTCCTCCAAAGGCACATTGTCCTGATTAATTTCTTCCTCTTTTCCAGCCAGCAAGTCATTATTATTCCCCAATTTAAAATCTTGAATAGCTCTTTTAATTATCTGTCTTATCTCAGCAGTAAAAGATTTTAAAAAATCTTTTAAGTCCTTCGCAGTCACTCCTTGTAAGTTTGCTGACTCATATAATCCATCTTTAATTTAAGCCATTTTTCAATTGTCTCTTTATATTTGTATTAATTCAGCTATCAGGTCATTAACTCAAATTATTTCCAGGCAAATTAGGGATGTAAATTAGTTAAAATCAATACCACTGTCTTTTCTAATCCACTTCCACTTTAAATCTTTTTCTTAAGTAACCCAATAGCTTTAACAATGTTACTGTTGTTAACAAGGACTTTCACTTATAAGTGAAGGCACCATCTTTCCCTTTTTAAATGGAGTTAACAACAATACTTGCATTTTTAGTCTCCTGGATTAACTCTGCCAGCATCCAAAATCCAAAATCCAAATTCTTTATAATCTTTCTAGTTGCTTTGCTGGTGTGGTCGCGACGCTTCGGTCTGCTTATTTTTAAGCAGACTCGTCCCGGCTCCGGAGCTTTGAAGGGCTTTCAGGGAGCTCTTACCCTGCAAACCCCAGGCTAAAAAAAAAAAAAGCCTGGGGGTCTAGGGGAGCTCTACCCAGACCCTTCTGCTCTTCTCTCCCCCTTTTCCCTGGGGGAGAGTTTTAAAGCCGCTAGACAGCTGATTTTCGCTGTTCTAGCGGCTATACAGAGTCATGGGGCTGGAGCTCCTAAAAGGAGCTCCGTCAGCATTTTGCGGAGCCACCGGAAGTCCTCTTTTTTTATTCTAAAGTGCTAAACATTTCACAGTGACAACAGCAAAACAAACTGTCACAATTGAATGAATGAAATGAAATGAATGAAACTGAAAGCTGTAGTGTGCATCCTTGGCTACACTTCCATATCTTTCTGGATTTCTCTAATATAAATATACTTGCCTCTATGTTCAGGCTGCTAAAATCTTCCACACAGAGTTTTTTAATGTTTTTCCAAATATAATAAACTAATTGACAATGCAGTCTGTTCGATCTTAGTCCAGCTGTTCTAAATTTGACCTATTCCAGAGGTGTTAAGATTTCATTTCCAGAACTCACAACCTTCCGAATTGCGCAATTCCCAATTGGGAAAATTTGGAACAGCTGAAACGTGAAATTTTCTTTGTCAAAAAAATTACAAACAAAACAATATAGACTTCACAATCTGGTTTCTAGTTATCCCCAACTTTTCCTCAGTTGAAGTTTATTATCTAGAAAATAAAGTTTGTTCTTGCTATTTTTTAGACAATTAGAAATTCATCCTTATTTATGGCAAATCATAAGAAATCTACAAGATTTCCTATACTTTATTTTATAACATTTGAAATCTAAAATTTTTTGCATTTGACGAGCATAACATAGGTTACTTCGTTGTAACAATAGACAATAAAATTTTCTATTATATTGTTCAAGTAACGTGTCACATAGGCAGTTTTTTTTATTTAAAAGAGAATTTCCACTCTATTACAGCTATTATTAAAAATATCTATTTTTACCATCTAGTATAATATCTGATTAAACAATCCCCTGGCAGTTCCTTTTCACAGCAATTGTAACTTTTAAAAAAAGCATTCATTATATGATTTTTATTGTTACTAGTAGACAGAATTGTAATGAACTTATAATAATAATAATAATAATAATAATAATAATAATAATAATAATAATAATAATAATAATAATAATAATAATTTTATTTCTATACCGCCCTTCTCCCGAAGGACTCAGGGCGGTGTACAGCCAATTTAAAAACACAAGACACAACAATAATTAAAAATTAAAATAATTAAATAGATTTGGCCGATTTAAAACCCCAAAAATTAAAATACCCCAATTTAAAATTATTATATTGACAGCCCTGCCTGGCGGAACAACAGGGTCTTCAGTGCGCAGCGGAACACCCGGAGGTCGGAGATCTTACGTATTTCCGGGGGCAGTTCATTCCATAGGGTTGGGGCTCCCACAGAGAAGGCCCTCCCCCTGGGTGTCGCCAGCCGACATAACTTGGCTGATGGCACCCTGAGGAGACCCTCTCTGTGGGAACGGACTGGTCGGTGGGAGGCTATTGGTGGCAGAAGACGGTCTCGAAGGTACCCGGGTCCTGTGCCATGGAGCGCTTTAAAGGTGGTAACCAACACCTTGAATCGCACCCGGAAGACCACTGGGAGCCAGTGCAGCTCGCGCAGGAGGGGTGTCACGCGGGCATAATGAGGTGCGCCCATAACCACCCGCGCGGCCGCATTCTGGACCAGCTGGAGCCTCCGAGTGCTCTTCAAGGGGAGCCCCATGTAGAGAGCATTACAATAGTCCAGCCAGGAGGTGACAAGGGCATGAGTGACCATGCGCAAGGCGTCCCGGTCCAGAAAGGGCTGCAACTGGCGGATCAGGCGAACCTGATAAAAGGTCCCCCTGGCCACGGCCGTCATATGCTCTTCTAAAGACAGCCGTGCGTCCAGGAGGACACCCAGATTGCGAGCCCTCTCTGTGGGGGGCAAAGATTCACCCCCAATAGTCAGCGATGGCACCTGCTGACTATATCGGGACGCCGGTAGCCACAGCCACTCTTATAATGATTCATTACATGAATAATCTGCAAATATGTTCCTGAAAACTATTTCCAAACCATTGGGCTCAAAGAAACTTATTTCTACACACAATTAAATTGGTAAGGAAATAATAAGATTACACCATACACTGTAGACGGTCTAATTATTTTCTGAAATGAATTCTGTGCTTCTAGAACATTAAAAGTGTCTTCTTCATCGTGAATGTTGATTTGACAATGTTACAGGACTATGAATGACTTTTTAATAAAATGCATTGACTCATCTTTGCAAAGTTCAGATATAGGGCTACATAGAAGATCAATTGAAACCAACTGGAAGCTATAGTTGGTCCAAACTATGACAATATGGGAAGTGTTGGGATCATCATATGATACTTATGTGACTCACTGCATTGCAAGCTACACAGGTAGCCAGCTGCTCCTGGATACAATTCAAGATGCTGGTTAGCACATTCACACCAGTGGTGGGATTTAAAAAAATTTACTACCAGTTCTGTGGGCGTGGCAAGGGAAAGTTACTGCAAAATCCCCATTTCCTCCCGAACAGCTGGAACTTGGGAGGCAGAGAATAGATGAGGGTGAGGCCAATCAGAGGTGGTATTTACTAGTCTTCCGAACTACTCAAAATTTCCGCTATCAGTTCTCCAGAACTGGTCAGAACCTGCTGAATACCACCTCTGATTCACACCACACTATGGCATAAGCCCTGGCTATTTGAGGCACCTGCCTATCACTATTTTTTTCTGCCCATCCAGTATGACGAATCAAGGTAGGTGCACTCTGTGACCTATCAATTGATCAGGGTCACCTTGTGGCCCCCAAGAAGTACCTTCTATGTGGTTACACATGCCCTTGGCAACAATTTCTCCAGGGATTCACGCCACTCCCATCTTTGTGATGTTTAAGAAACTGTTACAACTTTGCTTGTCCTCTCAGGACTTAGGATATTAAGGGATCCCACTTTTTATCACATCTGGTGAATGGCTTTATGTGCTGTTTCCCATGGTTCTTTTTTACTTATCTCTCTATATGCTGCATTTCTTATTTTATTTGTAAGCTGCCCAGAATTATCAATTATTGGGTGGCCTCTACATGTGAATTTAAAAAAATAGAATAAAATAAACGAACTACTTTTATCTTACTCGTACAGGCTTACCAAGGAGGAAAACCAGTGGTGGGTTGCTCCCGGTTCGCCCCGGTTTGGGTAGTGGTAAACCAGTAGAAGCTCCACCCAACCGCCCAAATGTCATCAAAAATGTTCTGCGCATGCGCAGAAGCGCCATGCACTCACAAAGCGAGTGAGCGTGCCTATGCGCTACTGATAGCGAGCGGGTAGCGCTGGGATTTGAAACCCACTACTGAGGAAAACTGTCATGAAATAAAATAGTGCTACATAATTTAAGAAAGAGAACGGGTACAGTTAAAATTCAGCAGATGGACTGCACAATTTCCTTCCCAAAAACCAGCATGCTATAGAAATGAATAACACTGTATTTCAGAAGTCTGCTGATGTTAAGACCTGGGGTTTTTCTGCATTATTGTACTATAACAAATATGCTCAGTAGAAATATAAATTAATTCTGTGAGTTTTGTTAAACATACATTATTTTTAGAAATGAACATTAAAAAATCTTTTTTACATTGCTCTAAATTACAGTTTTATAGCCAAGAATATATGGAGTGCAAAACTCAGCAGCGAATCTACATTCATCTAATGGTACATTCATGAGTTGTTTTTCTTTTCTACAATGAATATTCCTTATTCTTATCTTCAAAAAGGAATATTCCACTAAGGAAAAGTTGCAATTGTTGATGTTTGTAGCTCCAATACAACCAACTATGTGCAAAGATTATGGCTGAAAAAAGATCAGGAGGTTGCCTCAAACAACCACAGAGACCCACAACAGAAATTTCTGGCAACACAATATAATTTCTGTCTGTTGCCTCATAAACTAAAAGCAGTAAACAGCAATAGAGCAAAGTTGTAACTGAAACATAAAGATATCTTGACTTATTAAAAAATAGCACTGAGGGCATGTAATGTAATGTATTCCAATTTAAGATTCAAAGACTACAGACTGCCATCACCATCACCTATTTATAAATTGGGAAAGACTCATCTATTAGTGATTAATTAGAAATCTTGCTTTCCTCCACTCTGACCTTACAAAGGAATGTTCTTGCATCAAATTAATGAGATAGGACTTGTTTGAAAGTTACAATGCCAATCTCTTTCGTTTATAGTTTATAAATACAAGAATTAGTTCTGAAAAATAGGCACAAATAAGTACAGCAAAAATAGGAAAATTATCCAGATATTTATTTTAAACCTATAACATTAGCTTAGCACAGGCTTGGTCAAATCCTAAACTTCCTCCTTGATCTTCCTCCAGCATAAAATAAGAGAATTGGATTGAAAGGAACTGGTTATTGTATATGAAACAAACTCTAGTTAATTTTAACCAGAGATACATAATTGGAGTTTGGGATGGCAAAAATATGTAATATTTGCGAGCCGGTAAGGAAGGTAAGTTAATCCTACCGCTGGATAGAGGGTATTGCACGCTGATATTTTATTAGTTATTAGCTGCTACATTTGATGCTACATTTGTTTTTACTTTATTTATTTATTTATTTATTGGTTCAATTTATATGCCGCCCTTCTCCGGAGACTCAGGGCAGCTTACAATGCGTTAAGCAATAGCCTTCATACTTTTGTATATACCTGCTTAGTAGAGCTTTCGGCCCCCCCAAGCGGTGTTCTTTTTTATACAAAGTCAGTTTATTGCCCCCACAATCTGGATCCTCATTTTACCTATCTCGGAAGGATGGAAGGCTGAGTCAACCTTGAGCCTGGTGAGATTTGAACTTGCAGTAATTGCAGGCAGCTGGCAACTAAGTGCTACTTTAACAGCACTTTAATCCGCTGTGCCACCAAGGCTCCTTACTTGCTTTTTACTTGCATGTAATTATGGTTTGTGACCATAATAAAATGGTGTGTGTGCATGTGCGTGCGAAATAAATAAATAAATAAATAAATAAATAAATAAATAAATAAATAAATAAATAAATAAATAAATGTCTCCACAGTCATTACTATTATGGACATCTGCAGTGTGGATTAAAAACAGTCAAGATAGCAATGGCGTACTCATATACTGCTTCATAGTGCTTTTACAGCCCTCTCTAGGCGGTTTACAGAGTCAGCATATTGCCTCCAACAATCTAGGTCAGTGGGTCTCAACCTTCCTAATGCCGCGACCCTTTAATACAGTTCCTCATGTTGTGGTGACCCCCAACCATAAAATTATTCCTAAAGCCATTGAAAATATGTGTTTTCTGATGGTCTTAGGCGACCCCTGTGAAAGGGTTGTTCGACCCCCAAAGAGGTCCCGACCCACAGGTTGAGAACCACTGATCTAGGTCCTCATTTTACCCACCTCAGAAGGATGGAAGGCTGAGTCAGCCTTGAGCCTGGTGAGATTCCAAGTGCTGGAAGCCGAAGTAGCAGTCAGCAGAAGTAGCCTGCAGTACTGCATTCTAACCAATGCACCACCACGGCCGCAGATGCCATGGATGGTGGCATTATGATCACCACAGACTCCACCTTGACTGTTTTGACACCTTGCATACACACCCCTGGGGATCCTCACAGCAACCACAATGTTTAGCTTACTATTCAGCAAAGTGCATCTTGCAACATGAAATATTTCTATAGCCTGTATGTTCAGTTCATACCATAAAGTAGACACCTCGTGTTGCATTATGTACACTAAGTAATAAACGAGAGATAAAAGAATTTAATCATATCTGATCCTCACTGAAAGTTCAATTGAAATATTTTTTTTTTAAAAAAAAACAAGGCTTCTCCACTTTTCTCAGCTATTCAATCCAGACACTTCCTGCAATTATACCGTTGCTTTATTTTGTAGATACTTCTTCCCAAAACTAACTTCCCTTGACATCAGCTGGCAATTGATAGAGGTGGCGGGATTTTTTTGCTTTGTTTTGGAAATGAAATGTAGCCATTTTCTCAGATGACAGGAAAATTGTTTCTTTTTAGTCCTTTACAATAAAGCTTTGAATTGCATGTTGTTAGCGCGAACTGAATTTCTGTACAGAATTTCTTCTTAAGAAAAGAAAAAGGAGCAGGCATAGGATTTTTGCCACTCTCACAAGGTAGAAGAGTGAGCAGCAATAATTTGTTGTTCAGAAAAAAGGGGAATGTTCTTTGCTTCGAGTACCTGAAATAGTGGCTGAGCAAATAGCAATGAACATCTTGTCAAGGCAGAATAGCTTTTTGCTATTTTTTAAAAAAAATATCAGTTGCCCAAAGAAAATTCTGTTATAGCACGAAGTTTGTTATTCATCATTTTTCTAATATCATTTTATGCACAGACTTTACCATTTTGCTTCCTTCCATCTATGACATGCAGTCAGTGAAGTTAATTTTTTTTAAGGGATACTGAAACTGCAAGGAAGTTGTTGTTGTTATTGTTGCTGTTGTTGCTAGTTTGCTGCCTGGATCTCAAATGATTCTGGTGGCTTTCCATCAAAATCCTCCCAGGACTAACACTGTCTAGCTTTTCAATATTTGTCAGTTATTGAAATGCTGTCCCCATCTTTGTGAGAAAGACAATAACAAGAACAACCAAATCAATAGCAATAAACAAATGAATAGATGTGCAAGACACTCAATATTTCCTGCCTGAAATAATCGTTTTTCTTTGCTTGATGGTAAAATGGCCACAAAGGTCTACATTCCACATCCAGGCTCACTACCCTGTGTCAGCACTTCAAGCTACATTTACTCTAGTGCTAACATAAGAAGGAGAAGTGGAGGTGTCTGGAAAGGGACGTTTGACTTTTCACCTACTTATTTTCCCTGGAGATAATATCCCCTAGGAGATGGGAGGGGAGGGGGGAAATTTCTTTGAGCTGGAACAGTAGATTAGGGGTAGAGTGACTTGGAAGATGGCCAATGACTGCAGGGGAGTGGGGAATGGAAAGGGAGGGTTTGGGGTCTGGAAGTCAGTGTTGGCTACGATGGAGTCGGAGTTAAAATGTCGTGCTTAATAATTTTTTTTATTAAAACTTTAATAAAGTTTTTCACCAAACTCCCCATTTGTTTGAAATGCAATTTATTTGAGAAGACCTCGAAATCTGACACCCTGTTTGAAACCTTGTTCATCCATCCAACTTGGAAACTCACACATATTGCACAGAACATTTACAAAAATGATGGCTGAGACACTCAATTCCGCTCAGATGCTAAAGCACCTTAAATAACAACTGAAAGCAGAGGTAGTAAAGGCCACTTCCAAAATGCTTAGAATCATTCTGGTTACCAAATAGAATTTCTTAAAAGGTTTATTCATTGTCCCAAAGAAGCTTCTTCAGCTCTTGAAAAAGCACCTTTGGAACAACCATGGCCTGGATGACTGAAAATCTCCATAGATGTTTATTCATTGTATTTCACTTTGTCTATATTACAGATATTTAAATGGTTAGATTAGCCATCCCCAGTTTGGTGCCCTCCGACAGCCATGCCCTCTGGATAACCTTAACATATTTGAAAGACACTAGGTTAGGGAACACCTTGACTTACAAGATAATCTTTTCTTTGCCCGGGGCAGAGTTGGACTGTAAAACATTCAAGCTATTAAGAGTATTTTCTGTTCTAATCTATATCACTCCGATACTCTATTTTTGTACTTCTGGCCCTCATGCCATTATGTTGGGAAATGCTAATGCAAAATAATTATGTTCAACTAGTAGTTGCATGCTAATTAATATCTTTTCTCCTGTGCTTCTGAATCAGAGCTACAGCTCCAGTCAATCCTAATTATCTTTAAAGTCAAATTGCTGATCCACTGTCTATAAGATACATGGTCTTTTTTGCCGGTAAGGAAGTCTGTTTCTTTTCTGAATCATCTCATTGCAAAACAAACAAGCCACAAGAAAACCTTAAATAACCATCCCTCTCAGAAAGAGAGGGTGAGTAGTTTAAAGAATAAGATACAAGGCATGGAGTAATAGAAGCGAGATGGTTGGCAAGAAGGGGAAGGTATGGAGAGGTATAATAAATGAATTTAGTGTAAGCTAGTTTTGATTGTCCTTCCATATCTTTTTCTTATCTCAGGCCTTTCATTTTAATGGCTTACTATTTCTTAATCCTTTTCCAGGCTCTTACTCATGTACCTTGTCCCAAATAGGAACAGTGTATTGGGTACAGGATGGATAAAAATCAATGATTTTTTTTTAAAAAAATCAAAAAAATCGGATTTTTTTTTATTTAAATCGGATTTTTTTATTTAAATCAAATTTTTTTGATTTTTATTGAATTTATTTTAATAAAAACTTTTGGGGTAAAATCTATCGTAAGATAGTTTTCTATTTAAGATACATAAATAATTTAGTTTATTCAGCATGAAATGGAGCTTAGTTAAGTAGCACGAGGCTGTATATTCTGCAACACTGGGAATATCGGTGAGTCAACGGCGGGTCAAAGGAGTAGCAGAAATGACAGTTGCTCTTTAAAAATTATGATTTAAATCGAGTTGATTTAAATCAAGTCTTTTTACTATTGATTTAAATCATGATTTAAATCAAATCCATCCTGATTGGGTATGTATGTATGTATGTATGTATGTATGTATGTATGTATGTATATACTGATGTTTTTAATTCCTAAATATGTTATGAAGTGAAACAAGAATAGAAATCCAGCAGAAGTGACGGATGGATCATAATGCTTAATGCTGCAGAAATGCATTTTCACCCCTGCAATCATTAGGGTGACAAAGCTGCAGCCAGATTTCTCTCATTTTAAACAAATTCTAAAGAACCAGCTTAATTAATTAATATTTGATGTAACATGCTTACCTGAAACCTTGATGGCATAGTGGTTAGAGGGCTGGATTGGTCCTGGGGAGGACTCGGGTTCCAGTCCACCCTTAGCCACAGAAACTTATTGGTTAATTTTGGGACAATTATCCAGACTTTCAAAATTTAAACCTTTCCCCAAAAAATGTGATTGTTGTAGAGGAAAGTGAGAGAAGAATGTGTTATGCATCCTGCCCTAAGTATTTGAAAGACACTATATAAACAGGGGTGGGCTGCTGGGGATTCCCAGGGGTTCAGGAGAACCTCTAACTAAGATTCTGTGCAGTTTGGAGAACCCCCAAATCCCACTCCTAACTGGCCCGGCCCACCCTGCCCCGCCCCTCCCAGGAGTCCCCACATGGCCCATTTTGGATGCAGGTAAGTACAGGGCGTGTGCAGAGGCTCGGGGAGGGCAAAAAACAGGGCAACCAGAAGTTAAGAAAATGGGCCCATTTCCGGCCTCCAGGGGGCCTCCGGAGCCTGGGGAGGCCATTTTCACCCTCCCAGAGGCTTGAGGAAAGCCTCCGGAGCCCCGGGAGGGCAAAAACGCCCACCATGGCCACGCTTACCCAGCAACTGGACAGAAAACCCCTTGCTAAAATTTTTGAAGCTCACCCCTGTATATAAGCCAGGGGTGTCAAACTTGTGTTGTCACGGCGTTCCCACATGACATATCGTGACTTTTCCCCCCTTCTCTACACCGGGCATGGGCGTGGCCAGTGCATGGCGCATCCAATTCATGCACTGTGGGTTTGACAGCCCTAATAAAAGGTTATAATGGCACAGTGGTTAGAATGCAGTATTGCAGGCTGACAATACTGCCCACTTCCAGGAGTTCGATCCTGACCGGCTCAAGATTGACTCATCCTTCCATCCTTCCGAGGTTAGTAAAATGAGGACCCAGTTTGTTGGGGGCAATATGCTGACTCTGTAAACTGCTTAAAAAGTGTTGTACAGCACTATGAAGCAATATACTGTATGGCTGTATGTTAATAAATGTATGTACTGTATGTTAATAAATACGTAAATAAGATTAACCATACAAAATGTTGCAAAATTCTTCTGACCATTTTAACATTGTCCAAAAACTGGTTTCCACTTTAAGGGTTCCATGGCTTTCATCTGGAAGAGGCAGATGCTTTGATGTTTTGCCACACTAGACTTTTTATTAGAACTTCAATGCATTGATTGGGAGGGGAGATAAAATTGACTTGTTTATCATATAATGCTATCCATCAACCTGTAAAGTGAATTGTCTCCTGCACTGGTCAGACTTCAGGAAACGCATGCAAACAGCCATCAGCAAGATTTGGTTTTCAGTGCAAAGATCCATCTTTCCAAGGGATCACAGGAAGTAACTAAAAGTACTAAAAAGTAACTAAAAAGTTCTTTGCCCTAACATACTTGGTGGTGAATTGTTTCTAAATGGGAAGTAGCTCAGTTATTGCAATTCTGTGCTACTCTCATTCCTTTTATGTTAAGCAATCTTAAAGAATTTCTTTCAGTCTGAGGAAGCTTCCAAATAGCTTGATAAGGTAGTTGAAACCCCAGAAATACATTATGCCAAAAGGAGGAAGGGAGGAAGGGAGGGAGGGAGAGAGGGAAGAGGGAAGGGAGGGAGGGAGGGAGGGAGGGAGGAAGGAAGGAAGGAAGGAAAGAAGGAAGGAAGGAAGGAAGGAAGGAAGGAAGGAAGGAAGGAAGGAAGGAAGGAAAGAGAAAGGGGAGGATTAAGAAAGGAAACATTAGGTATAACTTCAACTATAAATAGTAGTCTGCGTTTGCACATTTGACTTTTTTTAATTGGATTACATCTTTAGGTTGTTCATTTTGGGTGATACGATGGTTGATTTCTCCAGTTTGATACAAATAAGGTTTACTATTCTTTAACAATTATGGAAACTGTCGTGTCTTTTATTATTTTCTAGCTGAATTCAAATTAAAGCAAGATTTTCCACTGCTGTGCTTAGAGAGAGACAGAGAGGCTCATAAATACATACCCATACAAACATAAAGATATATGTCTTTGTAGCAGAACTGTAGCAGAGCAGTAATTCTATGCCTTGGGAAGTAATGGCCTCATACAATGAATAATGCTCGTTAAAAACTGAATCTTAAAATTTCTCCAACTGGATACAACCAACACATTTTGCAGGGGTTATTCGAGGTTCCTTGTCCTGCAGTCCTTGAGCAGTCAACGTCTTATATATCATGTCCAAGATTTTTAATTTAAAAGCCTAGAATTTATCTTTTCTCTTCAATCTCTGATTACTTAGCAAAATAACTGGGGGTCAATGGCCGAAGTAATTATAATGCTACAGTTTGTATTTGGAGATTGAAAGCACTGACTTGTCCATTTGTTTTGTCTAGTTTTTGGACACTTCAGTCCGGGAGTGTATGAACCTCCTGCCACAATCCATTTTGGTTTTGGCTCTCCAGAGTTTCTGTACTAATATTCTTGTTTCTCACATTATGGAGAAGAAAATCTCCAGCCGGATATGTCCTATTTGGCTGTGGTTCTGTGGAATTAATAGTTTCAGACTCACTGTTAGAACCTTATTTTAGTAGTTCCTGATTCCATACCCTTGGAATAGGACAAATGTTCACTATTCGATTATTTTGATAGGAACTCTTGAGCATGCAGCTATTTAATAAGCAATAAAAACATTTTCTAAAAGCATACACAAGCATAGCAGAGGTGGTATTCAGCCGGTTCTGACCAGTTTGGGTAAACTGATAGCTCTGACGATCAGCTGGCCCCGCCCACCCACCCCCGCTCTATCCTGTTCTTTATTTCCTGCTTTCTAGCTCATCTCAATTGCGCGGCACATCTGATTTTCCCCCCCTCACTGTTCTACTTACCGTTGCTGAGGTGGAAGGTAAGCAGCTGAACTTCTAAATGCTCTATTTTCAGTGCAAAGCATGCGCTCACCAAACCAGTAGTAAAAAATTTTGAATTCCACCATTGAAGCATAGTTATAAACTCCAGAAAGAATTATATTACAAGTGTTGTGTATTTTTGACAATAGTAGTGAAAAGAATAAGGGTAATGTACAGGTTTCTTTTTAAAAACTGCTTGCTTATATTGCTAATACGAAAATGGTTTCACAAGGAATGCATTGCCAACCAAAAAGAGGAAATGAATTCCAACAAGTAACAACTCCAATATGAGAAGTCAGAATATTGCACTTAGCCTTCTGTATAGATGAGACTCCATATAGAAGTTATCAAGTTATAGAAGTTATCAAGAGCCTTGGTAGTACAGTGGTCTAAGGCACCCTGTTATTAAGTTGGTTATTAAGACCAGCTGCCTGCAATTACTGCAGCTTCGAATCTCGCCAAGGCTCAAGGTTGACTCAGCCTTCCATCCTTTCTAAGGTAGGTAAATTGAGGACCCAATTGTGGGGGCAATAAGCTGACTTTGTATAAATATACAAAAGGATGAAGGCTATTGCTGAGCACATTGTAAGCCGCCCTGAGTCTCCGGAGAAGGGCGGCATATAAATCAAATTAAAAAAAAATCATTGTCATGAGGACCATAAAGACTGAAATACAAAATGCCTGCTTGCCTCCCTTTCCATTTAAGAAAGATAATGCTGCATCCAAGTCAGAAGTAGCTAATTCCAACAGAATGGTTACTTGGGAAAATAAGATCATGGCTTGGCATACCCCAAAGACAAACGTACTGTAGAGAACTTCCTGAGATTTATGGTGTTTCCAGAACAGTCAAATTAATGTAATAAATACTTGCTTGAGAAACATGCACTAAGCCTTCAAATGAGCCAAAGCTATTTGTTTCAACCACTCCCACCACAATTTTTCTCATTAAATAAAGAACTGCATCCAACCCTTTGAACTTTGCAAAAAGTAAAATCCAAATGGCCTACTTTGTATTAAGTCCTGGTTTTGCTTGTCTCTAAATGAAACAGGACAAAATGAGAAACATTCCATTTCTCTTCTCAGGAACCTTTCTGAGTTCAATTTTCACCCCATAGTTGTAACTCACAGAACTGAAAAAGGAGGGGCTCTCTGCCAATTTACAAGAGTTGATAAGGCACAGGGTGAGTCAGGGGTGGGTTCTACTTACCTTTACTACCGGTTCACAACGGGGCCGGGTGTGCGCGTGGGTTTCGCTCACGCGTGCATACACAAAAGCATTTTCATGACGTCAGGATCAGTGGGCGGGGCCTCCCGCCGGTTTTACTATCGGTTCTATAGAACCGGTGCGAACCAGTGGCAACCCACCACTGGGGTGAGTATTCAGACAATTGTTAGAAAGCACATGAATTGTTTTCACCATCTTTTTAGGACTTTGTTAAAAGAACAAAAATTGCAGATGGGGAGGGGTGAGCTTTCAAAATATTCTTTTTCAGGTGAACCTGCCTAATACTGGAAGATAAATCAAATAAAATGTGGGTAAATGCTTATTTATTTAGCCATCTCCTTTCCTGTTTTTTCATGTCCTCTTAGTCACAGAAAATCAGATTTTAAATAAAAAGAAACTAGCTATAGAAACCAAATTAATTGATTATGCAGGACCAGCCTCAGTAAATGTCCAATTTAATGTGTAAAAAATATACATGTACCATTCAAAATAATGAACCAAGTTAAAGTCACCCATGTTATACAGCCAGATGGGATTTGACTAACAATAAGTTAATGAGATCTTCACACAGGTCATGTGTAAAAAACCAAGGTAATAAATTAGTACACAAGTTAGAATATTCTGGGATGGGAAAGTGATCAGTCAGCATTCTAAAAGACATACAGAGGACAAAGTGAGTCATTAAGCGCAAAAAAATGTAAAGCCTGAGCACGTAAGCAAAAAAATAAGTTAAAGCAATACAAAATGGATACATTTTGCTATGCATGTTTACATGTAGTCATGGTTTAGCAACTGTAATTGCATCAACTCCATCATTAAGCAGTCACTAAATGAAACTGCAATTGTGTTTATGACATTACTTCAGCTTTCCATTGCTTTATAGACCTCATAGGCCACAAATGCAAGGATTGATCATAAAATTACTTGTTCATCATCATCATCATAACTGCAAGCAGTCATCGAACAAGGCAGTTAAATGAGGACTACCTGTATAAGTGCTGTAACAATTCTAGAGCTGGTATTGGCTCCTGCTGTGTAGATTCACAATAATTGCTGGATAAACTTTTCTTGATCTCCTCGACTCTTTGGGTACAGAATCATTATTCTACAACACTAAGATGATGAGGACAGTCATAGTCTAGTTTCAAAACAGACAAGCAAGGGTATATACATTTATAATCAATTAGTAGCTCAGGGTCTCAGACATGGATAATATTATGAACTTCTTCGCTGAGTTCTTGGAATTAATTCAGAATTTGGTATTCTAATTCTTACTTCCAGCAACTGATTCCTATTATGTACTCATTATTATTGGAGTCAGTCTAACTCTGTGGAAATGCCAAGTCATTATCTAAACTTCTGAGACTGAATTTACAATCAGCTTTATTTCACAAACCCAGGGTCCATATTATTCCCAACTGGCCTGAAAAGGTTCTAAATGTAGATTCAAAATCCATCTGTCTGACTACTGGACTGCTGGATCAAAGATAATCACTCACTGTACGTAATAAATGTTTACATCAAAGACTAAATCAGTGGAAAGGGATAGGAGGCTTATTGTGAACAGTATTCACAGTTGTCCCACAATCATTGAAAAAGAATCTTAATGCCCAGAAAAAATCACATAGATAATAACATCCAGAAAAACAACAGAGGATTTTAAGAGATGTCCAAAAAACTTGGAGGGCAGTAGTTCATCCCATTGGGGTTGGCCCGCTCCACCCGCGACAGCAATTAAGGCATGCTGAAGGTCCCATTGGCCAGAGTATTCCGGTTGGCAGATCTAGGAGAAGGGCCTTCTCTGCCGTTGTGCCTGCCCTTTAGAATATCATACCCTCTGAAGTGAGCTCCGCTCCAATCTTCCTGACCTTCACCAAGAGCCTAAAGACCCAGCTCTGCCAGTTGGCTTGGGGCTCCAAAGGAGGGGCTTCATGTTGGGGTGGTTGATAGATTAATATCAAATCCCACCTATCTGCCTGCTCACCCTACTCCCTCCCTCCCTCCCCATCTTTTAGCTATTGTATTTTGTATTTTTATATTTTTGTACTATTTTATTTATATACAGTATATAGTATGTGTATGTGTGTATACACACACACACACACACACACACACACACACACAAACATACCATGTTTCCCCAAAAATAAGACCCAAATTTTTCAGAATGCTCGTAATATAAGCCCTACCTGAAAAATAAGACCCAGTTAAGATCGTCAGCCAGACAGATGCATTTAGTACCACATTTCCTTGAAAATAAGACCTAATAGGCCTTAATGTGTCTTTTGGAGCAAAAATTAATATAAGACCTGGTCTTATTTTTAGGAAATGTGGTATATATATGAGAGAGTATGTGTGTGTATGTATACATATATACATACATACACAGACATATACATATACACCAGAGGTGGTTTCTAAAAAATTTTACTACCGGTTCTGTGGGCATGGCTTATTTTGTGGATGTGGTTTGATGGTCATGTGACAAACAATTCTTTAGGATTTAGCAGAGGTACTGGTCTCTCAGGCTTTTAACTGCTTGCAGAGCCGTATCAGTCTACCTATTTGTTTTTGGAGCGTTCTGGTCTACCCATTTGTTTTTGGAGTGCACTGGTCTACCCATTTGTTTTTGGAGCGCACTGGTCTACCACCACACTGCCTTTTACCACTGATCAGCTGTAGGGTGGCTCTTTGAAGTGCCGCGGCAAGAGTTTAAACAGTTTTTTGCCGCTCTACCACCACCAAGTGCATCGGAAACCGCTTTCAGGCCGCTTGGCCTCAATTGCCAATCTACCACCTCTGAGTGGTTTACAAGGAGCGGATCGCTTCTAGTCGATCAGTTGGGAGGCTTCTTGGCTTCTCAATTTAAAGCTATGGTGTCTTGGTTTTTTTTCCTCTTCTTTGTCAAGTGAGCCCTGATTTTTTCCTTCTAGCCGACCAGCTGGGACTCGGGAGGCAGCAAATAGATTGGGGGGGGGGGGGCAGTCAGAGGTGGTATTTACCGGTTCTCTGAACTACTCAAAATTTCCACTACCGGTTCGCAAGAACCGGGGAGAACCAGTAGCAACCCACCACTGATATACACATACATACATACATACATACATACATACATACATACATATATACACAAGGGGCAATGCTGTTCCAAAGGGAAAAGACCACAATAAAGAAGGCACACTTCTTCAGTCCCATAAGATGACAACATTTAATTGAAGGGACCCAAAACATACCTATTCTGCCTGATTGTACTGGGCAGGCAAAAACATTTTTTTTTAATATATCAGACAGGGCATTCCCACAGATAATCAGACCCTGTGCCATGAAGGGCTTTATAAGTGACAAGCCAGACTTTGTATTGCATCCAAAAACCAAGAGGTAATAAATGTATCTTGAAAAGCAATGGGCATAATGAAAAGCATCAATACTGCTGCATTTTAAACCAGCTGTGTAACTTCCCCATGGACTTCATGGTTAGCATGGTAAAGCACATTTCACTAGTCCAATCCGAGTCCATGATTAGAGCATGAATGATTATGTGAAGGAAGGGGCACAACTGACACACATGGTGTACTTGTGCAAAGGTCTTCCTGTGCAAAAGTGCATGTTGGTCCTGAATCAATGACAGTGATAGATGAAGCAAGAACCAAATGTCAGAAATAATTATTTTTCATTTTGGATAAACTGAGATTGCCTTATGAAAACAGCAGTTATAATCTACCAGATTTTCAATGTTATTAAGGAACTTTTTATTTTAATATCTCTATTTGCATGGAATAAAAACATCTTATCTCTATTTGTATGGAATAAAAACATTTTTATTATTATTCCCTCAAGGCTCATCTCCTGATCCAGTATGTATCTCTTTTAAAATCCTGGCAAGTTCTTGAATCAAGCTGTGGTAAGCAGCAGCTAACTTCTCCAGCTTTAAAAATTGCTAGATATAGTTGGACATTAATAGGGAATTAGTTGAATTTTGATTGGAATCCACATAAAAGACTGATGTTAGGAAGTAACCTTAATCTAGATATGGGAAGAGGGATGATTTATTAAAGGTTTTTGGCCAAACAAAGGATTGAATCAGTTGATTAGCAATGAGTATTTTAAGAACATAAATCAATTATTGATACAACAATATAATCCAAATGTTTCAGAAAAATCCAGTTACTTGGATGTTTAATAGATGCTGCATTTGAAGTAAAATCAATAATTCCATTTTATATAAAATTAATAAATATAATGAAAATTAACATTGATCATAGTATATGTGACCCCTGGAATATGTAATAAGAATATCCAATCTTGGAAAATCAGCGATTCAAGCTCTAAATGACAAGCGTACTTTTTGTCACTTAGGGATGAAATTAATTTTTGTTTGATGTTTACTGAATACTTTAAAAAGGATTATCTCAATTCCTGCACTGACATTACTGGAACTTTGAGGGCTCTTTAACAATCTGGTCCTATTCTCTTTTGGCTCCCTTTCGGTCTCAATTTATTATGTATCTTAATACAATGTTGGACGAAAACACTATTGTTGAAGATATAAATGTGATGTTGAACTATTGATTGAATTTCATGTTCTATCAAGTCTGGAAATCAGCTAAGAGAATCGTACTATGAAGGCAGAAAGAAAACAAGGCTGCAGGTGTCAAAAAAAGTAGATTCTTTGTTAATTTAAAAACTATATCTACAGTGTAGAAATGAAAAATGGAACATATTACTGTAGTTCTTAGATTTAGCAATAGGTTAACAATACTAAATTAGGTGCATATTCACAGTACAAGTAGTTTTTTTTAAAAAAAAAAAAAGTTCATACATATTACTTACTTTTGCCCAGTGGTGAAATCTAAAATTAATTACTACCGGTTCTGTGGGCATGGCTTGGTGGGGGGGGGGGGTAATGTGACTGGGTGGGCATGGCCATTTTTTTTTTTACTTTTAAAACCATTTTTTCTACAACCTGTTCGGCGAAGAGGTTGTTAAAAAATGCTTTCAAAAGGCTCTGACAATCCCAGCTGAGTTGCCTGATCGGCAGAGGCTTTTTTTCTTTTAAATGCCTCTGACGATCAGGCAACTCAGCTTGGATCGTCATCCTAGTTGTTCCGCTAAAGGAAGCAAACACCTGTATTGTGCAGCTGATATAGGAAGATGCTGGAGGCAAATGATTGCTTTATTGACAAGGGCAAAGGCATCCTTTCATACTGCGTAGAGGATGGCAGTGGTAAATCATTCCTGTATTTTACCAAGAAAACCACACAGATGGATAAGATAAAATAATTGACAGTATGGGGCAAATTGAAATGGACTGGAGTTCAGTCAGAAGATCACATTCTTTACTACTCCAGAGAGAAAAACAAGGAAGGAAGAGTGTTGGTTTCATCATCCGGAAAAATATATGAAGAATCGCATTGGCTACAAGGCCATCAATGATTGAATAGTATCAGTTAGATTTGCAGACAATTCATCAATTATATATACAGACAATTGGCCAGGGGCTGATTATAGAAAATATCAAATATTCATGTGCAATGTACAAGTTAGGCTAAAGTGGAAGAAGAAAGCCAATCAGTTTCCATGATACTATGTTGATCATATATACCTACCAATTTCACGAATAACATCAGGAACAGAATGGGACTAAGTTTAGTTATAGGGATCAAACTAATGACAACAGATATAACAACCAGCCTTAGAATGTACAATAGCGTTGTATGTTGGATTTGCTTACCATTAAGAGTTGAGATATGGGAGGATGAGATTTATATTTACTAACTAATGTTATATTTTTAGGACTAAGATTGGACTTTTTGCTGACACCTGGATTACTTATTGGACTTGTCAATAGGTAGCTCTTGAGTTACAACCATAATAGAGCCTTCCCATTGCATTTGTAAATTGTGACAGTTGTTAATTGGGTCACCCATGTGACCGATCTGATTTTACAACTTTTTTTGCAGTGGTCATTAAGTAATCACCATGGTCATTAAGTAAATTCTGCAGTCATTAAGCAAACCAAATAAATAAACAAATGCCAGGTTTGGGCAAAAGCATCATAAAATATAATCATGTGACCACAGGATCCTGCAAACAGCCATAAATGCTGGCCAGTTGCCAAGCGCCCGAAGTGCAGTCATGGAACTTCAAACCCAAGCCGTAAGTATCCCTAGGGAGGTCTGCCACAGTGATGAAATCTAAAATTTGTTACTATCGGTTCTGGGGGCGTGGCTAGGTGGAGGGGGTAATGTGACTGGGTGGGCGTGGCCAATGTTTTTTTTTTTACTTTTAAAACCATTTTTTCTGCAACCTCTTCAGCGAAGAGGTTGTAAAAAAATGCTTTTAAAAGGCCCTGACGATCCCAGCTGAGTTGCCTAATCGGCAGAGACTTTTTTTCTTTTAAATACCTCTGATGATCAGGCAACTCAGCTTGGATCATCAGAGGGGTTTTTTTTTCTTTTAAATGCCTCTGACGATCCAAGCTGAGTTGCCTGACCATTAGAGGCATTTTTTTTTACTTTTAAACGCATTTTTTCAGCGGAAGAGGTTGTAGAAAAAAGGCTTTCAAAAGGAAAAAAAAAGCCTTTGATGATTGTATGGCTCAGCTGTGCATGGGGGGGATTTTTGCTACCGGTTCTCCGAACCACCCCCCTCCATCGCTACCGGATTGGGCAATCCGGTCTGAACCAGAAGCATTTCACCCCTGGTTGTCATAACTTCAAACAGTCATTAAGTAATGTATTATTATTTATTATTATGACTAAAACTTTTAATAAAAATTAAAAATTATTTTAAAAAATATTGACAATGAAGATAATAAAGCTGTGGACAGCTACTGCCTTTTTGGATCAATTATCACAAGAAAGGAACCAACCCTCAAGAAATAAGTTGCACTTGGCAGAGAAAGCCATGAAGAAGATAGTCAGATGCTGGGATATGCTATGCTTAAAAAGTTCAGGATGGTGCAGGCTGTAGCTTTTGCTGTGACATTCTTTGGAAGTAAAAGGGGACTTAGAAAAAAGCAGGATAAAAAGTCTATTGATGCTTTTGAATTAGGTGTTAGAGAAGACTCTTGAGAATATCATGGATAGCCAAGAAAATGAACAGATGGCTCATCAAACAAATCAATATAAAGTTCTCACTCCAGTATAAATGATCAGGCTCAAATGATCCTAATTATTTGGTCTCATAATACTGGAAGAAATAGAAGGAAAAAAAGAGAATGACCAGCAGCAAAATGGATAGATTCCATTACCCAGTGTTGGTGCGCCAAGTGAAGACCTGAAGGAACTGATTGGGGACAGATAGTCCTGGAGAAAACTCAAAGTTGTCACTAAGAGTTTTTAATATGATATTTTATACTGCCACTATCAAGATAAAGAAAAGCAAGTTAGAAATATTTTGGAGGAAAAAAAAGTAATTTATTATTTATTTGTCTTCCAGTTTCCTGTGGGAGATCATTGTTGCCATGCATTTAAACATTAACCTTACAATCCTGTAAAGTAGGATGGGTATCTAAAGTGCATGCTGGGTTACACCAACACATGGCTGTTTTGTCAACTGCACCATGGATTAACAAAAAAGATTCAAATCAAGGTTTAACCCATTTTACAATTGTATTTGCTACAACAGAATTCTACGTTGACAAAGTCTGACTCAAAATAAACTCATCCTTTGCATCAAGGGGGAAAAAGGGGGGGGGGGAAATATCACTTTTATGGTTTTAGGCAAATCATTTTACATACATGGCATGGTGGCATAATAATTTTGCCCATCAGTTACAAAGCAAAATAAGTAATTACGCAGGATACCAAAGATTCTGACTACTATGAAACTACCATTTGGCTTTGACAATATTACTGGTTTTGCATATACTTGGGAACATTAAAACTAGAAACGGTCTTTTAAGACCTCCTGCAGGCTGACATCTGCACCAGGTACAGAATACTGCATTTCCTTGTTTCCTCTGCCTCTTTGTATTTTAAGGGCCGGGGCCAGTCCAAGACATTGGCATCCCTGAAGTATATCAGCAGGTAGTTCTTCCTGTGATCGACATTAAGGTATAATATCTATGTTATTAATGAAAGTAACAGAGAATCCCAAAACAAGCTGTCCCACCCAAGCTTTAGAGATACTTCCACCAAGTAAACTTTGCTGCCTTTTTTATGTTGCCCCAAACCAGTGGTGAAATCCAAAATTACTACCGGTTCTGTGGGTGTGGCTTGGTGGGCGTGGTGTGGCTTGGTGGGCGTGGCTTGGTGGTGTGGCAGGGGAAGGATACCTCAAAATCTCCATTCCCACCAGTCTGGAGCCACTCTGGGACCAGGCAGAGGTGCTTTTGCCGGTTCTCCGAACTGTTCAAAATTTCTGCTACTGGTTCTCCAAACTGCTCAAAATTTCCACTACCGGTTCTCCAGAACCTGTCATAACCTGTTAGATTTCACCCCTGCCCCCAAACCTTCTATTTAGGGCAGCCACCGCCGCCCCACTTCTTAAAAGAACTGCATGTGGCAATTCTAGAAAAGCCATTTTTATTGACATGCACGGCCAAGTGACTGCTGGGTCTTTCCCACTATCTGCTGAACGATAGAAAATACAAACATTTGCTGTAGACACAGCTATAGAAGCCTCAAATATTCAGAGAGTATTATCTTAATCTAGTGATTCAATCAATGCCTAACATTACAGAGCATATGGAGTAAATAGTATCCTCTACCCGGAACAATTAAAATTTCAAACAATTTCTGTTTTTATAAACTTAGCCACTTCTTATTTTATTTTTTTGCCAAAGGCAGTATCTCTGTAAGCTTATAAACTTTTTTATTGCTTTGCAGAGATGTAACAGTCCAGTAAAATAAATCACATTATCTGTTTCAAATTTGCGATTCAGAAATACTGAGTTGCACTTGAAAGCTAATAGCATCAATATGACTTACTGAAGGAAAAAAAAATAGCTAAATGCAATGAAATCTATTTGGACTGATATGTCATTTCAAAAGACCAGTGCTTAACAAAAAGAGATGTGATTGCTTTTCATACAAAAAAAACATATGAATAGTAGAAGATCATCAAATGAATTTGAGAACATATTAGAGCAAATAGGGAAGAACTCCCACACAACACACACACACACACACACACACACACACACACACACACACACACACACCAGAGTAAGATATCGTTGTCTGCTTTAGGCAAATTTTTTATTCCTGATATAACAAGTATTATATAAACACAAAAACTGCATCATTTTCAGATCTGATATTGTTTACATTTCTCTTAAATTAAATGTGCTAATAATTTAAGGGCAGAATTTTGAAGCCACCGAGGAATAACATGTTGTCAACTTTAGCAAACAATCCTGATTCCAACTTTATGTGTAATTGGCTAAGACTGGATCATGGGATGTTTATGGTAACCATTTCCTCTCTCGCTCTTAAGGTAGAGAAGAGGTGGGAGTGCCTGTCACACAAATGCTTGGCAAGTGACATTTATCAAGCTCTTAGACCAGATAACTGGAGGAAGATTGCTAAAACTGGCATTTCTCTGTAAATCACAGCTTCTGAATCTCATTCTTTTTAAAAAAAAAAAAAAAAAAACCACCAATCAGCCACATTGCAAATGCACGAGAAACACCATAAGGAAAAGTGACATTACAATAAAACTGTTTAAAAGAAACCGGGTAATTCTTCCTCTGAGCAGCACAAGCTGTGTTTAGCCTAATAAAAGCCAGGCAAGTCATAAAAACGTAAATCTGAGGAGCCGTGAACCTGAACAGCAGAACGTGAAAAGGGCTGAACTATTCTGACTTACTTTCATCTCAGAAAGACGTTTCCATTCCTCTTGCTGTGTTGCAATTGGCTGACCGGGTCACATGACCTTGACAACTAAAATAGAAAAGCTTCACAAGAGGGAGACTGAAGCAGCAGAATGCCGAGGAGTGAAAATGTGGAAGAGCTTCAAAAATCTGTATGACCCACAAACCAGATGGACCTGAACATGAAGAGTTTCCAAAAGACTCCCTATCACATTCCAATACACTCCCTCAGCAATATCTTTCTAAAATTCCTGCTGGAGCTCAACTTTCAGACTTATATTTGCCCCATCTGAATTTTGTATTCTTCTTGCAAAAGACGTTTTGGAAGCGCTACCTCTTTATTGTCTCTCTGATGTTCATTGCAATTGTTACAGCTTAATTACACAGCACTCCAGGAGAAGCTACTCAAATTACAATCACTCAGACTATTGCAATTATTGCACAAACTCATGATTATTTGGTCTCCTTTTCTGCTTGTGAGAATGAGCAAATGACAAAAACTTCATATTTAATTAAATATTCTCTTTGGTAAAACTGCCCATTTATTGAGGTAATCTTTGGGAGGCTCCTCTGAATGTTCCAAGCAATTTTGAGGTAGATTGGTTGCAACCATGGAAGGATGTGGTTAAATTCTGAAACCTCCTTCCAAGAGATGCCCCATCACTCTTTAACTTCTTTACAAAAAGTTATTAAGAAGTCTATGATAGTTAAGTTTTACTTCCTATTTTAATTAGTTACTGTTTCTAATATTTGTTAATCGCTAGATGATTATTCTCGCTGTTGTTTTGCATATTTTCCTGCAAATTAAGGATTTGTGAGAAGGTTAACTATTTGGTAAATACCTGGAGAATAAATTGGATAAAAGTAATTCAAACAGAATTAATTTAAAACTTATTCATGTTGAGATTTATTTTAAATTTGTACTGCACAAATTTTAAAAATGTACGAATGCATCCAAAATTGTTAAAGAATCACAACATACAGACAGACACCAGGGGTGGTATTCACTTACCTTCGCTACTGGTTCGCAAATTGAGCACGCATACCTCCTCCATGCATGTGCAGAGCCTCCTGCAGCCGGCGCTACCGGATCGCATGATCCGGATAGAACCGGCTGAAATTCACCACTGACACACACCAAAAAAATTCATAACAAAAAGCTGATTTAGGAATTATAAATGGAACTCCAAAAACACTGACTGATTTTTCAAAAGGCTTTTTTGTGTGCATTCTAAAACAGACAAACAAAGCCACTTAATTTCAATGTGACAAGCTGTAGAGACTTTGGAAAAAGTGCAAAGAAGAGCAACTAAGATGATTAAAGGCCTGAAGACTAAAACATATGAATAGTGGTGGGTTTCTACCGTTTCGCCCCAGTTCGGGAGAGCCGGTAGCAGCGATGGTGAGCTAAGAGTGAACTGGTTCACTCCGACTGTCAGCTGGGCCCTCCCACCCGTCCCTGCGTTATACCTACCTATATTCAATCATTTTTAGCCCAGCTGATAGGCACTACAGAACGGATTGCCGCACCTCAGCTGTTCTGAAATCCAATGCGCTTGTGCAAAATGCGAAGCGAACCAGTTGTAACACCGGTTGAAATCCACCACTGCATATGAATGGTTGCAAGGTTTGGCTAGTCTAGAGAAAAGAAAGGCTAGGGGGAACATGATAGCAATATTCCAGTATTTGAGAGACTGCCCCAAAGAGGAGGGGGTCAATTTATTTTCCAAAGCACCAGATGGCAGGTCAAGAAACAATGGAAGCTAATCAAAGAGAGAGCCAATTTGGAATTAAGGAGAAACTTCCTAACAGTGAGGACAATTAACCAGTGGAACAGCTTGTCTTCAGAAGTTGTGGTTGTTTCATCACTGGAGGTTTTTAAGAAGAGACTGGACAGTCACTTGACTGAAATGGTATAGGATCTCCTGCTTGAGCAGGGGGCTGGACTAGAAAACCTCCAAGGTCCTTTGCAGCTCTATTCTGATTAATTGTATTAGCAAATTCTTATTGCAGATCAGCAGTGGTGGGTTTCTACTGGTTCGTCCAGGTTCGGGCAAACTGGTAGTGACAGTGGCGGGAGGCTCTGCCCACCCACTCGAACGTCATCACGGACACTTTGCGCATGCGTAGAAGGTTCTGCACATGCGCAGAAGCACTGCGTGCGAGCAAAGCACACACAAGCATTCCCGGTTCCGAACCGGTAGCAAAGGTAAGTGGAACCCACTACTGCAGATCAGGTATGGGTAGTCCTTGACTTATGACTGGTAACTTAGCAATCATTTAATGTTACGACAGACTGGGTGTACTTATGATTCAGTTCTGAAGTTCTGATGCCTCCCTCCTGAAGTCATGTTGGGCACTTGGCAATGCAATGGTCCACAGTCACATGACTGTGTTTTATATCATTTTTATCTAAATATGGCATTTATTGGTTCACTTAACAACTGCAAAAGATCACCACAAAAAAGATCATAAAAGCAGGTAGGTCATGTGGCTTTATGACCCTCACAACTTATAATCATGATGACTGGAT
Source organism: Pituophis catenifer annectens (assembly GCF_029215685.1). Taxonomy (NCBI): domain Eukaryota; kingdom Metazoa; phylum Chordata; class Lepidosauria; order Squamata; family Colubridae; genus Pituophis; species Pituophis catenifer. The sequence goes on from NW_027256881.1 coordinate 81,627,554, forward strand.
TCCATTCTGGTTGTAAATCGAGTACTATCTGTATAGCTTTCAGGAAAATATAATACTTTTTTTAGCAAATCCCTATACCTAAACAATCCATAGTGCTTGATAAAGTACCAGTCACCTTGAACAACATTAATAACCCTGCTGATACCAGCCTAAAACACAACCATAACAGAACAAGACTAAACCATATTGATCTTCAACAGCAGTTTGATTACAACCAACCAACATTAAATGTAGTCTAAATTGTATACAAACTCTTTTTTTTTTTTGCATATTAACCTCAATTTTAAAAAATACAAAATAGATTTCATATTGTTTAATGCAAGCTTCCATTGATTTACCATTCAAGCTTGTTATTCAAAAGGATAAAAACCAAAATCAAGTTTACCAATTTCTCAGCTGAAGTTAATAGAATGCTGTCTCCTACTTCTGAAAAAAGCGGATAGTTTCATTTAGGAAACTATTTAAAAAACGTTAAGAAAATGCTAAAATTTACCTTCGATCTTAGAACAAACAACTCTCTATTTCTTATACGTCTGCTTTTTTGCTTCTCTCAAGATGCTTAGCTCCCCTTATTTTAAATACAGTATGCAACTATTTCACCCTTGCTAGGAAGAGAGATAAAATTTTTATTTTCTAATTTTTTTTCTACATTTCAGTAAAGTCCCATGAAAATATAATATTCCTACTGATCATTTAACATTTTTCCCAAGAAAGGAAAAAGCAAAGAAGGTAAAGGTAAAGGTTCCCCTCACACATATGTGCTAGTCATTCCCAACTCTAGGGGGCGGTGCTCATCTCTGTTCCAAAAGCTGAAGAGCCAGCGCTGTCCCAAGACGTTATGGTTAAGTGGCCAGCATGACTAAATGCCAAAGGCACATGGAACTCAGTTACCTTTCCACCAAAGTGCATTTTTTTTACGTGCTTTCAAACTGCTAGGTTGGCAGAAGCTGGGACAAGTAACAGGAGCTCACCCCGTTACACGGCGCTAGGGATTCGAACCGCTGAACTGCCGATCTTTTAATCGACAAGCTCACTGAGCCACCACGTCCTGTAAAGAACAGTAGCTTCAGATTAGTATCTATCAAACCAATTCTGTGTGGGTACAGATGTAAACAGACCTATAATCCAAAGCATAGCATCCACTAGGCATTTATCTAGATTCAATTTCCTTAGTAGCTAGCTAAATATTTATCTACTATATAAATATCCCAAGCACCGTCTAGCCAAATGCAAGCTAAAATGTTCACGGGTTAAGTTTTGGGATATTAACTTCATCTGCTTATGATACTCTACCTTTTGTACAGTTGATGGTGCTACCCCAAAGTCACCAGCTTCTATGGTAGAAAGTGGACTTGAAAGACATCTTCTCTTCACCCGCTTAAAAAAATGTTTGTTCCTTATTTGAAAATTAAGCTTTCCCTTGAAGTTTCATTGAATTCAGTGAAGGGATTTAGCTTAGAATTTAAAATGTTGTCACCGAAATAAATTGAACTCATTCTGTTGTTCTTTTAGGATGAATTATACCTATGAATAATTTTATATTTTTTTTATTTATTTATTTTTATATGCTGCCCTTCTCCGGAGACTCAGGGTGGCTTACAATGCGTTAAGCAATAGCCTTCATACTTTTGTATATTTTTTATACAAAGTCAGCTTATTGCCCCCACAAACCGGGTCCTCATTTTACCCACCTTAGAAAGGATGGAAGGCTGAGTCGACCTTGAGCCGGTGAGAATTGAACTCGCAGTAATTGCAGGCTCCTGAGAGTTATTATAGATAACTGAGTAGTTACAGTAGGCAGTTACAATAGAGAACTCTGATCCCCTATCCATGGCTTTTGAGATTGCTATCAGATCTTATTTTGAATGTGTCATCTCTGTCCTTGGCCCATTGCACGCTGTCATGTGTCTCTCTCTTATGGCTGTTTACTCAAAAATTAATTCTTTCTCTGACTTCATCCACAGATTTCTGAGACTAGCAAGGATTCCAAAAGCTTATAAAGCATGCTGGCTTGGAAATTCTGGGAATTGGAGTCCACACAACTTGAAGTTGCTACAGTTTAGAAACATTGTTCTAGAGCTGTGATGGCGAACCTATGGCATGCGTGCCAGAGGTGGCACGCAGCACCCTCACTGTGGGCACGCAAGCCGTCACCCCAGTTCAGCTCTGCCATGCATGCACACCTGCCTCCTGCTGGCCAACTGGTCTTTGGGTCTCTGACACACACGTATGGGGATGGGGCCCGTGCGGGGGGGCACGTGTGCATGCATGGGGGTGGGGTGCATGCAGGGGCATACGCATGTGCATGGGGTCATGCACACGCATGGATGGGGGTGAGGTGCATGCGCAGGGGGTGGGGCGCATGCATGCCTTGCAGTTTGGGGATTCGGGCATGCGTACTTTGGGCACTCGGTCCGGAAAAGGTTAGCCATCACTGTTCTAGAGGCAGATGTGGGCTGCTACCAGTTCGCACCGGTTCTCCCAAACTGGATGTTCATTTTCTGAGAAGTTCAGAGAACTGGTTGTTGGAAGAAATCTTTTCCCACTTTACAGGGCTAATCTTGCAAGGGAGGTAGGGAGGAAACATTCTGGTATGCCTGTATTTCTAGCCTAATCCTTATCTTAATTGCACTGCTGCTTTAAGTATTTTCAGAAACTGCTTCTGGGTTAAGCTTGTTACATTGTAAGCCTTACGCCCAGACTTTCTGTCTGTAGGCTGAGCTTTTCCGGAGTCCCATTCCCCACACACCCCGGAGTTTTTTGTGGTACTTTTATTCCTGGGGCTTGACTTTTTTAAAAGATTATTAAAGGGTTGTTTTAAGCTTTTTGGAGTATACTTCCAACATGACTGGAACAGCTATTTACAGAAGGGTTGGTACAGCCATAGAAGAAGTGGCTGAGAGGCAGGATGCAAGCTTGGCATTCTGTCTGCTTTTTTTACTGCCTTTCTGGGGGCAGTGACATTTCCTTAAATCTGGATGATTACCTAAGGATATCTTGTGAGATGAGTGAGACCAGCTGCTATCTTTAAGTAGTGCAAATGGATCTAATTATTGCTTCTCCTGGGTCGGAAACTGTGCTTTGTCAATTCACTGAGCACAGGAGTCTCTTGTCTATGGGGATTCTTCAGTCATCCAGGTCATGGTTGTCCCAAAGGTGCTTTTTTCAAGAGGTAACTGGACTTTCTTGGTTTCCAGAAAGTCCAGTTGCCTCTTGAAAAAGCACCTTTGGGACAGGAGCCTCTTGCATTGCTTCGGAGCGGGCAAGGCACATGATTGCTCACTGACAATAAGTGGATCCTCCTTCCAATTTGTTTTAGTTTTCTCTCATCATAATATGGCATAGTAACATGGCACCAATTGTAGAAAGTTAACACCTACCCCTCTCCTAGAAGAATGAAATGTTTTGAGAAATATTAAAAATGAAGAATATATTTCCCTGAATGAGAAATGGAGAAACATGTTTTCTTAGAGGGAGAAAGCAGCCCCCACATTCCTTAATAGCCCACAGAAGATGTCAGCACTTAAGAGTTAAAGAGATAGATAGCTACGTTCATAGACAAAAATTCCCTGCAGCACTCAAGATGTTAATTTGTTAATTTGTCTCTTTAGCTTGGCATTTTGTAGCCCAAATATGCTCACCCACTTTCTGGAGAGCTTAAATGACCTCTCTGCTAAAAGGTTTCACTTTATGAACAAGAGTAACTTGGCTGTTGATAGTTATCCTCGTATTTTAACTATTTTAGTTCCTCAATGTTCTCTGGCAACCTGCCTGATTTGTAACTCCAGGTTGCAGGTATTGCTGAGGAAAAGAAAGGTATTCAGAAAGAATGGTTTAGGTTGCCCTGTTTGAAGTTAAAAAGGTGTTAAAAGGGCCTGTTTATTGATTTATTTAATAGGCTGCTCATCTCACTGTCAGCGACTCTGAAAATTGTAAATGTAACTTTACAGTCCTTAGAGTCCTTGCCCTTACAACTATTGTATTGTCCCTATGGTCAGATGCTCTGGTTTTGCTAATTGTTTTCTTCCAAAAATGCCACTGGAAAAATTCCAGAAATGATGGATATAATTTCAAATATCTAAATTTGAAATATTTGTGGAGGCATTAAATATGAATCAAAATCACTAGCAATGTTTGAATGTGCAAATAGAAGGAAACTACTGCTCACATTTAATATTTAACTTGTCCACGCTTGATGTTATCCAACTGTGAGTTCCCTGATACTTGTAAGCTTACTCCTGACAGTTTAGCCATTTGGATTTCAATTTCATTACTGTTTATGCTTTTACCCTGTTTTATTGCTACTGCAGCACATTTCTCTAGGCCAAATTCTACTGCTATATCTGTACTAAAAATTCTTAGTGTTTGTCAAGTTTCTTCTACTGTTCTACTATTGTTTTGGGGCCTTCCATTTTCATATTTTTTTTTTTAATCTCTTCCAGTTCTGCATCCTGAATAATTTATTTCTGGTAATGAATCTCTTTTGATCTGCTAAATGTTGTTCAGTGATAATGTCCCGATAAAGTCTTTTCCACAGTTGAAACATTTAAGGACGCCCACTTTGTATGTTGTGACTTATATTAAGCGGCTGTAATGTTACAATTTTCGAACACAGTATACTTTTGTGTTGTCTATGATTGTTCTTCTAATCATCTTACAGATAAAAGCCCTGGTTGCCCAGCCATACCTCTTGAGTCCTGTTGCCCACTTGCTGACAGATGTCCAGCAACTCTAATATTTGATGCGACGGATCTGGTATAAGATTCTTTTTCTGTTTTCCATCAACCATATTAAATGAGTTGATGGATACATAGTCTGGCTTATTTGCTAAGACCTGTCTAATGTAGCGATCCTTCTGGTAGAATAGACTACCACCAGCATAGCTCTCAATCTCACCAAAACCTCACAAGCCCCCCATCAAGCAAGGCTGTAGCATTGTTATTAAGATTATGATTGGTTGCACAGACAGCCAGATGTTTAGACCGGATTTGACATTTTTAGCCACCTATCAAGTCCTTCCCAAGGACCTGGGATAGAAGATGTTGTTATACAATGGTATTAAAAGTATCATGGCAGGATGTAAGCTGTTCCAAGTAAAGGTGCCTTTTGCAATTGACTGATGGTGATTTTGTCAATGCTGATGGTGTTCAAGTGTTGCTCCAGTTTTTTGGGAATTGCTATTGAATATTGCTATATTATTATTGGTACTATCTTTAGTGTTGTTGTTGTTATACTTTTATTCATTAAACATGAAACTCAGTCAACTGAACATTTAAAAATGTATCACAAATATTATTGACTGGCACTGATGGTTGATACGGGTTGCTTCCAGCATCCTAGGTATCGACCAAGTATTATCTCTTTTATTCATTAAACATGTATTATTATTACTATTATTACTATTATTATTATTATTATTATTATTATTATTATTATTATTATTATTATTATTATTATTATTATTGATTTAATCTTCAATTTGATTCACAGTTTGGGACTGGTAAAAGCATAACAGTTCAAGTCCTAACCAAGAACCTAAATGCTACTAAGGTAACATCTGAGTATACAGGCAGTTCCGAGTAAGCTGGCTTTTTGCAAAGTCAGACTATTCAGGTCTGATAAGTTCACAATTTCCATCAGCTGGGACTTGGGAGGCAGATAATAGATGGGGATGGGGCCAGTCAGAAATTTTACTACCGGTTCTCCGAACTACTCAAAATTTCCGCTACCAGTTCTCCAGAACTGGTCAGAACCTGCTGAAACCCACCTCTGGTAGTACCAGTAGTAATACAGTAGGTATTTGCCATAGTCATTGTATTTCTATTTGTAGGTCTTTGTACTTTGTTATCTTCTCCAGTTCTTTCTCTTCTATTCTGCTGTCTTCAGGCACTGCTACATCCACCATCCAGACTTTTTTGTCTTTCTTATTGATAATTGTTAAGTCCAGGGTGCTATGTGGCAGGTGCCTGCTGTCTGAATCCTGCCACTCTTGTCTAATTGTTTCCTAGGCAGCATCTCTCCTTCTCTTTATTCAAGGCTAATAAGGCATTCCATTACAACAACTCAGTGAGTTATAATAGGGCAGGAAGCTGTGCAACATCTGTACACTGCTATGATTCTCCTGCCGTTTGATTTGCAGAGACTCCATTTCATGTGTTAGTTAAACATAACCTAATAAAACCAAACACCTGAAAAATTATTACTTCTCCATTCTCAGTGTTAGCATTCACCCACTGATTTAAATATGCTGCTGGGAATACATTCATACATATTTTTTACTCCCATCTGTTCTGCTGAAACGAGAACCTACATCTTCTATTAAAATATATGTGCATATGCTTGAAACCTTTTTTCTAAGTCACTTCCATGTGTGAACCATATTGGAAGTTATTGTCTAATGCTGTGATTATAATGGATATTTTTTTTATCCCACCTAACTCATTTACTCTTCATTCCATCTAACTTAAGCAGCTAAAAGGATCTATTCCCATCTACATTTTGCCATGCATGCAGAGCAGGAGTGAAATTTGACCGGATCAGACCGGATTGGGCAATCCAGTAGGGATGATTTGAATTGGTTCGCCGAACCAGTAAAAATCACTCCTAGTTGGCCACGCCCATGCCCACCCGCCCATCCGCTCGCTGCTCACCCGTTCCAGCTGCTTGCTCGCCCCTTCCAGCCGCTACAGAAAATGTCACCTTTTTGGAGGAACATTGGAATAGACTGCAGAAAGATATGAGGTTTTTTTTTTAAACCCAAGCTTAATTAGGGCAGGAAGCAATACGAACAGCAGCAATAGGTTACTTTGGGGGTGGATTAAAGAACATCTCGCTCTCTAGCCACAATTTATCTCTATTGCATAGGAAAATTTCGCTCTGCAAATGTGCTGAATCGTTTCACTAGAATTTACTCTTAACTGCTGGTCTATATAGAACTTAAAAAGGAAACTGCAAAACTAGGAGGTGAGACAATTATAGGGGCAGGACAAACAGCGGTCCCTGTCCTGAATTTTGTAGCTACCAAAGCTTCCAGGTTTGAAATCCCCTAATGACTGCTTTCCTGCAACACAATATTTAATTTAATCTGCCATATTGCAGATGGCAGTGGATATTTAACTTTGGACTTAGAAGCTAAACACAACTGGGTTTTTGTGGTGGTAATGTGAAAGACCATTATATTTTGAGGAGTTTAATGACATATTTCAATTTCTCCTTCATATTAAAAAGAAAAAGTCTAATGGTTTGGAACTTATTCTAAAGCCAACCTGATTGTTTTTTCGCTCTTGCTGGCAAAATAAAGGAAAAGGCAGGATGGAATCTTCACATAGCTGCACATCTGAGACAATCTCAGAGACGTCTTGCAATCTCATGACTATGGAAGCAGGGCCATGAAATCACGGTGCCAGGTTTTGATAAAACAACAACAACAACAACAACCTTAAGTTGTTATTTGGAAGCTTTTGCACAAAACCTAGCATTACTATGGAAATTGGCCACCCTTGGGATATCTCTGCTGCCATTATTAAGGAGCTCCTGACAACGTATAAGAGATTTGGGTATCATTTTTCTTAGTAAATATGCTTATTATATTATATATATAATATATAATATATTATATATATTATATATATAATATATATTATATTATTTGCTTGAGTTAATAATAAATCTTGAAATCTCTATATTAGCTGCTGTGCTTATTGTGTCTGGATCCCAAAGAACAAATTGCCTGGGCATCCAATAAGTGCCCTGACACTTGGCAAAACAACTTACTTAAATACTTAGATGGTAAACTATCAAGCTGACTGAAACTAGACTGGTAATTTTTTTTTAAAAAAAAAAGCATTTTGGGAAAAAGCAAGAGCAAACTACTTTAGAACTATTGCCAAAATGCCCAGGAATTTACCAGGAGTCAAGAGTTTTCAGTTCCAAAACAAAAGCTAAAATAAGCTTCTACTTAGCTCACCACATCTATTCTGAGTTTCAAAAAATTTCCCCAAACACCGTCCGAAATGATGTGAACATTCTGAAGTGCCCTTTCTACTGCCCCCACGGGCCAGAAAGTAATAATAGAAAGTAGACCCTGCCCAGATCAAAATCCTTTGCCTGCTTCTGTTCTATAATTTCAGAGTGGACTTTCAAAGTGCTGTTTTCTCTGAACAGCATTTTTAGAGAAAGCCTCAAGACAAGTTAAAATAAGAAAACCCACAGAACACAGAAGGTTGTTTGAAAGCTCTCTCTCTCGCTCTCTTGAATGAACTGGCCATTCTGAGTTCAATTTTCCAAATCAAGGATTATAAGAAATGAAACTAAGGATCCACCAAATGGTTGGACTCAGCAAAGCAGAAAATAGGTATTTGTTCGACTATCAAAGTTCCCCCCCAGGTTTGAGGGAATGAAATGTTTCTATCTACCATACTTTTCAGAGTATAAGACACACTTTTTTCTCCCCTAAAAGAGAGTGGAAACGTTGGTGCGTCTTATACATCGAATACAGCCATTTTTGGCCTCCCGAAACCCCGCCACACGCATCCTGTTTTTGCACAAAAACGGCACACGCAGACGGTTTGGGAGGCCTTCAGAGTGCTCCTGGAAGCCAGAGAGGGCAAAAACAGGACACATGAGGGGTTTGGGAGGCCAAAAATGGGCCCGTTTTTTGTGAAAACGGGACACTCAGAGGGTTTGGTAGGCCTGAAGAGTGCTCTTGGGGGCCTTGGTAGTACAGTGGTCTAAGGCACCCTGTTATTAAGCTGGTTATTAAGACCAGCTGCCTGCAATTACTGCAGGGTTCGAATCTCGCCAAGGCTCAAGGTTGACTCAGCCTTCCATCCTTTCTAAGGTAGTAAATTGAGGACCCAGTTGTGGGGGCAATAAGCTGACTTTGTATAAATATACAAAAGGATGAAGGCTATTGCTGAGCATATTGTAAGCCGCCCTGAGTCTTCGGAGAAGAGCGACATATAAATCAAATTAAAAAAAAAAACAAAAAAACAAAACCAGAAGCGTGGAAGCCAAAAACTTTTTTTTTCTTGTTTTTCTCCTTTTGTACATTTTTTTTGTAGTTTTTGTACATTTTCAGCACTATCCAATAGCCTGTGATGTATACAACTGCTTACTCATAGTAAACAAAAGAAAAACTGCTGAAAAATGCTCTTCCACATAATACCAGAAACATTTATGCAAAACACACTTTCTAATTAAGTATCATATTGCTTTCAAGCTATACTGCTAACTATAAAGCTCTTGTCTTCGGCCAGAGGATTTCCTGTGCTCCGAGCAGACAGTGTTTTGTTTCGTTTTATTGCTTAACCTTTGAAATTGTCATGCACTTTGTTCTAAGCTCAAACTAGTCATAGACAAACTTATGAACTCCTCAGCAATAAAATATATGAGGGAAATACTTCAAATGATATCCATAAGTATTTAGAAGTAGCAGGCAGAAACAGGCCAATTTATAAGAATCTGGAGTGATATCTGTGTTTGCAGGCCTTAAAGCTTTCTTTAGCCAACACCTCTCTCCTGATAGAAGGAGCAATTGTTATTATTCTTGAATGCACTGTGTAAAATTAGCAACACATAGGACCAAATTAAATGTGATGGAGCATGTATCTCTCCTATTCAACATAAAGCTGGAGACAGCTAGCTAGCTAGCTAGAGAAGGAAGATAAAGGGACTTTCTATTACAGGTGCAAAAAAACAGCTTTTTGTGCACTATGATTTGTAGAAATGAGTTGGAAAAAAATGTTAAAGCAAACAACACTCCACATATGAGGGAAGGGGAAGGAAAGGTCCATCATAAAGGCTGAAAACTTTGTATAATTCTGATACAGCCATACAAATGGAGGTAGAATAATGAAATAAATGAATTTTCTTTATAAACTCTATTGCCTATTCTACATCTGACTTCTATTACCTAAGCAAAACATTTTACATTAGCTTTTTTAGAGTTCATTCTGATATTTTCATTCTATTTTATGACAAAATTTATTAATTATATTTCAGTTTTCTAGCACATTATCTGGCCCACCCAATTTTGTGTCATCTGCTAATTTGTTAATCCTTCATTTCCCTTTTCATTCAAGTAATTAATAAACACATTGAAGAGTACAGGAATTTGGAAAAACTTTGTGGTGACCCATTGTCCCCATCCTCCAGTTTGATGAGGAACAGATGATAACATCATGAATATGATTTTTGAACCAGTTGTAGATCCACTTATCATGCCATCTAACCTATGCTTAACTAACTTATCAATCAAAATACCATGGGCTACTGAAATTAAATATATTATGAGGGATGATTAATTCCTGTAGGAAGTTAGCACTCACCCCTCTCCTAGAAGAATAAAATATTTTAGGAAATATTAAAAAAGGCAGAATATTATATTTTCCCAGATGAGAAATGGAGAAACATGTTTTAAAGACAAAGCAGCTTCCTGCCTCCCCCCACCTTTGTCAATGGACCATCATCTGCAACACAAAGGACCCATCCAGCAACAGAAACTCCCCACATGGCACTTGGGAAGATTACATCAGCCAGCAAGGCTAGCTAAGACCCTTGCCCCCTGGGAATCTCACAACCAATCAGGATACATTTCTTATACGGGAACAAGAAACTCTGAGGTGGGGCACAACAGAGGGCATAAAACCAAGGCACTCCCAGCAACTCTGGCTTCTTTTTTCTACTCAGGAACTCAATCCATGTCATTCTGCTCAGGAACTCAAGCCATGTGATTCCTGTCCACCATTAAACCATCTTTCCAAGCAGTCTCCATGTTTCCAGTGTCTTTTTCCCCACTTGGAACTGAACCTAGATGGACATTTCTTCCAACATGCCTTTGGTGTAATAATGATGCTCTTAAAAGTTCTGACATGTTCTTTAGTATCTATTCTGTCGCATGCCAGACATTAATAATGAGAAAAGCTATACTAAGCTAAACCTGCAGTGAGTATTCATCTGTGTCTTTAAACAATGTGATGTAATTCAATTTTTGACTGCCCTCCAATTGAAATTTGCTATCAAATGCAGATTGTTTATAATAACAACTATATTGATCTAAATACTAAAAGTCTCTGGGCCAACACCCCCTCCCCCTGTGAACCAGGATGAGCTGATTTGTCTTATCAAGAACAGAAAGGGTGACTGACCTTTGATAGCAAGTAATAAGTTTCACTTGAGAAAGGTTAATGAACTTATTAAAGACAATTGGTGGATCACCCAAAGGGAAAGTGCTGTCAGACTTGATATTTCACATATTCACATAATATGTGGGTCATATTATGTTCTTCAGTACCAGAAGGTTTGTCTAAGATGAGTTTTTCATATACTGATGGCAAAAATGAAAATTTCTAGAGTTGAAATTTACCAGCAATTATCACAACCCAAGCATGATGGTGAGAAATTTTTCACAGCATTGTGAAACAAAACAGCAAAACAGGTTCATTTCTTTTCAGAAATGAAAAGTAAGTTCATGTTATATCATCATGAAGTTTCTCCTGCAAGAAAAAGAAGCCAAAACGTGGACTTTGGCAGGAAAGCTGTAGTCTTTGTGTCATATGGACAGCAATGTCGGCAATGTACAATCCTGAATAGGATTCATACCCCACATGGCATCTGCTGGGATGAATGGAGTATACTATCCTCCCTCGGTATGACTGTGGGGTACCACATCAAACTGTAGATCACATCATGATCAGCTGTAAGTTGAGGGTATCTACCAGTCCAGTATCTGATTTTTTTTAATATAAATGATGCTGTGCTTCAATAGACATTGGTATTTGAACATAGAACTTTTTAACATTTACATTTTATTGTGTTTTATTGATCTAGATGAAATGCTAGTCCATGTATGATATGCCAAGCAAGCAAGCAAGCAAGCAAGCAAGCAAGCAATAGGTACTCATTGTACTACATTTCAATACCCAAAACACTGAAACAAACAGAATCACAAGACAGAGACAGCTGTGAAGTTGGCTTTCATCATCTTACCACCCCCATTATACAATCCATACTTGGCACCACATATCTTCCATCGTTTTTCCACTACAGTTAGGGCAATTAGTAAACTTAAATAAATAAATAAATTTTAAGGAATATCTTCATAGCGTCCATGTCACTCAAATAAAGAGCTGGAAATGATTGTCTGGACCTGGCTAAAGAGACAAAATGTGAAATTCTTTCATAAAAGCTTCAAGAAGATTGCCCATCATTGTAAAAGTGTGTGGCAAATTGTAGTAATTACAGGGGGAAGTATATAGGAATTATTTTCCTGTTTCATTTATTAAAATATTGCTATTTAAAATAAAGATATCAAAGAGTTATTTTTCATTCATCCTTCATATATCTATAACATTCTCCTAATCAGTTAAGGAATTTAATCAAATCCTGAGAATGTTCACAGTACTTCATTACACTAAGATCAAGTTCATTCATAACAACTTCCTTCCTTCCTTCCTTCCTTCCTTCCTTCCTTCCTTCTTTCCTTCCTTCCTTCTTTCCTTCCTTCCTTCCTTCCTTCCTTCCTTCCTTCTTTCCTTCCTTCCTTCCTTCCTTCCTTCCTTCCTTCCTTCCTTCCTATAATCTGATATCAGCTGTAAAAGTCTCCTTCATGAATTATGTTTTATTAAAATATAAAGTTATCTAGATTAAAATCTATTTTAAATCATTTTTGAGCATTATTTTGAAATTCAAATATTAAGAAAACATGAAAAATAATAAGGCATTGGAAAATAAAATTTTATGTTTCATGGTTATTTCTTTGCTTGCTTTCTAACTCGATGCACATAGGAATATTAACTTAGACTTCGTGCACCTAGTGAAACAAGATTGACAAAAAACTTGCTGTCAGGGTTCCAACCAATGCCCTAATTAAATCATGAACCTCAAGCCAAGCTTCAAAAGAAATCCAGTTATTTATTAGGAGCTTCATGTCTGCACATTCCAAGTGAAGCCAACTCTGACCCCACTTAATTTACGTTCCGGGTCTGACCCTGTTTCCCTCATTCCCCCAAGGTGTGTCATCCGTCACATTCTCCAAGGAAGCAATTTCCCAGGTTGTAGAGATCACTCCCCTCTGGCCATTGTGAGTAACCGCAAAGACAGCCTTGACAGAGATATGGCTGGAATGTACTTTTTGACTGACGTGCTGTCTCCCTGCGGCTGCAAAGTTTCTTTTCCCATCCCCCCTGCCTATGGCAACTCAAGAGCAGGCCAGGGATGCTTTGCGAGTTGACACTTGCATTTGCCTCTGCGTAGATACAGTACATACCCCCCAAAAATATTGACAAATGAAGAAATTCAAAAATGATAAATATTAAAGTAGTAAGTGTTATAGGATAAAACTAAAGAAGCTGTACATATTTTGTTTAATTAGATGATTAACAGCCAACAGGGAATCCACAAAATTATAGGCAAGCTAAATCTCTTTTATTCCTATGTTGTTCTGCTTTTGAATGCATTGCCAGCATGGGAGATTTGATCCAGATCTGTATCTTGTAAGGGTTATCAGGAACATATTTTTCATCCTTTGCCTCCTGTCTGCAATGTAAGTTCACACTGAAACAAATATCATTATCTATAGCTGGATTAATAATATACAAACAAGAGCTTTCAGTTTGCATGACTTTTAAAAAGCAGTAGGCAGAACTTGATCCTGAGAAAGCAATTCTCTAGTTACCTTGAAATGAACTGCATAATTTCATAACTGTTTGACCATTTGATACTTTCTCTCATGTGGCATTGATTTTTCTCTTTGAAGACTGAACCCTTCAGGCTTCATTTTATGCTACCAGCTAAAACTGAGTTAGGATATCATCCTGGATCAGTTCAACTGAGCAAATCAGATGAAAACTAATTGAAGTAAAAAGAAATCCATTCTGTTTGAATACAAACAGTTAAGCTTACAGGGTTATAGATCATACCGTAAATGATCAGATCTATCCCGGATATACTGTATATTATTAAAGAGATTTTCGCTTTCTTTTGCAGAATTGTATAGTGCAATCTGAGACTGACTGTGATGAAAGGTTGCATTGTGTATTCATCTGGCAAGGTAGGAAGGTATATTAAACATTACTCAATTGATGAATTATCAAATCTGAACAGTGTAATCTAAATGTGACAGGCTCTTTTATCTCCCCAAAATAAATTAACTGGTCCCAAGTCAGCTGTTATCCATGAGATTCATACATCACCATCCATAACCTGCACTTGTTCCGAGAAAATGGAATATGTTTGAATTTATGAGATGAAAGGAGAGAAAGATATTACGTTACTATCAGGTTAAGTGTTCTATGTAGCTGTATAGTTCTTACAAATTTATCTTTACAGATGCTAGCGTAGAGTGTTAACCTGGACCCAGCAAATAATAGATTGCTCCCATTATTGTCCATCTTGTGGGCAACAGTTGGAAAAGAATTCTTCTAAAACTCTAGATGACTTCATGAAACAAATCAGTAGTCCTTGATTTACAATCCCAATTGAGCCCAAAATTTATGTTGCTAAGCAAGACAGTTGTTAAATGAGTTGTGCCCCATTTTATGACCATTTTTGCCAGGGTTAAGAGAATCACTTAAGGGAATTGTGTAGTCATTAAAAGCAAATCTGGCTACCCCCATTGACTTTGCTTGTCAGAGGTTCCCTAAGAAGGTTTGAAATTACAAATTACAAGGTTGGCAAATTACAATCCCAGGACCCAGGAATGCTGCAACTATCTTAAATACATGCCAGTTGCCAAGCACCCAAAGTTTGATCACGTGACTGAAATGGTCATAAATGTGAAAACTGGTCATAAGTCCATTTTTTCAGTATTGTTGTAACTTCATTAAATGAAAGGTTATAAATTGAAGGCTACCTGTAGTATATTGCAATAGACTGTACGTTCTATTTGGGTTTTTTTAAAAAAAAAAAATATCCCTAATGCTGTGCCATTAAATGTGGACTAAAATTCTCTCTCAGGGATATTTAGTTAGAATCTTTTATGAGCAAGTCATCCATGAGAGCAGATTTTCATTACATGAGTCCAGCTGAAATCAGTATTTTTGAACTTAGTAATTGCATTTCAAGAATCTCTTGAACTCCTCTTACCTCTGGGTTGATTCAGCTAAAGAACATAGCTATTTCGATTTTCAATTTTCCAAGCTTAAATCACAGATGTTTCATTTTGGACATACAATCTCACTCTCCTGGATATTTGGATTGAATACACCAACTCAAAGAAAGAAAAAAAAAGCCAAAAATGATTTGCTCATAGTTGGCTTGAAAAGCATTAAGATTTACCCTTATAAAAAAAAATAGATTAATTTTTCTTCCACAGGATTCTGTACGTAGGGAGGCAGAGACCCATATATATAAAAAAAAATATTTGTCCAGCAATAGGTTTATATCTGTGGTTTATAACAAAGCTTATAAGAAACGCTTATTCTTTTTCAATATTTTCATTATTTTGCTGCAAATATTTCTTCACTAAATACTAATAACTAAAAAATTAATGCAAATGACCTGCTATGGAAACTTCATTTGGTTTTGAGTTGTATCAAGATATTCTCAGTTTTATGTTTCTTTCCTTGCTGAAATACAATGTATTAGACTTAGCATGTAGAGCCAGGTAAAAAAATTGTAATCCCAAATTATCCACATCTCATGAAATATTTTGAAGGAAAATAGCTAAGGGTGTAATTTGATTGCAGAAACAACGTCCTACAGCAATTGTCTTTCTTTTAGGGCTGATGGGCAAATTTGAAATCTTACAAACATGTTGTCCATACTCACATGAAATAACTTATTGGAGGCTTGACAAAAAGGCTACCTTGAAGAGTATAGCTAGTTAAAAAGCACTGATTAAAAGAATGCTACTGTACCTGTTGATATTTCTAAGTTCTCAGATACTCCTTATTAACCCATTTTTGTCCATTTTCTGCACAGGTAGGCATATCTTTAAACAGCACTGAGCAGGATCTGAGCATCATATTTATTTCTAACAAAATTACAGGATTTGCCTGGAACCTGATGAGCATCAAGATAAATTACTGCAGACATGTCAGCATCTTAAGTACTAGGCTAGTGATTTCAGTTGTAGAAGCTATACAGTCTCAAAGTAGAAGCAGAGAAATAATGTCAAATCCCCATTGGGAGACAAGTTCTTTCTGCATTTTTAAAATCTTAACCTCAGAAAGGAGTATACTTAGGACTAGCATATGTGAATAAATAGAATTCAAGGATTGATGAATCATAAGTCAACTCCCAGATGTCATGATTTAGATCAACAAAGTCTGGCAATTTTCCCTCCTGTTGTTTGTAAAAGGAGGGAAAGATTGTGTGCTGTGTTGTTGTTGTTGTTTTCAAAATTAACTCTAAAGAAAGCTACTACAATCATCTCTCCATCCCCGTTTCCATCCTGGCAGATGCAACTAGCAAATCAGCTGGTGATGAAGTGTACCTTCTACACAGTAGTAGGTTCCACTTACCTTCGCTACCAGTTCAGAACTGTGAGCACGTGCATGTACGCGACGCTTCTGTGCATGCACAGAGCATCCATGATGACGTCCGGGTGGGCGGGCGGAGCCTCCCGCCGCCGCCACTACCGGTTTGCCTGAACTGGGGCGAACTGGAAGAAACCCACCATTGCTTCTACATCAGAGTTAGAACTGCTTTGCTTACAAATCAACCAACCTACCAAACAATCAAGAATATATTCTGGTGGTGTCTAGGGAAATCTATAGACTGAGAAGAAGTCTGACCTTGATGGCATCATCCAAAAAGCAGCAAAAAGGACCCGGTCAAGAAACTCCTTTCTTGGGAGTCTAACAGGGGATTTTTTGGATCAAACTCGTTTTCCTGACTTATCACATTATCTTAGACTGATCTGAACTCTAAGGGGAAATAATTTGCCTCCCATTGGGAGAAGTGAAAGGAAGAATACCAACAGAAAGATAGAGATTCAATATTGTGGCACTTCAAGCCTGACAGGTCATTATAGAAGTAATAGTTTGACTACATAGTATTCTTTGTCTCCAAGCCATCCTCTTGCATTCTTGCATTAAGAATGATGATCAATGGGAATATAAGCCAGGCAGAACTCCCAGGAACTGGTAGACCAACATCAAAAATCTGTCACTAATTACCTTAAAACGTTCATGGAGTATAGATAGATGGTCACAATTATTTCAACAAATATGCTGGTCATTTTCTTCAATGAATCCAGTGTACTCGTTGTCTGTTCTGAGCCTGCCAATTTGGTTTTCCCTTACATTTAAACAACAGCAGATGTTGGAAGACAAATATAAAACTTATTTACTTACCTATCTTTTATCTGACTATTCCTATTCCTTTGGGAGCTTAAGGTGACATACATGAAAGTCTCTAAATTTCTTCTTTACAACAACAGTCTTGTGAAGCGAGTTGTGCTGAAATATAAAAATTGACTCAAAGTCAATCAGCTCCATGGTGAAGTGAACAACTGAACTTGAACTTTCCCCAGTTCCAGTTCAAAATTTTAATCATTGCTCTCCTTGCATCTATTGACAAGATTCTACAATTGACTGATCTGGAATAGCAACACAATGATCATGGTATATCTATTCAGCTCTGCATAGCTATTCTATTGCATTTAGAAAACTGACGGATTATATTCTGAACATTCCTGAAACATATGAGATGATGGTGATAATGCATTTATCATAAAACTCAGAGTAACAATTGTTTAATCAGGCCACATATTCCAACAGTTCTAAAGTATCTGGAAAAAAAAGATTCTTGATACCAAAGTTCTTGCATACTAAAGTTTTCTTTTCTACGTTGAGGATTAGCTCTATAGAGCCACGAGGAGATTTGGCTCAGATTCCAGAATCTTCAGAATTACATTTTCAAAAAGCTGAAACAGGTCAATGTGCAAAGAGGTCATGTACACTGATTGTGTCAATATAGCGTTAGTCATACATAATGTGTGCCAGCAGACAGTCCATGTTTATTACTTCTCTGTTAGAGTTTCTCAGTGAGGCTTTTCCAAATCTGGCTCCCTCCAGATGCATTTGGATTATAATTCCCATAATCCTAATTGCCCTATTGAATGGTACTGACTTTATATATAAACATTGGGTGTATTTATTTGCTTAGAATGAACGTTTTAAAAAGAACCTGTCAGATTAGGTATGGAAGACGATAGATTTGGCAAAGATTCCTTCCTCTATGGACGTACAAATAATTACATCCAACCTGCAAAAGGATTCTTTTTCTCGTGAGCAGTCAGTCCTTGGTGCTCCCTGAGCTTCATTGTTTTTGCTTTCATTACCCAAACTAGGTAACATCATCATGAGGTTACCTAATTCGGGTAATGAAATGTCTACAAGAAAACAACGAAGTTCAGGGAGCACAAGGACCTTTCATTTCAACCCTGAGCTACAAATGTTCTCCTTATTGATTCTTTTTCTCAGCTGAGTAAGAACAAGTTAAAATTAACGCTTACGTGTGGTTTCTAAGGCTCCATAAGTTCACTCAGTATGTAGTCTCTGATTTCTTGCCTATTAACTAGGTGTCAATTTCCAGGGCTAATAATAATGTGCATCTACTGGAAGCATTTCAATAAATCCATGTGTAAATTGAAGGAAAATCAAGGAAAATGGAGGCAATACTGCCTTTCTGATTCATTTTCCATGCAGGAGACACCGGTTTGCAATAGAGCATCTCTTCTATTCACAGAGGCCCTCCGAGCAAATTGAAGCCCTGGCCTTCCCAAGCTTTGGAATCGCATAGCCAATGGAGAATGCCTTACGTTGCAGAAAGCTTCCCTGTATATCTGGAAGCTTTGTTAAACCCTGAAGGAGTTTATTTATTGTCTCTTACTCCTCCCTCAAAAAAAACCCAATTATTCTCTCATGTGACTTGACTCCTAGAGACTTCATTCACATGGTCATGTAGTAGTCTTTGGCAATAATAGGAAGGGGCTTGCCTTTGCCTTTTCTGGATTTTATTTTATTTTATTTTACTATCAACCTGCCTTCCATTGAGGACCTGTATACTGCACGAGTCAAAAAGAGGGTGTGAACATATTTACAGACCCCTCGCATCCTGGACATAAACTGCTTCAACTCCTACGCTCAAAATGACGCTATAGAGCACTGCACACCAGAACAACTAGACACAAGAACAGTTTTTTCCTGAATGCCATCACTCTGCTAAACAAATAATTCCCTCAGCACTGTCAAACTGGTTATTAAGTCTGCATTACTATTAATCTTCTCATCGTTCCTATCACCCATCTCCTCCCACTTATGACTGTATGACTGTAACCTTGTTGCTGGTATCCTTACGATTTATATTGACTATTTCCTAACATGATTCGATTGCTTATTTGTTCCCTATGACTATCATTAAGTGTTGTACCTTATGATTCTTGATGAATGTATCTTTTCTTTTATGTACACTGAGAGCGTACACACCAAGACAAATTTCTTGTGTGTCCAATCACACTTGGCCAATAAAGAATTATTTTACACCTTCCAACTTATTTGCCCCGATGGTCTGCTATCCATGTACAAAGCAGATCCAACTCTGCTTCGCTTCTTCTGAGATCAGTTCAAGTCCCTAAGCTGAACGTGGGACATCTGTTCCCCTAAAAAATAGTGACTTTGCTCAAAATATAACTGATAATACAACTTAAGCCTCTGTACTGGGCACTTGTCATGGCACTTTTAATACTAGCAGTTATCTATCCTGAGATAACATCTAAAATCTCAAGAACGCGAGGGGGGAGCCTCCATCTCTGAATTTTAAACCTTGGCAACTTCGGGCCGCCATGGGGCTTTGGGGTAATTCCCAAACTTTAGCTCCCATGGCGAGGCCTCCTTCATAACCATCTCGGGGGGCTAGGACTGGGCATATAGGATGGTTGGAAGACCTGGAAGACTTGAGGGGGGGTTAATGAGGGTGGAGGGGCTGTTGGAGTTACTGCGCAGCCCTGGTTAACCCTCTCTCCCCCCCTCCCCCCCGTCCTAGTTGGGCCATTATCAAGCCCTATGATTAACATGCTTGCCCTGCCGGTTTCTGCTCGATGGAGGTGGCTCCCACTTATTTTCCTCTATCTGCTTGCCTGTATTATCCATCTATACGCTACCTGTATGAATATTGTGGACAGCTTACTTTCTTCTGGAGACTTTGGACCTGGCTCTGTTTGTTATCTAGCACGCTGGCTGTATGAAAAATGGCAGCTTACAGGAGGACGAATGGAGCCGGTTTCTATCATTGTTTCACTACCGATGGGATGTACCATCTTCCCCATGGCTAGTTGGCTAACCATCGTGAGAGGCTGGTTGGACGATTACCCTCGAATTGGTTGGAACATTGGACTCCCCCACTGCCGTGAGAGGACAGTGGAGACTCTTCCGCTTATGGTCAACCTGCCTTTTTCAGGACAATTTGGACTATCATGGAGCCCTGGGCCATACCTTATCACTACCTCAGAGCTTAGATGTACCGAAGGGCACAGCTTCTTGCATTGCGAGACTCCCCCCTCTCGCAAGCCTGGCCCTCCACGTTATCGAGGGCCTACCTCAATGACGGGTCTTGGAACCCAGAGAGGTGGCATGCGGTGAAGAGGGGGTTGAGGGGTTTTTTATGTAAATTTTTGGAAAAAATTTTAAGGGGTCCCGGGGGGGGAGGTAAAATTGGAACTAGGGTAGTGGGTTCGGGGGATAACCCACCAAGGGGAAGGTCAGGCCTGGCCACTATACGCGGCGGGGGGGGTGGGAGTTCCGGAGGAAATGGGGGGGTCGAGCTTGTCCAGACTGTGTTTTTACCATCGGTACTGTGAGGGGGAGGGGTAGATATGGCGGGAGCAGGGGGCCATATCATGTTAAGGGAGCGCGCACCCGCTGTCTCCATGCGGTAGCGTGCTCCGGCCCCCAAGGCTCCACTCGTTCTCCAGGTTGCACAGACCCTCAGGGCCCGGGCCTTCGGCTGATGTTGTGCAATGCCAGGTCCGCAGTAAATAAAGCCCCCCTCATTTGTGATCTGGTTCAGGAGGGGGGAGCGGACCTGGCAGGTATTACGGAGACCTGGTTGGGCCTGGAGGGAGGGGTTCCTCTGGTAGAAATGTGCCCACCAGGCTTCCACGCATTCCATCAACCGAGGTCTCAGGGGAGGGGCGGGGAGTAGCGGTTATTATTAGAGAAGGTTTTAGGCCGAGGGAGGCCACTGTTCCTCAGACGGCCGGTTGTGAGACCCTCCTTGTGAAGTGGGGTCATGGGGTTCAGATGGATTTGCTGATCACGTACCTGGCTCCCTGCCATGTGGCAGCAGCCCTGCCCGAGCTACTCAACGTTATCCCCGTGGTGGCGGTTGATACCCCCAGACTTATGGTCATGGGGGATTTCAACCTGCCGTCCGTGGGTGAGACGTCTGAGGTGGCTCGGGAGTTCATGGCTTCCATGACGGCTATGGATCTGACCCATCTAATTCATGGCCCTACGCACATGGGGGGAAACACACTGGACTTGATTTTTGTCTCTGGACAGTGGCTGAGTGATCTCAAGATAGGGGACATAGTCATCGAGCCCTTGTCATGGTCGGATCACTCTCTCCTTCGCCTTGATCTTCGAACCGCTGCTCCCCGCCGCAGGGAGGCGGAACCGATAAGATGGTACCGCCCCAGGTGCCTGATGGAACCTGATAGGTTCCAGACGGAGCTTGGGCCAATGCCTGAGGTCCTGGCTCACGCCTCGACTGGAGACTTAGTGGCCGCCTGGGATAGGGCGGCCGCTGGAGCTCTGGATCGAGTCGTGCCTTTGCGGCCTCTGACCCGGCGCCGATCTCACCTGGCTCCTTGGTTTACTGAGGAGCTGAGGGAGATGAAGCGCCGGAAAAGACGCCTAGAGAGTAGTTGGAGGGCCAGTCGCACTGAATCTGACCGGACACTGGTAAGATCTCATATTAAGAATTACCTAGTGGCGATAAAAGCAGCGAAATGTACTCATCTTGCTGCTCTTATTGCGTCATCAGATAACCACCCGGCCGCCCTGTTTAGGGTGACCCGCTCCCTGCTCCACCAGGAAGTGAGGGAGGACCCCTTGGAGGGAAGAGCCAAGGACTTTGTTCAGTATCTGTATGACAAAATCACTCAGATTCGGGAAGATCTGGACTCCGACTGGGTAGATCCAGTGGGGATGACGGAGGCAGGTCCTGAGAATGTTATCTGGGATGAGTTTGACTCTGTGACCCCTGAGGACGTGGACAGGATTCTGGGTAGACTGAATGCGACCACATGTTTGTTGGACCCGTGCCCCTCCTGGTTAGTGCTGGCTTCCCGGGAGGTGACGCGAGGCTGGCTCCAGGGGATTATAAATGCTTCATTGAGTGAGGGTGTCTTTCCCGCCACCTTGAAAGAGGCGGTGGTGAGACCTCTCCTCAAGAAGCCTTCCCTGGACCCGGCAATATTGGCTAATTATCGTCCAGTCTCCAACCTTCGCTTTGTGGCGAAGGTTGTTGAGAGTGTGGTGGCACGACAGTTTCCCCGGTACCTGGATGAAACGACGTATCTAGATCCGTTCCAGTCGGGCTTCAGGCCTGGGTACAGCACGGAAACGGCATTGGTCGCGTTGGTGGATGATCTCTGGAGGGCTCGGGACAGAGGTTGTTCCTCTATCCTGGTCCTATTAGATCTCTCAGCGGCTTTTGATACCATCGACCATGGTATCATGCTGCACCGGTAGGAAGGGTTGGGGGTGGGAGGCACCGTATTACGGTGGTTCCCCTCCTTTCTCTCTGACTGGTCGCAGTCTGTGTTGACAGGGGGGCAGAGGTCGA
This sequence comes from Pituophis catenifer annectens, assembly GCF_029215685.1. NCBI lineage: Eukaryota > Metazoa > Chordata > Lepidosauria > Squamata > Colubridae > Pituophis > Pituophis catenifer. The sequence goes on from NW_027256881.1 coordinate 81,650,348, forward strand.
CCCCGAGGCCCCTTATATGTGGGGTGCCACAAGGATCGGTCCTCTCGCCCCTTTTGTTCAACATTTATGTGAAGCCGTTGGGCGAGATTATCCGTGGTTTCGGGGTGGAGTACAATCAGTACGCTGACGACACCCAGCTGTACATCTCCACCCCAGACCACCCCAACGATGCCCTTGAAGTAATGTCCCGGTGCCTGGAGGCCGTATGGATCTGGATGGGGAGAAACAGGCTCAGACTCAACCCATCCAAGACTGAGTGGCTGTGGTTTCCGATGTCCCGATATAGTCAGCTGGTGCCATCGCTGACTATTGGGGGCGAAGCATTGGCCCCCACGGAGAGGGCTCGCAACTTGGGTGTCCTCCTGGATTCATTGCTGTCTTTAGAAGAGCACTTGACGGCCGTGACCGGGAGGATTTTTCATCAGGTTCGCCTGATCCGCCAGTTGCGTCCCTTTCTGGATTGGGACTCGTTACGCACGGTCACTCATGCCCTCGTCACCTCCCGTCTGGACTATTGTAACGCTCTCTACATGGGGCTCCCCTTGAGGAGCACTCGGAGGCTCCAACTGGCGCAGAGTGCGGCCGCGCGGGTGGTGATGGGAGCGACGTGTATGTAACGCCTCTCCTGCGCGAGCTGCACTGGCTCCCGGTGGTCTTCCGAGCGCGCTTCAAGGTTTTGGTCATCACCTTTAGAGCGCTCCATGGCTTAGGGCCTGGTTATTTACGGGACCACCTGCTACCACCAATAGCCTCCCACCGACCAGTACGCTCCCATAGAGAGGGGCTCCTCCGGGTGCCGTTGGCCAAACAATGTCGACTGGCGGCCCCCAGGGGGAGAGCCTTCTCTGTGGGGGCACCTACTATCTGGAACGAGCTCCCCCCCGAGATACGGAGGATTCTGGATCTGCGTACCTTCTGTCGCACGCTTAAGACGTTCCTATTCCAGCAAGCCGGCCTGACCTAAACTTTTCCTCTTTTAAATGGGAATTTTAAATTTGGTTTTAAATTATTGGGGTTTTAAAACGGTTCAGCCAAATTTATTTAATTTGTTTTATCTCTATTTTAAATTTTGTATTTATATGTTTTATTTTATGGCTGTTCACCGCCCTGAGTCCTTCGGGAGTAGGGCGGTATACAAATTTAATAAAATGAAAATGAAAATGAAAATGAAAAATCTCTGATATCCTGAAATGTATTTCTGAAAAAGTGTGAACAGAAGAAAGGTAAGATTTTTTCACATAAAGTGTTCTCAAAAATATGCCCAGTTCACATTTCTGCCAGCCCATTGAGGTGGCCCAGACAAACAGAACTAATGATGTATATAACACTTAATTTAAGACGACAGTAACAGAATCTTGCGTGTATGAAAGTACATCTTCCTTCCCTTGCTTTTACTTTCCCCAAAACCCTTCTGAAACATTTCTACCCCCACTACTCCTTCTAACTCAGATTTTGTTTATCAGAGCGTTGTCTAGGCCAGAGGTCTTCAAACTTGGCAGCTTTAAGACTTGTGGACTTCAACTCCCAGAATTCTCTAGCCAGCATAGCAGAGCTGGGTGGAGAATTCTGGGAGTTGAAGTCCACAAATCTTAATGTTGAGCCCAAGCCTCCACTTGACAATAATGGGATGGGGAGGAGGAGAAAGAGAACATGCACACGTACCTGATACCTCAGGACTGCATTCAGCAAACCGAGCAAACAAGGACGCAGGATGCTGAACACAGAAAACTCACAAATGGTGGTGGTGGCACCGGGAATAGGCAGCCTGGGCGTCGGGCTAGGGAACGGTGAGGGGGGGCGTTAACGAGATACCCGGAAAAGAGGCGTGCATGACTGCGTGTCACAGCTGAATGCTATCCGGCCGGTAATAAGGGAAGGGTAGAGCAAATGTATAAAGGGCACTACGTAGCAGCTGTTCGTAGCACCAACTTTAAACTGCTATAGTGCTCAGCGTTGTTCCGGAGTTCCTGCTAAGCATTAAACCAACTTCACTGAGGACTCTACATGTGTCCCGTTGTGTTTTCTTGCTATCTGCGAATCGCCCGGGAGAAGGAGCTGAGACTTAAAGCTGCTAAGACCTCTGGTCTAGGCTACAGCTTTTCCTCCTGTCCCCCAAGGTCATTTTTTAAAAATGCTGCCTTTTTTCATGTACAACTCAAGGGGGCAAACATACCAATATTTCTTCCTTCTCCTATTTTCCCCACAGCAACAACCCTGTGAGGTAAGTTGGGCTGAGAGAGAGAATGACTGACCCATGATCACCCAGCCAACTTTCATGCCTAATGTGGGTCTAGAACTCACAGTCTCCTGGTTTCTAGGACATTGTAACCACTACACCAAAGTGGCTTTCTATATACCATTACAGCTTTTTTTCAGTAGGCTCTTCGGGAAGGCACAACCTCATACAGTATATGCATACATTTCAGTTGTGCCTTTCTATATATCAGCATGGCAACACAAAGAAATAAATCGTGAGCGTCATAGTTTACCACTTTGCTTTCTGCCTGGGGAAACTGCTTTATTCCTGTATGAAACTTGCAGAACCAGTGATACTACATCCCACCACATGCAGAATATACAAACAAAACACAAACACTGAGGTAAAGCTTGCAACAGTATTTTAATCATTGCTAGAAGGTGATAGTTCTCAGGTTTAGGCCTTGGGAAAAAAAAAACTTCTTATGAGAAGTATAATCATTTTTACTGTTGATTGTTAAGTATTTTGATTATTTAATTAACTGGTTATTAAGTCATTTTCAATTCCTAGCAACCACATTAAAGCTTTCAACAGAGAACTGGATCTTTCTGCAATGTGTCCTAAATAGGAAACCTTCTCCTGGTAACCTGTGTCTCAAGAAAGAACTGGGGATTGAGTTGTTCAATGATCCAACAATTTGTTTTCTTGGCTGTCTACAGTATTCTCAGGAGTCTTCTCCCACACCAAAGTTCATAACTGCTTCTTAAAGTTCAATTTTAACTTTCACGGAGTGTCACAGAGAATACCATGACTTGCATGTTTCTGAACTTTGTAGGTATAGACGCATCACAGTATTTGAATACCAATTCCAAAGTCTTTGTGGCTGCATTCTACTGAGTTCTAGTAAATTTTAGTCCCATTTTTTCACTGAGCTCTTTTAGTTTTAGTACTAGGGCTTGCAGATACTTTACATTTTCAGCTATCAGGGGAGTCATCAGCATATCACAGATTATTGATGTTTATTCCTCTAGTTTTTATAGGAGATGACCAGGCTGAGCCTAAGGGAGGGGTCATAAATGTCATCAGTCATGAGTCCCTTCTTGCCCACAAGACAGCTAAATCCAGCCCACCTTGAATTCCTGTGACTCTTATCTACCGCCAATTTGCTTGGGCAGTTAGTAGTTCAGATTCTTGTAGAGAGCTTAAGCTTGCAATAAATCTTTATACCCATTTGAACTGCCTGAAAACCATGCTTATCTTCTTCCAATCTAACTTCCCTTAACAGCACACAGGTTGAATAAATAAGGGGAAAATATGCAGCCTTGTTGCACTCCTTTGCCAATCTGGAACCAGTCTATTTCACCATATTCTGGCCTGACTGTGACTTTCTGACATGCATGCAAGCTTCTCGTGAGCATAATTAAATGTTTGAGGATTCCCATCGGTCTGAGCACTTTCCACAGCTTGACATGATCAACACAATCAAAGACTTTTCTATAAGTGATGGAGCACATATAATTTCAAAACACTGAAGGATATAGCCAACTAGCTTGAATGACAGTGGTAGATACTATTCTAATGCCATTAAGCTGTGTATTCAAAGTGCATGCTCAAAATCTTCTTTTGAGATGACAGCCTGAATTCTCAGAGAGCTTACCTATGTAAAATAGACCCATTTAATATATCTGAGAAATATTTTTTTCCAGCTAGTTCTTAGGATGCCATCACACAAAGGTAGCAGTTTGAAAAACCTTTGTAAACCGCATTGTGTCCAATTAAAATTCACCCACCCCAGCATTTGCACTCTGGGAGAAACTGCTGTGATTCTTCTTTTATTTATTAATCAAATTTGTAATGCTGCCTAATTCTAGGAAATATGTGGGATGGAGGCTTTTTCAATGGCAATACTTCGTTATGGAAAGGTTTCACCTTAGAAATCAGGTTGATCCCTGGAGTTTCTGCCTTTTGGAAACTTTTGAAATCTGAATTATTGCAGAGGGTCTATAGCAGGTATTACTATCCAGGATTGTTAGATACTATTTTATGTTCATGGTTTCATAATCTGATATGCTATTTAATCCTACAATAGACGTTTTAATACCAGCTGCTTTCATTTTTTTATGGTTGCTCTTAATTAACTCAGAGAATCAGTTTGATTACAATAGGTATACATTTGATAAAATAAATGAGGGATAGAGGAAAACTCTGGTTGATTCATATTTTGATGGGAATTTATCAATATATTTTGTCTATCAAGCATTACACCGCAGTTCCTTATGCAAACAAAAAGTGTAATAGGAAAAGATGGGTATGAAATGCATATTATTAAATTATTATAAGACTTCAAAGATGAACCCATCTTTGGTTTCCAAAAATAAAAATTGGCAAGATTGTCCATCACTAATCTGAAGTAAGAATAATGATGGGCAGAATCCATTTCATTCCATAATCTTCATAATGGTCTCTGAGGGTGAAGGTACAGAATCCTACAAATATTTCAGAAGCTTTAAGTACTATCTGAATACCTAAAACATCAAATCAAATCTGAGCACTATGGATCTGGTGGACAATCAAGTTCATTACAATGGTTTTAAAACAGACAAATGGCTGTTTTCCCATTTCTAGATCCTTAAACAGTCTACACTTCCCGAAAAAGAAGAACCTGCAGTAAAAGGTTGTATTGCGACTGACTATAGATGATTATTACACATTGTCAGTAGCAATTCACATAAATGTTTTATACATTAAAAAAAATCCTGCATAGAGATAGCTAACGAGTCAGGGGGAAAAGACGTGCTAAAGCATATCTGATCTTTTATTTTCTTTATGCCAGTAGAAGCAGAAAGCATGCAATCTACCAGAGCTACAATCTCAGAGGAACTTCTTTGTACATTTGTGCTGAGTGTGTAACTTGCATCTTAAATCATTTCTGCATTTTAGGCACTGAAGCACTGATAACTAAAGACAACTAAAAATGTGCATATATATATATTTAAAAAGTGTTCTTGGGTCAATCTTTTGACTGCCTGGAGAATCCCTGGAGTTTTCTTGGCAACATTTTCAGAAATGCCTGTCCATTACCTTCTTTCTAGGGCTGAGAGAGAAAGTCACCTAATAGCTTCGTGCTCATCGCAGGAATAAAACTCACAGTTTCTCAATTTATAGTCTGGTGCTTTTATCCAAGTGGTTATCAAAGTGGGGCCTAGAAGCCAATACATATTTTAACATTTTTCTTAATAATTAATTCTTAATACAATACATATTGATAGACATAATCCACATAAACCAAAGCGCTTTGGGTCCTTAGTCATTTTTAGGAATGTAAAGGGGTTGTTTTTTTTTTTTTTTTAGTTTAACGTTTTATTGAGTTATAAAATATTGTAAAATACAAAAGTAAATAGAAAAGCAGTGGGGAGGAAAAGGGGGAAGAGAAGTGAGGAAGGATAAGGAAAAAAAGAAAAAGAAACATTGACTTCCAACTCTCTCTGTTGCAGTAAAATAAAGGCATTAACATCTAATCACAGGAATGCCAAGGGTTTCTGAGACCAAAATGTTTGCGAATCTCTGCACTACACTAAACTGGCTCTCAAAAATCTATTATAGGTGGTCTTCAACTTATGACTACAACTGGGATCAGAATTTCCTTTGCTAAAAAATGATGATGGTTGAGTCACATCCGATTTTACGACCTTTTTTTTGTTTGCCAGTTGTTAAACAAATCACTGCAGCTGTTAAGTTAATCTTGTGGTTGTTAAGTGAATCTGTTTTTCCCCATTTACTTTGCTTATGAGAAGCCAACGGAGAAGGTAACAAATGACCCTGGGACACTGCAATCATCGTAAACTATTGTCAACTGGAGGAGAAAATGAGTAGCCATATATAATACCAAAATATAATGTGATGTGTTTAGTTATAGCTTAGCTTGTTGTGCAATACCCAACATAATGTCTTGGAAACTTGGGTTTATATAGTTTTAGGTAATGTTTAAACCCACCAATTAATCTTTTTTTTTTCAATGCACAATGGTTAAAACAAACTAGCTTAGTGTATGCATAGTCCAACTAGGTATAGTGCTATTTACAAAAAAGGAAAAATATATTCAATTTGAATAACAAATTGCACAATGCAATTTGCACAAAAATGGCCTTCCCATGGCTCTCCTATGTTGCTTAGTGTCCCTGCAAATGAACTAATATATAAATTTAGTAAATAAATAAATGAGCCTAATTATGCTAGGATACCTAGGAGGTGAGTATATTTTCACAGAATTTCTATTAAGCCGCCCAGAGTCACCTTATAGGGAAAATGGGACGCATAAAAAATGAATAAATAAATATAAATAAATAAAATGTTAACTCTTTACTAGGCCGTGCAAAATGAGAGATAGATAAAACCGTAAGTTTGACCAGCCATTGCGGCAGAATTTTCTGAACACTTCAGAGATTGCCAAGCTAAACCAACATGTGATAAAAACTGACTCTGTCTGTACCCATTTAATTAAGTACTGCCTAGGGAAATGATAGACAGATACTTGATAATCTTTACAAATATAATTGAGTCTGTACCATATTTCAACCTTAAAGAAATAAAGTGAGTTTTAAAGAAACTAAATTAACACAGATTCTATTACATTCCATGTTTTCCCTAAAGTTTTAAGAGATTTTATCATTATTCCCTTGGCAATTTCTTTTTGCCTTAATGATTTACAATGTATTGTCTAATCAGGAGATGGTTCCACTAAATTTCTTGAGTTTACCACAAAGAAATATAATCTGCTTCCTTCCCAAGTTCTTAGAACACATCCATTCCAACATTTAAATGTTCTGCATACAACTTAAAAGGTGTTTTATGATGTGATATTATGTCAGTAAACACATTTCCAACTAATCATTTAGTCTGAATACTTATTCCAGGAAACCATTTGATACTAGGTTGTCAAGCAATTAAGACAACAATGAACCTATCCATTGAGGCATTATGTGGTGAGTTTGATTTTGGCTTAGCGGAGTTGTGTGGACCCAGCCATTATGGCTAGTAAACTGAAGTTTTTATGTTTTCCTCTAATTTATGAACTGGGTCACTGAGCTCATTCAAGAAAATATGCTTAAAACAAATCATAAATTAATGCCATATATGACTGCCTCCATCAAACAACTTCAAACTCACTAGGTTTAAGTCAATTTGGGAGCTGGCAGATGAAAAAAAAAATTTTTTGCAATGCTGTGTTGGCCGATGTCAGAGTTGTTTCTCAATAAGATTATTTTTTAAAAGAAAAAAAAAGTTGTCTCAAGTTGGAGCCTGTTGGCTTGCTAATTTGCTACATTTTCTTTCCACGCACCTGCTTTACTTACTAAAGTGAAGAGCAACTTAATGGTCTTTTCTGTTTAAAGGCAGCTTTACATGTGCACATGGTTTCAAAGTTGCATAATACTTAAACACCAAAGCAGTGGACTTAGTTCTGTGTTCATTCATAAATAACTAAAAAGAGAGGTTCAATGTATCATTTCCCTGAGGTGAGTTTCATAAGAGAGCATGTTAGTGGGGTTCTAACACTACTGACACCAAACTGTTATTCCCTCCCATGGAAAAGGAAGTATTTTCCCCCCCTCCCATATTTCCAGTGAGTACTATTCCAGGAGTCTGTTTTCCATAGCAGGAGAAAAACCTTCCCAAAATCAACACCACAACTGACAGAAGGGCGGAACCTGCCTGCAGCCCTTACGGAAAAGGAATAACTGAAAATTAGACAGACAATTCCTGGGGTGAACTTAAGTTATAGCCAGTTGTTTTTCAGAAAATGTACAAATACAGCAAACATCCTACTGGGAAAGAAAACAGTTACCTACTTTGACAGGATCGTCTGAATTGCAACCAGTCTTCTCATGTTGAAAGAAAAGCAGAAGCATGAGATATTAAAATGTCTCTCCCATTGAGTGATTCCTGCCACACGTGTGCTTGTATTTTCAGCTCTGATGAGATCTGCTTGCTGGCAGCTACCAGGAGGCTGATACAACAGGAAAATGAAGACATGTCATGGCTGAAAAATAAAGTACTAGCACCACCATATGCTAGAGGCTGGAAAATTGATCACAGCCTAGGAAAAAAATACCCTGCTATTCAATTTTCACTCTTTCTCTTTTCTTTTAAACGTGTGTGTGTGTGTGTGTGTGTGTGTGTGTTTTAATTTGCAACTGCAGGTAAGGGCACTATAAAGCAATATTGACAGGATTAATAATTTGCCAGGAAAGTCCATTTAGTAAGGTCCATTTGAATTTCCCCATTTAAAAATCCATTAAATGGGGAACAGGAGAGAAGTGCATTCTGAAAAATGTGAATATTAGACAAATGCCCAGATATTAATAATGCTTTCTATGAGTTAATATGCCAATACTATGTCTCCTTTGGCAGAAAAGTGATTTTATAGCCATTTTATTGCTTCATGCTCCCCTCTTTGCTTGCCAAGGAGTACAGCTTTGTCCAAAGTGGCTCTGAAAGGATTAACTTCCTACTTATTTGTCAATGGAGATTATCAGTCATCCGGGTCATGGTTATCTCAAAGGTGACCTTTCAAGAGGCAACCAGACTTTCTTGGTTTTCTTGGAAGACATTTCGCTTCTCATCCAAGAAGTTTCAGTCAGAGTTGAAGGAGCTGCTTGGATGAGAAGTGAAATGTCTTTAACAAACAAGAAAGTCCAGTTGCCTCTTGAAAAAACACCTTTGGGACTTCCTACTTATTTATAAGCCCTTTCCATCTGTCACATGAAGAGCCCATTTCTAACCAATTTTTATCCAGTTTACCTTGAATATAAACAGAGACTGTGAAGCAGAAAGTAAGCTCACAAGTTATATTTCCAATTTAAACAAGGAAGAAAGGGAGGAGTACAATCTGGTTTTAAACTGAAAAGTCTGGCTTCTATCTTTGAAAGATCTTTTTAGAATGTCTTTTTAAATTGCTCTTGGTGTTCTACTGCTTTTGTGCTTTTCCCACTAACTTTTTATTATTTTGAGATTTGTTGTGCATCACTTTGGTGACTTTTAAGAAAGCTGTCTTCCAAAACCCTTTGATTTATTACACAGCACATAGATGCAATATTTTGAGGGAGCACAGTTCTGATGTGGATAAATTATAAATGACTTAGCTTGTCAATAAAAAAATTCCACAGACAATTTTCAGTTACAATTATTCAAAGTAAAATGACTCAAAAAGCTTAAGGTTTGGCCCTGTTGGAGAATTGCTTACTACTTAGATGCAGTTACAAAGTGATTCACTTTTATCCCCAAATTTCTCAAAAGCAAAGTAATAACAACATTCTAACATTTCTATTTTAGTTATGTGTGCTACACAAGTAATGGAAAGCAGTAATGAAATCGCACAGAACTGGGAATAAGAAATTTCTCCCCGCATGGATATTCAGAGTTGATGGCAACTAGAGGCTTATTAGAATTCTTTTCTCCTTTCTGTTTTCAATACCTCTAACACTCTTTTATTTCACTCATGCATTTCTTTGAAACTTGACTTAAATATAGATAGATGAGAAAGAGTAAAAGAGAGAATTTCTTCTCATTCATATTCAAATATCTCACAAACTGCACTTTTGCTCAGCTGCAAACAAAACTGAAGATCTCAACATATTTGTTCACTTAATGTTTCCTTTGTTAATCCACATATATTATCTCCCCTGCATGCTTTCATGCTTAAATATCATAAAAATGTCATAATTATGTCTCCTGGGCTCCTAAAGATTCCTTATATTTTGTAGATGACCTCTATTGCGAATCCAAAGATTTTGGTACCTTCTCTATATTCTATCCCTATTGAGGACTTCTCTTGCTTTGATCAGCTTCCTAAATTATTGCTTTAAAAAAAGAAAAATTAAAAAGACGGTTTTTATCATTTTACCATGTTTTAATTATATTCATTGTATCCATTTTTTTAATATTTCTGAATGAAAAGAAATGTTGCAAATAAATAAATGAATGTTTTATAATTCATTCTACCTAATGCATGTCCATTCCAAAACTTTGAACAAGGTGTGCAGAGGAAATATAGACATAAGTTTAAGTATTTTAGAAACAAAAACAGAACATGCTTAATTATTTATTAGTATCTTTTTAAAAATCCTAAAGCTTTCTATCTGATAGAATCGCTGATTCTAGTTCATAATAAGAAATATATTAATGAACTTTAACAGATATTGCATTCAGTGAACAAGAGCTGTAGTATCTCACAATTTCAAGATGTTGGCTTTTGATTGATCACTTAGTTGACTTGTTCAATTAATTGACTAAGTAGTAAAGATTTTATTGAATAAGCCTTCAAACTATTGTAAATATACTGTAGGAAACAACATTACATACCTATCTTAAAACAAGATATTATTGTTAAACCTAAAAATTAATAAATTATAGTCATTACAATTTAAATCTAAACAATAATATTATTAACAGTTTAGGTTTTTAGGCTAGGTTAAAACACAATACCTTAATTGATTCATGATTAAACCAGATCCATTTCATCTTGTGAACCATGAAGTTGATAGAGAATTGGAAGCAGTGAATAAGACTGCTGTGAAATCAGGTTAAATAAATGAATTTCTATCAAAACCTGGCACTGAGAAATATTAATCGTATTCCTGGATCTCAATCTGAATGCCATTTTGCCCCTCCATTATTACACTTTTTAGAATTTATTTGTAATTTTTAATTCTGTTTCCAGTCAAGCCAACTTAAACATTACAGCAGCAGTTGTTTGCTTAGTGAGAATACATTGCTCTGCCATCTATTTTTTTATTCCCATCTGTTTTTATATCAATTAAAAAGTATTTTTTAAAAAAATAAATCTTACCTACTTCCATAAATTCTGCTTTAGTCTGCTTTGGTCAAACAAACAAATATATCAGCAATTGTGACTGCATAAAATACACCAGAATTTTGGATCAGATATCTCTGAGCTGAAAACAATAAAGTCACCTACTTTATTGTTTCAGGCCTGATATTATTGCAGAAGTTGGCAACACATACTTACTTTTTAAAGACATTCAACAATGTATTCCATAGAACACTGTTTCTCATCTTCAGCAACCTTAAGGTATGGACATGAACTCTCAGCATTCTCCCAGGGAATGCTGGGAGTTGAAGTCCACACATTTTAAAGTGGCTGGGGTTGGGAAACTTTGCTATGGAATAACTATCATTATAGTTATTTAACTATATATAACATTTATAAATGGCATTTGTTTTTTTAACAGGAAGATATTGCTTCCTTACCAATTGTGGAGTTTGAGGTCTGTTGCAAACCCTGAATTAAATCCACTAAATGGCTTCACTGAGGATGAGGAGATTCTGTTTACTACTTATAAACTGAAAAAGCTTCATTGGTTACAGAGTCAAGTGGCCTGAGAAAGTCTCAGCTTTTGTTTTAAATGAAGGCAAATTTCATTTTTTAAAAAATGTAAGGCAAGTATCAGAATGGAGGTCATGCCTGTGAAAATTTCAAAAACCAGAAACATAATTAACACCAATGAGAACTTTTTCCTCTTCCTGGATCCAGGTGAAACAATCAAAATTAAAAATAATATATATTCAGCACACAAAGTTCTACCTTTTTGACATCAAATTATGATTACCAGTGCATAAAATTTTGCTCGCAAATCCATCTTTATCTTATAACAATATCTCCAATGCCTAACAGAAGCTGGATGTGAAGGGGAAGTTTTTAAATCTCTATCCAAGCCACTGGCTGAAAGCTGACACCAGTTTATCGCTAGCTTAGCTGTGTCCTGTCCCTGACATTTCTTATGTTTATTTCAGTCTTTCTATTTTTTTAAGCCTGATATATAGTCCACCTCACCATTTTATTATCACAAAAATACTGTTTTTGTGTAGAAATATATTGTTCTCAGTTTCCAATATTGAATCAATCGCTCAGTAGAAAACCTGATTTTATTTTTACAGCACCCTACCCTACCTATAAATTATTTCTTTCAGTCCTGAACATTTTTCCCCTTCAGAGTATCTCTCCATCATTTTCCTCTGTCTAAAACTCAAGGTAACAATTTGTGGTTGTAGTCAAAACAGACACAAATAAAGGTACTATTAAACTGGATGATCAGCTTGCAATCAAAGTGTGCGTTTTATTCCCTGATTATATTTCCACCTCTTCTTTCAGTTCTAGCAATCAAGTTAACTGAGCATTTGGGGGCCATATATATTATATGATACGAGGCTTCTGTGGGTGAAGAGAGAGAAAATTTTAACAAGTTATTACAAAGGGATTTGATTGCCATGAGTATTTCTGAAATTTGTCTCACTGAGAATCATGGGCAATCCTAAACCAGCTACTAATAATTGACACTGTAGGTCATACACACAATTAGCACCTACATTCAACAGACAGACAGACAGACAGACAGACAGGCAGGCAGGCAGGCAGGCAGACGGATAGACTCTCTTTTTTATATTTTTTATTTGAGATTTGGCACTCAGCTTGGTGTCCGAGGTGACTGTTTGATTCACATAAATGACTGAGCAACCACTGCTCATAATGAACCTTGAGCCTCTATTTTGATCCAAATGAGTTGATAGATGAATAAATGCATGGAGCAATTTATCCTTTATAAATTTTCTCATGTTTCTGAAGTTCCATATTGCTTAGGAATAATATATCTGAACTCTAACCTCCAACATTTGAAATTATGATTTGCACTTGGTACATTCATTTAGGCTACATTCTAGCATGTTATTCAAACCTGGATGTGGAAATTAATATATGTTATCCTTGGTCCATTAAATTCTCCTTTGTGCTACTGTAATGCATTATATGTTTACCTTCTCTTGATGACTTCATAATAGTGGTGGGGGGAAATATGGCTGTTGTGATTGGGATTGCACCAGTGGTGGGTTCCTCCCGGTTTGGTCCGGTTCAGCCGAACCGGTAGCGGTGACGATATGACATCACCGAACCGGTTCTCCCCCCCGCCCTCCCACTCCCCCACCCCCCACGTTATTCTTACCTTTTATTTGGTCCCACCCCCAATCTATTGCTGCCTCCTGAGTCCCAGCTGATGACTAGAGGGAAAAAAACTGTTTAAACTCTTGCCGCGGGGCTTCAAAGGGCCATCCTACAGCTGATCAGTGTTAAAAGCAAACAAATGAGTCAGTTCGTAAGTGCGAGGACTGGTCATAAGTGCGAGGACCTTCCAGAAATGACTCTGACCAGCTAGCCACGCCCACCTAGTCACATGACCTCCAAACCACACCCACAAAATAAGCCACGCCCACAGAACCGGTAGTAAAAAAAATTAGAACCCACCCCTGGATTGCACATTGTGAATATCCATTTTTAATTAATTTTATTTCTTTATGTATTAATAAGAAATAATATTCCAATTTGCACAATGTTAACTGGTTTTCAGGTTATTTTTAATTTTGGATGAAGGGATTGATGTTAAACTACTAAAGTCTACCAAGGTTCACAGCCACAGATCTAAAAATACTCTTTCTAGAAGATTTTACCCATATCCTTAGATTATCTGCAGAAGTCCTGCCTGGGTGTTTTCCCATACAAAGATAGAGCGTCAGCCTTACCAGGTGGACCAAACAGGAAGTATGACCAGACAAGCTAATTCTATTTTATTGTACAGCTATGTTACAGGTAGCCCTTGATTCATGACTACAATTCGGACCAGAATTGCCTCATAAATCATTGCTGTCATAAAGCAAGTCATCATATGACCAGATTCAATTTTACAACCATTTTTACCATGGTCATTAAACAAATCATGTGAATCAGTGATCATTAACCAAATCCAGCCCCTCCCTCAGTTGACTGTTTTTGTCAGAAATTGGCTGGGATGATCATAAATTGCAATCACCGGACCCGGACTATCAGTTACAGAAAAATGCAGTCTGAAAGTTGTGTACATCTTCTTTACAGCTGAGAAACTAAGGAGGGTCCCTTCTGAGTCTCTTGCCCCACTCACTATCCAGCTGTAGGCAATGCTGACTCTTGTCTGACCATTCCCTAGGCAGCATCCTCCTTGTCCTGTCTCCCAAGGTCTTTCCCACATACCATGACATGGAACAACTGGTTACCTAGTGTTTTCAGTGATGGTACACCCTACACACAAACACACATCCAAGCTACAACTTTGAAATGCCTTTTCTGGTCTGATATAAAATCTGGTTATGGGGGGAAAATCATAATTTGATTTTTCTGGCCTTTAATGCGGCTAGAAAATGGTACTATACTAATCACAACATGAGTGATTGCATTTATTTCACTCTTCAGGTAGGTAAAGGAGTAAAAAGAGGACACAAAGAGATTACAAGAGACTCGGCACCCTTTTACAACTTGAGCATTGCTCCACACCAGGGGTCAGCAACCTGCGGCTCTGGAGCCACATGTGGCTCTTTCACCCTTCTGCTGTGGCTCCCTGTCACTCAAAATATGTGTCACAACCACCAATGTGGCTGCTGGCACGCAATTTATTGAGCTTTTCAAACCCTAGTAGGCCAACCATGGATAAATCCAGGGAAAGAAAAGTTTAATTCAACTACATATGCTAGTTTTGTGGCCGCTCAAGAAATAGTCAGGCACAGTAAGGGTTTTGTGCAGGGATAGGTTCTACTTACCTTTACTAGTGGTTTGCATCGCGCCCGCATGCGCACTCTCTTCTGTGCATGCATAGATCACCTATGATGATGTCCGGGTCAGTGGGTGGAGCCTCCCAACAGTTTTACTAGCAGTTCTTGCGAACCGGTCCGAACCAGGGGTAACCCACCACTGGTTTTGTGGCTCCCGGTGTTTTCTTTTCTGTGGGAAGTGGGTCCAAATGGCTCTTTGAGTATTTAAGGTTGCAGACCCGTACTCCACACCTAGTCTGACCACTATGGATTCCTACTTATTCCTAAAAGTAGGAAAATAAACAGAATATCTTACATATTGGATACCATCCAATATGCAAGCTAAGAAAACCAACCCCAGTACAAATTGCTTAGACAAAAGTTGAAGGTTTATACATCAATTTTTTTGCAATTTACTGGTTTCCTAATTGCAGAATTGATGTGCTTGATGCATATTTAGCTTGAGATGTTAAGTGAAATTATGGTGTCTGAATTCAATCAGTAATGCTTTTTAAAAATACCTCTGCTTCGAAGTTTTGTGCATGATCTAAATCCCATCAGACTATCATTTTATAAACATGAAATGAATTACAAAATTAACTGGAAATATATGGGAGAAACAATTTGATTGGAGAAACAATTAAAAAATAAAACTTGTCAAAATATTATTTACTGTGGTCATCCCTTTTGAAGGGATGATAATTAAGTCAAGATGACACAGTGATAAGGCAATGTAGCAGGATGGAGGCTGTCTACAGTTAATTTAGAAAGAACACTATTCGTTCCTGTAAATAGTAAACATTTCATTAATATCACATCAAGTGTGCTAGATGTCCCAACCCCACAATCTATTATCCACAACTTGTGAAATATTTTTAAATAAATAATACAATACAATAATACAATATACTATAAAATAGAATAAAATATTAGTTTTAGATAAAGGTGTAAAATATACCATACATACAACCTGCTATCTCTGGGTGATAGGAGTGCACCATTATGAGATGTCAAATGCCAAAGCTTTATTTAATTCCTTCTCTTGAGAAGTCTATAATGCTGGAAAAGATGGATGAAAAAGAAGAGGATTACCAGCAGCAAAATAGATGGACTTGATTTATCATGGCAGTGGATGCACTATTGAAAGATTTAGGACCAGGCTGGGGATAGACTCTCTTGAACAAGGTCTAACTATGCAGCGGTGGGCTTCAAATATTTTAGCAAGGGTTCTCTGTCCGGTTGCTGGGTGGGCATGGCCATGGTAGGCATAGCCTATTCGGCCTCCTACACCATGGTGGTGGTGGTGGGTGTTTTTGCCCTCCCTGGGCTCCAGAGGCTTTTTTCGAGCCTCCAGGAGGGCAAAAATGGCCTTCCCAGGCTCCGGAGGCCCACTGGAGGCTGGAAACAGGCCCCAAACTTCCGGTATGCCCATTTTTCACCCTCCCCAAGCCTCCATGCATGTTCTGCACTTACCTGTATCCAAAACAGGCCATCTGGGTACTCCTGGGAGGGGCGGGGGGGGCGGGATGGATGGGGCCAGCCAGGAGTGGGATTTGGGAATTCTCCAAACTGCACAGAATCTTAGCTAGAACCCCCAGCAGCCCACTCCTCTAACTATGCGATCATTAAGAGGTGACCCTAACTTGATAGTACATAATCAATATCATTTCCAAAAAATTGTAAAGTAAGAAGAAAGGGATAAAATAGCATTGTAAAAGAGTGTCTGAATGTAGTTCTAGAGCCTTCAGCCAACTGCTTTATACCTATCATTTGTGAAATTGTACAGAATTCAGCAAAAAGGGTGATAAATGCAAGTTCAGTAGAAGCAGCATCCAGAATGTTGATGTTACATCAGTGGAATCGAACAGTGAACTGAATGTATCTACAATGTCATGAAAGCAATTTACAGAATAACACATGGGAGAAAACAATATCTTGATGGTGGTAAAGACCATCAACTCAGAAATGTTTTCCTTTCGCAACCTCATACCCTCATACCCTCATATCTTGAAACTTTCTTGCTGCTATGCAAGCTTTGAAGAGCCACCACAGGGGTGCTGACTGAGCATATGCCATGCAGTTAATTTGCATTTTAAAATATAGTTTTAATCTCTCACAACAAGAAAGAATCTCCTCTCTTCTTTTATCACTCACAGCTTCTAATTGTTATCTGCTGCTTCGCCATTGTGTATCTGCTTAGTGTACCTCAACAGCCAAACCCAAAGTCAGAAAAGAAGTTACAAGGGAATTCTTCCAACCTTGCAGCTTAGTGTATTTTCTACTCTTCCTTCATATAGGAATTCATACTGTAAAAAGCAGCTATAATCCCTGTTGAATATTGAATGACAATTCAAATGGACCAATTAGAAGTGAGTAAATAGAGCAGGAAATTTAGAAGAACATCAATGGCTGAAGCTCCCTTTAAAAGGGGCTGCCGTGGCTAGGCAATCCATTGCTGTACTGGAGCTAATAAAGAGCTGTTACTGAAGTCCTGTGTCCTGTGTCCTTCCTGTGCCCGCTACTTAACAATCCCATTGCCATGAAGAACTAAGAAAAATAGTCAAAAATTTAGAAACTCGAATGATTTTTCATTTGGCTTTCTAATTCATGGAAAAGGGCTTCGTGGAAAGAAGAATAACTTGCTTCAGTAAGTTCAGTAACTTCAATAAGAGATTTGTCTTAGGGCAACGTTTCTCGGCCCCAGCAACTTTAAGATATATAGACTTCAACTCCCAGGATTCTCCAGCCAGCATACTGTAATGAGTATAGGGCAGTGGTGGGTTGCTCCCGGTTCACCCTGGTTTCGAGAGAAGTAGTAGCAGCAGCTGGAGGCTCCGCCCACCCTCCCAGACGTCACCAAAAATGCTCTGCGCATGCGCAGAAGCTTCTGAGCATGTGCAGAAGCACCACGCGTTACCGATAGTGAACCAGTAGCGCCAGGATTTGAAACCCACTACTGGTATAGGGGTTAAGATAAATTCAGGAATGATTAAATATTGGCACTATCATTGCCAATATTTACTCTCATGCACTCAACCAAGAAAAATGAATATTTTTTCAAAAGCAATTTGCAGAATTTGCACAAAGGCAACAGGTAGCATCTTCTCACAGGAGCTGATACTGATTTGGAGGAGGGAGTGCAGAGAGAAGAGGGCATGGCCTTTAGGGACAGGAGGAAGAGCTGCTACCAAGGCAATGGTCAGATAAAAGGGGCCTGAGTCCAGGGCAAGAATGTAACGTGTGCAAAGTCTCAGACAAGCTCCTCCCCAGTTCAAACAATGATAAAGGGACTTGCAAGATTATGTTACTATAGTTCTACAATTAAAGCAGTATTCACCTACAAAGCATTGTTTTTCTAGTCTGATTCACGTTGAAGGGCTGATAGGATATCACTGGCCCAAAGACACCCAACTACTTTCCATGCCTAAGGAAGGACTGGAACTCAGATCTTTCAACTCTCAGTCTGGGACCATTGCCACCCCAGCTCTTAAACAGAAACTCTTCCACAAAATTCCTCACTTCCTTGCTGACAACTTTCTCCTTTGCTAAGAGGGGAAAGACATAAGAGGATCATTCTTGACATGATGCTAATGGAGCTAGGGAATAATGTTTCAGTTGAACAATGACAAAATACTTGCTAAAAGAAAGGTATGACCACTCTATTCATTTTTTCTGGCAAAAGAGGAGGACCACAGCATGATGAAGAGTCCTCCCTCTTCCTCCTTCATTTCTGCAAAGAGGGAGAAAAAAAACAGTGAGTCACTGCCTTCAAAATGACAAGCCATACTTAAAGTCAGCAAGCTTTATGGTGAGATCGCTTTTAGTCTCTCTTTGAAAAGTACTTGTCAAGGAACAGAAAAGAATCACACTGCCATTCATGTCATTTCATTTGCCAGTTTAAAAGGAGGAGGTTTGGAAGAACTTGGAGAAAGATATAAGTGGACCAAAAATCGGGGAGAATGAAGTAGCATATTTCCTTTGACTATAATTCCCCCATTTATTGTAAACGAGTACAACATATATAAAGACAACCATCATGTAAACTAGAGGGAGGAACCATAGGAGTGTTTGCACTGCATATGTGTGCTTATGTGTATGAATATATAAATAAATGTACGTACATATATCTGTTTCAAGCATCATATATTCATTTCAAGTGAAATGAAAGATGTTCAGCTGGAGAACTGAAGTCAGTCAAAGTTGACAATTCTGTATTTGATAGGCTAACTCTTTAGAAGCAACTTGCTTCAAAAGTTGAGGTACATATATAAAACCAGTGAATTGCTCTACATTCTTATGAAAGCCTATAGGCATGTGAAATAGCATATTTGGTTGTTCTGTGGGAAGCTACCTTAAAGGAACCGAATTTTTTTTTAAAAAAAAAATAATCTGGCAAATTAATTGGGCCGCTATGCACAGCTAACAAAGAAAAGCCATAGTCTAGTTGAAATGCCCTTTTAAACCCTTCTGCAATAATCAAATAATTGGGAAAGATACTCACAGTCTGTATACATAAATAATTGTGAAACAGACAGACTGCTATTCAGAAATATTTTACTGCTTCTTTAGAGAGATATTAATGTCCAGGTGCTTTTTTCCAGCCACACTGCAGCTATTTAATGTCTTTGGTTAAATATTTGCTGTTCCCAGAAAACAGCTCCTTTAACAGCCCTTGATTTCCACAAAGCTAGTTTAAAATGAAGCAGGCAGACATCATTAAGCTTTTATTTTAATATACTGTGCCTGAAAGTCCACGTGCTTCTCCTTGACAAACTGGAAGGAAAGCTTTGGAGCATTAGCAACAAAACTCTCTCAAAGTGGATTCTTCATTTTGGAACCAGCCTTCATTCCAAAAGTGGAAGTTAGGTTAGAAGTGCATTTGCATGCCTACATTCATAATACACACACACACACACACACACACACACACACACACACACACACACACCGCTGGGATTCAGCAGTTGTATCCTATTTAAGCAGAGGAATTTTATTCCAAGGAATACAATTCTCATGGCTAATAAAAATTATTAAATCTTTACTTAAGTACTGTATTCTGTTTCTCTGTATCATTTTTAATCCATTTTCCATTAAATTTAATTACATATCAGGGTTCTTTTTTTTCCCCAGAGTCAACAGCATGTCCAAATCACTTCATGTTCTGACCCTATTTAGGTGTTCAAGAGCTGACCTTTATCAGATTGGCAAAGCCTTGGTTGATCATTCTGTTAAAAGATAAATACTTGCCATCTGCTGTCCTAGGGGCTGAGGGGAAAATCTGCCCGTATTACAGGTGATTCTCCACTTACAATCACAATTGGAACCAGAATTTCTGTTGCTAATCAAAGTGATTCTAAGAGAATTCTTAAACAAATTTACGTTTAACTCAGTTAAATATGCCACACCCAATATTATGATCTTTTTGTCATTGTCATTGTCGTTGTCGTTGTTGTTGTTGTTGTTGTTGTTGTTGTTGTTATTGTTGTTGTTGTTATTATTATTATTATTATTATTATTATTATTATTATTATTATTATTATTATTATTCAAATTTCTATACCGCCCTTCTCGGACTCAGGGCGGTGAACAGCCAAAATAAAAACATCTATACATAACATTACAGTTAAAAATAGAGTTAAAATAATTTATAAATTTGGCCCGTAATTTAAAACTTGTCAATTTAAAATCAATATTAAAATTTTAAAACTAACCGTAAAATCAAGACAGACTGGCTAACTGAAAAAAATAAGTTTTTAGGGCCCGACGAAAAGTCCGGAGGTCGGAGATCACTCGTATCTCTGGGGGTAGATTGTTCCAAAGGGTAGGTGCCACCACAGAGAAGGCTCTCCTCCTGGGGGTTGCCAGCCGGCATTGTCTGGCCAACGGCACCCTGAGGAGGCCCTCTCTGTGGGAGCGAACCGGCCGGTGGGAGGCTATTGGTGGCAGAAGGCGGTCCCGTAAGTACCCTGGCCCTAAACCATGGAGCACTTTAAAGGTGATCACCAACACCTTGAAGCGCACCCGGAAGTCCACCGGAAGCCAATGCAGCTTGCGCAGGAGAGGAGTCACATGGGAGCGCCCCGTCGCTCCCATAATCCCCCGCGCAGCCGCATTCTGCACCAGTTGGAGCCTCCGGGTGTACCCCAAGGGGAGCCCCATGTAGAGAGCGATACAATAGTCCAGACGAGAGGTGACGAGTGCTTGAGTGACCGTGCGTAGGGAGTCCCGGTCCAGAAAGGGGCGCAACTGGCATATCAGGAGAACCTGACAAAAAGCCCCCCTGGCCACGGCCGTCATATGCCCTTCTAAAGACAGCCATGCATCCAGGAGGACACCCAAGTTGCGTCCTCCATGGGGACCAATGATTCACCCCCAATAACCAGCGATGGCGTCAGCTGGCTATACTATATTGTTAAGTGAATCACTGCAGTTGTTAAATGGATGATGTGGTTGCTAAACAAATCTGGCTTCCGTCATTGACTTTGCTTCTCAGAAGCCAGTGGGAATGTTGCAAATAGCAATCAGGGGGTCTCAGACCATTACAACCATCATAAGTACATGCCAGTTGCCAACTACCAGAATTTTAACCACATGACCATGGGGGTCCTACTATGGCCATAAGTGTGAGGATTGTTTGTAACTCACTTTTTTCAGTGCCATTGTAACTTCAAACGGTCGCTAAATGAATGGTTGTAGTCAGTGGTGAAATCCAAATTTTTTTACTACCAATTCTGTAGGCGTGGCTTGGTGGGTATGCTGTTCCTTGGTGGGCATGGCTTGGTGGGTATGGCAGGGGAAGATACTGCAAAATCTCCATTCCCACCCCTCACCACGGGAAGGATACTGTAAAATCCCCATTCCCTCCCCACTCCTGGGGGAAGGATGTTGCAAAATCTCCATTCCCACCCCACTCTGGGGCCAACCTGAGGTGGTATTTGCTCGTTCTCCAAGCTACTCAAAATTTTCACTACCGGTTCTCCGAACTGCTCAAAATTTCAGAACCTGCTGGATTTCACCCCTGGTTGTAGTTGAGGATTACCTACAGCTATCTCTAAGAGGAGTGGTCTTCATAATTCAAATGTCTTTATTTTTTTACTTTCAAACACATAATGTATAAAAAGCTTGGGGCAACTACAAGAGCATAATTCTAGCACACGAATGAAGTCAATTTCATCACCATTATGTGTATTCTCTCAACTTCCACTTAAGGCAGAAGCATTAAAATACAAACATATCATTTAAGTTGGGAACAGCTTCTTCCGAAACAGTGTTCAAAACTTCCTGGGTGTTTGCGCTTTAAATTTCCACCACCAAGGAGTCTGTTTATTTAATAAAAGAAACAACATCAAGGCGACAGCTGATTTTTTTACACTCTGAAAAATTAGGCCTACCATATGTTGGTGGCAAAAAAACCAGACCTGTCTGTGATGATGATGCAGAGATGCAGAATGACTCTTTGCTGTCACCTTGTGGAATAGACCTGGATGCCTGTCAAAAGTAAAAGCCCATTTCTCGTCTTTTTCCTTTCAACCTATTGACAGAATTTGAAACCACTGGAGTGCTTGCCAATTTGCGTATCTCTTACATAGCTCCCATATTCTACTAGAGTTTAATTAAATACAGTCTTGTGGGTTAAATAGTTGTTTCCTCTTTTTGTCGTCTTCTTCTCTCGCTTCTCTTCCATTCCTCATTCTATTCAATTCAACCTCACAGTCTCAAAAGCTAGCATGCAGTTTTATTATCTGGCTGTGGTAGGGTATTCTCTCCCTTTTTCTTGGGGAGGGGGTAGTGAAAATAATCATGGAAGTTCCTTATATTATCCAGGGGTGGGTTTCACTTACCTTTGCTACTGGTACGCTTGCGAGCGCGCATGCGCAAATTGGATTTGATGACGTCCAGGCGGGTAAGCGGAGCCTCCCGCCACCGCTGCTACCAGTTCGCCTGAACTGAGGCAAACCGGTAGCAACCCACCACTGTTATCAATCCTTCTGATTTCTTTTTCTTTCTCTCTGTGTTCATCTCTTCTTCCCCTTTTCTTACCTTTTCTTTTAAAACTTATAAAACTGCTCTCTTCTCATTAGTTCCTGTGCTGGGTCTTTAGATTTAGACCCTTTGGGGGGGGCGTGTTAAGTTTATTTGATCCTTCTATTGCTCTAACTGCATCTCTGTATCTATTTTTGTCTTTTTACTGTAGATAATGTTAATATTTCTCTTTCAGTTTTCTTCTCACTTTTCTTTTAATGATGTTTCAGCCACACATAAGTCCTGTTCTTCACTGGGTCATGTCATTAATGATTTGTTTGCGGCCAAGGTGATCCCTGCCCTCTCAATACTGGGGCTTCTAAATCCATTTGCCTCATTTAATACCTTGAACCTTCAAACAGTATTAACATAACTAACATCCCTTGGCATTGCTGGTATGAAATTTCCATGTTTTCAGTTTTCCCTCCCTTACGGGCATTCTCAAGTTTATGAAATAAAAGTTCTTTAGGGCCCAATATTGGATACCTTATCAGTTGCTGTTTTTTACATGTGCTTATTGAATCATTCCTCCTACTCCTCAGTTCAGTTATCAAACGTAACACTGATGAGTTGAAAGTTTGTTCATCTGTGAGCCTTTTTTGGATAATGCAAGTGTGAAAATCTCTTTTCAGCTGTCTAGCCAGGATTTCTCACTGGATGGTCTTGGTGTTTCTGGCTTAAATTGAACATACATAAAACCAAGATTATCCAATTCTAGCCACATCAACTCATCCCTCTCTTTACTTGGTTTTGGTGTTCTTCTGGTTTTCAAAGCTGCCAATAGCAGATCTTTTGGTTTGCGAAGAAATTGGGAGTCCTAATCAGTGGTGAAATCCAATTTTTTTTTTACTACCAGTTCTGTGGGCGTGGCTTGGTGGGCGTGGTGTGGCTTGGTGGGTGTGGCAGGGGAAGGATACTGCAAAATCCCCATTCCCTCCCCACTCTGAGGCCAGCCAGAGGTGGTATTTGCTGGTTCTCCGAACTACTCAAAATTTCCGCTACTGATTCTCCAGAACCTATCAGAACCTGCTGGATTTCACCCCTGGTCCTAATCCATGATATATTGTCTAGAAATGGCTAGTATATAGTATTACGCAGAAGTAAAAAGTTGAGGCTGTGTGTTATACCTTATTCTACTGTGCCAAAAAGAGTTTTTTCCCTTTCCCTACACTTTTTCCTCTTTCCCTTTTCTTCCACTACTTTTCCATTATTTTCATTTTTCTTTGTATTCTATACTTTAATAAACTAATAAAATTTTGTCAAATCGTATATAAAGATTCATGCCTGGTCCTGCCTTCCTTGGATTATGGAAGAAGCCTAATGACTGGGTTGTCCATGATCTCATTTCATCTTTTGATTCATATCCAGAGGGCTGCTATTCATAGTAGTCTAGATTTTCTTTATTTTAACTTTATCTCTTTGTATTGCCATTCATTATATTGGCTTGCTATTTATGAGATACCAGTACAAACTGTTGGTGATAACACTTCATCCCCTGTGTGATGGCACAACAAGCTATTTGAAAATATAATGGTTCATGAGCATGTCCTCTCTCCATATTTCCAAATTTGCCCCCATGCACCTTTTTTACACCAACTCCCAGCTTTCCTCCACAGTTGAGACAAGGTTTGGCACAGTAGCTCTTACTAAAAAATACAGGAATAATATAGGTGTATCATTGAATATGCTAATAGTCACTTATTTCCAGTGAAGCATACACTATAGACTGCTGCAATCACAAACAATGTTTCATGCTAAATTAGCTGTGTGGAAGTGCACTGATCCGTGTATAATTTTACCATATGTTCTGTTGCACTCGTCATCTGTGAAAAGACAACGATATGGTATAGGTAGTTTTAGTTACTGCAATGCATATGTATGCATGTAAGTCTATATGCATTGTGTGGACAGTGCTTACGTGCATACATTCACACATGTACACTTTTTAAATTTAGTTCAGCACCCAATTCAACGAATAATACAGAGTACTTGAAAAAGTCAGGTGACCTAATTGGCTATAGAGTTATCGCCATAGCAAGATGTGGAAATCTTCAGCTTTATAGCTTCCATTGAAGATATGGATTACTGGAAGCAATAAGAGGTGGAGAAATGAAATATAAAAGCAACAAGCATTTGTTTAAAAGTTTAATGCAAGAATGGGAAAACTGAGGTGCAAAAAGTTGACTTTCAAGTCCATCCAGTTGCTCTACCAATTGAGGTAGTTCAGCATCTGCAGTTTGCTCCTGGAAATTTCCACTTATGCAGACACCCCACCATCTGACATCCAGTAGAGGGGGGGTCCAGACCTAAAAGAACAATAAGGTCTTGGTGACTCTCTAAAACACCAGCCAGATAGGAGCCATTTTGATCTAAAGAGGAATCTCATTCCAGAAGGCAGGCATTATATCAACCTGCTTCCTGGTATAGTGATAAATGGCATGGTTTATTCGAAAGACCTTGAAATAAAGTCTGGTGTGCCAAACTTCTGAGCCTGAGTAAGACAGGCATATGTATGAGAGATAGGCGGTCTCTCAAATAATCAGGCCCTATGGCATGAGGGCTTTGTAGGTCATGAGTAACATCTTGAATCATATCCAGAAATGGTAAACAATGTAGCATGTGGAGCAGAGGTGTGACATCAGTATACCAATGCATGCTCTTGACTACCTACACCAATTCATTGTGGACCAGTTGAGGTTTGCAAGTAGTCTTCAAGGGCAGCTCCGTGTACAGCATGTTGCAATAGTTGAGCCTTGGGATTATTACAGCATGAATTACGGAAGGATGTCCCAGTCTAGAAAAGGGTGCATCTGTTATACATTCTTTACATATTTTTTTACTCATATGGGATGAAATATGAGGAGCCTTGGTAGTACAGTGGTCTAAAGCACCCTGTTATTAAGACCAGCTGCCTGCAATTACTGCAGGTTCGAATCTCGCCAGGCTCAAGGTTGACTCAGCCTTCCATCCTTTCTAAGGTAGGTGAAATGAGGACCCAGTTTGTGGGGGCAATAAGCTGACTTTGTATAAATATACAAAAGGATGAAGGCTATTGCTTAACGCCTTGTAAGCCGCTCTGAGTCTCCGGAGAAGGGCAGCATATAAATCAAATTAAAAAAAAATAAATTAAAAAATAAAGTTTCAGTGATCAGCTTTCTTTAACCACTTTCTATGGTTTTACTGGTTTTATTGACTATAACAGTGATGGCGAACCTTTTAGACATCGAGTGCCCAAACTGTGCATGCGCATGTCCAAATTGAAAGGTATGTGCACGCACATGCACCAATATATGCGTGCATGCGTGAACATATGCACATGTATGCACGGACATGCAGACATGTGCAGCAGAGACCCGAAAAGCAGCTGGCTGGCGGGAGGCAGGACATCCCATCATGGTACTATAACATGCTTTGAGATCTTACAAAAGTTATAAACATTTTAATTATGACAGCAAACAATAAAAATTAATCCTTCCTACTGTGTTGAACAATTCCCAGAATCTCCAGTGAGGTTGACAATAAATATGGAAGTATACTCCAAGCATCTTCCAATCTAGAGCCTCCTACAGAGCCATTATGATGATTTGCTGCAATTCTTTTTCTCTCTTAAATAAAATATTGTTAATAGAACTTACATCCAACATTTCTTCAAAAACTGAAAGTATATGTGGTCTTCATGTGTTCTACAAATCAGTTTCTGACCTTTAATGCTGCCAAACATTTTTTCCAGTAGATTTTGTTTAGTGTCTCTTTGCTATTTCACTGTTTTCTACAATTCAAAGCCTTTTTTGTTAAAACATTGTTCATGTTGACAGCACCCTATAATTAATTACCTGCAGCATAACCAAAATATTTTGGAGATTGTTCTTTAGAGGACTATCAGTAGCAAATGGGTGAAAACCTCTACATGTCACTTGATAATTATGAGCAATATTCCTCACATTCTGAGCATCCTCTAGGTAGTAGTAGAGAAACTGCTATCCTTACTTCCTGATAGAAGTAGATTTACAACAGATAAGGTCCTTTGCAAGTATGCTTAGGATTGCACATTTACTTGTACTTTTTCTTCCTGATACCACTATATCCTTTTGCAAAAAGCAAAGGGTATTTTGCATAATCCATCCGCATATTGTTTGTTTACTGTTACTTCTACAAAACCCTGTATGCTTATTAGAATGCTTTTACCTTCTTTTGAGGACTTCCCATTAGAATCTAAATGACTTTTCCAGAAGTTATAGGTTATTTGTCTCATATTCCCTGATCTTTGGCCCCATTAGCTGACCAATTTCAAGAACTGCAGTTGAAAAAAATCTGGAAGGAGTCAGTTTGGGACATGCTGCTATGAGCCACATCCCACACTACCAGAAAATACAAGTAGTCCAACACCTCTCATTTTCACTTGCTTAGAGATACCCATAGAGACATACATCAGTAAAACTATAATGCATAATACCACCTATGCTTGGTTTTGATTCTGGTAGTCCTTTAATACCTACCAAAAGTGTGCCAGAATCTTTAATTACTCAATTTGTTTGTGACATTAAATTTCAATTTTCATTCAGTGTAATTATGTTTGTTTTCCATCTGGAAATCTCCCATGTTTCCCAAATAATTCTTCTCTTTTTTTCTCCCAGCTAAGCAATGTCTTAAGTACAATACCAAGAACACTTTATTTCTAAGAACCCAAATTCATTCTTTTTTATTTTTTTAATCCCCATTTGTTTTACTATAATTGATTTTCGGGGGAGATTCACCCACCAGCATATCACTTTTTAAAGTTTATACTGACATCCTGTTAGTCTTTTAAGATATTAGATCTGTCAAGTTTCAAACACATTAGAAAAAAGACTTTCTGTTTTGTAGAAAAATGTGTAAAATGCTGCATAGGTCTGCAGGCTTGTAAAATAATTGATTACTTTTAAGTTAGTGGCTTGTTGACTGGCATCTTTTAAGTATTCTATAATTAAAGTCACACTCTCAACAAGAGAAGGAGATGGGATTCAGGAAGTTAATATATTAGAAATTCATTTTCCCCAGGTAATCTGGTGGGATGAACTGCAATCTGTTTCCAGATTAGGTGTGGATGTCAGACCCAATGCCCCCAAACCGCTGGAAAAACTGGAATCAATGACACAAACTTGGCAGGAAAGAATTGGGGAGGTATGTGAGTAATCTCTCATTTTCCATTCAGTTTGCTCAGTATGTGTTCCATTCTTTGCCTCCCTATCTCATTTGCTCAGTCTATTTACAGATGACTAGCTTTAACATGCAGATCTTTGATTTACCTAACAGGTTATAACTAGTCTATCTTCTCAAGGATGCCCTCATTTAAAAAAAAAAGTATTTCATTTGTTTGTATTATTATACCTATTCCATAACCACCTTGTTTGATGCTGCTGGTTACATGAGCAAATAAGTGTCATTTATTTAAAAACTTAATCATGGGGGAAAATGGGTCTTTCATTCTGTCCCCTTGAGATTACAGATGAAGAGGCAAAGAACAGGTATTAATATGCCAGTACAGAATGCTTTGACCTGGGGAAATAGCCAGACTCATGGATCAAAAATCAGGTAAAAGGAATGGGAAGGTGGACTTGCCAGGGGGATCTGGCAGGTTCATGCCATTATCAGTGACAAGACACTCTTCCCTGCAATTGAAAGAAATCATATAAGCCATCCACATATTTCACAGGAAATTGAGCAGCTCTTTTGGTTGCAGACTGTGTTTTCTATTGATCTGACATACCTGTTCAGTATGTCAGACATGTGAAACTTTAAACAAATACTTAGATATTCTTTTAGAAAATGGAGATATATGATTCAAACACTCTTTACAGAAGAGCAGAAGTCCAAAGAAAATGAAAGAAATTTTGCAAAATGACCCAAAAAATACTATCCAGCAATGATTTATTCTCATTAAAATCTATAGGTTTATTTTTAAAAATGCACTCATATAAATGACAATTGTTTTCCAAATGTTATTGCTTCAGCTTTTCTACCAAAGAAAATAGATCTAGATAGACCTTTTTAAAGCAATTATTTAAATTACTAAAGGGGATTTAATTCAGAATAGTAGACTCTAG
Organism: Pituophis catenifer annectens; assembly: GCF_029215685.1. Taxonomy (NCBI): domain Eukaryota; kingdom Metazoa; phylum Chordata; class Lepidosauria; order Squamata; family Colubridae; genus Pituophis; species Pituophis catenifer. The sequence goes on from NW_027256881.1 coordinate 81,679,274, forward strand.
ATTTCTTAAATTAGCAAAGTATTGAACCTTTAATCTTCTAAATCTCTGCCTGAGACTGAGTTATGGGAACTGTCCTGTGATGAACGGATGGTCACTTCTAAATCTCTGATCCTGTAATATTACTAAGTGTTTGCTAATTTGATAGATTACTAAAAATTCAAAGTGTCTATGTATTTAAGCTTCAACAAGGAAGAGATGCCACCATTTCCCTTCTTGTGTTGGTTTTTCTTTATCTTAACTCGTTGCCATAAAGAAAGAAATGGACAATGTTAATTTAAGGACTAACATAATTCTCCTCAATTCTGGGTCATGGTAGAGCATGGAATGGCTAGGAATACTACTTATTCATAGTCAATCTTGGCAAATCCTAACACTGGAAAAATACTGAATATGGATATTGCTATTATCTCACATATGAAATAATGAAGTATGAAATTTCTCCTTTAAAATGAACATTTCTCTGCTTTTAGAAGTTAAGATTCAAGAAATCTGAGGACCCCAGGGAAAGTATTTCATGGATCATGGGACTGAAGCCATAATGGATGTTTTAAATTTTAAATCAGTTGTTATTTAAATTTTAGCTCTCCAAGTGCTAATCTTATCTGCTTAATTTGTGCCAATGTGATATTTCTTCCAAGTAGTATAATTTCCATATGGAATGTTCTAGCCTAATATTCTTCTTCAGATTTTAGTAATTCTTTGATGTGTTAAAATTGGATGCAATTTTAAAGAACTCTTGTAATATTTAAACCACTATTGTAAACATATAAAAAATGGACTGATATTCTTGGGAACTTCCTGTACATGTCACAGACTCAAAACAGGCATATTATACATACAAAAAAACTTCAGACATGGGAACATCTGTTTTGTAACTTCTCAATTATTTGTGAAATAATCTTATCTTTTGTTTTACAAAGCAAGTGCGTTGACACATGCTGTAAGCTTGTATCCTAAGAGGATCTGTTGCATCTGGAAAGTTCTGTTCACAGGAAATTTTCCTCCTTCTGCCCTTCCACTCTCAGGATAGTTTATGGGACAGAGAGAGAGAGAGAGAGAGACTGCTCAATATCAGGCCTCTGTGAGATTCCACTGTTTGATGATTATAAGAATTTTGTTTCATTTTTGATGCTGAGGCCATAAGATGTTCACCCAATTATACATATATTATTTATTAAGATACATCATTGGCACTTCTTAATATTCTTTTTCCTCGGAGTAGGCAATATTTAACTCCAACGAAATGTTAACTTTTGGAACATCCAATCGGACTTCCACTGTTATAACTATTATTTGTAGAAAGAAAGGAGGCACTCAGTGGAGAAGCTATGAAAGTCCATCTTCTTTCACTGACACTTGAAGCAGGCACAAGAAGAGCAATGATGCTGATGAGAATGGATCAACCCCTCGAGACGAGTTACTATTTCATAGTCAGGAAGAGCCACAGTGGCGATATTGAGACCCAGCATGAGAGAGATGACTCTTCGGAAATCTGCCAGCTGCAAGAGCAAAGGAAAACAAATATGGTAAACTATATGTGTTGTGGTCCGTCAGAGCTTGCAGAGCAGCTGCAGAGTCGGACAGCGAGGAGGTTGAGGAGGAACATGGGCCAATCTTGGAGTCTGGGGAAGGCTCAGATGAGGGCTTTGCGTCGGAGGCAGAGAAAGGGCCATCTGGGAAGTACGTGCTGCCTCTGGAACCTCTAGAGTTGGACCTCAGCGAGGCAGAGGAACAGGGGGGAGCCTGTTCCCAGTGCGCGCATGCGCAGAGCTGCTAGAAGGCAAGAATAGTTAAAACAAAAGGGACAACTCGGGAGTAGGGCTTGGAGATGATTGGCCCCTCTCATAAGACTTAAAAGAGGAGCAGATGACTATGGAGCAAAAATAATAATATTGTTTGTTTCTCAAGAATTCTCTAAGTTACAGGAACTGGAGAATAACTAGTGAAACCTAGTCTAAAGAGCCCAGTATGTTTTGTAATTCAGTGCACTAGTGGGTTTCAAATCCCGTCGCATGCGCAGAAACATCTGGGCGGGTGGGCGGAGCCCCCCACCACCGCTACCAGTTCGCCCGACCCGGGGTGAACCAGTAGCAACCCACCACTGATTCAGTAGCATATTTTTACCAAACCTAGGGACCTCTGAAGATGATGCGCTACATAGTTTTACAGCTATATACAAGCAGTTCTCAACTTACAACAGTTCATTTAGTGACTGTTCGAAGTTAAAATGGCACTGAAAAAAGTTGTGACCATTTTTCACAGTTACAACCATTGCAGCAAGCCCATGGTCACATGATCGAAATTGAAATGCTTGGCAACTGACCCATATTTATGATGGTTGTAGTGTCTCTGGGTCATGTTTGCAACCTTTTGATCAGCATCGTGAATGGGGAAGGCCAGATTCATTTAACAACCGTCTTGCTAACAATTGTGGTACTTCATTTAACAGCTGTGGCAAGAAAAGTCATAAAATGGGTAAAAATTCACTTAACAACTATCTCACTTAGCAACAAAAATTCCGGGCTCAATTGTGGTCGTAAATCGAGGACTAACTGTGGTTGCTGTTTGCTTATTTCTATACCTTCCAGTCAGTGTTGACTCCTGACAACTGCCTGAACTAGTCCTAGCAATTTTCTTGGCAAGATTTTGCCCTTGCTTCCTTCTTAGGGCTGAAAGAGAATGATTGGCCCAAGTCACCCAGTTGGCTTTGTGCCTAAGCTGGAAGTAGAACTCATAGCTTCCACGTTTCTAGCCTGGTGCTTTAACCACTACATCAAACTGGCCCCCATATATATTTACTCACCTGCAAATTATTGTCTCAAAAATAGCTGCCCAAGAGAATAAAAATAAAAAAAACCCTAAGTGTTAACAATGCTGAAATCTTTATATTATTATATTCTGTACTTCAATGTTGGTTTTCAGTTTTATATGCTAAAAAGCAGCCAACATAAATTCAACACATCAATCATTAAATGGGTTGGAACCCTTCTTCAAGGTATTTTGTAAAAAAAAAAAAAAAAACCTGTGGAAAAATATCCCCCAAGAGAAGCACATTCTCCTTCTCCTGTCTGAAGTGGTGGTGTCTGGGCTTAGATTTAACATCTTCATTAAAGTCAGAGAGATGTCAGGTAGATAAATGGATAAATGTTCAATTTAATCTACTTACTAATACAGGAATTAATACAGGAAGAAAGCTGAAAGTAAATTGTTTTGTGCCAAACATTGGAGCATATTGTGATTTAAAAAAAAAACAAATCAAAATAAAGGGGGAAATTTAAAGTTCTGTGTAATTTGTATGGCAGTCACATATTTAATATTACACACCTCACTGCATGATCTGAATTCATCTTAAAACACGTTCAGACCTTTGTTTGTGGTTCAGTGTGTTTGAAAGGTCGCATGCCAAATGCTTACAATTATTGTTTGTTCTTTAGTTTAGTCTTGTGCTATTAAAATAGATGACATTTGATGTAACAGATTGCAATGTTTTTGTTTTTGAAAGAAAGGCAAGTTTTGAAAACTAAGTTCATGTGGTGTCACGAAGTAAAACTTTAGCTATAAACATTAGAGTTACATTCCCACAGATCATCAGGTGCGTCTGTTCCATAAGTGGGCATTTGTGGCTCAAAGGTCTCATTTGATCATTCTGCATTGTTCCCAGAAACCATTTCTCTTGGAAAAGTGAAATGAAGACACCTATCTTGGATCTCTGGGTCCTCTCCATTTTCCACTGGTTTGCTGTGTGCACACCAAACGCACACTGCCTGCACGCATGCACAATGCACACCAAATGTGCACTGCGCCTGCATGCACACCACAGGCGCTACCCCGCACCGTGGGAAAAGGAGGCTTAAGAAGGTAAATAGAACAGCGAGGGAGGGAACAGCTGTGCCGCACAATTTAGATTCACTAGAAAGCAGGATTTCCTGCTTTCTAGCAAATATAAATCGTGCAACACAGCTGATCATTGGAAATACCGGTTTGGACAACCGGTAACATTTTTTTTTTACTACCGTTTCACCCGAACCAGTAGCTTTTATTACTACCGGTTCGCTTGAACCGGTGCGAACCGGTAGCATTTCACCCCTGGTCCTCCTCTTTAGGATGAAATTTCAAAAACATATTGGGCCTAAATTACATTGTGCAAAAATATAATAATGGCAAAGTAAAGGATTTAAAAGAAAAACCCTCTCCATGCCCTAGGTTTGTTTTGGGTTTTTCTTTTTTTGCTTAAAATAAAGACTTTTCCAATATAGTCTTGAGACCATATAACAGAGGTGCAGAGCAATATACAGCAGTGACTCTTTGCCAAAGAACTTCTCAATAATTCATACTTGCACAAGTCTCCCAACAATAAAACACATCTGACCCCATAGCACAAAGCTGACCCAGAATAATTGAAGTGTGACTTGGTCAATAATCAGTAGCGGAAAAGGCCACTGGACTGCATCTTTTTATTGCTTTGTCTTAATTAAACCTCTTGAAATACGCTCAAAAATCTGTAGGTGATATTCCATTCACATCTCTCTATCATGCCTTTGTAATGGGAGAGTCCCACCTTAGGAAAAGTCTCATGAAGCTCCCAAAACTTTATAGCGACGATAATGGTTTCATTGCAAATTTCTCTATGCTTCTGGAATGCCAATAAATCCTATGGGTTGCACTAATGCTTTTGGTAATGCAATTATTCATATTCTTTTCAAGGCAACTGTGCATACAGCCTTACTTGTTCCCCAGGTAACAACATACATGTGTAGATGAAATTAAATGAGGCTCTTACTCCTTCCTGCCTATATCCTCTTCCTTGCTCTTTTCAACTGAAAGAGAACTTATAAAATTGCTTCAAAACCCAAGCTGGCACACTTTCTATTGGAATTATTACAATGTGCTCTACGTGGAACTGCCCTTGAAGACCATTTCTTACAGGTGGTGCAGAATGCAATGCCGTGAATGGTAATGAACGTACATGGCACAGTAACACCAACTACTATGATGTATTGTGAGCTGCATTGGCCCCAGTTGATTTTTGGGTCCAATTCAAGATGTTAGCTATTAACCCTAAAGCCCTTCATGGCATAGAGCCATGTTATTTGCAATTATTTCTGCCTATCCCTGACAGGGTAAGCATGCTCTGAATCCTTTCTATCAAACAGGTCCTGCCCTATGGAACAGTTAACCCACTGAGATTCAGGTGGCCCCCAACCCTGTCAGTCTTTCGTAGGGCATTGAAGAGCCGGTTCTTCCCTCAAGTATTGGCTCAAAATAATTGGTGAGCTTATCTTCAGGCATATGATTGTGTGATGTATGACTCACCCTAAATGCAAGGTGTTGTTTTGGTTATTCTAGGTTATTTATGGTTCCTTTTAATAGACTGTTATCTGCCCTGTGAGAGGGCAACTATTTAGATTGATGAATGGATAAAGGCAGTGGTGGGATTCAAGTAATTTAACAACCGGTTCTCTGCCCTAATGATTTCTTCCAACAACCAGTTCGCCAGACTGCTCAGAAAGTTAACAACCGGTTCTCCCGAAGGGGTGCGAACTGGCTGAATCCCACCACTGGATAAAGGTGACAAATAACACATACCCCTTATTGGTGATCCTGGCACATACCTGTTTCTCTCTTTTCATGACTTCTTCAAGAGTTGATTTAAGTTCTGTTGCTTCTGTAGTCACAGACTCCAACAAGTGTTTAGCCTTTTCTTTATCTTCCTTTGCTTCACGTTCTCTAACATGTAGCTCAGACTGGACAGAGGTTAATTGCTTCTCAGCTTTAGTCTTCATCTTTTCCAGTTTCTCTTGAGATTTGCTGAGTTCTTCTATGGTTTTGTCTTGCTCCATTGCTTTGATCTGAACACAAATTCCAAAGAAAACATGGAAGTGGTCTAAGGAAAATATCACATAAGATGCCAAGGAGCATTTCGCTTTTCCCTGAGCCTCATCTACCCAAATAAGGCTCACTTGCAGGAGAAGCGCTGCACACATTTGAAGTTGTGTCAAGTATGAGCTACTCTATCTCTCCTAAATTTCAGGTTCTTGAAGAAAGCGTGTTGCTAATCATTTCAAAATTGCTTTCTACTGTGGAGCAATTGGGATGGACAGATTAGGCATCGTTATTACGAAGTTAAATGCAAATCCATTCACTTTTATTCATACCCCTCTAAATATGGTTTGACTCACACTATTAGCTTTATTACCCACCTTCAGTTCATTCGTGTCAGCAAGTTTAACTTTCAGATCTGTGTGTGTTTCTCTCGCCAGAGAAAGTTCATTCTGCAATCTGTCTATTTTCTTTTGTAACTTTCGGACTGTGAGGTTGGCCTCATCCCTTTCTACTGCCAGGGCTGTGCGCACTTGCTTCTCTTCATCCAGCTGGACGATCTTCTGATGCAAAAGTTTCACATGCAGTTCTTTGTTTTCAAGTTGCTCTTTCTGAGCTTTTACCTACATTTTCGATTTTAAAAAAAACAAACATGTCACCTGTGATAGTAAATATTCATTTATTCATATGCTCTATTCTTCCGCCAGGGAAAAGTGGAGCCTACTTCTTCCCCTCTCTTCACAGTGTTGGGATTCGAGTGAGACTTAAATGAGTATTATCCCAGCCTTAGTTTGATATTATGATACTATAAAAAAAATGAACCAAGCATTAATACCTCTGCTGTTTAGATATCTTTCCTACCTTTCTCTGCAGGTTTCGGACCATGATCTTATTGTCAGTCAATGTGTCTCGTTCCAACTTGATCAACTGCTCTGCACGAGCCAGCACTGCATCCAACCTCATGTCAAATCCAACCTCCACTGCTATTCTGTCCAGGTTCATCTTTTCAGAGAGCTGATCCAAAAACTTAAGATACTTTGGAAGGAAAATATGAGGAGAAAGGCATCCAGTTTTCTCAGAACAAAGCTTGCATTCTTAGCCTCTTACAATTGCTTTAACAGAAATAAAGATTTATTAATGCAATAAAAATGTTACATTTTTATTGCTTCATGTTTTCTTGCCATGCTGCCTTTTACTGTTAAAAGGCATATATTTTCAGACTTTTGCAAATAATCTAATATGGTTCAAAGGGGTTGCATTTAATCTAACATGTGAAAAATATTTTAATTAATTCATGCTTTCTAGAAGGCTTTTATGGCCAAGATTAAACCAACACCAACACATGTAAGTCTTTTTGATTCTTTTTAAGTACAATAGGCTGGACCCAAAAGGATTCTCTTTTCTTTCCATGCTCATTCTGTCTCATGATTGTCCATGTTTTCAGATCTTAAAACAGAACACCACCTAATAAAACTGGGGCAGGCAGCCCACCAGAGAATGCCAATATTTAATCTGCATTAAGTACAGCATGCAAGTCATGCCATATTGCAAGTTTTTTCCCCCCCTAAAGTTCTGAATACAGATATCACAAGTTTTCCAAATTTGCGTCACCATGACTTCCTAAAAGTCACAGCAGGCCTTCCTTTGGCTTCCAGTAGATTTCTGGGTACAACTCAAAGTGCTCAAAGTAGCACATAAAATCCTTTCTTGCTAAGCTCCCAGTATCTTCAAACAAATTTCTCCCATCAGAACTCATCATCCAGAACAAGAGAATCTGCTAGTGATGTTTCAGTTTCCTGAAGTAGGGACAGGAGGGCTGAGACCAAGAAATTGTCTTCCTCAGGGATGGACCTTATTCTGTGGAATAGTTTCCCTCCAGAGATTAAGCTTTGAGCTTTCCAGAAACTGGTCAGAACAGAGCTTTTCTGAAGAGCATTTGGCATTGTCTACTCAAATGATATTGTTTTTATATACCGTTGTATTGTTTACATTTTTATGCTGTCAAAGCTTGGAATCTTTAAGGATTATGGCAGTATACAGGTAGTCTTCAACTTATGATCATATATTGAGAGACCGTTTGAAATTAAAGGGCAGAGAATGAATGGACTTACAACTCCTGCTCAGAGTTATAGCCGCTGCAGTGCCCCCAAGGTCACAAAAACAAAATTTGGTTGCTTGGCACTCCGCCTTTCCTTATGCCCAATTGCAGTAATGCACTATCTTTCCCTCAGCCTACCCTCTGGATCCCCACAGGCCTTATGCCTGCCTCTCACGCCACTGGGTCCTACCACACATCCCCATTCTCATCATAGCTCGGTCACTTAAGTTTTCCATAGATCTCTTTTGCAAAGCAGCCATTCTGTTGCACAGTATTCCAACATGGAGGCCCCACAGTGTTATCCTGGAAGTGGGCACCATTTTGGGAGTGGCCACAATGAAAACAATGAATGACCACAATGTGGCCATTCCAAAATGGTGCCCACTTCCAGGATAACACTATGGGGCCTCCATACTGTATAGGGAGTATGAGAGGACATTTTGCCTAAAAACTGGCCAGGACCTGTGCTGCTGTTGCCCTGTCCATTTAAGGCTTCTCCCTAGCCAGAAAAGCAACTGCTGACTATAAAAGCTGAGCAGGGAGGCAGCTGGGACTGGAGTAGTAGCTGGAGGAACAATAGCTGGAGGTAGGGAAGGGGATAAGACACTGAGCTTCCCATAGAGATTTTTTCACTGAGTCAGTGGCTCCTGGAGAGATGAATGTTTCGAAGACTTTCTCTGATGGGCAAGAGTAACAGTGGTGGATTTCACATTTTGTTACTACCGGTTCGCGCCTGCACCTACCTTCCACACATGTACCTGGCCTTCCGTGCATGCACTTTGCTTGCACACGCACCTTCCGCGCCTGTGCCTGGCCTCAAAAATGTGCCTAAATAGGACGGCATAGAGCCGGGGTGCCTGAACCCAGGGGTGAAATGCTCCCGGATTGGACCAGATCGCTCGGTCCGGTAGCGATCTTGGCCAGTGGTTTGGCGATCCAGTAGCGATGGCGGAGTGAAAGTTCCCCCCACCTGCCCATGTGTTTTTTACCTTCTGCACATGCACAGAAGGTTTTGCGCATGCACAGAATGTCTGCGCACACACATGACGCGTGTGTGTGTTCTTCCGAAGGTAAGGAAGGTAAGTAGATTTCACCCCTGCCTGAACCGTTCTGAACCGGCTGCATACTACCTCTGGAGAGTAATGGTTCTTGCCAGCTGTATCAAGAGCTACATCATGAAACTTCATTACAGACAAGCTTGGCAGTGCATTCAGAACAGGGACATTTCTATCTAACCTACCACAGTGCTCTTCTGTGAGGACAGAGGACAGAAAAATCTGCCTTTGCCATGCTCCATTAGAAGTCATTCAAATACATAAATAATAGGATTTGAGACAAAAGGAGCAAACTATGCCAAGCTTTTTTTGCTAGGGTAAAACTCTTTTATCCATACATTTTATCAACCCAATAAGGATCATTCAACAGAATGAGCAATGAAGCAATTGCTTCACTTTAATTGGAGGTTTATTTGCCTCCAATGATTTAGCACATCCAAACGGGCCATAAGCTGTGTCACTATGATTATTATGTGATCATTATGTGATCATTGTAAAACTAAAGAAGAAAATTTCAGAAAACAGAATCAAGGAAATGTTGACACTCAAATTTGGGATCATGGTTTATATGCTGAAGTTAGGGAAAGAAGCCCATATTGAAAGTAACTAAAGTAAAAAAAAGGAACTAAAAGTAAAAACAAAAAACAAAAAACCTTAACTGAACACACATTTTATCTTTTGCAACCCATGAAACCCATGGAATTTCTGTAAGCTTCAATAATATAATTAGCAGAATAAGACCTAGTTTTGATTCTATTCTTCTCTATCTGGTAAAGAGCTGATTTCTCAGTAACATTTTATTTTCATTTAAAATATATTAAGTTCCCCTACTGTGTTCTCTATAGTACTGGCAACTTCCAGAAAAATTTACTTGGAATACTAATCCAAAAACAGATTGCCTCTTGGGGTCTAGAACAGGCAGCCAGAAATCTTTTAGTAGCTTATCTCTACAAGATCCAAAACACCAACACATTTCCTTAGATATTTTCATGGCTTGTTGCTTACAACACTCCCTAAATGCTCAGACTTGTAGTACTTTTTAATACAGTCCCTGAACACTTATATATACATTTTATGTTCAAATCACCACTCTGATCATACTGAAAAATGATTTCCCCAACAAATTTTACCGATGTGAACATGACTGTGCCAATCAGAGCATACATTTACTTTTGATAAAATCAGGACCACATCATTAAATTAAGCTTTCTCTACCTTGCCTTATACCCTTCCTATAAACATAAGATATTACTTGTTGTTTCTCAAGTTTCCAAGCATCTCGCATCACATCTCCAGATACCAGCTCTCCTTCTAGGCGCATCAACTGATCATGAAGCATTTCTGATTTGTTTTCTGATTTTTTGGCTCTTTGCAAGGCCTCCTGATGCAACATAGTCTGAGTTTCCAGAGTCTCGGTAAGTTTGCTGATTTGGGCTTCAAGCTGGGATACCATCTGGGAAACAAAAGTAAACTCAAATCAGAGACTGAGTAGGACACTAATCTGTGGTACAAGAAAATCACCAATTATAGAAGGGCAATAAAACAATCACTTTCTACTCAACAAACAGGAAAAACATGAACACTTAATCAGAAGGACTTGATCTAGTTACCATACAGTAGTGTAGCATATATGGACTGTGGCTGAATTCGCAAAACTCACTAAGCTACAATTTCTTACCCTGTCAGTTGAAAAAAAACTTTCTCCATTGGTTGAATTCATTTATCACACAAAGCTATACATTGCAAAAGCTAGATTCACACAATATGCTAAGCCAATTGCAAACAAACCAAAATTAGAGCAACTTGTGAAGCAGACATTATATTAATATCCATCTTGTAAATTTGAATAAATATTCTGTTAATGAAAATGGGTCAATACATGCTCACTTATAGTTTATTGATAAATAATGCTATAAACCTGCCAGATTACCACTGTTACACTAACACAAGAATATTTACAGGTATACCGGAATCTGATATTAATTTAAACATTGAACAACATTGTTTTAATTTCTGTTCAATCATGTCTGATTTTTGGAGAATGCCTGCACAAGTCCCCACACTTTTCTTGGCAAGATTTGGGAAGAAGTTTTCCATTGCTTCTTTCCTAGGGCTGAGAGAAAGTGACTGGTCCAAGGTCACCCAGCTGGCTTTGTGCCTAAGGAGGGACTAGAACTCGCAATCTTCTGTTTTCAAACCTGATGCCCTAACCACTACACCAAACTGGCTCTCAGAGCATTATGTATTCCATTATTAATCTTCCAGTTATGGAAAAGTGAGAAATTAATGCAATGTTTTTGGTGTACAGTGCTTCCCTCATAATGTCCCATGCTTTCATTTAATTCTTGAAAATTCTATAAATTCTATAAAATTCACATAAAACCCTTGCTGGTACCACATCTGTCCACAGCATATATTAGGAACTATTTTCTCCAAATGGCAGATGCAGCAGATGCAGCCTGCAGGAGGAATAAAGATTGGGAAATTCTCTTTTTTCATTGGCAAAGTTGGATAAATACCATCTCTTTCTGTATATGAGCATGAAAAATCTTTTTTTTAATTATTTCAAAAGACACTGCATATAAAAGAATATGGATGAATGAATGATAAGATGATGGGCAGGAAAATAGAACAGAAGTAAAGGTGAGAGATTATTCCAAGCTCTACCATCTGTAGGAACCTGGAATAAAGACATACATATTATAGGTCTCCTAGGGCAGTGATGGCAAACCTTTTCAGCACCAAGTGCCCAAACTGGAGTGCACCTATGCGCATAGCACTTAGCTTAGCGCATTGTAAGCCGCCCTGAGTCTCCGGAGAAGGACGGCATATAAATCAAATTAAAAAAAAAATAGCACGCACCAGAGCGCCAGAGTGCCAGAGACCCTAAGACCAGCTGGCTGGTGTGCATGCACGCACTAGGCACCTGGTCTTTACGCGTGCCACAGTTCCGGAAACCCGAAGACCATGTGGCCTGCGCGCGCATCCACACCGACCAGCTGGTCTTTGGATTTCTGGTGCTCCAGCGCACATGAAGAACAGCTGGCCTGCGCACCGGAAACCAGAGAGGGCTCTGTGTGCCACCTTTGGCACACATGTCATAGGTTTGCCATCATGGTCCTAGGGTTTTCCTTCAAAGTTATTATAAATCAGTAAGACCATATTCTGATCCATATCCAACTCGGAATCAAAGATATGGTCTATGAAATACATTGGCTTGATACCTACTAAGACTGTGATGGCGAACCTATGGCACGCGTGCCACAGGTGGCACGCGGAGCCATATCTGTGGGCACGCGAGTGTTGCCCTAGCTCAGCTCCAGCACGCATGTGTGCGCCAGACAGCTGATTTATGGGCCTTTCAGGCCCACCGAAAGTCGGGAAACGGGCCATTTCCGGGGTAGGGGGGTGGGGAAGGCTGTTTTCGCCCTCCCCAGGCTCCTAGAAAGCCTCTGGAGCCTGGGGAGGGCAAAAATCAGGCCTAGTGGGCCCACTGTGCCATTGCATGCCAAAAGCGGGAGGAGCACAGGGGGGGTCATGCGTGCATGCACAGGGACGGGGCGCATTGAATTATGGGTGTGGGCACGCACGCGTTCAACCCTCCCATGCTCCCCCCCACTTTTGGCACACGACGGCAAAAAGGTTAGCCATCACTGTACTAAGATATAAGGCAAACATATACTGTACTTTCTATAGTTAGGTAGGGTTGAATCAGTTGAAATGTAGTAAAACATTTTAAAATTAAGGTTGACAGGCTTGTGATGCCACAGATTTTAAGCCAACAGATGGTAATAAATAAAAGCTAATCTAGTGTAGTCATAGCCAAAAACAAAATAAATCCCATTACACAAAACCATAGAAACAATAACATCTGTCTTAAGTATGCTTTATTACTTGTAGGAACCTTCCATAAATCTCCAAATGGATAAAATGAAGATTATTGGATTCTATTCATAACATTGTTCAAAATTAATTGTATTTCTCTGCGGAAACTTTATAGCTTATTTTTTTGTTCATATTCAGTCCGCCACCCCCTTGAAAGCTGTTAGAGTTACCCTGGCTAGGAAATGCAATCCTGGTGTCTGCAGGCTGACCTCAATTTTGCCAGCATTTATGCATGCGGTGTTTGCTTTCCCCCTAAAAGCTTCAGCATTTAAAATTACAATATCTCAAATACAGATAGATAATATTACCCAAGATGAGACCCCCAAGAAAAAGTCTGTATGGAGATGTTATCAAATGTATGAACAGCAAATCAGATAAGCAAATAGAAGAACTGGATGGAAACTGAACAAGGAGAGTTCAGAACCTGGAAATAAGGAGAAATTTTCAGACAGTGAGAGCGATCAACCAATGGAACAGCTTGCCTTCAGAAGTTGTGAGAGCTTCATCACTGGAAGCTTTCAAGAAGAGAATGGACTGCCATCTGTCAGAAATGGTGTAGGGTCTGCTTGGGCAGGGGTTGGACTAGATGACCTACTTGGCCCCTTCCAACTCTGTTAATCTGTATATATCTCTATCTATCTGTAATGGTAGCTAAGAACACCAGCCAAACTTTAGACACATTAACCAGCTTCTAAACCCTGATTTCTCCAGATGCATTAGGTTGGCAGATGCATTCTTCCCTGCCAACACAGCAGAAACCATCTGTGGAATCCCAGACCCAAGAGATGAACGAGGCCATTTGTTTTCAGTAAAAAAAAAAAAAAAAAAATGGGCAAGGGAGAGAGAAGAGAAAACCCTGCCAATTCTCTACCAAGATGCACATGCTCCCAACACAGCTGAAAGCATACCAAAAGGACTTCAGATGCCCTGCAATATGCTTATGCTGTAGCTATTAAAACTGTAATGATTCTTTAGCTTGAGATAAGAGAACTTGTTTTCAACAAAGATACTCATTTCCTGGATGTTCAGCAAGGATAATAGTCCAAGCGAAGGAACAATCCATGCAAGTTTTCATGTTAACTCTGTGAGTACACCATGTGCACCATAACATTTCTTCAGTAATAAGATTGAAAGGAACTGGAAACAGGTGGCTCATTGTAAGTTAGTTCTGACCAAACAAAGGGAGGAACAAATAATTTAAGACATTGCCCCAGGGACAGAAATGATTAGCTCTAGCACAAGCATCAGATTGTACTCTCCTTTTGCAAACAACCAACAAAAATAAGTCCTGCAAGATGCTGAAGCATAGCCAGATACATGAAATAATTTAATAACAATATTTTTTATACACGATATACATAGGCATGTATGGTGGGGGGGTGTCTACGCAGACATCATATGGATGATATTTCTGTATGTTAAAAATTCCATACAAGGTTTTACTGCATGCTTTTCTAGATTCAGTAAACCAGTTCTAGCCAGAACTTACTAAATTCATGAACACATCCAAACTAACCCTGTAGAACACAATATTCTTCCCTCCCTAGGAATAATAGCAGAACATGCTTAAGCCCCTTCTGCTGTTGTATAGCAGTCTGAGTTTCTGAGCTTCAAATTCACGCTCTCCAAAGATTGAAGTGAACACTTCCATATTGGTGGACATCATTCCAGAGCAATGTAAATAGGGCATTCGTCTCTTCAAATCTATTCTATGCTAGCAATATGTCAGAGATTTTCAGCAAATGCATTTGACTTTTTCCCCCCACCCTTGATTTTTATGAAAAACTGCAATTTCTTTTTGCCTGTTATAATACTCTTAAACATTTCTGCCAAATGTATTCAGGTTCAGGTGAAGCACTTTGCTCCAGTGTCCCCTTGTAGACCCAGAAAAATAACCCCATGGTCAATCCTAGTGGCGTGCTCTACTTTCACTAATGAAGCCCCAAATCCTCTTTCTCTTGTAACCAAGGCATCCATTCTTCTTCCCATGGGGAGATCACCTCAGTATGTTCTGCTGTTTCTATAACACAGGGGGTCCTCAACCTTTTTAAACAGGGGCCAATTCACAGTCCCTCAGACGGTTGGGGGGGGGTTGGACCTGCTGGGTGGGTGTGGCTAGGTGGTCATGTGACTGGGTGGATGTGACTGGGTGGGCACGGCCAATTTAGCAGTCCATTAAACAATACACACAAATTAAACTTCAATTTGTTATGCTCCTGGGGGTGGAAAGCAGGTTAGTGAAGGGATGTAGCTGCCTTGGGGGGGGGTGAGGGACTTCTATTTGTGTGTGTGTGTGTGTGTGTGTGTGTGTGTGTGTGTGTTTCCCTCCCTCCCTCTCTCTGGAGGCTAGGGAAAGCCCCAGGCCTCCGCGTGTCCCATTTTTGGCCTCCATGGCCTCCAGAAGGCAGGTGGGGGCTGGCTGATAAGTGGGGCGATGTGGGCAGGGCAGCCTTATGGTCCTGCATGGGCCGGATTAATGGCTTCAGCGGCCATATCCTCCCGCGGATCATAGTTTGAGGACCCCTGCTATAACATGTCAAGTGTGATGTTATCAGAGGGACTGCATAAGCAACTTGCTGAATTTGCAAGGTTCTATAAGTTTTATCATCCTTTGCCTTTCTAACAGAACATTTTGTGACAAGCTGCAGCGTAACTAGGATATTTGGTATGGTTATTTTTCATCTTTCTGCTGCAGGCTGCTTAAAGCCATTTGGAGAGGAGTGGCATAAAAATGTCAGAAATGAACAGGGAATGCTGAAAGCTTTTACAACATTTTCCCCTTTCCCCTGATCCTGTCCATATGTGCTTGGACTGTAACTTCCAGGATTCTGGTTGGGGATTGTGGGAGTTAAGAGTCCCAAGACAGGCAGCCAGAAACAGGTTGGCGTAAAGTATTTCTGCCTCTCTCTCCCAACCATACATATGTATTTCACTGCAATTGTGTATTATCAGGGCTCTTCAGGAAATAGCTGTGGTATTGCAGCATAGACGTTTGAGCCAGCTCATTGCAATAAATCACAGAGGCAACTGTTTACTAAACATCAAGCACTCAGCTTTATAGCCTGAAAGTTTAGTGGGCCTTTTTACGGCACTAAGTTACGGAAACTAAGTTTCTTGACCACAAGCTTGGATTAGTCAATTGGAAATTTGCTTGTTAAGGAATTATTTTTTAAAAAGCGTTTTATAGCACATTTGGGTTATCCAAAGTTACTTAAACTACAATTAGGTCATCACACAGAAAACCAAGAAATTTAAAAAGTGTCCATGAGCAGCCTCTACTGGATCTGTGACATAGTGAACACTCAATGCCGAGGACACTAGACCAGGGATGGGCAACTGTGGCCCTTTTACAACCTGTGGACTTCAACTCCCAGAATTCCTGAGACAGCTAAGGAATTCTGGGAGTTGAAGTCCACAGGTCATAAAGGGGCCATATTTGCCCACCCTGCACTAGACTGTAAACAGAGGCATTTGAGGCATCTTGTAATACTCCTTGATTTATTACCATAATTGAGTCCAAAATTTCAGATTGTTCCTAAGTGAGACATTTGTTAAGTAAATCTTGCCCCTATTTTACGACCGTTCTTGTAACAAGTGTTACGTTGTTGTTATGTGAATCACTGCAGTTGTTAAGTTAGTAACACAGTTGTTATGTGAATCTGGATTTCCCATTGACTTTGCTTTTCAGGAGGTCACAAAAGGTGATCACATGACCCCCGGGAAACGGCAACCGTCATAAATATGAGTCAGTTGTCAGGCGTCTGAATTTTGATCATGTGTCCATGAGGATGCTGCAATGGTCATAAGTCACTTTTTTCAGGGCTGTTGTAATTTCAAACGGTCATTAAATGAACTATTGTAAATTGAGGATTACCTATACTAATTTGGCCTGCAAAGAAATATAATCCAAGCAAATGCATTTATAAAAAGACTGTGTCAACAAATGTGGAGTTGGATTTATTATCCCGGAGGTAATCTAACAGTTGATTAATAAATACCTGCAAGAGATATTTAAATCAGGCCTGTTGTTTGCCATTGCTACTTACTCACAAGACATTAATGTTCAAGCAGAATGATCTGACCATAGTGGCTGGATATCTTTTGAGTTGTAGCCCCAGCACATGTGACTGTGCTACATTACAGCTGTTTATTATACACCAAAGAGCTGCGTTTTATTCTCCTTAACCATTTTTTCCTTCCTTCCTCACCTCATATTTTTATCGATCATATTTTATTTTTATTCTTTTTGTTGAAAGGGAAGGAGGAAAGAAAATGTTGCACACGTTTGTATTTGCACACTTCTGAGTGTTGGAATGATTTAGTTAGTATGGAGAGAGAGTGTGTGTGTGTGTGTGTGTGTGTGTGTGTGTGTGTGTGTGTGTATGTATATTCTCCTCTCCTTGCATACATTTTACATATTAACTGCATTTTATACGCAATGGGTTGTGATGATGATAATTAATCTAGAAGATTATCTGGAAAGGGAGATTGTCTTAAATTCAGGACCTTCTTTCTTTCATATAAATACAGTATATTCCAAGACAAGAACAGGTCAAGTTGAAAAATAAGAGGCCCAAACTAAACATCATCAACTAAAATAGGGGATGGACGTGGCAACATCGCCTTAAACCAGGGGGAGGGAAGTTAAGTTAGAAACTACAATATAGTTTATTGTGATATGAAAAGCCTATAGCCATGACAGTTAAATTACTAACCAGGACTGAAGAATATATCATACAGAACATATGATCACCTTTTCATTGCCCTTTTTCTGTAATTATTTTAAGTATAGGATTATAGGTATGAGTCTAGGGATCCCCCCCGCCTCATTTTACTGTCTTAAATTTTATTCTGCTTAGAATTGGTTCAAAGTGGGCAGAATATAATGCAGGGGTGAAATGCTCCCGGTTCGGACTGGTTCGGCCGAACTGGTAGTGATGGCGGCCGGTGGTTCAGAGAACTGGTAGCGATGGCAGCACGAGGCTCCGCCCACCCACCCGGTCATCATTACTTCCTAGTTTTAACCAGGAAGTAACCTGTTTTTTACCTCTGTGCATGCACAAAAGGGTTTGCGCATGCATAGAGGGTCTAAGGCGTGCACATGATGCATGTGCGCGCATGCGCGACACATGCACTTCCGAACCGGTTGGGAAGGTAAGTAGATTTAACTCCTGATATAATGTAAAATAAATAAATAAATGTCACCATGTACTCCTTTTAATAGATTGCAATTTAACGATGTGCTTTTCTTTAATGGGCTCTGCTTTTTTTGTGATTTTTTTTCCCTACAATCATTAGATATCGAGCAACTGCTATATAAACTATTACATCAAAATAAAACAACGGTGCCTCTTATCAGTTCAGAACAATTGTATCAAAGTTCATCCACTTACAATTAGACAATCCTGTCAATTCATGAATTAATTTTTAAAAATTTTCTGAAGTGAACTAAAATAAAATCTATACACAGGAATAAATTAAGCACACTGAAGAAAAATAAGACAAGTTTTAACATACTCTTTTTTTGCTCTCCTCTCTGTGACACAACTCCCGGATTTTTTCCACAATGTCTTCCTTGGATGGAGTCGCCACAATGGGGTTACTCCCCAGTAAAGCCACTATTTGATCTTTGAATTCATTGTGCAGCTTTTTTTCTTCTCTGGCTTGCTCTAGATTAGTTCTCAGTTCCATTTCTTTTTCATTGCAATGGACCTTTAGTTGGCCCAATTCTTCCCAAGCCCGCTGGCTGGCTGCCAATCTGTCTTGGAGGCTTCTGATCTCCTCCTCAAGATTCTGCTTAGCTCCTGCAATGTTGCTTAGGTCCTAAAATAAAAACAATACCAATATTTACACCTCAGAGAAAAAAGGAAACAACAGTTATTTCACAAATTTCACTTGGAATACTGCATCCAGTTTAGGTTGCCACGATGTAAAAAAGATGTTGAGACTTTAGAAAGAGTGCAAAGAAGAGCAACATTAGGGGACTGGAGGCTAAAACATATGAAGAACGTTTACAAGAACTGGATATGTCTAGTTTAATGAAAAGAAGAACTGGGGTGACAGATAGCAGTGTTCCAATATCTCAGAAGTTGCCACAAAGAAGAGGGAGTCAAGCTATTCTCCAAAGCACCTGAGGGCAGGACAAGAAGCAATGGGTGGAAACTAATCAAAGAAAGAAGCAACTTAGAACTAAGGAGAAATTTCCTGACAGTTAGAACAATTAATCAGTGAAACAACTTGCCTCCTGAAGTTGTGAATGCTCCAACACTGGAAGTTTTTAAGAAGATGTTGGATAACCACTTGTCTGAAGTGGTGTAGGGTTTCCTGCCTAGGCAGGGAGTTGGACTAGAAGATCTCCAAAGTCCCTTCCAACTCCGTTATTCTTTTCTACAACACATTTCCAGGAGAATAGCAGATACAATGTGCATTATTACTAAAACTTGCTTACAAGAGATGTATGGATAGTTTCTGGTGAAAGAAAATAAAACTATGAATCTAGAGAGTTGGAACAATCACCTCATTAGGTGAGGTTGGGTAAACCTTCAAAGTCCCGCCATTGACTTTTGATGTGCTTTTCTTTCAATATAATGTAGGCTGGACCCAAATAATTTGATAAGACCTTTTATTTATGGAAGACCAGCATGTATCCAACCCATGAATGATTCAGCATCGATAAATGGATAGGAGCAACTTTTACTTCTTGCCATACTGAGTAAAATCAACCCCCCTCAAACCACGAGGCTGAAAGCACTATTTTTAACCCCTGCTAAAGTCTTCACACCACTTTCACTCCCCAAAGGACATTAATTGGGACAAATGATCCAATTCCTGCCATTTGTAGAATGTCAATATTATGCAAACTGGTGTGGAAGGTATAATTTGCTTCATTTGTTATACAAATGAATTACTGCAAATAATTTATTTTAGATTTAACAAACATTCAGGATTATTAGACAACTGTGGATGATCTGTTAAATGAAGGTTTTACTGTGGTGAGTTTAATTCACTTAGATGGCTGCCCATCTATCCATAGTTATTCTGGATAGTTAACAACAGTTAAAAACACAACTGACAACTAAAATACAAGCTAGGCAAATACGACCTCATAGATGACCCTCACTCTGTCAAGGACCTTGGAGTACTCATCTCTAATGATCTAAGTGCCAGAACTCACTGTAACAGCATTGCCAAAAAGGCAATAAGAATTGTTAACCTAATCTTGTGAAGCTTCTTCTCCAGTAATATTGTATTGCAAACTAGGGCATATAAAACCTTTGCTAGACCAATTCTCAAATACAGCTCATCTGTCTGGAACCCGCACTGCATATCAGACATAAATACAATTGAGCGAGTCCAGAGATATTTCACGAGAAGAGTCCTCCACTCCTCTGCTCACAACAGAATATCTTATGCCACCAGGCTTGAAATTTTGGGCTTAGACAATTTAGAATTACGCCGCCTTCGGTCTGACCTAAGCGTAGTAGACAAAATTATCTGCTACAATGTCCTACCTGTTAATGACTACGTCAGTTTCAACCGCAATAATACACGAGCACACAATAGATACAAACTTAAGGTAAACCGCTCCAAATTCAATTGCAAAAAATACGACTTCAGCAACAGAGTGGTCAATGCCTGGAACGCACTACCTGACTCTGTGGTTTCATCCCCAAACCCCCATAACTTTAACCTTGGACTGTCTACTGTTGATCTCACCCCATTCCTAAGATGTCTATAAGGGGCGTGCATAAGTGCACCAAGTGCCTACCGTCCCTGTCCTACTGTCCCCCATTTATTCATACCCATTTCCTGTATTCATAATCATGTTATCTTATACATGCTTGACAAATAAATAAATAAATAAATAATACATAACTGGCAGCAAAGTAAAAAAATCAAACTACAATTAACATAACCATTTCACAGGCTCTCACTGGCAGATACAGCCAAGATGGGGGCCAATCTGATCTCGGGGGAGGGGATGATGTTCCATAGGGCAAGCAAAAGGCAAATATGGCTCTCTTCTTGGGTCCCTCCAGATGACATTCCTTAAATGATGAGGCTCATGATATGCCTCTTCTGCCAGATTTAATGGTATGGGTAGAAACAATTGGTCCGAAGTACTTTCGCATCTTTATTGGTTCTTCATATGTAACACTGAATATAAACATTATACGCGAACTTTTTAAAATGACTTGTTTACTTGGTAGCCCTACAAACACTATGGATTAAATTTTATAAAATATATATTGGATTATGGCTTGTTGAAAAGAAAGCATTGGGAACAATTATTGTGGAACAGAAACTAGAGACTTTTGATTTTGTCTCTGCCAGTGTGTGTATGTGCCTCTGTGTTAGGAGACTATTTCAAAAGCCAAAATGACGTATGAGCTATGAAAGATCAGAATTTATGTAATTATGCCCATGTTAAATGCAATTTTTTTTTTAAAAAAGGAAACTTTTAAATACATCGTTGTCACCATTCAAACCTACTCTAGTTGGAGCCATCACAGCCAATATTATCTGCTTTTCTGCCTCTTGGCATACTTCCATTTCATTTAATTTAATTTCCCTGCTACTTTTCTTTAAAGGATTTGGTAGGAAGGGGAAAATTACTCTAGTGACAAGAATTAAATTGCAGTTTCTGGGGAAATTAAGGAAACCTTTTCAGATTGCAATATTATTTCAATAAATCTTTCCCCCTCTTTGTCACAGGTGCAGCGCAACATTGCTTCCCCACTCCATAAACCACAGCAACTATCTTATTTTTGGAAAAAAAATATTCTATATTGATACCACACCCAATGTGATGGGATCCAAGAAGGAGAAGATATGCCATTAATAAGAACCAAAGAACCTATCAATTTACATTAATTAAAAATTGAATTATTACAACATTTGAAGGACCTTCAAACAATTGATTGGATCTCAAAGTGGCTTTTGAGAAAGGGATGAGAGTATTATAAGCACGTTGCTTACCTCAAGAGACAGAAAAGAACAATAACCCAATTGGTTATTGGGTATAACAATAACATCCATTTGGCTTTTCTTTTTCCCAAAGCATGGAAAACTATAGGTAGTCCTCGATTTACGACCATAACTGAGCCCAAAATTTATGTTGCTAAGTGAAATGTTTCTTAAGTGAGTTTTGCCCCATTTTACGACATTTCTTGCCACAGTTGTTAAGTGAATCGCTGCAGTTGTTAACTGGGTAACATGGTTATTAAGTGAATCTGGCTTCCCCTTTGACTTTGCTTGGTAGAAGGTTGCAAAAGGGGTTCATGTGACCCTAGAACACTGCTACTGTCATAAATATGAGTCAGTTGCCAAGTGCCCAAATTTCGATCATGTGATCATGAGGATGCTGCAATGGTCATAAGTGTGAAAAATAGCCATGTCACTTTTTTCACTTCCATTGTAACTTTGAACGGTCACTAAATGAACTGTTGTAAGTTGAGGACTACCTGTATTATGATAACAGTATGATAAGGTGGCAGAATTCACCCTGTATCCATTATTCCCTAGGATTTTCTAACTCACTCTTGTCTGAATGGAGGACATTTCCCCTGTATGCAGGTATTTGTTAAATCTACATTCCGTATTTCTTCTTAGTGCTTAAGGCACTAAGGCCTTGGTAGTACAGTGGTCTAAGGCACCCTGTTATTAAGCTGGTTATTAAGACCAGCTGCCTGCAATTACTGCAGGTTTGAATCTCGCCAAGGCTCAAGGTTGACTCAGCCTTCCATCCTTTCTAAGGTAGGTAAATTGAGGACCCAGTTGTGGGGGCAATAAGATGACTTTGTATAAATATACAAAAGGATGAAGGCTATTGCTGAGCACATTGTAAGCCGCCCTGAGTCTACGGAGAAGCGCGACATATAAATCAAATTAAAAAAAAAAAAGGCAACTTCCATGGGAAAGCCACTCATTTTATTCCCACAACGGCAATGCTGCATGAGATGGGCAGGTGTCAGGCTCAAAAGCCCAGGTCCACATGTGAAAGTCCAATTAAACTGACTTATTGCTACTTATGCACAGGAATCTTTTCAACTAATGGTTAGCACTTGTTTGGAGTTAGGTAAGGGCAGAGGTGTGCTTTGCATAATTTAACAACCGGTTCGCCTAGTGCAGAACCAAAAATGTGGGTGCATTTCGCGCCCGCCTTTCACGCTTACACACAGCTTCAAACACACGCCGATTTCATGAGCACGGCTTCCAGAAAATCTTCTCCGCAAGTCACAGTGAGTAGAGCGGGCAAGGCGCGGAAATCAGCTGGGCTGCATGGGCAGGGTGAGCGAGCCAGAGAGCGAGATATATAGGACGGGATAGCACCAGGACAGTGGGTGGGCCCAGCCGGCAGTCGGAACTACCGGTAAGGGTGAACTGGTCTGAACCAGCAGCAGCCCACTTCTGGGTAAAGGTCAATGTAATTCAAGGGTGGAGGTAAACTTAAACCACTTGTAGCCACATAGGGATTCTAAACTGCTCCCTCTTTTAACTCTGTCCCAAGA
Source organism: Pituophis catenifer annectens (assembly GCF_029215685.1). Taxonomy (NCBI): domain Eukaryota; kingdom Metazoa; phylum Chordata; class Lepidosauria; order Squamata; family Colubridae; genus Pituophis; species Pituophis catenifer. The sequence goes on from NW_027256881.1 coordinate 81,702,643, forward strand.
TTCTGCTACTCCTTCTTCTTCAGGAGGGCAGAGAAGGAATAACTAGCCCAAAGTCACATCGAGTTTCCATAGTTGCATGAATTTAAACTTGAGGCCAAATACAACATCTTAACCCCTATTCCTACACACAGGAACTATCCTCCTTCCTGTATTGAAGACTTTGTGGAGGGGTGGTAGTTTCTGAATAAATCCATGCAACGTCAAACTGTACATTCTTATCCAGATTTCCAGAAGTTCCTTCTGCATGTTCTCTTACTCTGTATCTCCATGAACCTGGATATTTCTGCAGATCTAGAAATATGGTTACCAGTCCATGCATAGTTGCCAAAATGTAACGTTACTTTTAATCAAAATAAAAGAAAAATGAAAGAAACCTCACAAATGAGCTAAACAGACATTTGAACAGGAAAGAAAATATATGCGAAAGATAGGAAGAACATGATCTTTCTGAATGTAGTTATGCTGCTTTTATTTTAGAATCAGCATATTTCATAAAAGCAGTATGGTAGATAAGCACAAAAAGTATCTTGCTCCAATGGGCAAAATAGAAGCAACTAAACTAAACTCAACCCATAGTTAGGCTCTTCTCACAATATTTTGTTTGTGGGATACATACAGACGGGTGGGGAAGCTTCTAGATTGAGTGTACATGTTAAAGAAACTGATCATCTGAAAAATAATTTTCTTTTCTGCACCAAGGGAGCTGGTTGGCATGGGGTTTTTTATTTGAAATACTTAAGGAAAACAGAATGATTACAAACAGCCAGCATGGATTTAACGACAGTGAACTAAGCATTCCAGAATACGCTGGTTTGCTTCTTTGATAGAGCATTACAACCTAGTTCTTGGCATTGTAATTTGAAGAGCTTACAAAGGGGAAATTAATTAAGGAGCAACATGATAAGAAGATTGAAACAAATACCATATGAAGCCGAAGGAGTTTTATGTTTATTGCACAGATAAATGTTTTTTCAAACATTTTAAATCTTTGCAAGGAAAAAAAAAAGCAGCAAAGCTAATGCATCAGACCAACAGGGGAGTTAAACAGAAGACTTGATTAAAAATGGAAAGTCTTGATTAAATGTTCTAAAGCATCAAAATAATATAAGAATTCTAATTCCAATTGTATCCATTTTGAAGACGAAGAAATCCTTAGCAACTGTTTGTAGAACTATTGGAACACACACTGTGCTATTTGCAAATCACTTTGTGAATAAAGTCCCACATTTTTTTCTGACTTGGATGCTAAAATGGATAAAAAGCCAATAGAAATGCTACTTGCAATCCTGTGTCTCATTATTAAAGATGTTTTCGAATATCTATAAGTTCAGATATGGACAGAATTCTTCCAGCTACGAGAGCTATTACTTCTACAATGTTAATTATGTACAAAGTGTGTTACTTGCTTGAAAAGGATAGTCTTCTATCATAGGCTAGCTTTGTTGTTATAAGATGTAGTTGTGACACCAGTCTGCATTTTCAAACATAATGAAAATGTAAAATTGTCTTTTTAAAGCAATCTTCTAGGGGAAAAAAATATTGTTTACATCTGTTTATATAATGTATAAGAATTCCCAACTCTTAATTTATGCATCTGGGTGGTATATATCAATAATAACCAAAAAAATCAAACCCCAACAAATGTAAAATCAATATAACAAATCATAACTGTATATTCATAGGTAACACTGGAAATAAATACTCCCTAACGCAACAGAACAGGCTCAGTTATCACCCCAGCCCGATTAATCTAATACAGTTTACCAAGTCATATCATTTCTGTCCAAATAAACATATATTTTTACCTTATAACAAAACAGAAAGCACAGTTCATCCACAAGCAAATGACAGTTGTGCAAGGAGAAACTCAAATGTTCAAAACATTTCATATTAACATCTGTTTAAGTTTCCAATGTCTCATAAAAGGTTAATGGCAAAAACAAAATAAAACAAAAATGTTCGCATTTGTAGTAAAGTCATTGCCATATTTTCCATTGTGGTTTTATCCATCTGGCGCCCAGACACACTTGTCAGACAGCGTATATGTACAAAACCTATAGTCCAAAAGGCCACCTCCCTCACTTCAAAAGAATTCTTAAGTGCTCGACAGTTCCTGTAAACAGGGATATCAACTATCCTGATCACTTTTCAGAACTTGTGCTGAAAAGCAAAATTAAAGCCCGTTCCACCTCTGCTCTATCTACACTATAGTATCATTCCAAATCCCACTATCAGGAAGAGGATTTCATAAATGATCATTTATAATTGTCTCCCCAAAAAAGAAAGGTGATCTTTGACTTCTTTCAGTTTGATTTCCAATACTTGACAGGTTTCTGTATTCCATTGAGCTCAGATGAGATTTAAAGGCTTTGGCAGAAGCTAAATTCGTGGACTGTTCAGTTCCTGCAGAAGCTCTGTCTTGACCAAAGATAAAAGTATCAAGGTTGCAGGGCCGGCGCAACGTGCATCATGCTCATATTGGTACAATATATTATCATGTAATGTTATGCACATATACATATAGAGGAGTGTGTGTTTGTTAGTATGATTTACTGGGTTAGGGATTTTCTTTCATTCACTGTGAGTTATTGAGATGTATTGTGTTGGGGGGGGTGCACTAAGGGAGGCTCAGCCAATCTCATTGTACACATGTGCGTTGACAATAAAGGTTTGAATTGAATTGAGTTTCATTAACAATCCTTTGATTGAGAAGGCACACAAATTGCGGAATGGAAGTGATGCCCCTTTAACTATTAAATTTGGGTGGCTCTAAATACATGGAGGATAAGCCTATCAAGCAGGGGTGGCATTCACTTACCTTCGCTACCGGTTCGCTTCGCTCACACGTGCCACCTCCACACATGCATAGGACCTTCTACTGCTATCAAGGGTTATTAACCTTTGAAGACTCAGGATTACTTATGGGCTGGAGGTCAACAGGGGAATAATAGTAGGAAAGAAGTACATCTCCATGTTATGCTTATGAGTACCCTGGAGTTGGACATTGCAAGAAGCAAAAAGAGCCCTGGTGGCGCAGCAGACTAAGCCCTGTTATTAACATCTGCTGCTTGCAATTACTGCAAATTCAAATCTCACCAGGCTCAAGGTTGACTCAGCCTTCCATCCTTTCTAAGGTAGGTAAAATGAGGACCCGGATTGTGGGGACAATAAGCTGACTTTGTATAAATATACAAAAGTATGAAGGCTATTGCTTAACGCATTGTAAGCCGCCCTGAGTCTCCGGAGAAAGGCGGCATATAAATCAAATAAAAAAAAAATATGTTGGATTATGATGAACTTTGACCAAATTAAGATGCGCTGTTCTTATTTTTTATTATTATTATAATCTTACTTTCCTCGTCTCTCCAGTATTTTCCTCCCATCCTTGAATGTTGCCTTCACAGTCTACATTTACAATGCCTGGTAACGGGGCTGGTTGGTGTTGCTGCCTATACACATTATAACATGGAAATGTTTCAGGGCAGTGGTTGGTATAATCCCTGCTGTACTTCCCCCTCTCATCCCTTATCACTGACTGGTAGAAAACAGAAGGCTCTATGACAACTCGACATCGCTAGCTCAGCATGGCCAGCTGGAGGCAGCCTTCTCACTACTGCCAAGTCCCTTCTCCCAGCTTGGTGCTGCCATTTCTTCTCAGGACACCAGAAAGTCGCTGTGGGGCGCCGGATGAAGAGCCGAGCGAGTAGGTGAGCAAGCAAGCGGGCTGTCAAAGGGCGGCAGCAGTAAGTTGACTCTGCCCTGAAGGCCGAACCACTCTGCAACTTTCTGGTGTTGACATGTCCTGCGAAAAAATGACAGCACCAAGTTGGCAGAAGGGATTTGGTGGTGGTGAGAAGGCCGCCTGCAGCTGGCCACACCGAGCAAGCAGAATTGAATAATCTGATTCCAAAAAGTGAAGCACTAATCACTGTCCCCAAACCTCTGCTTTGGCCAGCCTTGGTACTTTGTTAGAGGCACTGCTTGGAGCCTTTCCTAAAGACCTTTAGAAAGCAACATTCAGCATCACAAACTGCTACACTTCAATCCTGTTTTACATGCTAAGAATTACGCAGTGTTTTTAACCACAGGGCTATTGATGCCTCAACATTGCTATGGACAGAACTTTTTAAAAACTGGTATAGTATGTGACTCCAACCTTTGGGAAACCCAAAAGTGCTTTTTCAAGAGGCAACTGGACTTTCTGGTTTAACCAGAAAGTCCTGTTGCCTCTTGAAAAAGCACCTATGGGACAACCATGACCTGGATGGCTTAGAATCTCCATAAATCTTTGGTGGAGGGGAAAGTCCTTCAGGGAAATGTCAGCTGCTGTGCAGGACAAGGATGAGAGGCTACCTTGCAACTAGTGCAGCCATCAATTTTGAGTCATAACAGAAATATCAACCCTCTGGAAGACCCTCGCTAGGTTTTTCATAAGGTCAATATTTCCATATGCAAACAACAAAAATTAGAATTGTCAGGTAGTGTCCATTAAATACCTAGTCCATCTGGCAATCTTAACAAGAATGGCCATGGAGGCACAGACTCCCATCCTTGAGTGTCATCTTCAAAGCCTACATTTACAGTTCCTGGCAATGGGGCTGGGTGGTGTTGCTGCTTACACACACTATAATATGGAAAGGTTTCGGGACAGTGGTGCTATAGGAGGAGCAAATCATGCAGTGAGCCACCTGGAGTACACCAAATTGCCATCCTCTGAAAACTCCTCCATGGGATCTATATGTCAGGTTGCCATATGTTCTGCTGGCACAAGATGGAAATTATTAATTAATACTAAAATAGTCTTAGTCCAATTGCAGCCTTCCTCAGCAGAAGGCCAACCATAAGATGGAGATTTTATTATGAGGATGCATCTTCAGCATATGAATATCATAGATATGAATGAATCTACTATATGTGATTTTTTTTATTTACATTACTTTGATGTAAAAGTTGCCTCCGACTTCCATTGCTTTTTACTGAACAGTTTGGATTTGTAATTTTACAAATTCAACTGCAGAATGAGTTGACAGCATAGGATAAACATTTCAGAAAATTTGAGGAAAACTTTTCATGTGAGTGCCAAATTAGATGTCCAGTTACTTTATACTTCGGCTCCTCAATCCCTTGTCACCGAACACACTGGTTGGATTGTAGGGCAGCTAAAATATAAAATATCACTATCAATATCTAACTTTGGCTTAAAAATTGTCTGCAGGTAATTGTCCCCCAATACTGAAAAGCAGCCATCTGGCGGATAACGCAAAGAAAAGAAAAAAAATGGAGTTAAAGTTGGTCCATATCACCAATGCTGTAGTCCCAATTTGAATAAGAAGTTTCTGTACATTTCAATACTTACGAAAATGAAAAAAAAAAAAAAAAGATAGTTTTGATCCCAAAGCTCTAGTCCTCCTAACTAGGCAAGGCCTCAGAAAACATTTTGGGATACACTTTACAGGGAATTCACATCCACTGTTATGCAGACTGAATACACAAACAATCAAGAAACACCTCATATATAAAGAAAGCTCTAAGGTCATAAACATGCACTAAGAGACATACATCACTTAGCTTTTCTATGTCTTGAGAGCAAGCTGCTGCTTTTTTTTGCTCCTTGTTCACTTCTGACACGAGCCTCATGATGGTTTCTCTGTTGGCTTTCAGTTCCATCTCATGAATTGTTATGGTCTCTCTGAAGGTATCTATTTGTTCTTTCAGCGAGTCATTTTCTTTACGCATTCCACGGATCTGGAAGCATCAAAGTGAGATATGGTATTCAAACAGGTAATTTAATTGTTGCTGTTTTCAATGTCACTAAATCAATATTTAAGTAGTTTTGCTTTGTCATATTACAGTTGTACCATTAAAAGGTGGGTTTGAAATGGAGCATTTTAGTGTCTGCACTGTCCTCTGTGGCCATATTTAACCTTGGCAGTAGAATTTAATCTAGACTTCCTCATATGGAGATGCAGGAGAATTCTTATTAGTTTATAAAATAAGATTCTTCGCTTGCTATTAGAAACTGGGGAATCATTTGCACTAGCATTTGTGTTGCTATTGTAGATTTAGTTCATTTAGCCGAGGTGGCGCAGTGGTTAGAGTGCAGTACTGCAGCTACTTCAGCTGACTGCTAGTTCAGCAGATCAGCGGATCAAATCTCACCGGCTCAAGGTTGACTCAGCCTTCCATCCTTCCGAGGTGGGTAAAATGAGGACCCAGATTGTTGGGGGCAATATGCTATTTAGCATACTGTCTTTGGTGTAAGCCGCCCAGAGTCCTCGGAGAGTGGGCGGCATAGAAATATGAATAATAAATAAATAAATAAATTTTTACACCACCATTGTCCAGTCTCCAACCCCTGATATTATTTCTCCTCCAATATTCCATTTCATCTAGACTGTTTTTATGACCATTTTTGCATTTTTCATTTTCTATGTTCCAATTGTGCAACTTACATTATAGGCAATGCGACTGGTTTTAATGATAAGAAACATTCTTCTCTGGCTTCCAGAGGGGGAAGTAAGATTTACAAGCTGGAAATCACAGATCCCCCCCCCACCATAGGCTATTTGTCAGTGCATATGGATGCAAGGGCACAGCTGTGACTAACCCTCAATCTTTATTGTGAAAAGCCTATGTTCCTTGAACAGCTGCTCGTATAATTACCAGATCCAAAATAAAGTAAAGCAAAGCAAGATGAGAAGACAATACTTCGTGTGCACCCTAAGAACACGAAGAATAAACCACCTGGGAACCTTACTTCTACTGTTACAGCCCTACACCGTAGTATGTACGATTTGATTGCCTGATAATGCAAGAGATACCACAGTCCATTCATTAATATGTTTCTACCAAGGAAAAGAAACTGCTTCTGGGGGAAAAAAATTACAATGCCTGAGATACCAAAGTGGTTCTAATGCAGATCTGGTTAGAATTTTCTACTACTCATAATTAAAACTTGAAGAAAATTGTTTAAAATAACAAATCAGAAATTAGAAACCAATAGCTTGCGCCCACTGCTAAACAACAATGCTCCTGGCAACCGATGTATGTGAAGTGTGTACCAGCAAGTGAGAGCAACAAGCTTCATCCCTCTTATACGAAGACCACAGGAATCAAGTGGTCTTCATGCAAGAAGTGCCTCAACAACTCTCTAAAAGGATGCAAATGAGCAGCTGTCTGCAAGGAATATAAATCCTTCCATTCCCTACCACCCAGTCAGAACTGAAGAAGCTTCTTGGATGAGGAGCAAAATGTCTTCAAAAGAAAAAAACAAGAAAGTCTAGTTGCCTCCTGAAAAAGCACCTTTGGGACATGCAAGAGGAAGCAAAACTCCATTCCTTCCTCCTCATACGAAGAAGACAGTTTTTTAAGTAGCCTCTTGAGAGTAGATTCAAGACTAGAATAAAATCTATCCATTAAGATACATTTTAGGCTAGACAATTGCATAATTATAGCTCAGACTCAAAAGGTAGTCTAGATTTTGTCTTGTAGAGCAGTAAAACTAGTGTCTGAATCTTTCGTTTTGTCATTTCTTGCAGTCTAGATCAAAAGTAGGCATTAAGCTACACTGAACATGCCCTGGGATACCTCAGGGGGTTGAGGTAGGGCTCACAAAATATTGATTTGTTGCATCAACCACAATTTTCTAGGGTCACCCATTGTGTTAAGCTACCATCTCTGATTTACAAACCACAATGGCTGGTTTTTACAGCATGGAAGCCACAAAACCACATTATAGTTTTAGGGCATTTTGCATGGGCCCAGTTATTGTCTCCATTTCTTGTCTTATTGCCATAATTACATCCTTCTTTTCTTTAGTACATCTTTGAAAGTAAAGCTGCCTGCTAGCTAGAATTTTTTTTTCCAGACTCACTACTTCTAATGGTTATTAGTTAATAATTATTATATAATAATAATGCTATTCCTGGCTAAATTTATTATAATATTTTAATTTGTGCTTTATCTGGTGTTCCTTTTATTGATTTTCTTACAGATGTTATACTGAATGTAATCCATTGAAAATGAGTATCTTAACATGATGCCTTCTGCCCACTTAATATTTCCTATGATTACAATGTATGAGCTGTGTGGGGTTTTTTTCCCCCTGGTTATTTTAGATTTGTTCAAAAACTATAAAGTCTTACTGGTGTGTTAAAAGCTTTACTGAATGTCCATGTGGAAAAGTAACTATTATTAAATACCGTGTTTCCCCGAAAATAAGACCCTGTCTTATATTTTTTTGAACCCTAAAATAAGCGCTTAGCCTTATTGCCATGCACTCAAAAACCCGATTGGGCTTATTATCAGGGGATGTCTTATTTTGGGGAAAACAGGGTATGTTAAGGGGAATGTGTGCAATAGTGGTGAAAGGTTGCCTTTTTATTTATTTGTTTTGTTTTATTATTGTTAAACGTATACTATACTGTCCATCTCACTATTTGGGGCAACTCTACGCAGCTTGCTTTTAGACTGCCCCCTGCTGTCCCTAGTCTGTGGTTTCATCAATCCTGAAGATACTGATTTTGGATGTCAAGTAACAATAAAACAATAGCTCTCTGTGATTTAATAATCCCTCTCTCTGATGTATTGTCAAGATCCGGTTAAAAGTAAAAAAGTGTTTAGCAGACTCCAAACAATTTCCCCAAAAAGTACAAATAGTTAAGTAGTTAAGAAAAAGTTATGTGGGTCAACAGAAATTCTGATCTGGATGGAATTTCAAAAGAGATTGCCCCCAAATATGAAGTAAAGCAGAGCCACCAGATCTTGGCTGCAAAACTCCAAATCACAACATAAATAGGAACAAACAGCTCAGTGCTCCATATTTTTCTGCTGCCATCACATAGTTATTTGGCTTTCTGCAACCAAGATCTGGCACAAATCTGATGATACTTCTGCTCATATTGAAAATCTGAGCTCCCAAGTGCCTTTTACTTGCTTGCTTGAATTTGTGAATTTGTGCATTATTTTTTTTTAAAAAAAAATCTGGCTGCAGTTAACATAAATTGGTTACACCCAGATCAGATTACTATTTACTCTGAAGAGCTGAAAACAAATTAGAACTGTAGGCTGGTACATAACTCAGAATGCATATGGGAATTATGTAGATTGATCATGTAATACCAATTTTACATTATTTACAAGCCTAATTCAAAGTGAAAGTGCTAGTACTTAAAGTCCTGAATCAGGTGAGAATGTGTTTTTATTCCCTGGACATTTATTTACACACCTGCCCAGATTGTAAGAATGGCTTTAATAGCCTGTCAGCTCCACCAGGAAATGTATTTTACAGGTAGTCCTCGATTTACAATCAATCCCAAAAGTTTTGTTGCTAAGCAAGAGAGTTGCTAAATGAATTTTGCCCCATTTTTGTGACCTTTCTTGACCCATTTGTTAAGTGAATCACTGTGGCTCTTAAGTTAGCAACACAGATGTTAAATGAATCTGGCTTCGTCCTTGACTTTGCTTGTCAGAAGGTTACAAAAGATGATCACATGACCCTGCAATTGTCATAAATGCCAGTTGCCAAGCGCTCAAATTTTGTCATGTGACAAAAAGGTGACAAAAAGGGTTGCTGCAATGGTTGCAATTGTGAAAAACCACCATAAGTAACTTTTTTCAGTGCTGTTGTAATTTTGAACGGTCACTAACTAAATGACTGTAAATCAAGGACTACCTGTATTGTTCATTTGGATTCAGAATAAAGGTTAACAAATAACTTCCAAAAAGAAAGGTTGCTAAGAGAACAGGCAATTGACAGCTGGGCAGAGGAATAGAGTGGGAAAGAGAGAGGGGAGGGGAGTGGGGAGAGGGGAGGAGAGGAGAGAGCTATTCTGACAATATGTCTACAATTAAACATGAAGGAAGGATTAGGTTGGTGTAACTCTTGAAAGAAAAAGACTTCTAAACTGTACTATCTGTTCATGAAATTTCATTTCTGAATACAGTTTTATGATCTCTAAGATACTGCCTTACCAAAAAATCAGCAGACAGACAAGCAATATAACATCAAAGCTCAATATACAATCTCTACGTTTATTATTTGGGGATAGTGGCAAGCAGCTGTCCATGCCTAAAATAAGTTTGGGCTGAATTATGCCATATCTATCTGAATTATACCTGAGATGGGACTTCTTCATTACCAGAGGTAGACCCTGTTAGGGCTTAGCCTCACTTTACATTAACTGCAGCACAAATATGCCCCATCAATTATTTCCGTAGGATCTTTGTCTCATCCCCAGTGCACCTTGGAAGGGGTACTTGCTTTACCTAAACCCCATCCACCACACTTACAGGAAAGCGATCACGGATGGAAGGGGACATGAAGCCAAGGGAATCTATTGATTGCTACTCGTAAAGTATAAAGACAAGATCATTCACAAGCTTTATTACTAGGGTAAATTAGAGCCCAGGTGTCAGGATAGGAGAGTGCAAATTATGCAGATATATTATTCTGCTCACCTAAGGGCTGCAAGAATGCACGTTAACACTGCCAGGACTGTAAAACTCTCTTCCGTAATAGCATCCCCTCTCTGGCAGCTTTAACCAGCCCCTGAAGATTTCATTTTTATCTTTCCTAGCTTTTTATTATCTTTCTGCTGGCCCCATGGTGTTTTCAGGTTAATATTGCATTTTATTATAACAACATTTATAGCATTTTTATAGTAAGGGCCCACGTGAGGGCCTACAATAAAACCCAGAGTGGAAATAGATTTAATAAAAAGTCTTGGAAGAAAGATCTGACATCATATTTAATTCACAAGGTTCCACTCATATAATAGATGTCTTTAGGGTGCTTTGCTATTATTTCTGTAGCTTAATTTGAAGAGGCACATTTTATTATTTTATAATTTTTAAAAGAAAACCTTGGAGAGCAGGCGCTCTGGTGACTCTTCGTTTCCTCCTATGCCCACTTCCAGGAGATGACAGAGTTGTGCAATGAATTCATTTTGTTCTCTGCTGACCTTAGATGCATAGGATTTGCTTTCTTCAGATTTGTTCAAATATTTTCTAATTAGGATTCAAACCAAAGCAGAAATAATTTTATAGGTAAGAAAAATATGACCTGTTATCATTGCTTAAATTAACTGTATCATGATACCATTATGTCAGACCAAGAATACACAATTTCATTAGCTTAGCTAAACATATATCTACCATATACTGCTGCAGTTTTAATTAATCATATCCTCAAATGTGAATACATAAGAGAATAGATGGTAGAATAAAAGCCAGTTTGGTGCAGTGATTAAAGTATCAGAGTAGAAACCAAGAAAGAGACTGTGAGTTTCCAAGAAAACTGCAGGGACTAGTTTGGGCAATTATCAGGAGTAGAGATCGAATTCACACACACACACACACACACACACACACACACACACACACACTGTACTTCCTTTTTTTTTTCCTATTCTAAAAAAGTTGTGTGCTGTTCAAAGCTGATCTTGCTCCTGTATTCTGGTCTGGAGAATCAGAATGGCCTCTCCCTGAAAGGGATCCTAGTCAAAATGGATCTCTCTGTTTACAGGAAAATACAATTTTCAGGTTAGGAAATATATTCCATGGGACTCAGAGAACACCAATGCACAGTAATGAATTTCCTTTCTAAAGAAAAATCATAATTATAATAAGAGTACAAACAATGTTGTACAAACACAGAAATGTATCCTTTAATAAAATGTTGATATAAAATCTTATGCAATGGGTATCCATCAGTGGTGGAATGCTGCAAGTTTAACAACCATTTCGGTGAGCGTGTGCTTTGCGAGTGCATACACACTTGCGCGCAACGCTGAAGATGGAGCATTTAGAAACTCAGCTGCTTACCTTCCAAGTCACCGTAAGTAAAACAGCGGGGAGGTGGAAATCAGCTGCACTGCATGACTGAGATGAACTACAAAGCAGGTAATAAAGGACAAGATAGAGCAGGGACAGGTGGCGGGGCCAACTAATTGTCAGCACTACCGGTTCGTCCGAATTGGCCCGAACCAGCTGAATTCCACCTCTGGCATCCATATAATAAATTATATGTAACTTAGAACAGGATAAGTTTCATTCATGTAGTATTAACTAATTAATTGTATTGGCAGGATTGTTATACATACTATCAATAAAGAGGATTGAAAAACAGTAAAGTACCTGGAGCGGGAGCCTAGACTCTACAATACTATTTCAGTAAGTTCTGCAGAATCTTCTCCCAAATCATTGGTGGGTTGCCCCCGGTTTGCACCAGTTCTATAGAACCAGTAGTAAAACCAGCAGGAGGCTCTGCCCACCGACCCCAACATCACCAAAACGCTTCTGCGCATGTGCGAGCAAAGCGAGCCCGCGCGCACGGTCCCACTGCAAACCCGTAGTAAAGGTAAGTAGAACCCACCCCTGTCCCAAATGCAACCAAAATAAAATTATACTGACCAGTATTATAGAGCAAAAAAAAAGCTGATGATCAAGCCTACCAGTCATTAAAATGAGTTAATGAACATAAAGTGCCGCATACAGTAACTGTTCCTCTAAGAGAGAAGAAATTGTTCCCTCGTGTCCTCTATGCTTTCATTATGCATTCTTTCTGTCCATGGAAAAATACTCCCTCCCCCTCCCCCCCATTTCATTCCCTAGCTTTACCAAGCAAAGATATTAACGCTGCTTCAGATTTCTGCAATTGAAAATGTCCTGTCCAAATAAGAGCAAAGTCTATTATCAAAACCCCACTTATACTGGGCACGCTCCTGAGGGTCAGACGGATGAAGACAGACTGAAGTGGAGAAATTTATTAAGTTCTAAGCAGCAACCCTGGAATGAAGGAGAAAATTGGCCTAAGGACCACTTCATCATTATGAAAAATACACAAGTGGAAATTAGCAGAAAGCGATTCCAACTATGCAACTTATCTAAGAGAAATTTCAGCAAGCTGTAAAGCCGTCTTTAATCGTTAACGGATTATGAGATCATGTAGTCATAGATTTAAAAAGTTTCTTCTAAGTGTCAAAAGAGCCCAGCTGAGGTTCCAGCTAAGGAATCTATGCATATGCTTTGAATATGGATAAAAATACATCTTTTCCCCTGCACACTTCAACATTGTATTCAAAGCTTCTGCCAGGCAATTTACATTACTGATGCTGAGACCTTTAAAAAAATCTCGTTCTCCCCTAAGGAGGTTGATGTCTGTAAAAAGCTGAGATAATAACGGTGAACCTTTATTCTTGATGGGGCAAAAAAGGCCAGGATTCCTTTTAGTCAGGGCCGGATTTAGATGAAAAGAGGCCCTAGGCTATTTCACTTATGAGGCCCTTTCACCTATAGTGAAAGTGTAATTTTAATTTTGCTAACAATTTGAATGTAGGCCCCTCTTGATCTTGAGGCCCCTCTTGATCTTGAGGCCCTAGGCTGAAGCCTAGTTAGCCTATAGGAAAATCTGGCCCTGCTTTTAGTTGAAGTTAACACTTTTTGAGAAGAAAGCAGCATTTTTAGAATCTTTGCTGGGCCACCTCTGCTGACATGCTCTTCAACTTCTAGGCCAGGCCTGCACCTCATGTAGAAGATAAAGGGCCACATTAATAATCTAAAAATCATTACTGGCCACAAAGGAATACATGATCTGGCAGCTAGTTGAGCCTGGAGGTTTTGGAGGAACTTGAGTATGCCTTTTAAGAGGGCAGCAGTGGATCTTTCATGGTGGTGATGGCATTTGGTGGCAAATTTACTGACTTTTTTTTAAAGTGTTCTTGGGATACAGTAGGGTACACTAGGATGTGAGGTGGGAGACATGTGGGCCCACAGCCACATGAGATGTGGAGGACTCCTGTAGTCTATTACACAGAAAGGGATGTCTGGGTTTATGAATCAGCCGATTCTCTCAGAGTGTATCCTGCAATAATCCTGACCTCCTCATTCTAGGTATTTTGGAAACTAAGGATACCAGTCCAACTAGATGCCACTAATATATTTGAATTCTTTTTTGCCTGATTTTTTAAAATTATTTATTTATTACATTTTCAGGCCACTTCACCCCAATCTATTCTGGGCAGCTTACATTTTAAAAGTAAAGAATAACACAACAGACCAAAAAAAAAAAAGATCAAATGCATCCGGAAGAAATAGACACAACACCTGCTCTTCGTGACAGTCCGGTTAAAGCAGTTCTTCAGTGTCTTAATAAGTAAAGCTTCTATATTCAGAAGAAGATGAAGGACATTCCTCAGTGCAGGTAAACATGGTTGATGTAGAAGGAAGACCTCTCTGATCTAGAAGGTAGTTCAGCATGGAATGAAATAAGCAATCTTCAAAATGAGAAGCATGGCAACAATATGTCTAGATCAGGGCTGTCAAACTTGCGGCACACGGGCTGGATGCATCACCCGCTGGTGTTCTGCCCCAGCTACGGACCCCAAAGAACGTAGCACACACAAAGTCTGTACAAACCTTAGTTTACTAAAATAAAATCAGTTTTTCAAACAAAGGCTGTTAATTAACTTTCTTAACAGCCTGCAAGAATCCAAAGAATAAATAATCTTAATCTTACTATGGTTGGCAGAAAGCCCAGAAGCAATTTGCAGAGAACTAAGATCAAGGCACGAAGGAGAGTGAATGGTTGTTCCCTGCAAATTACTTCAGTCAGCGTTCCTCTTTAAATAGGCTAAGGAAGTGGCCAATTAGCCCCAAGCCTTGCTCTCGAGGAGACCTCCTCCTGAGGAGCCATTCCTGCCTTTTGGCAGCTCTGTGTGCCCGTGCATTGAGAAAAGGCTCCTCCTCTTCATCCTCTTCACTTATGGGAGCTTCTGGAGGTTCTGAAGGCCCTGGCTGAATCCCCACCTATGGCACCACATCTTCTCCAGCCTCATTGTCCGACTCAAGTGCCAGCTGCACAGGCTGCTGGCGCAGCACCACACCAGCCTCATCGTTGTCCAAATCAGCAACCAGCCGCAGAAGCCGCGTACAGGCCACAACAGCTGGCCACGCCCATGCCTAGTTTAGTGAAGGGGCGGAAGTCGCGATATGTCATGTGACAACACTGTGATGAAGTGAGTTTGACACCCCTGGTCTAGAATCTTGACTGACGGAAGATTAGGAAAAAAATTAAATGGTATTGTAAGGCCATCAGGGGAGAAGAAAAGTTGCAACAGACCAGTTTATTTGGTTGGTAAATGCTTGGCAGAGCAGCAGAAGTGACTAGGAAAACACACTGGATGTGATATCTATTCGGACAAGAGACCACCCAAAATCCTTTAGTTTAAATAAGCCAAAAGTCCAGCTGGCCTGCTATTGTAGCAGAGATTAAGTATCTTTTCCCTCAAGCAAGAAGAATGTACAGCTGGCTGATGGGTTGCAATTCTCCCTCCTGTTCCTAAGGAAAAGGATATGTTGATTTGGAAGGTCATCAATACAAGCCTTGTTACTAAGTACAAATGCTTGGTGAATCCAGGGATCTATCTTCCTGTCTCCAGAGTTTCACAGTAAAACAGGTTGGGTGGGGTGGGAGACAAAGTTTTCTGGAGAGGTGGGTCATAATGGACGAAGTATTCAGGGTCATGTAGCCATCAACCTGCTTGTCCTTCACCACAAGAACAGTGCTGCTACAATATGGCTTAACATCTGTTGGCAGTTCCGTTCTAAGTATTTTCACAAATCCAAGAAACTGGAATGTCCATACCATAATGTTTTTACAGCTACTAGAAGTTCTGGCACAAGGGTGACAGGTAGAGGAGAACGTTTACATAACTGAGGAGGAAAACAGGGAAAGCAATAGTGTGAGGTTTTCACAATTAGGCCATGGTGATGGGGAGGGAGAAAGCATTCCATTCTGGCTGGTTGAAGTTGGAGAAGGAACAAACACCAAGTATTTCCAGACATGTTTTGAGACAGGAAGAAAGGAATGGAAGACAAGATGATGGAGTGTCAAGTCAAGAGCCAGGAGTTCTTACATCAGTTATAAACACAACTGGCAGCTTCAAAGCCACCAAGCACTGTCCCAAGAGTCCATAAATTTATGGAGGGGGGGAGAACTTTAAGAGTTTCAACTTTCATAGATACAAGAGGAACTGGCAAACTGACGGTAGACAATCAAGTATTTTGCTTGGCTCAGCTCTTGTCTGCGGTAATAATTCTTATCTAAATAAGCCATGTTTGTGAAACATCTGCCAAATCAAGTAGCAGAGATCTGTGATTTACTCCAATAACTTGATGGGAGAAGCCTGGGAGCTGGAGAACAAATTCCAGTGAATTTGTTCTCCTTTTGAATTTGTATCTTCTACCCACTGATTTTGAATTATTTGCAGCTAAATGTGTGCAAAGTCTAGGAGAAAGTTGCTTATTGCTCCATGGACTGCTTTGGCATCATATAGAGTTGTATATCTTAGTGCATTTCAAAACATAAGCAGGGGAGGAGCAGAGACTTTGACTATAATTCTTGAACTTCACCTTGTTCCAGAGGTTTGATCCTACAAGGAATTGAAAGATTGAAAGAATCTGGACTTGTGTTCTGTATTCTGGGTGGGAGTACAGCCTTAACAATCTGTTGTCTCAACGTGCACTATATTCAAAAACTCATTGAAAAGGAAGAACTTGCTAATCTCACAGTTCCTCAGCCAAACACAACTTCTGGTTAGAGTGTTAGTAGCCATTTTGCCAAATTAAATAATATCAAAGAATCAACCATAAATGATTTTGCATAAGAAATATTTGTGAGCATACTGGTTTAGGCTGCAGACGTGTAGATTTTTCTGCCCATATGTACATAATCCAGTTTGAAGTTGATGCAACACAGGCTCTCCTTGAAGCCTTGAATTTTCTGCATAAAGCAGAAGATTCCTAAAGTCTAAAAGATCCTGGATAAAACTGTTTTGGACTTCCCCCTCTTTCTGCAGGGATGACTGCAAGAAACACAACAGTAACTCCAGAACACCTACCCATACAACTTGAAAGCTCCATGACTTTGTTATACAGGAAGTAAGCCATATTAGTCGGCCTATACATTCATTTGTTCTGAGCAAGCATTGCCCATTTAGGTTTCAAGACTTTTCTCAAATGATCCAGGAAAAGGGATATCTCACTGCCCCAGGGAACCTCCTTAACTCTCGGCTAAGCATATGGATCTTTTTTTATTCCCCAACTCAGGCTTGCTTGGCACACATAAGGACTGTAACTGTACAGCAAACTTACAAAAAAATTGGCAGGGAAAAGGTAAGACTGATTAGAGGTTGATTCTTTCCTCTTGTATGGCCACCAAACTGCAATGCAATTTTAAATCAGAATTGATGAGACTTCCTGAGCATGAAAATAATGAAGAGACAATCCCTGACTTGTTACAGATTTCTGTTCTTCTGGTCACCCTTAGATTTCTTAGGAGGCAGAGTTTTGGACTTACTAGGTATAGAAGAAAGAGACCCATGATTCTTTTGGATTCAGAAGAAAAGCCTGGATTCTCTTCTTTTCCTTTGTACTTTCTGGGGAGGGAGGTGGGGCAAAATACACCTATATTTATTAGAAAGTTCTTGTACTTCTCTGAGTCTTCCTGGACAACAATATCCTTGATAAGTCTTCTGGTGTGACCTTCTTCCTGGAACTGATCATTCATTACTTCTACCCCTTTTCTCATGTTTAAGAACATATACCCATATCCATCCATCCAGTGGTGGGTTTCAAAAGATTTTACTACCGGTTCTGTGGGCATGGTTTGGTGGACAGGACATGGCTTGGTGGGTATGGCTTGGTGGACGTGGCAGGGGAAGAATACTGTAAAATCTCCACTCCAGGGGAAGGATACTGCAAAATCCCAATTTCCTCCTGATCAGCTGGGACTTGGCAGACAGAGAATAGATGGGGGCGGGGCCAGTCAGAATTTTACTATCGGTTCTTCCAACTACTCAAAATTTCCACTACCAATTCTCCAGAACTGGTCAGAACCTGCTGAAACCCACCTCTGGTGTGGACTTTGACTTCAAGAATTCCTTAGCCAGCATGGGTAGACCCTACTGTCTGCTTCAGAGGCAGATGTCATTCCAAAAAATTAAAATGTCCTCTGTGGGATTCTCAAGCACACAAATTAATGAGGTGTGAGAAAAGACCGAACCACTGCAAGGAGGAGTCAGTTACATACTGACCTCAACCCAGCAATGAGGAAATGGGAGTTCCCTACTCTCCCCAAATCCCTTTTTATTTTCCCCCTCCATCTAGGTTTCTCATGATTGTAAATACTTCCAAATTTTCCATTTTAAAAGCCCTGAGAACAGGACAATAGGAGGGTATTCATGATCCAAAGAAGTTAAATAAAAGTCTCCAAACCTAAATCTTGTACCTTACATCAGAAATGTAACTAATATTAAACAGGTGCTCATGACACAACATACGGTGCCTTGAGAAAGACTTTTATATCACAATAAAATACTTCCTTTCCTCGGTAAGGAGATATCTCCCACTGCCATCAAGGGAAACAAAGAAAATCCAAGTGGTTTTTTGGGTTGTTGTTTTTTTTTTATGACCTGGGTTGAAACTCAAGTTTCAGTTTGTTTCATTTAGCTAAAATTTCTCTTGTGTGATTCTGAAGACTTGAGGAGTCACAAATATAAAATACAAATGTAAAATGCACACAATACTTTCTCAGAAGAAAGTTCAAATAGCATCCTACCTACCAGTGGTGGGATCCTCCCGGCTTAACAATCGGTTTGGTGATTGCGCGCTTTGCTGCACATGCATGCAGTTTAAACAAATCTTCACTTCTGGGTTTCTTCAGAGAAGTTAACATGGCTGATTCGTGCAGCAATCGTCTCTGCCGCACAAATCAGCTGAGGAGATAAAGGTAGGAAAATAGTGCAGGCGAGCAGGTGGGCCCATCTGAACATCAAAGTGAACCGGTTTGCTCCCAGCTGATCATTGGAGTTACCGATTCACCCGAACCGGTCTGAACCAGTAGAATCCCACTACTGCTACCTACCAGCCTGTACATACACACACACACACACACACACATACACACACACACACTTCCAATTTTTTTTTAAAAAAGTAGAAACTTAGTCCTTATTTATTATAATAAAAAGAAACTCAACTATTTCAGCCCAGCACCCTCACTTAACAATCATAACAAGTACTGTTTATTCTGCTCCATGGCAATTATTTTATATTAAAAGGTAGCATTTTCTGCTGTTCTTACTTGATCTGCTCTTCTTGTTCATAGATTTTCTCCTTTAGCTCCAAGTTCTCCTGGAGAATAGCTTGTGTTTTTAGCTCTGCTTGATGTTTGGAAATGGCAATTGTGCCTGATTCCTTCTCAAGTTCTTGGAATTTGTGTTGCATGGAAAAAAGAAGAGAAGACTGACGAGCATCGTTCTCCTTATAGCCCCCAACTTCAGCTTTGAATTCTTGTATGGATACTTCCTGTGAGGCTATTCTGGATTTAAGATCTAGAATCTATAAATAAAAATAGGTAATAAAATATAACAGGGATAAAAATATTATTCGATTGTATCCTGCTTGCAAAGACAAATTTAATAGCACTACAATACATGCATCCTGTGTATTACTCAAGCAATTGAATTTTCCACTTACTTTAAATATTTCATATGTGATTAAAGAGCACAACTATCAGGCTGAATAGACAATATATAGTAGAAGAACAAGCAATCTGAATAACTATTTTCTTATAAAAGTAACATATTTTTTGGAGTATAAGACATACTTTTTCCCCCCTAAAAGGGGGTGAAAATTTGGGTGCGTCTTATACACCAAATATAGCCCCACCCACTTGCCCTCACCCTTTGGCCTCTGCCTTCCAGCAATTTGCCTCCTTGCAGCAAACAGCAAACAGCAAACAGCAAACAGCCTGTTTCAGCTTCAGTACTGCCTGATTAGCACAAGCAGCTGATTGTTGGTTGGATTAGCCTCCCGGGATTGCCATTGCCTATTGCTGCCTCCATACACCCCATTTTTGGCTTCTGTGCACCCTGTTTTCGGCCTCTGTGTGCCCCATTTTCTGCCCATTCCAAGCCCCGTGGCCCAGAACCAGCAGAAAATGGGACACACAGCAATAGGCTATGGCAATCCCTGCAGCCTGAAACAGCTGATGGTTGGGAGGCCAATCCAACCGACAATCAGCTGCTTGTGCTAATCAGGCTGTGCTGAAGCTGAAATGGGCTGTTTGCTATTTGCTGAAAGAAGGCAAACTACTGGCAGACAAAGGCAGATTTTTTTTTTCTTGTGCTAATCAGGCTGTGCTGAAAATGAAACAGGCTGTTTGCTGTTTGCTGCAAAAAGGCAAATTGCTGGGAGGCAGAGGCAGATTTTTTTTTCTTGTTTTCCTCCCCAAAAAAGGTAGATGCATCTTATAGTCTGGTGTATCTTATACGCCGAAAAATACGGTTGCTCTTCATATTAGGTAGATTCTGATAGAAATCTTAGTGGATAGGTAAGTTATATGAGCTGTCTTCTTGGTGAATCTACTCAAATCTTAAAAGTCTTTTTCAGGACTCATATTCTCAAAGCTCCCACAAAATCTGGGTCCGAAGAAATGCATATTATGAATGCCAGAATGCATTGCAGCACGTAGGATTTCATTTTTGTTTCATGGTTGTTAGATTTTATTATAATTGGAGGGGGGAGGGGTTTTTTTCTTGTAGTGATTCTTTTAATATTATTTTTTATTGTTAATCATTAGAAACTTAAATCAATTAATTGAATAATTAAGATGGATAAGAATCAGGAGGAGAAAGAAAGCCATCGTAACTTCACCTCAAATTGTCTTCACCTCTGCTTTAATCACAGTGCAGCCAGCACCACTGCTGAGGAGCGTCTCCACACCATGGCCAGCCACTCCACCACCACAGTACAAGACCCCAGCTACCCTATTGCCCTGCACTCCACAGAGTCTGCCACACCCAGCTGACCTTCGCCATCTTCCTCCTGTTGCTGACTAGTCACTCCCGGCCTGCTTTATGTGTGCAAGGCCTTCTTCCTGAGGCCTTGCACACCATTCTCCAAATCACACTTGCTGTCCTCCAAATAGTGCACCATATTCTCATGGACCTTCAGAAAACATTTGGAAAGCTTCTGAAGTCTTCCAAAGCATCCCAAGAACAGGACGGGCTATTTGGAGAATGGCAGGCGCCACATGAGGCAATCTTCTCCAGGTTTCACAAGGAAACCATAGTGTGCGACCTTAGAAGAAAGCCTCATGCAGCTGGCAACTGACCAACTTGTGAAAGGTCAGGCTGTGCATGTTTGGTCAGCAGTGAGAGCAAGTAGACCACAAAGGTCAATTACAGTGGGAAGGGCCGCAGAATGCAGATGGCCAAATGGGTGAAGGTGATCACTTGATTCAAAAGCCTTGATGCCAGAACCCTGGTCGTAAATCATTTTTTTCAGAGCATTTGAAACTTCAAATGGTTGAACTAATGGTACTAAATTGAGAATTACCTCTTATTGGACTGTCTGGATCAGGCCAAGAATTAGTGATAAGGATTGTTTTCAGAAAGTATAATTAAAATGAATTAAATATATAAATGATTATTATCAAACAAAGTCCAGTTCAGAAGTGGATTTAAAAGGGGAACTTTAAACAAAGATATAACAAACTCCTTGTATTTCACCACATAAGCAATTAAACATTATTCTGGGCAATAAATGAATATATTGTTTACAGAAATCAACAGAATTGGCAAAGGTGGAAGTTTGAAAAGCTTGCAAATAAATAATAAACATTTGCCTTATGTTGAAACGTTGCATTTTCTCTTTGAAATTTTGGGAGTATTAACAGAATGAAATAAAAAAGAAAATTGTTTTCACTCTCACATTAATTAAATGAATTAAAGAGTCTGGTAAGAACAATTGCATGCATAATTCACAATTAATGACTCATGCAGTAAATCTAGGAATTAGTATAATGTTCAATATATTCACACAGACAGAAATCATGCAAACAACAAAAAAACCTAGACAATGAACCAACCCTTGGCAGCACTTGTTTTTCAGAAATAGTCTAAGTCTCTTAAGAAATTTCAGAACTCTTTTGGTGGCTAGGATTCCATTCCTCAACATGATCGACACATTAATGTGTCCCTCTGTTAGGCTACAGTTCCGTGTATCTAGGTATAAGGCCAAGAGAAGTTGTGAAGACATTACTTGCATAAAGTTGGGCTGTGGCACAAGAACATTATAAGGCTTGTCTATCAGAAAAGGACCAAATGGAAGAAGAGTCATTGCTGAAACTGTATTAACAATCCAAACCAGAACAAATAAGGCCAGCTCAGATGTCACAATTATACTGTAAAGCTTCTGGTTTTGTTTGAAGGACTGGAAACTTGTTTTAAGCCGATAACTGAGAATGCTGAATTCATTTCTGTGAATGCTTTAAAATACTGTTTTAATGGCTGCTGCTTAATTTTCCTATATTTTTTTCAGATAGGGATATGTTTCTGTCCAGCCAGAAATCTCAGAAATATTCTAAGTAGAATATTCACTCACATATGTAAACAGAAATAATATTAATTTGGTATTACCTACAAGATTTTGGGATCATCCGAATCATTTTTTAAATCAAGCCATCACAGCTGTATGTTTTAAAAAATGTACCTGGTTTCCTAAAAAAAGAAATTATTTAGTAAAACCATGTAAATAAAACAATCTTAATACGCAACCTTTGTTTAGCAGTATGCCTTTATTAGTAGGAAGCACTTTGTCATTTTCTGTCCTTGAGTACTGGTAATCTACCAAAGAAAGACCCATTGCAAATCTGCCATTGGAAGAGGCTCATAATAGACATTTATTTATTAAATATATATACCGCCCATCTCACTATTGAAGCAGTTTATAAAATATATATAAGAAGCAAAGAACTATAAACTTCACAGATCCAGGAACTTGCAAGATATTTTTGAGTGTTACTCAAGTCAAATTCAAACACTTATGAGAAGGAGGAAATCAGTGGACTATTATGATAGTGGAACAAGAAGTAGCTGTCCTATGCTAGTCTATGCTGATCAGACTCCACATGGAATGTGTCCAATTTTGGGAACTGCAACATTTAAAAGGCTCATGGACAAATTGGAGCAGGTTTAGAAGGGAGCAACCAAGATGGTGAAGGAATTGAAAACCCATTCCTGTGGAACTGGACTTTTTTTTAAGCCTGCAGAAGAGGGCAAGGGGAGAGAAGGAAAGTCTTCAAATATCTAAAAGGTTGTCACATAAAAAGAGGAATATTGTGGAGGATAGGTCTATAACCAATGATTTGAGACTATAGGGAAGCAGATCCATGCTAGTTACTAAGAACTTCATGACACTAAGAAATTGTGGAATAGGTTGCCTCATGAAGTGGTACAACCTCGTTCATTGGAGGGAGGATGAATAGAGAAAGGCTGGACAGACACTTGCCCAAAAATGTTTTAAAAGATCCTGCACCAAGCAGGGAAATGGATTAGTTAGCCACTTGGATCCTCTCAAATCTATGATTCTAGAATGCCTGATTGAAAATTTGGAAGCGTTAAAAAAAAAAAAACACCTCTAAACATAGGCAGGATGTAATAGCTAAAATGCATATGCACTGTACCAAAGAAGAGAGCTTTACTTAAGCATTTAATGGTCCGTACCATGCAGTAAACATATTCTGTTATTTTCATGCAGGGGAAAACATACCTCTGCTTGAGCGCATTCGTACTTCACTAGGAGTGCGGCAAGCTCACTGCTGGCTGTTTCTGCTGCATTCCGATAATGGACTAGCTGTTCTCGAGTGTCAGGAACATCCAGTAGCAAATAATTATGAGTTCTCTGCTTTACAAAAAAAAAAAACAGTGTTAATGGCAAACAATTAGAATTCTTCTTGTTTTATTGCTTTGCTCAGTTCTTTAAAAGGGATTGTTTTAAAGCAGTTTAGTTTTAAATTTGGATAACTTTAAACCCAATCTTCATTCCAATCTGGGTGGGGAATGGAAACTGCCTTGGAAGATAACTTGCATAAGACAATGGAGTGCAATGGATTTAATTTGCTTGGATGTTTATTAACTTTTATATTCTTGAGTAATGTTTTTTTTTTCAATAGTTCTACAGTGGGATGACCATGGCTCTCATCTTTACTAAAGTCCACATTGTATGGAAGACTTCTGTTTTCCTCATGGCCAATAAAATATGAGATGCTTCAGGAACCCAGCACTGAAATCTTTATGAACCTCTGGGACATTGCCTGGAATTTGAGCTGATGATCCGTGGTTAGGGCACACAATCTTTCCCCCCCTCTTTTTCCTTCAAATACTCTCATACAGATGGTAGAAAACTTGAGTAGGTGTCTGAAGACAAACAAGCTGAAGCTTTCTCCAGAAAAGACTGGGATACTGTAAATAAGGTAAGCCGAGAGATATGAATTGTCCACCAAATTTCCCAGCTGAGTAGAAGTTTGAGCCTGTATCTCATCAATCCTGGGCCAACACTAGCAATCTCCGATTCAACCAACAGCTGCATCCAACGTTAGAAATATATATAAACATAAAAAGAAGCTATAATCTAGCTATAACTATTGTTACTTCTTCACTTATCATTTTGCATAGTTTTTAACCCTGAAACTGAAGAAGTTACCATTGCTTATGCTTCATCCCAATCAGGCTCCATTGATTGTGGAGATTAGTTCTTACAATGCTGATATGGATGTCAGTTCTCAAAGCTGGGATCAGATGGAGCCCCCAAAAGATGGTTGTGCTGTACTCTCTGAAGAACTGGGTTTGGTATCTTAAATGTTGTCTGTACACATCTGCTTTATCTGGAAGTATTCCCTTGAAATATTATTAACTTGTTTTTTCCTTCTAGTATTATTAATCAGAATTCCTGTTCACTATTTTCAATACTGACTGCAAGAGGGAAAGTTTGATTAGGCTGCAGTGCAGCTTAATGTTTGATATGCTTCAGAAGCGAATATGCCAACATTCACAGCTTTGGTGATCACTAAAGTTGGAAGAATTATTTTAGAGCAATACATATAATGTATGTTCCAATCAGAATTGTATAGCTTGCTGCTGAGCTTTATTTCTTATTACTATGACTTATATTAGGGCATCTTTTTTTCTTTGAATCAGAAATACTGCATCACCCTCATTTAAATGACTCCCCCGATTCTATGAGTGAGTCACATATCAAATGCAACATAAAAATAAAACCCAGATTATTATTGCTGTTTTGGTTATTTATGACTGTTCAACAGTTATTAAGTGAAAAGAAATACATGCTTTATTTTTTCAACTGCAATAGAACATATAGAAGTTAGCTTGTAGTTCAAAATACGCAACATATGTGCTCGGTATGATCTTTTTTATGCTGATTGCAATCAGAGTTTTGGCTAGTATTTCAATGTGTGTACCGTTCTCCCACTTTACTCTTCAGTGTCAAAATCCCGAATATTGTTTCTATTCTGAGAACTTGTTTCTATTCTGGCAGCACTTATCCCAGAGAGCCCAATTACCTTAAATAACGCAAGGATTTATGAAAAGAGGAAAGTGAGAAGAATCAACATTGTGTCTTCTAAATGAGTTTTTAACATGTTGTCTGCCCAACTGTTACATTGTCTATTTGCCTAACATTTAGCTTAAAATGTTTTCAGAGGAGAATTTGATTTATTTATTCATTTAACCTTAACAAGAAAGCATAAACAGTGCAACCCTGACTGAATGCAGGGAGATGGGGTTGGGGAGGATTCATCTTTTAAGTGCTCTTCAAATTGTACAAAAACTTCAGCACAAAGCTGGGAATTTAACTTTTTGCTATAATATTTGATTGTTGTTCCTGAGTTGGGAAGGCAGCTTTTTAAAGATCCTAGTTGTGGAAGTTGGAAAGTTAGTAGCATCACCCACCCTCCATAGCCAGGATTCAATGCGGCAATTAGCCTTTTAGTCAGCCAAAGAGCAAAGTGCAAGTTTTTCCTGAGAAGGTTAGATTGTGCAAATGTTACTGAATAGACATTGCCTGAATTTTGATTGGAATGGTTTTTCGGGAAGGAAGGAGCATTGAAGAAATGGTTTCGATTTCATCGCTTTATGCCAAAGTATACCTTTCGGTGTGTAAATCTTCCAGGTAACACAAAGCTGTGATTACCATTTCCCTGACTTCACCTTCATCCTCTCCCTAATTACAGGAAACTAGTCATATTGCTCAGGGACGCAGTGGCTCAGTGGCTAAGACACTGAGCTTGTCGATTGAAAGGTTGGCAGTTCAGTGGTTTGAATCCCTAGTGCCGCATAACAGGGTGAGCTCCTGTTTCTTGTCCCAGCTTCTGTCAGCCCAGCAGTTCGAAAGCATGCAAAAATGCAAGTAGAAAAAAGGGGACCACCTTTGGTGGGAAGGTAACAGCGTTCCGTGCGCCTTTGGCTTTTAGTCATGCCAGCCACATGACCACGGAGACGTCTTCGGACAGCGCTGGCTCTTCAGCTTTGAAATGAAGATGAGCACCGCCCCCTAGAGTCGGGAACAACTAGCACATATGTGCAAGGGGAACCTTTACCTTTTTAGTCATATTGCTGAGGGCCAAAGAGGAAAGAGTACTGTTGTTGTTACAATCATACCCATTCACATGTAAACTAACTAAGAAGTGTGGTTTTGTTTGAAAGAGTTGTGGAACTTTTCTACCCATTATCCAAAGGGGCTTAAATCAAATTTCAGTTCCCTTCATAATTCTTTCAAACCACTGTTTGAAACACACAATTAATAAATTGTTCAATACTCTGCCTTTGTTTCCGTCCTGTTCCATATTTTTTAAGCCAGGATAGAAGAAGTGATTGCATTAGAAGCATAACCCTGGTCTCTCCTTCTGTTGGCCATTGTGCCACCTGCTGTTTAAAGTATTCAGCATCTTTGATAATTCCTTCACTATAAATAAAAATCCCCGATCATTTTAAAACAGCATGAAAAAGGAAAGTAACAGAATATATATATATCACTA
Source organism: Pituophis catenifer annectens (assembly GCF_029215685.1). Lineage (NCBI taxonomy): Eukaryota > Metazoa > Chordata > Lepidosauria > Squamata > Colubridae > Pituophis > Pituophis catenifer. Next base: position 81,729,539 of record NW_027256881.1, read on the forward strand.
AATATGCGTATTTTTAAAATATACATAAAATTAAAGAAGTTTTGTTTAAATCACACAATATGTTAAAGCTTTAGAAAATGATATACTTGAGAATATTTAATGTTTGTATAGCACCAAAATGTTAATTTTTTTTTAAAGAAACCTTTAAATTATCAGTATAATTTGTATTGTGATTTTATTCTCTGTCTATGCATTTAGTTATGATTAATGAATAAAATCACTGTTATTACTGCTATAATATGTGCTAATGAATGTAAGTCTGTATCAGTGCAGTATGTATTATTGTTCTGTCATTTTTTTCCCCTAAAGGAACATAAAGTCTTTAGAACAGGGGTCCCCAATCCCCCGGACCATGGCCCATTTGGAACTGGGCCACAGAAGCTGCAGACGAGCAAGCGCAAGCAGCTCCATTTGTGCAAGAAGCAGACACATCTGCTTCTTGCACATCTGCCTCAGCATCCCATCTGCAACACAAAGGACCCATCTAGCAACAGAAGCTCCCCACATGGTACCTGGGAAGATTATATCAGCCAGCAAGGCTAGTTAAGATCCCCACCCCCTGGGTGTCTGACAACCAATCAGGATACTCTTCCTGTGTCCCAGGAAGTTTAAAGCTCAGAGAGGACATAAAACCCAGGAACTCTCAGCATCTCGCCTCTTTTTCTGCTCAGGAACTCAAACCATGTGATCCTGTCCACCATTAAACCATCTTTCCAAGCAGTCTCCATGTTTTTCCCCACTTGGAACTGAACCCAGAAGGTCATTTCTTCCGACAGAACCATCCCCACTCCTCCCCCCAGTTCGCAAAGCTGGAAAGGTTGGAGAATTCTGCTTTAGAAATTTGGTTCACATAGTTTTTCATAACATATACATTTTGAATACAGCTTTAAATCTTCCCTAATACTTCTTTACCCACTGTGCTTAATGTATCCTTTTTGTACTCAGCTTTAAAACATAATTCCAGTGGTGGGTTCCTCCCAGTTCGGTCCGGTTCGGCCGAGCCGGTAGCGGTGACGATATGACATCACCGAACTGGTTCTCCCCCCCGCCCTCCCGCCCCACGTTATTCTTACCTTTTATTTGGTCCCACCCCCAATCTATTGCTGCTTCCTGAGTCTCAGCTGATGACTAGAGGGGAAAAAAACTGTTTAAACTCTTGCTGCGGGGCTTCAAAGGGCCGTCCTACAGCTGATCAGTGTTAAAAGCAAACAAATGAGTCGGGTCGTAAGTGCGAGGACTGGTCGTAAGTGCGAGGACCTTCCAGAAATGACTCTGACCAGCTAGCCACGCCCACCTAGTCACATGACCTCCAAGCCACATCCACAAAATAAGCCACGCCCACAGAACCGGTAGTAAAAAAATTTAGAACCCACCCCTGCATAGTTCCCTCCCACTTCACTTCCTAATATAGATTTGTACAATATTTTTGAGCCATGAACAACAAACCTATGGTTTTGGTAGTTCATTTACCTTTTTTTTAACTTGGTCCACTAGAATTTTTAAGGACCATCACACAAGCCAGAGGTTGGCAATAAAGCAGCAGAAGACAACTAGATACATATGTCCTTTTGAGATGGGGCACTTTTCCTTTTGCTGGATACAATATTTTTTAAATAAATAAAACCATGATTGAATTTAATGATCCCAATCTTGCAAGATTATCAGATCAAATGGGACAATGAGATTCCCATCTGATTCTTGTAGGACTTTGGACCAGGACTCTAAAATCCTGTGAAATATAGGCAATCAATTGAGATTCTGGCCATATAAAAAGTATCTTTGAGTCCAGATTTTATTTTAATTTATATGGCCACTCATCTCAGAAAACTGGCTTTAGACGTTAGAGATCATCTATGGTATTTTGACCGCAGATTACAAGTGGTCTCTGGCAGGAGTGAAATCCAGCAGGTTCTGACAGGTTCTGGAGAACCGGTAGCGGAAATTTTCAGCAGTTCAAAGAACCAGCAAATACCACCTCTGGCTGGCCCCCGAGTGGGGTGGGAATGGAGATTTTGCAGTATTCTTCCCCTGCCACGCCCACCAAGCCACACCATGCCCACCAAGCAACGCCCACAAAACCAGTAGTAAAAAAAATTGGATTTCACCACTGGTCTCTGGGCCATAAGGAATCAATGATGAAAAGAATTCTGTGTTTTTCTTTCGCATTCTTTCCCAAAAGTGAGCTTCAAGATATGATGGGGACATTTACATATAGTCATCAACTTAGAACCATAATTGAGCCCAAAAATTTATCTTACTAAGTGAGACTGTTGTTAAGTGAGTTTTGCCACATTTTAAGACCTTTCTTGCCAAAGTTGTTAAATGAATCACTGCAGTTGTTAAATTAGTGACATGATGGATAAGTGAATCAGGCTTCCCCATTGACTTTGCTAGTCAGAAGGTCACAAAAGGTAATCACATGACCCTGGGATACTGCAACCATCATAAATGGGAGTCAGTTGCCAAGCATCTGAATCTTGATCATGCGGTCATGGGGATGCTGCAACGGTTGTAAGTGTGAAAAATGGTCAAAAGTCACTTTTTCAGTGTCATTGTAACTTTAAACAGTCATGAAATGAACTGTTGTAAATTGAGGATTAGAAATGATTCCAAGATGTTTTCTTGGTTTGGCTCCTATGCCTTTAAGAGTCTTACAATAAGCAATCATACAATCCTTAGTTTTGATGGCAGTACTGATAATGATGTAATGTTAGTTGCTTCTGGAGGCATCATGGCAAATAATACAATTCCAAAAAGTTTTTCCCCCCCCAAAAATAAGACATGTTATTTCAATGAATGAGATTCTTCCACCTTTAACCAGGGGTGAAATATAAAATTTGTTACTACCGGTTCTGTGGGCGTGGCTTGGTGGGGTGGGAGGTAATGTGACTGGGTGGGCATGGCCAACTTTTTTTTTTAAACTTTTCAAAGCATTTTTTCTAATGCTTTGAAAAGCCTCCGCTGATCAGGCAACTCAGCTGGGATCGTCAGAGACTTTTCAAAGCATTTTTTTTACCACCTCTTCGGCCAAGAGATTGCAGAAAAAAATGCTTTGAAAAGCCTCTGACAATCCCAGCTGAGCCGCACGATCATCAGAGGCTTTTTTTTTTTTTTTTACTTTTAAAAGCATTTTTTCGTCGGAAGAGGTTATAGAAAAAATGCTTCTAAAAGTAAAAAAAAAAGCCTCTGATGATCGTGCGGCTCAGCTGGGCATGGGGGGGCGTGCAGGGATTTTTGCTACCGGTTCTCCGAACCACCCGCCGCCATTGCTACCGGATCGGGCGATCCGATCCGAACCAGGAGCATTTCACCCCTGTGTTTAACCCTAGGAAAAATCCTCTTTGCTGTTTTTCTTTTTTAAAGAACAAAAGGCAATGATTGAAAACAGTATATGGTTTGTAGGGACAGTAAACTATGGAGAGATAAATTGAATGTGGTTAGGAAAAAAATCAGATTTAACCATATTTCATTTTCTTACCTCATGCCTTCAATTTCTCCGGGTTAATATTTGTTATTTCTTTTCTGCATTTTTGCATAATATTACTTATCCCAAAAGGGAATAGTTTGTTGCATACATGTTGAATTTCTATTTAATATTCTGTTAAAACTTAAAAGTGCACTGAGGTAATTAAACAAGTTACCTCCGTGTACCTCAATCTCAGGAACTTGAAACTAGGTGGACTTCAGCCCAGAATCCTCCAGCCATCATGCTGGTTGGGGAATTCTGGAAGTTGAAGTCCACACGGCTTCAACTTTCTGAGGTTGAGAAATACTGAACTATATTGTTGGGGTGATGCATGAAAAACATGCATGGTTTTTTCCCCCCAAAACTGCATCATCTAAGCATTACCTAGTCTCATAAACATTATCCATATTAACTGCTATATTATACAACTTTCAATGCCAGAATTACTAATTGTCTTCCACAGCGTTCCTACATAAGCAATTAGGCATTGTATCTATTCTGAACCTGTGGCATCATGATATAAGTTAGGTCACATATAATCAATTGAAGTTCTTCAATGCCTTCATAAACTGGAATTAGGCCAAATAAATAAACACGTTTCTGTATCTGGAATACTATTTTTAAAATAGGGAAGTTACCACATTTATTATCAACATTCAACACGTTCACAATGTATTTTTTTCCTATAAAAATAGAGGAAAATGCAATATTTAGATAAAGGGAATAAACTTTTCAACTATGTTGACTATCCCTACCCCACTTTTTTTCAGATTTATATAGAAGTTGTATCTGCAAGTAGTTGATGCATTATCCTACATTTAACATCCTAATTTCAGGGCCCTGACCTGGAAGGATCCCATGAGAAAACTAAACAAAAATCTCTCTCTGTTTCTCTGAACTTTAGATCAAAGCATGGGTGAAGGAAAGATAAAGAGCAGAAAACCAGAAATCTTAGATAAATGTACTCCCTTTGCTATGTTTAATAAGAAACAGCTCAGTCCTTGAATGCCGAAAGATAAAACTGTACCGAAATATAATTGAAACTATAATTGTTAGGGCATTATGCAAAGTATCACAGCTGTTGAAATAGTGTCCTATGAAGTGAATGTTTAACCTAAAAGTATTGATGTACATACAATGAAACGTTAAGAAACAACGTAGGCAATTTCATTATTTCCAATACTTTCATTAGAAGAGCTTTCCCTAACCTTGTGTTGCCCAATACTTTGGGCCACATCTCCCATAAATCCCCGATCAATAAGTCTAAAGATCCTGTGGTTGGAGAGCACAGAATTTGGGATCGCCGTTATTGTCCCAAATTATTGAAATTTAAATGAAGCAAATTATACTAAAAAGTAACTAATTAGCTTCTTCGTTCTATGGAGATTCTCCATCATCCAGGTCATGTTTGTCCCAAAGGTGCTTTTCTAAAAGACAACTGAACTGTCTTTGTTTTTTCTTTGAAAGCATTTCGCTTCTCATCCAAGAAGCTTCTTCAGTTCAGAACTAAAAAAGCTTCTTGGATGAGAAGTGAAATGTTTTCAAAGAGAAAAAAAATCAAGGAAGTCCAGTTGCCTTTTAGAAAAGCACCTTTGGGCAGCTTCGTCATTCCTTCTTATGGATGGATAATACAGGGGCTACATCCTAACCTAGAAGTAAAGATACTAGGGCTTCTGACTGCCCTGGATTTAGGTCACCAACTTCCAAAACTGATTATGAGAATCTTTTTAATATGATAAGGAAAAAATAAATAAATAAAATGATTTGAGAGTAATTGTAACAAAGAGCCAGTTGGTTCACGGGTTAAGGCACCATGCTAGAAACCAGGAAACTCTGAGTTCCAATCTCACCTTAAGCATGAAAGCCGATTGGGTGACTTTGGGCCAGTCACTTTTTCTCAGCTCAACCCACTTCTCAGGGTTCTTGTTGTGTGGAAAATAGGAGGAGGAAGGAATATTATGTATGTTTGCCACCTTATAAAGTAATAAAGGTGGGATAAACTAATACATAAATAAAACATTTTATTTTAAATATTGTATACAATGCTGCATGATGCCCAGAGTCATATAATGGAGTTGAGCAGTTTATGAATTTAATACACTTAAAATATTTCCTCACATAGCAGCTGATACAATCTGGAGATAAAATATAAGACCTATAGTATGTAAATCTTTACAATAATAATAATAAATATATGTTACCGGTACATACTAATGCTTTTCTTATTATCTCAAAGCTATGTTTGGATGGGACCAATTATTTCAAATATGACATGATTATTTGCCAGCAATTGAATCCAACCCCGCTTTATATGTTTTTAGAATATAACTGATATTTTCATTGACTTCCCACTCACTTTGTATTTGTTGGCTGCTGAATACCTTAAATAACATATACTGGTCTTTGACCAAAATGAAGTTTGATATCTTGCCCACCCTCCAGAGTTTTTCAATGTAGAATCTGATTTATTACTGGGCAACCTTACTTTTTAAGTATATTTTTTAATTTGAAGTATGGTACATATATGACATGATTATACATACTAATATTTAAAATTAACATGTAGCACATAGTTTTCATTTCTTGATATAATGTCAGGAATTTCTGAAAAAACATTCTGAATCTACAGATTGAAGTCTGAGAAATATTCTTAGATCTGAGTAAGATTACTCTCCTGGGAGCTGCCAATACTGAGAAACTTCTTGAGCCATGAGATGATTAAGAAAAGATCAAAAAGTTCAACGTCAAAGAAAACTAAAACTAATTATTCCTTAAGGTTGAAAGGGATTGAGAAAAATACAAAAATCTTATAGGTTTGACAAGGCATAAGTAATCATAAAGTGTATGCAGGTTTCTTCCCAAGAAGGAAGAATGTGGATGGAAGACTTAAAAGTCCTATGAAAATGTGTAAAGATTTACAATGTGTATATTGGTAAAATATAGCCTGGCATTGCAACACTTTCCACAGACTTCAAAGAAAAAAAATATATATCATGCTGCTGTATTGAGTCCAGTGCAACAATGAACTACTCTATGAGTACTTATTGTCATAAAGCAATAGATCAAATTAGATAATTATCACTATATGTGAAAATATTCCCCCGCCATCCATTTATTGGCTAAAGCAGGCTTCTTAATATGGTTACCCTTCAAATGTCCCAAACTACAACTCCTATGATCCACTAGTCATCATGGATAATGGATGATGGAACTTAGATTCAACACAACATGTTCAACATAGGTCTCTTTTCTAGGCATATGTGTAACCCAGAGAGGCCTCTAGGGCATGAATTCTAATATTAACTAGATGTCAATCTTTTTTATCTGCTGAAGAATTTCAGTAGGTAAGACATCCCCTATTCTGCTTAATAGTGTGGCTTTTTGTAAAAGGCTGTTTATGTAACCATGTTCTATCATTCTGACATGATGGATTAGTGCTACTTGTGCAACTGTAGTAGTTAACATCTATCATGAAGAAATAATTGTCTAATTGTAAAAATATAAAATAAATCAGATTTTGATGTAATGGTTACTTTCACCAGAAGATTTTTTTAAAAAAACTATACTGTTCAGATCTTCTTAGCCGCTAAAATCTGGGAAATAAGCCACATGCTGCTTTGTATCTCAACAAGATACGGGCTTTACATTTTGCAAACAGATTCAAGTTTTCCCCTATCCAGTTTCAGAAAAAAAAAGAGTAAGAAGGAAAGGGACACCAGATGGATTTCAGGCTTCTGAGTGGCAAATGAAGATTCAGAACTTTTGGTTTTTGGGGGGCGGGGGGGCTGGGGTGAGGGGAGAGAGAGAGAGATCAAGAAGGTGTTGGGGACAATATGCTGACTCGTAAACCCGATTAGAGAGGGCTGTAAAGCACTGTGAAGCGGGATATAAGTCGTAAGTGCTATGGAATGGAATGGAATGGAATGGAATGGAATAGAATTTTTTTATTGGCCAAGTGTGATTGGACACACAAGGGATTTGTCTTGGTGTATAGGCTCTCAGTGTACATAAAAGAAAAGATACCTTCAGCAAGAATCATAAGGCACAATACTTAATGATAGGCATAGGGTACAAATAAGCAATCAGGAAAATTGCTCGATGCAACACAGTGGCTACACAGAAAGAATTAGAATTACCAGTGGGCGCCCCGAATAAATATTAGAAAAATATCCATTGGGCCAAACTACCTGGCAGGTGTTTGGTGAAGATTCTTAGCCATCCAAGTAGAGCCGTCTGGAAGTTGAGTGGACTCCTTTTTTTTTCTTTATGGATTCGAAACGTTTCGCTGCTTATTTCGAACCCACAAGAAAAGAAGTCCAGTTGCCCCCGGCTCGACTTCCAGACACGCCGCAGATGTGGATCTAGGGAATGCAAGCCTGAGCGAGGAGCATACCTCCGCTTCGGAAGAGGCTGAGACGCTGGCAGGCGAGCGCAGCAACGGTGCGTTGCTGGTCACGTCGATGAGTCTGGAGCAGGCAGAGCCCGCACGGGAACTGCCAGCGCTTCTCATGCTCCCGCGGATCGATGGCGCGCGAAAATCGGGCTGCTTTTCCTTCGGCGTTCGGACGACCCGGGGAATAAACCAGCCGGGCGCGTCCCTAAGACCCAGGCTCGCTTGGCTACCTGGGTTTCTATGTCAACCGCCCTGGGGATACACAGCTGGGGCTGCCGATTAAGAAAACCCGCCCTCTCGGTGATTCTCGCGAGACGCGTTTGGAAGAGCGCGATCCTAATGTTTGGTTTTGTGTGGTGTTTTGGGGAGAGCTTTCCCTTCCATCCACCTTTGGAAAGTGGTCTTTCGTAGGGCTGTCCGTCTCGCAAATGAGACTCGGGGAGGCTAAGAACACATTAAAAAATTACGAGATCGGCAAAATTTAAAGACGGGTTGCATGTGGAAAAAAAACGATCAGGAATAGTTTTCGCTATTCCTTCCAAAGCTGCATTTTTAAAGAATATTTTTATCCTAGCCATTCTAGAGAAGAATTTATTTGGTTTTTGCTGACTGTTTATTTTTACACCTTAAAAGAATTGTCTGCTTTTAAACATAAAGATAAACATGTACATGTACATATGCATACCAGTATACATATAAAATATACGTACAGATACATACACACACACACACACACACACACACACACACACACACACACACATACTAGCTGTATTTGAAAATTAGTGATTTTCAGAAGGTTTTAGCAAAAAGCCTTTCTGACTGGACCTGGCCAATAAAATGCATTTAACAAAAATCAAAAAGGGGTGATATTTATTTATTGCTTTGTGGTCTGAAATCAAACCATCTGGTGGAACTGTTTCTTGCCTCCCCCCCCCTTAAGCTCAGCCTTCCCCATGTGTAAATATTTAAAAAGGCCATGAATAAAGTACTTTGGAGCATGCTAATTTTCACTACTTTAAAAAAGAGTCTTTAAAGCAGCGGTGCCCAAACTTGACAACTGTTAAGACTTGTGGACTTCAACTCCCAGAATTCCCCCAGGAGGCTAGCTGGGGAATTATGAGAGTTGAAGTCCACAAGTCTTACTTACAGTTGACAAATTTGGACTCTCCTGCTTTAAAGGAAGGTGGGGCAGGGAGCTAAATAGTGACCAATGCAGAGTTCTCTGGCAACGCTTGTCGAATTAATTTGTTTTTGGACTATCTTGCCTACAGAATGTAACTGATCTGTCCTTTATTCCCTTTTGTTATATCAATCCTGAGAAGCAGTTCATTTGAGGAACTTTTCTATTCCCAGGAGATTTTCAATGTGTTACCTCATAATCTTTTAAAATCATTAGCTTCTAATAGTGTACTGATGGGTTGCTTTTATAGTACAAATATATCCCCGCTTGGCTTAATTGTGCCTTTTATATTACTGAGGTGTGAAACATAGTAGCAGTCTCAATTCACACTGTTTTTTCACTATTTGTGATATGCTAAATCACAAGGCTGATTCAGAATGTTTTGGAGATCCTTTTTCTTGCATGTGGTTGCTGAAATTAATCATATTGGCTTTTTACAGTTGAAAACTAGGTAGCTCAAAATATTCTTTTGGGAGATTTTTGAATTCCTGGATGGATTTTCAAGAAAGATTATTATCTTTCCTATGCTGGAAATGTAATAAATTTTATTTTAGTGTGTCCTAGTCTTTCCACTGGTAATTCTTTTTCGGTTAGGTATTATTACTATGGTGCACCAGTCAGTTTAAGGATCTTAAGGTTTAAAGACATCATGATGTTGAATTATATTCCCAAACATTAGAATTTGTCTATTTGGACTGTTTGCCTTTGGACTGCTGCAAAATAATGTGATTATGAGCTCCTGGGAAAAAAAAACTTGTATCAATTTGAAATATTAGTTTAGTGAGCTCTCACCTCTCAGTCTTTGAATTGATGCTTTATTTGTGAAAAGGCAAGTTCAAGCAAAGCTATTCTATACTTCTAAGTTTAAATTGTTGGTTAGAATTTGATTTGTGTTCATTGTAAAAAAAAAAAAGTAGAGAAATATGTTGCTCATTCCTTTTATGTTAAGCCTCCCCCCCATTTTAGTATATATTATTTAGTGCTCTTTTAAGGATATAATTGAATAGTTTGGAATAAAACCATGTAAGTTTTCAATTGTTGTTTTTTTCTACTTAATACAAAATTCAATATGCTGTCTCATAATCCCATTGAATAGAAAAGCAAGTTTTTAAAAAAGCAACTTTCAGTACAGATTTTTTTTCACATGCTGTATTTTTAAACATCCTTCTAGTTGACAGCATATTAGGAGTAGACTTAGTAGTTGTGTATAAAATTCATTCTTCCTAAAGACTGCCTTTTGCACATCCCTATTGGTTCTTCTTTAATGAGAGAGCACCAGAAAGTAAAAGATCTGGAGCTAGTCTGGGAAGTAAAACAAAGCAAAACTCTGAAGACAATAGAAAATAACTTTTATATTGTTGCCAATAAAATTACATGGAAGCAGTGATGAAATCATCAAGAATCTTGAAGAAGATTCTACTTACGGTCTTAAATGTGGCTGCTAATCTTTGCCCTCTTCAATATAAGTCCTAAATTACATTTTAACAATACTTTTCGTGCGAAGAACAAAAAAGGGCATTTCTTAAAGTTATTTTAATTCAAGTTATTTGTTTCTGAAATATTCCACTTCTTTGGTCTTTGTTGGCTTCTACAATTCAAAATAATGAAATTGTAAATGAGAATTTATGAGTTAGCTGTCTACTTAGAAGACATTAAGAGTATGGAATTGTTTTTTGTAAAAAAAAAAAATGTTAAAAAAATGTTTATTTATATGCTCCATAATTACTCATGTGAAAAACTCACCCAAAAAAGACCCTTGTAGTTGTATAAAAAATCAGCATCTTTGTGAATGTAATTACACAAGTTAAATGTGAAAGCAGTCTAAGAAATGCATTACTGCTGAAGGTCATCTTCCTTAAAAATCATTTTTCAGCTTATAAAGTCTACTAGTAAGAGTTTGTAAAATCCAGAGCACTTAGTAAAAAAAAAAAAATCTTAGATAAGCTTTTAATCCTTTTTTTGTGGAAACTTAGAAAGCAGTTTCAATTTTCTACTTTGGCAAATTTCCACTACAGACTATTTTTTTTAATTATTTACTAGTAGAGGGAGTGTGGGATTTTCATGACCCTGTTAGATATATTTCAGCTGACTTTTTAAAGTCTGCTAATTTCCTTTCCAAAAGGAGAACTATCCATCCTATTAATAAAGTCAGAACAATGAAACAAAGCCTTTGTTCCTCTTGTGGACCACTTTGCCTAGTGTATGATGATTGCCAGAACTTTGGAGAGGATGTTACAAGCAGATTAAAAATGTTTCTGATGACTAGTAAACATTCCAGCACCCAGAATTTATTACTTTTTCCCAAAACTTAGGAAGAATCCTGTTTACAGAAATATTTAAAATAAATTAAAGAAAAACAAAATGTCACAATTACAGAGAATGGTAAAACAATTTTTTTCAGAATTCTGGTCATTAATGAATGGATATAACCCTGTCACACACTATCTTCAGATCTTATCTTGTTCCAAGAGGCATACACCAGTGTTTCTAATTTAGGTGATAAAGTAAACAAAGCATGGACAGGGTTGGAAAAAAAATTTAAGTGCGCCTGTTGACCAGAAGTTCAGGCACACAGCTGTATTAACATGCTGTTCATTTGTGGGTAAGCCAGAATCTTGAAGAATTTACTTTGTGAATATTTATCTCTTCTTCATATTTGTTGTATTCAAGTCTGTTCTAATGTGGGTCTTTGTGCATATGTCTAGAAATAATAATGTTCCTCAAAAACTCTGCCTTCCAATTCCATGAAAACATAACCATAGCAACTCTGCGGAGATGTTCTTTTGAAAGACCAAGTTGTTGTCGAGACAAAGGAAAGCATTATTTTCTGCAGAAAATATATAATTCCTTTTCTTTTTTCTAGTGAAGAGAAAGAACTTGAGCATTTACTAAATACTAGAGCAAATTTTGTGGATTCAATCTGAAGGTGCACAACATTGAAGAAAGCCAGGTTTTGTTACAACAATCATTGGGTGCCACCTTTACAAGAAGGACTCTGAAGGATGGAAAAGCGAAGATTTTTATAGATGTTGAGGGCCACAAGGTGGAAAATCCTAGCAACCTGATTTCCTAGCCTCTGGGCAGATCCTTGTCAATATATTTGGCATTCTGTTGCTGGGGAAAATGGGCCTTTCAGGAGGGCAGCAGAGCTGGGGAAGTCCATTGATGAAGGAGATGGAATGTTGAAGTGATCAGCTGATAAAAGATGGAAGGTTGGGGTTTCTCTGTGTTACAATTCCCTTGTAAAGCTGCCTGTGGGCTGAGATGATGAGCTTCTATTGTTTGGTTTAGATGGCATTGCACAGGGCTTTACCTAGAGGCAAGAAGGGTCAGTTTGGGTCTGATACATAGCATTAAATAAAATGATGGAGTAGGTTTAACTCTACTCATGTCTAAAAGGCAGAGAGAGAAAAGGGTATATAGCCTCTGTTTGTTAGATTTATTTTGTCCATTAAACAAAGAATTTATACTCAGATAATTGAAAAGACATACTGTAGATTGCTTGTATGTACTTTTGCAAAATTGTAACCTAATAAATATGCAAAATAACTCCACCACAATTTCATTAGAAATTAATTTCGTGCTTTTGCTTCCATTAAACTTTGCATCAGCATAAATACCAACATAAAATCAAACTCACCTAGCATTCAATTTTTCTGAATCAAAAATCCACCTACATGCAACGGAAAAGATGTTAACCACTGAAAGTCATCTAGAAACAATGGCGCTTAAATTTAAGGAAAAATTCTGTTTGAAATACTGACATGAAAAAGCTTGCAGTGGCAAAAAAATATGTAACAAAGAATAAAAGGAAGTTATACAGTTTTTTAAAAAATTGAAAAGAAAAATGTGGAAAGCCCATATTAGACTATCCAAATATAATGTGACAAATTTTCTAGATTAAAAAAAAGACAAATATGCATTCCTACTGCATGAACAGAATAGAGCAGTGATGGCGAACCTTTTCGGTACTGAGTGCCAAAAAGGGAGCATGTGCGCTCATCTCGGCCGCAACCCGGAAGAAGAGCTGGCCAGGCTGCATGTGCGCCCCCGAAAATGAAGTTCCAGTTTCCAGCGCACATGCCAGCTAGTCTTCCAGGTTTCTGGCGCGCCTGCACACGTGACGATCAGCTGGCCAGCTCTTCCAGTTTCCTGCACTGCCGCACGCAAAAAGGCTAGCTGATTGTCACATATGCATGCGTGCCAGAAACTCGGAAGAGGAACGGGCGACACCGTGCGTGCCAGGTGACATGGCTCCGTGTGCCACTTCGGGCACACGTGCCATAGGTTTGCCATCACAGATATAGAGAGTAATAGTTTTACTCATTTACACGTATTTAGATTCCATGTGGCAAAAGAACTACGGTATTTCAATATTATAAGACTATTATATACAGATAATATATAGCAATTAAATACTTGTATACCTGAATATTTCTGTTTACAATAAGGCACACTAAGCCTACAAATAAAAATGGCTTTAGGTGTATTACATACTGCATTGATAACATTTACAAGGAATATCAAACTAAAATTATTTGATGCGTTGTCTGCATTCAGTAATAACAAAAATGAATTAGTGCCAAATAAAAAATATGAGTGTATAAGCTTTTTGTCTAATATAGCCGGAAAGAAAAAGCATTTGTTTCTGTTCTCAATTGCCACATACAGGCAAAATATTGATAAGAGGTTTGATAAGTGTCTTGCTCAGATAAGAATTTCTCATACAGTTCTGGCATAAATCAACAGACAAGACATTCTGGTGACTGAGAAACAGGTAAATGAGCATACACATAAGCCTTGTGTACAGTCACATACAATAGCTTTTATCATAATGAAAATTAATATCAAATGCACAAAGCATTTAATATTAATTTTGCTTCTACTATAGAGCCTTTGGACATATTAGGTACAATTGAAGCACATAAATTCTTGAACATCTAGGCATGTTCTCTGTTAAGAGTAGTCACAGTGCTTTCTAAAATTGCATTTCTTTCTGGAAGAGTTCAAAGCACCAGGATTGATGGCAAGTTTTAATAGGCTCAAAAAGCATTCTCCCTGGCAAACTATCTTCCTAAGTGCAATTCATGCTTATATTTTTGTTACACTTTATAAGGATTGCTTACATTTTTAAAATCTTCTTAAAATAAATGCCAAAAAACGTAAGAAAAATGAAAGTTTCTAATACAGGTAGTCCTTGACTTACAACTCCATTTAGTGACTGTTCAAAGTTATGACACTGAAAAATGTGACTTATGACATTTTCACGGTTACGACTCTTGCAGCATCCCCATGATCATGTGATCAAAATTCAAATGCTTGACAACTGGTTCATATTTATGACTGTTGCTATATCCTGGGGTCATGTGATCTCCTTTAGCGACTTTCTGATAAGCAAAGTCAATGGGGAAGCCAGATTCACTTAACAGCCAGGTTACTAATTTATCAACTGCAGTGATTCATTTAACAACTGTGGCAGGAAAGGTTGTAAAATGAGGCAAAACTCACTTAACAAATGTCTCACTTAGCAACAGAAAGGCTCAATTGTGGCTGTAAATTGAGAACTACCTGTATTATTTAACCTATACATTCTTCTTTACTCCTGGGGTAATTCAGATTCAGGGCAGGCAGGATTTTTTGTTTTAGGGAAGATGTAGACCAGGGGTGAAATGCTCCCGGTTTGGACTGGATCGTCCGATCCGGTAGCAATGGCGGCAGATGGTTCAGAGAACCAGTAGCAAAAATCCCTGCGCGCACACCCCCCCCATGCCCAGCTGAGCCGCAGGATCATGAGGCTTTTTTTTTTTACTTTTAAAAGCATTTTTTCTACAACCTCTTCCTACGAAAAAATGCTTTTAAAAGTAAAAAAAAAGCCTCTGATGATCGCGTGGCTCAGCTGGGATAGTCAGAGGCTTTTCAAAGCATTTCTGCAACCTCTTGGCCGAAGAGGTGGTAAAAAAATGCTTTGAAAAGTCTCTGACGATCCCAGCTGAATTTCTGATCAGCAGAGGCTTTTCAAAGCATTAGAAAAAAATGCTTTGAAAAGTTAAAAAAAAAAAAAAGTTGGCCATGCCCACCCAGTCACATTACCACCACCACCACCAAGCCACGCCCACAGAACCGGTAGTAACAAATTTTACATTTCACCCCTGATGTAGACTATTCATATGGAGTCTGAATTCTGTCAGCAGTCCTGTCCTTCCTTTATAAAACACACTTGAAATGTGCTTCCATTCTCATCTGTTATTATAAAACAAGCACAAAACTTGTGAGTCTTGGAAAGAATTTCTTATCTTTGTCCTGCTGTTTAAGATGAGAAGGAAGGGGGAGCTAAGAAAAAGAATAGTATCACAACCTCCATTAGGCTCTGTCTCCATCTGCTGCTTGCTTCAGCACTGCCCATCATAATCTCTAACAGACTATCTCTAAGGGAAGGAGAGCCTTTACAGACAAAAAGAAAATATTGTCCACTCCTATTATCAAGTGATCAAAGTAATAAAACATAACCAAAACAATTCCATTTTCTTCAATTAAGAATAACACAATCATTTTGTGAACCGAGTATTCTTTTCCAAGTAAAGGGAGAAGTAACTTAAAGCAGGACCAAAAAGGGTAGTGAGAGCACAGACCCAAAAGGAAGAATATTGTTTCAAAATAACCTTCCCAAGCTTTGTATGTCAGATTGTACCTTCCAGTATTTCCTGTGGTGCAACGTATTGAATAAGACTTCCATTAAAATAATCAAAAGTTCACTGTAAAATAAAATGTTGTTTCAGAAATATTTTCTGATTTGAGATACAGAATATATAGTTCTGCTAGGGTATCTGCCTTATCAGCTGAATTGATAGAAGCAATATAAAAATATTCTTATAAGCCTACAGACAATAACTGCTTGAAAGAAACTTTATGTCTTACAAAAACCCTCATCAAAATACTTGCAGTTAATGCAGAGTAGCAGTGATAATGCCCATTATAACTCACCAACCAGATTTAGGTTGAATCATTGTAATAGCCATGGGATAAATTTATTTAGATTTATTTAGGAAATAACAATTGACTATAAATTACCTAATATGTAGAATAAACAGTCCAATGTATAAATAGATATCCCCATGGCTGTTAACTATGATTGATTCCTTCCTTCCTTCCTTCCTTCCTTCCTTCCTTCCTTCCTTCCTTCCTTCCTTCCTTCCTTCCTTTCCCTCCCTCCCCTCCCCTTCCCTTCCTCCCTCCCCTCTCATTTCTGGGACTCTTCCTACTAATTCCTAGAGTTTTTACCGTTCTCAGCATGTCATTAATAATATAAATGAGCACAAGAAGCCAGGCAGATGTGAAGATGTAGTCCCACCCAGGGGTGAAATCAACGGTTGATTTCACTTAGGGGTGAAATCAACGGCCTGTGCAGATTGTAGCTGATTCCGACGAGGAGGCTGGTGTGGTGCTGTGCCAGCAGCCTGTGCAGCTGGCGCTTGAGTCGGACAGTGAGGAGGCTGGAGAAGATGTGGTGCCAGAGGCAGGGATTCAGCCAGGGCCTTCAGAACCTCCAGAAGCTCCTTTAAGTGAAGAGGACTAAGAAGTGGAGCCTCTTCTCAATGCACGGGTGTGCAGAGCTGCCAAAAGGCAGGAGTGGCTCCTCAGGAGGAGGTCTCGAGAGTAATGCTTGGGGCTAATTGGCCACTCCCTTAGCCTATTTAAGAAGGAACGCGCTTGCAGCAAGCTGTAGGGAACAACTTTAGTTCACTCTCCTTCGCGTCTGGATTTTCTGCAAAATTGCTTCTGGGCTTTCTGCCAACTCTAGTAAGACTATGATTACCTTATCTCAGAATTCTTGTAGGCTGTTAAGACAGTTTATTAACAGCCTTTGGTTGATAAAGACTGAGTTATTTGAGTAAAATAAGCTTTGCATAGAGTTTGTATGTGCTGCGTTCTTTGGGGTCCGTAGCTGGGGCAGAACAAATGCTCCTGGTTCGGACCGGGGTGATCTGGTAGCAATTGAGGCAGGTGGTTCGGAGAACCGGTAGCGACGGCGGTGCAAAGCTCCGCCCACCCACCCGGGTGTCATTACTTCCTGCTTTTAGGTTAAAAAAAGGTTTAAAAAGGCTCTGACAATCGTGCGCCACAGCTGTGATCGTCAGAACCTTTTTTTAACCTTTTAAAAGCGTTTTTTTACAACCTATTTGCCCGAATAGGTTGTAAAAAAATGCTTGAAAAAAGTAAAAAAAAAAAAAAAGTTGGCCACGCCCACCCAGTCACATTATACCACCACCACCAAGCCACGCCCACAGAACCGGTAGTAACAAATTTTACATTTCACCACTGGTCCCACCACCTTGACAGATAGTCTATCGTGATAAAGTCTGCTGTCTCTGATCACAGTTTGCCTGCAATGTTAATTGGTAGAGCAAGCCTGACGAGACAAGAGCACTCACGACTGGATTATTTCTTTTTAACACTGTGCAACAACGCATGCAGTTCTCATATTGGATAATTTAATTCAAAGCCTTTAGTTTTGCCATTTGAAAAGTCATTTTATTTAACATCAGTTTTTTCTGAACAAGATTAAGCTCAAGCAGCATTGTGTTTTATGCTAACACAGCAGAGTCAAACACATGTCAACTAATGTAGTAGCTTTGGCTGTTGTTTCTTGTTCTATGTTAGTTAAAAATAAAGTACGGTAGAGGACAAATTTGATCTTTTCTGATGATTTAAAAGAGGTCACAATTGCATACCACTTTAAAATAACAGCATGGCTCATGGAAGAAAATAGTAGTGCACACTGAAAATCAGTGGCCTTCCAAATTAGACCATTAATCGGTTTTTAGCACAGTGCCATTCTTCATACTTTGCAAATCTATCAGGAAGTAGCATCAAACTGAATTATTCCATATTTACCAGTTATCATCCACTCAGGATCAATATTCATGAGCTGTTCACCTTGCCCAGGTTTCAAACCAACCTGAGTATCAGATTTCAATGTCCTTAAGCTACAGAGTGGTGCAGGCTGAAAATTGTTCAAGGCTTGATGGAACGGCACTGTGAATTCCCACTTTCGATCACCTGTTAACTTTCTATAGTTCAAATCACCTTTGAAAATAATTAAGCTTGATTTCTGTAACTCAGTGTATAAATCTGGAGCAATCTCAGCCATACTAGAAAATTCATGTGGTAAAGTCCAGAACATGTGATCATGATAAATCCAAACACCTTTTTTCAGATAGCCCTCCCAGGAGACACCACATCTAGCCATCCATTTATGATTAGCTGCCTTCATCTGTCCAATTGTCCAATCCAGATCATGTTTTGTAGTATCTGACACATACCATGGAATGCTTTTCCCATGGAAATTAATTTCAGTAACCAATTCTGAGGATATCAAAAAATCAGCCAAAACAAGATCAGTAATAAGTTCAAAACCAGCATTATCCAGGACTATGTCAAGTCTAGTTGGTGTTTTGTTTTTCTTTTTGTTTATAAGCAATGACCAAAGTTTTTCCACGTGATCCACCAAGATGAATTTTTTTAATTCTTCCACAGATTGTAATGGGTCAGACTTCTGAGAATTATCCGCCCCGGCTGAAATGGATAGATCACATTTATTGCCCCATAATGAAACCTAAAAAAAGAGAAGTTTGCTTGTTAATTTTTGGTAACCTGGCAATTCTTTTATATGCTAAACCTAATCCAATAGCCTGTCAAAGCATTTCTTGCAAAGAAGGGGGAAATGATATACTGTACAGCTTCCTCCCAAACCTCTGAAAAAGAATTGAACCAGTGCTGCCCAAAACAAAATCAAAACATTCCCATTTAGTCCCGAGACATGTTTTACATATCCCTAGCTCTGTCACTATTTTGAACAGTTGGGATAATATTTGTTACTTTGGATAAAACAAACTTTGATAGTATGTATAGTTTTGCACCAGTTCTTGGAACTGGAAACATTGTATTGCTTACTGTTTTCAAAATATGGAAATATAAACAAGCATCAGTTTTACCTGAATTAGGTTACAAAATTCCTCTTTCAAACGTTTTTCATCTAAGCCATCTGTATTTTTCAACATTTCTTGGAGACAAGAACTTAAAGAAATCATGGCTTGCTGAGATTCAAAAAAAGCATGATTCTTTTCTTCTTTAAATACATCATAGTTGCTGATGGGTGGACTAAACAAAAGATGTTCTTTAGATTAGTTTCTGATATCATTAGCATCTAAAACACATGCATATTAAACTTTTTTTCCTTCAGACACATTGAACATCATATTAACTACTTTTGACTAAATGAATCTTGTTAGAAATGCACAGCATGAGATTATATTAACATGTTCAATTATACCTAGTATTATTTTTCAATAACAATCCATACTGGGAGCGTATATTGTTTTGTTCCATGTTTGACAAAAGATCTTTCATTTGATCATAATAAGGTGGAAATGGATTTGCCAATGGCTTAACTTATTCTTAATTTTCCCCCTCATTAATACATACATATGGACATACATCTTTTTAACTTAAACAAGTTAAAATAATTTTAATTCTCCCCACTTCTTAATGTTGCTGCTGTTCCTTATCAGTTTTCATCTGCTAAAATAATTAAAGGAATGCTTAATTAAAAGATATATTTCTCAAAAAGGCATATATAAACTCATGTTACTCTACTGATCAACCATTGTATTCTAACATAGAAGAGAACATGGAACAGGGCTACACAGCATCTTTGCATGAGTGAATAAGCAAGAGAGAAAATTCATTATTATTTCTATTTTAACTTGAACTACCAAACAGAATTACTTCACATGCAATCCTGAATGATATTGCAGTTTTGAACAGGTTAGTTTTATGACAAAATCCTTCTCTAGTTCAGTCTCAATGAATGGTGAATTTGAATCCATGTTCAAGCTCACCATGATAGGATGTGGATTTGATGGAACTCGGAGGCTCATTTCAGACAAGAGTGAAACCACATCAAATTTGCTTAATTTTACCAGTCTGTACAAATCGGAGAGAGTACTTCAATATTTGTAGCAAGCCATTACTAAGATTAATGATACTTATTAGTCCCCTGTATTTAATAGAACCCTGAATGATCTCAAAAGCTAAAACAAGTTGAACCCAGTTAATACTGGAATTTTAGAGCTGTTCTCTGGAATGGAAAATCAGATAGCCTTGGGGGGGGGGGAAGGCAAGCACTTTTTGAAATGTGGCTGAGGGAATTGCATGGATCAAGCTTGACTTGAGGGTAATTTTTATGTATCTTTTTCCTCAAATATTTAAACAAAAAGAGACAAGATCATACAAGCTTACCTCTGAATAACAGCTTCATGAATTCTACGATACAAGTAACACTCTGTATACAACCAAGGAGATTGAAACCAGCTTGGTGGTTCATTTGATACATTTTTATGATATTCTAAGTACTGGTTCCACAGAGGGGTATCAGGGAGATTATCATTCAATGCAATCAGCGGCTTGTCTGTCTGCAACTCATTCCGCAACTTGGAAAGATAGCCTATAGCTTTCTTTTCTGCTTCAATGCCTTTCTAAAATAAAGTGAAAATGTTTCTAATTCAAGTGTTTATGCTTACTAAATTTACACTGCAATAAAGTATATTTAATAATATGTTTTAAGCATATTGAAAATATTGGTATTGAGACTCAAAAATATCCAGACCCAAAGCTCAGTATGGCAACCATTTGAGTGACCATAATGAATTAAACTAATAACCAAATGAATATTTGTGTTATGCTGAACATGGAAGCAAGTGAATAAATATGGCCTCAAGAGGAAAATAAAAGTGGGATAAGATTTTAAAAGAGGGTTCTTTATTCTTAATGTTTACATAAACTGAATGCAAGAGTAGAGCAGTGGCAAACAATAAGACAATGGTAAATTAAAATGTATCTTTCATGTGCTGTGCGAAGCCAAACAACAGCAACGCAGCTCACCAGCTCAAATCCCCCTGCAACTCAGACTAACCCGAGCACAACCAAGCCCCCACCTAAACAGAACACACCCCCATTCAATCAGAGCACAGCCAACCCCCCATCCAATCAGAGCACAGCCAAACCCCCAACCAATCAGAACACACCTCCACCCAATCAGAACACAGCCAAGCTCCCACCCAATCAGTTCACACCCCCACTGGCAGTTAAAAGGAAGAAACAGCTGCAATCACACATTGTTCCTAGAAGCACGAAGCCGAAAACACCAGCCTGAAGATGACGAATGAGACTTCGTCGAAACGTCGCCAAGACACTTCCAATTTTACACAGGAGAAAACCCAAATAACCAAAGACCTACATATATGTATGTATGTATGTATGTATGTATGTAAAAAATTAAAATCTCGGGTGTTTTCCCGCATCATGTTAAATAAGTTAGTTAAAATGTTTAAAATTCTGGTTAAAATCCTAGCTTAAAATCTTCCATATATATATGTATATATGTTTTATATTTTATATATATATATATATATATGTTTTCTGAGGTTTTTGCGGGTGTTTGTATGTAGGTCTTTAGTTATTCGGGTTTTCTCCCGTGTAAAATTGGAAGTGTCTTGGCGATGTTTCGACGAAGTCTCATTCGTCATCTTCAGGCTGGTGTTTCAAATCTGGTGCTGGTATTCTGGTATCCATAAATAAAACATAAACCAAACATTACACAAAAAAATCCCAACCAAATCATATTCAAACCAGCCACAAAGATGAAGCCCTGCCACCTAGTGGAGAAAAACCAACCATACACCCAAAGCCAAGCCAATAAACACATACTGGGACTCCCAACCAATCAGAATGAAAAGGTGGTGACCTCTTGAAGATACTGCATTAGTGGATAACTGCCAGATAGGTTGGATCAAATTATTTCAAATATTCCTTCCAACCTCTACATTCTACAATAGTTTATAAAGTGCTGATCATTAAGCAAGAAAGAATTCTGGGATATAACCTACTGAGAATCATATATGAAGGAATGACTAAAATACATGGGAGCTAAACATCTTTCCTAGGAAAAGAGGCATCTGAATCTTTTTTTTTAATTTGAAAAAGCTGGCAGGGGGCATAGCCCAGTAAGGTAATTTATTTTAATTTATATTTCCTACTTTTAAATTATTATTCTAAAATAATAGCACTGTTCAGCATTCACTGAACAAAAAACATTTTCCTCTTCTAATGATACTAGCATTCATGTTCATTTAATTAAATTAATTAGCAACCATTATAGATCATAAAAGGCACTTATCTGTTCATGCACAATGGCCTACTACAAGATTCTATGAGTTGATTAGTTTAGAAGACTTTAAAAGATTTGAAACATAAATGAGATGATGCTCAGCAAGAGAAACCTTGGCTAATCCAATATACATCTTTATCATTTGAAACAGGAAAACGTATGTCTAAGTTATGCAGAACTAACTATAGAAAGCAGTAAGCACAGTCAACAGTTGTATTCATGCAATAATAAAACAGAAAGGGTCACTTTTCTTACTTCTCCATGTTCTTCAAAGAACTCATGTTTATGTCGATGTAAAGTATCAATAACACGAGTCAGGATAAGAGGCAGCCTGTCTTTAATTGTATTATATGCAAAAGATCTATAAAAAACAACATTTCAGGCTTGTAAATAGCTTGAATATTACCAAATATTCAACATGAATTAGAATGTGAATTTTATTTTTAAAGTTTGGGCCCCTGAAAAGCTTGAAATTAGTGTAAAATTTAAGTTTAACCAATTATTCAGGGTGCCAGAGCCTTCCAGTTTTAAAAATAAGGGCGCCTAATAAAGCTGGAGGGCTCTGATACTATGAACTTTAGACTTAAACTGTACACTACTTTTAGGCCCTTCAAGGGTCCAAACATTCAAAATAAAAAAATAACTACCCTATTTTTTTAATGTGCTTGTTATACACTATATATCTTGTTCAGTCTGAATAGGTCATATATATATGTCTCTGCAATTTTCTCAGCAAGGTTTTCAGAGTGATTTTCCCAAAGTCCCCCAGTTGGTTTCGCGCCTATGATAGGACTATAAGTGTGTGTTTCTAGCCCTGCACATTTACTTATTACACCAAAGCAATTCTTGGGAATGAACTGGCTGACTGGAATAATGAAATTCCTGATACATTTTCAATAAATACAAATATAACATTGGGATCATTATACAGACCAAGCTATGGCATTTTTATAATTTCTGCAAAAGATCACTAGTGACATTTACTTAATTTTAACACCAGTAATTTAATGAAGAACATAAGCACAGCTGATTAATTTATACGTGGCCACTTTTAAATTAAGGCAGGTATTTGTAGCATTGGCCCAAACTGCTGGGTTTCATTTATGGTTTAGTGCCTCGTGCAAACTCACAAAAATTGAACACTGAACACACCATGGTTCAATTAAGCATGGGTAAATCAAGCCATGCCACCGGCATCTAGCCGAAAATAGCAATAAGCAAACTGGCGCAGTCTTCTGCAACCTGATGCCTTCCCAACGTTTTGGGATTGCAATTCCCCCCAAAAAATCCTGAGCGTTTTCGCAATCCAAACAAGCAGCCCCAAAGCAGAGCAGGAAAGAGGATTTCCAGAAACACTCGGGCAGAAACTCCTCGTGTTGTGACACTCCACAATTTCAACCTTCTCAATCCCGACGCTTTATTCCTGCCCCCCCCCCCACTCCTCCTCTTCCCGTTTCCAAGCTACAAGGAGCCGGCGAGGGAAAGAAACGCACCCCTTGATCTTGCCCGTAAGAGAAGCCGGTAACCCCACCAACTGCGGCGTCGCCATTTTAATCATTATGACCTCAGCCCCGCCGAGTGCGGCTGCGCAACTTCCGAGCCAACTCTCCTTCCTATTGGTCGGTTGGCTTGGTGCGTTTATTGGTCAAAAAGGAGAGGCACGGGAAGGCTGCGGGCGAGTCGGGCCGGTGGGGCGGGGAGAGGAAGCCAGGCAGAAAGCCACGTGAGGTCACCTGACGGCGAGGCGCGAGCTTTTCTTCCGCGCTCTTGGGTGGGGGTGGGGGGGAAGAGGGGTGGATCCAAAGAGAGGCGAGGCGGAGAACATGATTGGACGAAGCCATCACGTGGCGGACGGGGCTGAAATCGGTGTGGCGTTTTGCCGCTCTTAAGAGGCGCGAGCGGGTTTCAGGTAACGGAGCTCGAGCCCGGATATATCTTTCTCTCTCTCCCTTGAACCTGGCTGCGGCCACCTCAGCCTACAGGAGCCGGGGAGCTTCCTACCTGGGCGGGCCACTCCAGGTCAGGGCCTGACGGAGGTAGTGAGGAAGGAGAGACGCCTTTTCCGATGGGCTGCTTAGCTTCTGTTTTTCTATTGGAATCAAAATATGACTAAAATGGACGGGGGGGAATATATTATTTTTTTTAGGCGGTCCCTGCTGTTTTCCCCTCACGATCGGAATTAAGGAAGAAATTTAGATTTTTATTCAATCAAGACGATTTTCGGATGTAATCACGTCAGTGGCCCTGTGTGGTAGTGGGTCCGCGCAGAATTTCAGAGAATAACATTACGAAGTTTATTCCTTCCTATAAAAATACCTGCCTATATATTTTAAAAAAAAGTTTTAGAGGTTGGGTTGGATCGGGCCTCCCTTTTGAGGCGAGGTATTCAAGAATCGTGAGGTATTTATGTCGTCAGCACAAACTGATGGACGAAACAAAGCTTTATAGATCGGTCATAGGCAAGCCGGTGTCCTGATGTTTTGAGGATTCAGTTTCTACCTGCAGTTGACAAGGCATTCTGAGAAAATACAGTTTCGAACATCAAATTACGATTATAAATTCTTTGCCTGTGAACTAAATGAGAATCCAGTTGGATGGTTTGGGCAGCAGTCTGGATGGGACTTAATCAAGCTTCCCATCATATGTGAGCTCTGAGAGAGGATAAGATGTTTGGTATACTAGTTGTAGCTATATTAATACAGTAAAACCCATTATGTTTTGTAGGTTATGTTACTCCCATAGGATCTGCATTTAACAATTCTTGAAATTGTTTTAGAATGCAGGCGGGTAAAATATTACTTTACTTTCCTGTAGATCTATTTTTGATGAAAACATGTGGCAGATTAGGTTAAAACACTAATATTGGACCACCAATACCATAGATGGATTCTTAAAGTAGATCGTCAGATCTAATAAAATGTAGAATAATTCAATTAACTTATTCATTTGTGCAATTCATCTACTGCATTGGTTTTGACTGTAGCTGTGCACATGTACTAATTAAAACATGCAAGTAGTAGTCATAATATTACAGGCAATAATATTAACACTTCCAAAGTCCTCTAGAAAACTCACCTTTTTACAAACTTCCAAAAGGCCTTGACATTGGGAGCTATCCTTTGGGGGGTGGGCACCATCTTCAGCATCTCCCAGAAATGTCCAGAGTTGCTTTTTCAAATCTCCATAGACATCTCCCAGAAATGCATTAGTGAAATTGCAAAAGTAGCAATCAGCACATTGAATTACATCCAGAAATGTACCAGTAATTAGTAGCTTCACAGCAATGATGTAATATGCTACGGTGGTAATTTGATTGCCTAATAAGCACATAGGTACTGTCTTTATAGTAGGTGAAGTTTCTGAGCTGTCTTTAAGGGCAGCTCCAGTCAGTTATGATAATCCATGCAAAATGTAATAAAGGGCATTCATCTTCCTTGAGTTGAGTCTAAGCATATTTTCCCATCCAGATATCTGGCACATCTCCCATTGGGTTGGAGGTGGAGATACATAACAGGCTTCATCTACCTATTGATTATCTCTTGCCATGAAATTAATTATTAGCTTCCTCAGAAGTTTCATGTCTATATTAAGCAGGATAGGATAAAGAATAAAACTCTGTTTTATAACAGAGACCAAGAGTCCAGCCTCTCTTTCCCTACAACCACTGATTGGCCCCACTCAGGAAAGAAAGAAAACAACTAAAGAATAAGCATGGGTAACGGGATTGAAGGCTGCTGTGAGGTCCAGCAATACAAGGACGGTCACGCTCCTCCCTACACGTCCTACAAAAGTTAACTGTGAGTACAACCAGTGCTGTTTCCATTCTATGTCCAGGCCTGAATCCAGAATACTACAGATCCAGATAATCCAAATATTACTACTTTGCTCCAAGAACTCATTAGAGAAATGGATAGTTGGGTTTGTTATGGGTATGTAGTCCACATGAAGAACTAACTGTCATAACTGAAGACTGCAGATAAGTCAAGAAAATACTGATGAAGTGGAGTGCTTTAAAGATATGAAGAAAAATGCAAAATGGATTTTCAAAATAGATTGAAAGCTTTGGTTTATGAGATAACTTTCTTTGAAATTCTTTTTGTACCATACTCAGGATCAACAAGATAAATAAATTTGACAAATCTCAATATATGGACAAGTATTATAGAGCAAAGAGGTTAAATTTTTATACAAGAAAATATTTTGGGTCATGTTGGTCCTGAACATGGGTTAAAGGGAATGGATCCCCTTGAATTAAGGTATAACAGTATCGGCATTTAACTTCAACAAGATGCAGCAACTTTTAACCTAAACCTATTATAAGATTTTGCTGTTTGTGTAATACAGGTTTTCAGACAACAACATAGCATCATCTATGTGGAAAGGTGCATATTCAAAGATGTCCCCATTAACACACTTCTGGCTTCAAGCATTCCTTTTACTATATATATTTTAAAAAAAACAGCAAAAAAGACACATTTCTCTGTCTTATACTCTGCTCGGTGAGAAAATATTTACTAGGCATTCTATTTATTTTATGCATGCTTTACTTCCTCATTTGAGGGACTGCCTCTTCCTGGTTATATCGAACCATCTACCTAGGGTTGACAGGAGAAACATGGTATAGATCCCATCTATGAAAGAGTATCATCTAGCAGGAGCAGGACCAAAGGCATTTCTGCTGTGGCACCTGTCCTTTGGAGCAACATTCTCCCAAAACTTAGATTGGCCCAGCCTTCAGGAAGGCCATGAAGATATTGACTTTGCCACCGTGCTTAGTATTCCAGCAATGGTGGGGAATGTTTACCGTGCCTGTGTTGAGCTGACACAAGGATGGATTGCTACTCACCATGATTATTTTTTAAGTGATTATTAATGCCTTTATATGCTTGTATATTTGTTTTTAACTAGTTTTTATTTGAGTCTTGATTTTTTATTTGTTGTGAGTTATTCACGTGAGATGAGGCATTACGAATAAATGAATGAATTGTATATCTTACCCAATTTAGCAATTTACATTTGGGGACATTTGTGCAAAATATTTCACAGTTCAAGATTAGTCACTTGGCTATGTTGTCTTTAAAACAGTAAATATATAGTAAACTTGTTTTCTCATTAACCTACTGAGGAGCAAAATTATGGTCTGCATCCCCAGACTGCTCTTGAAATGTTGCTCATTTTCCTGTACCCTTTCATTTGGAATTCTACAAGTATTACTGTATTTTTTGGAGTATAAGACGCACCTTAGTTTTTGGGGAGGAAAATAGGAAAATAAAATCTGCCTACCAGGTATTCATCTGGCTAGTGTCCTTAGTCTGGTCAGCTTCAGGACATTTTGCTGGTTTTTTATCCCCTCCTTGGGGATAAAAAACAGCTGCTAAGGCACAGCTGAGAGGAAGCAGCAATGAGAAAAGCAGGCAAAGCACAGGAAGATCGCTTCACTCTGCTAGCACCTAGTTTCTAAAGAGCAGCTGAGTCAGAGCAAAGCATGGAGATCACTAGCGCCTTCTTAAAGCACAGCAGAGAGTCGAGGGAGCAGGCAAAGCTGGGAAGATCACTCGCTAGCGCCTCGTTAGGGCTGAAAAAAAGCTTTGGAAAAAGCTACATTCGGAGTATAAGATGCACCCAAATTTTCAGCCTCTTTTAGGGGGAAAAAGGTGCGTTTTATACTCTGAAAAATACGGTACTTTCCAGCCTTACTTAACAATTTTGTCTATAGTTTTTGCATCCAGTCTTCCTACTATTCCCTTTGGAAGAATGCTATTACTATTCCTTTATACAGCTTTTATGCCCAAAACAAGTTACATAATGCTTTATTTAAAAATTTTGCCAGCTAAATCATGTATATATATTATGTTTTTAAAAAATGATTTTTTTAACATTCTCAAAAATGTGTGGTTTCATTTTCATAACTTCTTTCCTTGGTACTAACATTTAAAAGATTCATTCCAATGTTACTTTTCTGTATATTGTTAGCACTCCTATAAATGTTTTTATATTTATATTTTATATAACTTTATATTATAACTTTGTATTATTTTATCATTAGTACTCCTATACATGCTTTTATATTTACAGTATATTATAGTTATATTATATATTATACATTATATTGTTTGCCACGTGTATATTTGAATAGACATGTTTAATCTACATTTGGAAGAAACGGGCATTTTCTAAGCAGATTTTTTAAACATTTTTGCAGTTCCCCATCGTCTTGTGATTATGATTTACACCGCTTTCACTAGAAACTTGCTTATTTCTAGTTTCTGGCAAAAATGACTCCATATAGAACAATAGAGTCATTTAATGACAGCAGCATTTGCTTTATGACTACAGCTTTTGCTTAACGACCACTGCAAAAAAGGTAAAATCAGGTGCGGTTACATGGTGGCCCGCTTTACAACAGAGTGGATTTTATTTAAATCAAATTGATTTAAATCATGATTTAAATGATTTAAATCACTAGTAAAAAGGCTTGATTTAAATCAGGGTGGATAAAAAATCAATGATTTTTTTAAAAAAATAAAAAAAAATCGGATTTTTTATTTAAATCGGATTTTTTTATTTAAATCAGATTTTTTTTATTTTTATTGAATTTATTTTAATAAAAAACTTTTGGGATAAAAATCTATTGTAAGATAGTTTTCTATTTAAGATACATAAATAATTTAGTTTATTCAGCATGAAATGGAGCTTAGTTATGTAGCACAAGGCTGTATATTCTGCAACACTGGGACTATCGGTGAGTCAACAGCAGGTCAAAGGAGTAGCAGAGATGACAGTTGCTCTTTAAAAATTATGATTTAAATCGAGTTGATTTAAATCAAGTCTTTTTACTAGTGATTTAAATCGACTCGATTTAAATCAAATTCCCGCTGATTTAAATCAACTCGATTTAAATCAGGGGTGTCAAACTCAAGGCCTGGAGGCCGGATCTGGCCCATGGGATGCTTAGATCTGGCCTGCGGGGCCGCCCTGGAAATAGTGAAGGGCTGGCCCACGGTACTTTTGCCAGTGAAAACAGGCTCCCGAGCTCCATTTTCAGCTACCACGGCCTCCTGCAACCCTCTGCCATGTGGCCTTCCTGAGCTCTGTTTTCATTGGCAGAGGGTTGCAGGAGGCCGTCAGAGCCTAAAATGGAGCTCAGGAGCCTGTTTTCACTGGCAGAGCGCTTGGGCCACCACAGGCACCCCCAACATACAGGCAGGGCTAAACATACAAACATGCAAATGATTTTTTAAATGTTATCTAATTCTTTGTTTTATTTAATTGACCAAACTAAGTAACAATTTTAATTAGCAATTTTATGATGTTTGTGTGTCTATATTTTTCTTGACTGTACACCGCCTTGAGTCCTACGGGAGAAAGGCGGTATAGAAATATAATAAATAAATAAAAATAAACATGAGTGATGTTGAGCTGGCCATGCCCACCCCACCCCCCGAGGTCAAACACAACCCTGATGCGGCCCTCAATGAAATCGAGTTTGACACCCCTGATTTAAATCATAATATTTAAAGAGCAACTGTCATCTCTGTCCCGCAGTGGCTTTTCCTCTGATTCACCGACTGTCCCAGTATTGCAGAATATACAGCCTCATTCTACATAACTAAGCTCCATTTCATGCTGAATAAACTAAATTATTAGTTTATTAGTGTATCTTAAATAGAAAACTATCTTTAGATAGATTTTTACTCCAAAAGCATTTTATTAAAATAAATGTGATGATAATAAAAAAAAATGTGATTTCAATTTTAAAAAATAAATTTTTAATTTTTTTTTAAAAAAAACCATTTTTTATCCACCCTGCTTTACAATCAATATGACTTACGATCAAAATTGTGGGTTCAAGTTGGGAACTACTTGTAGATAGTTCACAGCGTGCTTAAAAATTTGATATGACTTTGGTCCAAGTTATCTGAAAGATTGCACTCCTCTCTATCAGCATATCTGAATTTTTAAAAGCCTTATACTCTCTTCTGCCAGCATCTGAGATCTATTTCATTGAAGCTGCAGAGGCTTTTCAGTCACTGTTCCTAAACTCTGGACTTCCATCCCAAAGGAGATTCAAAATAAGAGAGCAGTATTTGACAGATACAAAGCTTTTGACATCCAAATCAACCATGAAGTACTTATAAAAAAGAAAGATAAAAGTTTTGGAGTAGTCTTTGTATTTCTAGTTGTGCAATTGTATATATTGTTGTAAATCTTAAGGAAGATTTCAATATACAGTGCATGCAAGGAGATCTTGAGAATATTTCTGAGCTAGATTAGTTATTTAAGAGTAGAGAACATTTTCAAAAATAAAAATAAAAAGACTTAGCCACGGCAAACACTTGGAATCTGTTATTTCTGCTAAAGTAAGCATTGCATAATATTGGCTGAAAATAGCCAAATGTTATTATTTATTTATTTAATTTTTTAAATGTTCGCACCTTCTATGTACACTGTGCAGAAATAGTAAATATGCATCAATCAAGTTTGTCCAGGGTAGAAATTGTGTCATCTTTTTTTTCATTCACTCACTGAAAGAGACAGTTTGAGCAGGGTTATCTGTTGGGACGTGGCGGCTCAGTGGCTAAGACGCTGAGCTTGTCGATCGAAAAATCGGCAGTTCAAATCCCTAGTGCCGCGTAATGGGGTGAGCTCCCGTTACTTGTCCCAGCTTCTGCCAACCTAGCAGTTCAAAAGCACGTAAAACCTTTGGTGGGAAGGTAAAAGCATTCCGTGCACCTTTGGCGTTTAGTCATGCTGGCCACATGACCACGGAGACATCTTCAGACAGTGCTGGCTCTTTGGCTTTGAAACGGAGATGAGCACCGCCCCCTAGAGTCAGGAACGACTAGCATATATGTGCGAGGGGAACCTTTACCTTTACCTTTATCTAAACTTTTGCATGCAAGTGTGCAACCGTATCTAGAATATTGGAAATAATTTTAGTAGGAACAAAATTTCATTATCTGTCGCATTTTCAGATTCTTACCATTTGAGGTTGTTCTTTATTCTGGCATGTTCAATATGTCCAGTCGCCTACAAAGCAGAGAACTCATTTGCACCTTACATGTGCACATACACGTGCATTTATTTAAAGAACACTGGCTCCTCTGTAGAAAAGAATGTCTATAGTAGGTCTTAGAAGTGCAAGACTTTTTTGTAACATTGTTTCGGTCTCTAGAATTTCTTTTTATCTTCCCTTTATCTCTTCAGATTTCAAATCAAAACTATTCCTTAATTTGAGACAGATCTAATTGCGATGTTAAATTTTGTTTTGCCAAGCAAGTTCCCAAATATTTTGAGATCTGGCAGCTCTTCCCTTCATGTTTTCTATGTTACGCATTGTTTTGAGAACCTGAGATGTAAGAATATATTCCAACTTGTTTAGAATAGCAGAGTGAGTAGGGTGTGCGAAGCATTTGAAAGGGGGTTTCACAAAGTGCATTGAAACAAGCTAAATACCCCTCTTTAAAGCATTAAAGCAACCATGTTATCTGGTAGGCTCATCCTGGTTGTTTGAAAGATTTTGCCCATATGTATGTGTGCATGCACAAGCACTTTTGGTGGCCATCCCAAAGAAGTATGTTTGATAGAGGGAAAATAAATCTCTTCCTTGATAGATGTTATTCAGTCTGTGAATTATTAGATACTTAATTGGTCATTAAAATTCCTATGGTGGTTAACACAGAAATTGTTATTCCAAAGGAATTTAGAAGTGATCTTAATATAATAAGATCTTTAAGAAAAGGCATGGAGAAGCAGTTACATACAGCAGAAGCAAATATGAAAAAGAAACTCAGAAACCCCACCTAGAACGCTAATAGTGTAAGAAGGGACAAAGAGAAACTTGGAGAGGTTTCAAGATGTTCTCGTTACACTCTACTATAATAAAACAGTATTCCTGGAATCTCTGTATCCGTAGGTCTGCCTTACCCTAAAGGGTGGATGTTTCTCTCTCTTGCTGGTTTCTTTAAAACAGATTACAAACACAACATGGGCTGTAATAATTATTTTTTGTAAGATGCTCTGCAAACCTCTTTTATAAACTTATATTTTTTCCTTTTTAGAAAAGTAATTTTCTGTAATTCTCTTATTTAGGTCTCAATGAAAAGATGGCAGTGAAACTATTGGGATTCCTGGCTAGATCTTCATATACAATAAGCCAGTGCCGATACTTCCCTACATATGGATATATAGCATCAAGCAACAACTTGCTATCAGTAAATAGATATCTCAGGCTCTGCATCCCAGAGGCAACTCCTTCTAATTTTACTAGCAATTGCATGAACAATTCAAACTGGTTCAGTCCACAAATTACTATTGGTGCTACAGCAAAAATTATCAATTATTTGACTATGGATGCTTGTCTTTCATCCAGAGAACTTCATCCTCTTAAAGCTTCAATTTTTAAGCAGAAATTAAAACATATAAGAATACTTACTGGAATACCCAATAGACATTATTCAGTTTTATCACCTAGTAAACTTCAACCAAATCAAGATATTGTACCAGTTAAGCGTCTACCAAAAGCATCAAGGACCAAGCAGCCATCAAGAATTAATCTGCCACTACCATCTGAAGCTAAGGTAATCTGAACTCAGGATGACAACATTTCATGCATCTAATGAAATACTCTGTAATCCACAAGTTTTTATACCGTACTGAATACATTTTGCTTTGAGCTACTAAAAGATGCTATTGTTTTTGTCACAGTGATGAGGCTTGATTCCTTTTTGATAAGTTCCTTTTGCCTCATGCTAGATTTTTTGTTTGGTTGGTTTTTGTGTGTGTGTGTCTTTTGAGACAATGTTGATACCTGGGGGCTGCCTGGACAAGTCCCTGTAGTTTTCTTGGCAAATTTCAGTGGTTTGCCATTGCCTCCTTTCTAGGGCTGAAAGTGAGAGAATCAATCAAGGTCACCTAAAGGTGGGACTAGAACTGATAGTCCCAGTTTCTAGCCAAGTGCCTTAATCTAAACTACACTAAATTGGCTCTCCATGCTATTATTTCTGTTTTATTTTTAGATGGAGAGAGTTCAGATCATTTGTTATTTCTGAACAGAAGAAGAATTCTTAGACAAAATTTGAGATGAGGATTTGAATAAATGCAATGAGCTATACTAGACTATGGTCGTAATGAAGATTATTAGATTTGCAGTGGAAAACTATAAATAGAGCTAATAGTGAATTTATAAGTACGTGCTTCATTAGCAATGTTCCAAAAATTTAGGAGATATTTAGGAAAAGGATCTAATTTTCCTAATTCTTTATGTTAATAATTGCAAAATAATGATTGAATTGTGTGTTTTTGTCTGTTTTAGGAGCTTTTTCAGAATCTTTTTATTCTTCGTTGATGAAAGAATTATTGTAAGGGTAACTGAACTGTATAATGCACTAAAAGTACTGTAATATGACTGATAATTCCCAGAACAATGTTTTTAAAGTTGTCATTGAGTTAAAAGGCAGTTATATATTAGTAAAAATATTATATCTTAGATATACTTGAATTATTCTTACAAGAATAATTTGAAGAAAATTCTAGACTAATACAAACAATCCATTTATATTTATATATAGAGTTGAAGACTTCTGTACTATAAGTGAAAAGATTTTAACACTGAAAGCTTTTCCATTCTCTATTCCTTTAAGGTTAAATAATCTGTATATTATAGGGTGTGTTATGCCAATAACTTTGGAATAACTAATATAACTCTATCCAATGGATTGCTGCTATTTATATTTATAATACAATCTCATATTAAGAATGTAATTATTGAGGGGATACTTTCGTAATTGTGACATGGAAAACTATTTCTAAATTACTCTGCATGATTAATGATCCTAATGCTAATAAAGAAGATACACTGCATTTAGGGAACACTGAAACTTAGGGGGAAGAGCTTTTGTAAGTATAATTTTGTTATGGGGTTGCCTTCCTAATGATAATACAGATTTCAGGGTTGAAAGAATTAAGTTATTTTGAGTAAAACCTGCGACATGGAAGTCTTTTGCCAGATAAGACCATTGACTTAAATTAAACATTTGCAATTTGAAACATAAATTTGTTCTTTTTACTGAAGAGGAGCACCACCTGCTGGAAATCAGAGTGTCGGGGAAAATCTTATTTTTGCAAAGGCTAGGATCTAAGATCTCACTATAGGGAGATATTTAAAAATCTTTGGTGAATACAAAATTCAATGTCTTATTATGTGAAATAAGAAATAACCTCTTTTCGAACATGAGTCTTTCATCTTATCTTTTAGGGCAGTGATTCCCAACCTTTCCGGCTCCATAGAACAGCAGCAGTGGGTGGGTGGGGATGGTTTTGCATGTGTACCCACTATTTGCACAAATGGGAACTGCTTGCACATGCACCCATTGCTTGCACAGCATGGTTCCCAACAGTTTCAGACCAGGTCCGAGCTGCAGACCATGGTTGGGGACCCGGGTTTAGGAAATAAGAGGCCATACAGGATCACATCTTATTGGCCTTTACCAAAATATCTTAACATCAACGGCAGATGTTGGAGCTAAACTCAAAGCAGTTAGCCAAATTATATTTGCCAGAATTGATAGTGTAGTGTGAAACTTGTAATGAATATATAAACTTGTACCTTTCTCTAAATCATAATCTTCCAAAGAACATAATTGAAGTTGCTCAGTAGATCCAGAGGAGATATTTGTCTATCCATATATCAGCAATGCAAATTTGAAACTTTTTAAGTGTAAGACTTTTGAAAAACAACTATGGTTCTATGCAGAAATTTAGCCATCTAGTGGCCAAATGCTAGCAATGAGTTTGTGTAACAAACACTCTTTAGTGTAGCAGTTCTAGTGAGTGAGACAACTAAGTGTTTTCTAAAGGAAATTCTGTTCTTTTTGGCATAGGATGTGATGCAATGTATAGCCTTTGCAACAGCAGATGCCTATCATCTTGGTAATCTATGCCTTGACCTGGTCTCATCTGGATATGTTGAAATCACATTACCTAGAGGTAGAGCTCTGAACAGTTATTTCAAGTAGATCATTTATTGTTTACTGATGCTTTTTCAGATATACATCATCAAACAGGTTTTGCTTTATAGAAATGTTGCTTGATACTTAACTATGCACTGTAATGTGGCCTAGATGCTAACATTTACTTCAAAGAAATGAAATGAATACCGTAATTTTCGCACTATAAGATGCAGCGGACCATAAGACTCATTAGCTTTAGAGGAGGAAAACAAGAAAAAAAAATCTGCCTCTGCCTCCCAGCATCGATCCGGTATTCATCTGGCTAGCATCCTAGCAGCAAACAGCCTGGTCAGCTTCAGCATGTTATCACAGCCCCAGCACCTGGCTCATGAGGGCTCTGCTCCATTGAGCCCACCACCGGTCAACTGAACTGAGCGGCTGCTGCCGCTGGGGAACACTGAAACCTTTGCTGCCAAGCAGCTGATTGGTGGTTGGATCAGCCTCCTGGAATACTGCTGATCAGCTGTCCTAGGTGACTGCACTCCCCACCGCACCAACCACACCCACACCCACCCTGGAATATTTGCCCTATAAGATGCACAGACATTTCCACCCACTTTTTTTGGGGGGGAGAAGTGCGTCTTATAGTGCAAAAAATACGGTAATTGGTGTAAAAGTACATCTACATAAGTGTTTGTGGATGGTCTGTTTTCAGGGCAATTTTCCTTCCCAAATCAGAGCTCTTTTAAGGAACTAAAATGCACACAGAGTTTAATGAAAACTGTTTTAAGGATATAATGTGGCAGTCACACATTATAAAGTAATTCTATTAAATGTCAAACATGCATTAATACCTTTGGGTTAATGAATAAACTAGGAAAGGAGCTAATACAGGACGACACAACACTGAAATAATGAAATGAAATAATAATTTACTGCATATAAGTAATAACATTAATACATGAAAATCTTTAATTGTGCAATTTGACAATTCCTAATGATTTTTACTGCAAAGAAAATCACTCTATTGCCTTAAACATTCCTTTCCGGGTGATAGTCTGTATTACTGTGTAATACCTAAAGACAATCTTGAGGTTGCCAAATCTATGAAATCTGATTCATTCAAATTTTAGAGATGGGAAGAGTGAACAGAGCTGATAGGTGAATAATAGGGCTATAAAGAATTGGAGATAAACTATTTCTGCCAGCATTAGTAAAAAATAAAGTTTGATTTTAAAAATGTGAGAAGTGATAATTTGAATAACTAATTAGCTTTGTGTTATTATATTAATGCTGGAAGATCAATATAAATTAATTCAGTTTTATTATAAATGATCATACTATAGCAATAGCACTTAGACTTATATACCACTCCATAGTGTTCTATAGCACTCTCTAAGCAGTTTACAGAATCAGCATTTTGCCCCCAGCAATCTGAGTCCTCATTTTACCAACCTCAGAAGGATGGAAGGCTGAATCAATCTTGAGCTGGTCTGGATCAAAGTCCTGGCTGTGGGCAGATAACCTGAAATATTGCATTCTAACCACTGCACCACCACGGCTGATGTTAAGCTTGTAGTTTAATTTAGATTATGGGAATTGCAAATGTCTCTCTGTCTTCATTTCTATTCTGATAGTCTGTTGCTGAGAAACTACTGGAATTGTCAGAGTGCTCTGTTAGATATATGCTTGCACCACATGTGACACACAGCACAATTTTGTTCAAATTTATAACCTCACAGAACCTTGTAAACCTCACAGAACCTTACCAGTTAGCAGCTTTTAATTAATATTGTCTCAATTCAGAAAGCAAACTGGATTGTCCAATTTAATATTTCGATGGGATCCCACAATGAATATGAGGGCCATAAAATAGATGAGAAAATAAAATATTCTGGAAGAATGCCATGGGGGGGGAGGGGAAGCATAGACTAATTGATGAAGTAACCAGGAGAGCAGTTAGATTTGAAAAAGACATACTTAGTAAAAGATTGTCTTGGGTAGTGACATAAGGTGCATGCTAAATGTGATTGTTTCTATTTTTTATAATATAATTTCACATAAGATTTTTTGAAAACTAGATGCAGCAAATGTTTTGGTGGTTGGCACAGAAAAGACAGCCAAAGATCATGATTTGGGGATCATATTTTTCTTCAAGTAAGTAAAGACCAATAATATGGCATATGTGAGCTAAATTTTTCATTTCTACCTAAAGGAAAATTACAGATTTATTTCTTCAGTATCATTCAGAATTTTAGTGATGATTATTTATGTACAATATTTGTAGAACTCCCCAATCAAGCAGCCTTAGGGCATTTACAAGGAGAAAAGATCAAGCTTATTAAAACATACAAAAATATTATAAGGAACAAAACAATCAAATGATTGGCCACAGTTTTACTCTATGAATCAAATATTATTAAATGGAAATCGTTTTCAGAGCTTTCCAAAACATAAGGAAATTTGGTGCTAAATAGATTTGAAAAGCTTCTATGGCGGCTTTTATTGAGAATACCTGCCTTCTAACCCATACCTCTCCTACTTCAGGTGGAGGTAGGGCTTCCAGCAAGCCCACTTTTAGTATTTGGATCAAACAGGCAGAATCTTGTTTGGTAAATTGGTCCCTGATGAATCTTGATGCCATGTTCTTTAGGGCTTTAAGGGTAATGACCAATAGCAACAGCACTTAGACTTATATACCGCTTCATAGAGTCAGCATATTGCCCCCAACCCCCTGGGTCCTCATTTTACCGGCCTCGGAAGGATGGAAGGCTGAGTCAACCTTGAGCCGTTCAGAATTGAACTCCGGGAATGAGCAGTGAGTTAGCCTGCAGTACTGCATTCTAACCATCATGGCTCTTCCAATACTTGGAATTGAGTCAAGAAACCTACCAATAACTACAAGTGGTCCTCACAACCATTTCATTTAGTGGTCATTTGAAGTTACAATGGCACTGAAAAAGGTAACTTATTGCCAGTTTTCACACTTATGATTGCTGCAGCATTTCCATGGTCATGTGATCAAATTCGGGCACTTGGCAACTGACATGTATTTATGATAGTTGCACTGTCCTGGTGATTGCCATTTGTAACCATCTTAGCTGGCTTCTGACAAGAAAATCAATGGGGGAAGCCAGATTTGCTTAATGTCTTCAATGTTCAGTTAACTGCAATGATTCACTTAACAATTGTGGCAAAAACAATTGTAAAATGGGGCAAAACCCACTTAGCTGACTTCCTTGGCAATGGAAATTTTGGTCTCAGTTGTGGTCATAAATTGAGAATTAAGTGTAGTGCAGAAACTAAGACAAAAATGAAACAAGTATCCATAGCCAGAAAAAAGGTTGCTGTTTCATTTCTGTGTCATCCTCAGAAATTTCATTTCTGCTAGGCAGAATTAACTAAGAACTAAGAAAAAGAAGAGCAAGGACAAATGTAGATAAGACAGGTAAAATATGTACATAAAGAAATGGCTTCTAATCTTGTTTACAGCAGTTATAAATGCATTTATATTTTATTCTCTCTCATTATGTTTATATTGTGGCTTCCTTCTTCCCATATTCTATTCTTTCTAATCATCAAACCCATTAATCATAATATCATTTTTTTTCTATTTTCAGCAAAAAGTCCATAAGGGGTTTCCAGTCGCTAACAAATATGGTTAACCCTAACCAAATAAATCAATTTTGCCCTCTTCAAATTCTGTTATCTTCACCAACATTCCTTCATTGTAGGTAATTCAGAGTCTTTCGACTTTGGGCATATAATAATCTTGTGGATTATCACATACAAAAATAATCTTCCATAACTTTTTTCCAGTTGTCTATTTGTCCCAGCAAGAAGGGTTCTTATTTCAGTTGAATATTAATCTTTAAGACTCTTGGTATCTCTAAAATTCTTTGCATCACCCCCTGTTCTAAAGATCTCTAAAACAAATATCATTCGGATACTGTAATAATAGGGTACTGGCTTCTTTCTAGGAATTGCATTTTTGAAACTTAAAATACAACCCATTAGTTTAACATTAATTTGTATTTTTTTTTTCTTATAGGGAAGGATCTGTTGTGTTTTGGAATGTTGAAGAAAAAACAGTAAGTGGAAGGCAGGTTTCTGGAGGTAAACTATTTTTGGTGTATGAATGAGGGTAATTAACATATTAATAAATTACTTATAAATTACCTTTTGAAATGGGATAAGGGTTAACTATAATATGTCTGACATAACCTGTTTTCTTGGACTATTAGTTTTATTTTTAGAATGCTGTAGTATGATACAAACATTTTAAAAAATGGCATCTCCTTCCTTGAATACATTGAGAAACAGAAGATATAATTGCAGCTGCTGGAAGAGCATCCAGCTATAGGAAATATCATATGGCTTGTTAAAGTGAAAGAACTTTACAGCCTTCCAGAGAGTGAAATAAAAAAGCAAATTAGCTCTGAACACAATCAAATCAGAAAAAATTGATGATTTAAGTAAAGTGAAATTGTCCTACCTTTTTTGGAACCTTTATTCTAATTCAGAAGGAAACAGGTGAATAACAAGACCTAGTCTGTTAACTAAAGTTACACTTATTCAGACCGTATGAAATTAACTGTTACATAGTTAATCACTGTAACATCATTAACATACTAAGACCTATTTGAAAAGTCTGAGTTAGCATATTTCTAAACAATATCCTTGTAGAACCATGTAAATACTAAGTTGACATCTAAAATGAAAGACAATTTTCTCCTTGCTAATGATTAGTAATTCTGACATACCTGTCTATTTCAATCTACTTTCTAATGAAAAAAGAGAAATGGGTTTATTAACCTAAGAGCAAATTGTATTCTGTCAAAAGAAACTATCTGACTCAGGGGTCTCACAGTTAGTGTGAAATGAAAAAATAAGGATTAATTCAATCAGTATGTTGGCACAGAACTTGTAACAACACATAAAGGAGGAAAGTCTTAGTTATATTCAGCGTAACAACAAAGGGAAGAAAAGAAGATACAGATTTCTCATATAGATTAATAGTTCATATTTGATTTTGGATTTTATTTATTGTTAAGTTTTTGTGATTTACCCCCATCTTTTTCTTGTATGTTGAAATGCTATCTCCTCAAAACATTTAGCAAGTGTTAACCATTTTTATATTTAACTTTCCAATCTGCTTTATTAGTATTGTTTTTTTGTGATGCCATGTCTTCCAAAGGATTCAAATTACATAATTTCCCAACTATTTCACAGTGATTTTATATCTAGCTGCAGATTTATTTATTTTTTTTGAGAATATAGTAAAGACTTTTTTGATATTCATCATGGTAAAATAATCAAGAATGGTATATAGAGTGGGTTATGGAAATGCAGAAGTACAGCCAGATTCTAGAAGGAAACTTGCATTGTTTTGAGAAACAAGGATTTCCAAATTAGCCTTCATCAAAGTAACATGAATGTTGGATAAGATAGCATTTGTAGGAAGAAAATGCCTAGAAAGTAAGGTTCTTTTTAATTTTTGTGATTTTGCTAATTTTCTTTAACAAATTCTTATTTTTTTCTAAAATAAGGCTGCTTTCTAATTTTAATATGGTAGCAGTAGCAATAGACTTATATACCACTTCATAGTGCTTTACAGTCCTCTCTAAGCATTTTACAGAGTCAGCATATTGCCCCCAACCATCTGGGTCCTCATTTTACCAACCTCGGAAGGATGGAAGTTTGAGTCAACCTTGAGTCGATCAGGACCAAATTCCTGGCAAACAGCAGAATTAGCCTTCAATACTGCATTCTAACCACTGTGCCACCACAGCTCTTATAACCTGGGTTATAAACATATAAATGCATGAGGGTGTTTATGGGCACAAATTTACAACCTCTAGCCAATTTTTCCTTGTAAACATTTCTCTATCTTGTGCAAATACTTATGAGGAAAAGACTGGAATATGGAATTATTTTGTTTTCCTTTTTATTTCTTGTTGACACAATTTTCTTCTCACAAGAGAGAGAGGGCACTTTGGTCAATAGTTTAAATATAACTAATGCATCTTCAGAACTTGCTAGCAGCTTTAATTTACAATCTGTTTCCCAGATAAAGAATATTTTTCGAAAGCTGGAAAAACATGAGGTCCAGCCTTATGAAATTGCACTAGTTCACTGGGAAAATGAAGAGATCAGCTATAGAAGAGGAGAGTAAGTATGTGAATATCATAAACTCACAGAGTTTTCCATTTAAGCCACAGGCTAATAAGGGTAGAAATTTTGACAAATTAATTATTTCTGGAACATATATTTAGATACAAGTTGTATCATAGCATCTAGGTATTTCATAAACTTCTTCATAAAAAATATTCCACTGTAAAACAAGAAACAAGTGATGTTTTGGGGAAGCTGTTGCTGACATTCCCTCCACCTCCTTCTCCAGCTGCACATTCCATCGCACAATCAGCTCTTTCACTCCATCTGCTCAATGACCCAGGCAATCGCTTAACAACTGGAATTGGGAATGCCAGGTTGCAGTTATTAAGTGAAGCAGTTACATGGACATCTCACTTAATGACCGCTTCACTCAATGACTGAGATTCTGATCCTGATTGTAGTTGTAAGTTGAGGACAGCCAGTATATTCCAATTTTTAAAAGACTGGCCCTTACTACACTGCCACAAACTATCAGTGTTCTGTTTGAGCATCTTCAAGGCCAATGCACTCAACTATGAACAAAGTATTTCTACTTTTATGTGGATTGAATATGCACTGTTGAAGGTGTAAGTGAAAAGAGATACAATGAAAGAAACAGAAATTCACATGTGGAATAAGACCCATGTTAGGTCAACTACTCCTAAATTTTATTTTTTTGATATTATGAACAGACTGAAGGATACCTGCTCATGTTTTATTACACAGTCCTATCAGTTCTTCTAATACTCATTTGATTCACTATTAGACCAATGGTAATGCTGGCTGAGACTGATGGGGGAGTAGTAAATTGCTTGAACCTAATGTAATCTATTCATATCTTTTTCGCAGAGGGCAGTCAAAACTTCATAGAGGAGAAATCTTGATAAATTCAGAATTAGAAATGGACGATTTCATTTTAGAGAAGTTTGCTTTTTCCAATGCTCTCTGCCTTTCTGGTAAGCTGTCCATCATGTAATTTCATTTAATGATCTGTATTATTACTTGAAATCTGGGAGGAAATGGAGTTCATGAATGCATTTATAATGTATAAGGCACTCAAAAAATACTCTGCATAAAACATCTATAGTTACAACTATTTTGAAGAATTTGCTCAGTCTCACAGCACTTTCTTTTGCATACTGACTGAAAAAGAGAGAAAGAAAATGAAGGGAAGGGAAGGGAAGGGAAGGGAAGGAAGGAAGGAAGGAAGGAAGGAAGGAAGGAACCAGACAACCTGTGCCCTGTTGGGTCATTGTTTCAAAGATATTTTCTTACCTAAACAGGGAAAACAAATGACCAAGAGTGGACCAAAAAACAATGGGAGCAGGAGCAACTTTCAATTTCCTGCCGGCTTCCCCATTGTGTTTCCTTGTGAAAATTTGGCAGGGAACATCCGAAATCTCCATTCCCTTCCTTTCTCTCTTCCCCTTTCCCCCTCCAATAGGCAGGTAAGTGGCTGTTGCTGAGTGGGAGAGGGAGCAAGGGATTGTGAGACTAACTGGCAAACTGTCACAAACTAAAAATAATGTAACTGCAATAGCAGCCAATAACACTGAAGCAGCAACAGCTTTTCCAGATTTCATTTCCTCAAGGAATCATGATGCCAAATTTTGGGGACTCACTGTAGGTTAACTCATTTGAGGGACCTTGGTTCAAAATTTGTTACTCTATGAATAGTGTTTTGCCTAGTTCAAAGTCATGATAACAAAAGTTTTAATATAAAAAGTGATTTTTATTTTTGAAAAGGCAGCTGTGCTTTTCAAAAATAATACTTTTGATACAACTGGATGACTGAGAATCTTGATAGACTAAAATATTGGTAGTACATAGATTATGCCATTGCAAATAATTTATGCTACACTGTAGACCTATGACCCTTAATACTACCTTTGAGAGCTAGTTTTATGAAGAGGGTAAAGCATCAGGCTAGTACTGTTAATTCTAGTCCTGCTTTAGGCACAAAGTCAGTTGGGTGACCTTGGGATAGTCACTTTCTCTCAGCCCTAGGAAGGAGGCAATGTCAAACCACTTCTGAGAAACAGAAGAAACAATGTGTATTACCTTTAGTAGACTGCATAAAATTTAAGCATTCCTACTTTGTAGAAAATAATATCATAAAAGTAATGTTTCCCTTTGGGCTGAAAGGGGCATGAAATGGGAGGTTTATGATTGAATCTTATGTGAATTGGGAATAGAGTATTTTATTTTGAATAGGGGCAGCAGAAATTTTACCTTTACCTTTTAGTAGGAAAACTATTATCAATCAGAATAGAGCTGGAAGGGACCTTGGAGGTCTTCTAATCCAACCCCCGCTCAAGCAGGAGACCTTATAATCATGTCAGACAGGTGGCTTTACAGTCTTTTCTTAGAAACCTCCAGTGATGAAGCAT
This sequence comes from Pituophis catenifer annectens, assembly GCF_029215685.1. Lineage (NCBI taxonomy): Eukaryota > Metazoa > Chordata > Lepidosauria > Squamata > Colubridae > Pituophis > Pituophis catenifer. The sequence continues at coordinate 81,773,302 of NW_027256881.1, forward strand.
CTACAACTTCTGAAGGCAAAGCTGTTCCACTGGTTAATTGTCCTCACTGTTAGGAAGTTTCTCCTTAATTCCAGGTTGCTTCTCTCCTTCATTAGCTTCCATCCATTGTTTCTAGTCTTGCCTTTTGGAAAACAAGTTGACCCTCTCTTCTTTGTGGCAGCCCCTCAAATACTGGAATACTGCTATCATGGCACCCCAAGTCCTTCTTTTCTCTAGACTAGCCATACTCAATTCCTGCAACCATTCCTCTCATGTTTTTGTCTCTAGGCCTTTAACCATCTTAGTTGCTACTTAGAGCAGAGAAATAATTGGTAGGTTCATATAAAATGGTAACATGGTTCATATAAAACACTAGGCCAGGATTTAAAAAAAATACTTGAAAAAACAATTTTGACTTGATTTGCAAATTATATTATATCGTGCAAGCTGGGTTTTTATATTACACTATGTCAAAAAGAACATACCAGGTTAACAGAAGACAAATTCCTGTCCCTCAGTTAAAATCAGAAATTTGTAAGTCTAAAAGCAATAATCAGCATATCAACATTATTTGTCAAGCATTGGACAGTAAAAATTTAAATATTTTATTTTGTGATAAAACTTGGAAGTGAATAATACATTTTTATGCTTTTCTCTAATGTAGTAAAACTGGCCATTTGGGAAGCATCATTGGATAATTTTGTAGAATCTATTCAATCAATACCTGAGGTACTTACTATTTTTTTTCATTTTTCAATTTTCCATAAAATTAAGTATGGGAAATTTGCAGATTTTTAACACCATAGATGAATGAATTTGGATTGTTGTATTTACCATCTGTTCTTGGGCAGAAGAAACAAATTGAGATTTGTTTGCCAGATCAAAATTTAAGTGAAACTCTGTATTAAATTTGACTTTACAAAATGCTTAATTAAACTCATGTGTCTAAAGGGAAAACCCTGTTGTTTTAATTATGCCCATTTTATGTTGTGGGAAACTCTTTGCTTGAATGTAGATTGACATGTTTATTATGAATGCTCATGTCAATAAGCTTCAATATATAGGATGCCAAGAAGAAAAACCTGCATGCAAATTTTAAATACAAAAAATTAACTTCTCACAGTTAAACTTAGAATTGTTTCTTACTCACTTTGAAAATGATAGAATATGCTAAAGTGATCCTTTTGTTAGAAAATGGATATCTGTAACAGGGTTAAATATAGGAGTAGAAAGAGGAATAGGCCATCAATAAAAAGTATAGATGCTCAGAACTCTAGACAAGGTGCCAGGAAAGCTAAATTCAAAATGGTTGGCATATTATACTAAGAAAAAAAGAAAGCTGTTTAGATATGTTCAAAGTAAAAGAAAGAAGAATCAGTGTAGCAGTTGTACGTTGAAGATGGCAAAATATTGTGTTCCACAGATAGTAGTGAAGAGCAAAACGTAAGGACTTGAATTGAAGATTGGGTCTTATAAAAACATGGTAAGAGAATATCTAATTCCTTTGAATAAATCATGGGGATTTGTCATCTTTGGTTCTGCATGGGCTGGTTTGCATCAGACAGAACCAGTGAACCAGTCCTCCTAGACTTACACCACCTGCTTGATTTAGACCAATGTGTTTTGGAAAATATTCTTTTTTCAAGGGTGCTTCTAATTACATTGTGTGCTCTGCAAGATTTCTTTTGGAGGGAAAGTGTTACAAAAGTTTTGAAGGGCACCAGAGATGTTCCATTTAGGATAAAATGCATTCAATATTTATCCACCTGGACAATTCTCTCTTGGTTGGTTGGCTAATTAGCCATGATAGTCAAGGATCAAGAGAACAATAGGGTGAACCACCACTTCCTTGTGGTCTACATTCTCAGGCTGAAAAGGATTCCATTAAACTGGAGAAGACAAGGAATTTGGACCTGGAATAATGTGTTTACATTAGTGTGAAGTTTTCTGTTCTTAAGGTGCCATTCAACTCATCACAGCAGCATACTAAGTGAATATATTAGGATAGTGTCAACCCTTTAGGGCAAGCAGGATCAAGAAACAGGCACAGCAGTGATTATTATAGATAGAATGACTGAATCTTGCAAGCCTGTCAAAGTTTCTCTCTGCCCCATTTTACCTGAAACAAAATCAAAGCAAGCTTATTTGGAAAAGTCCCCCTCAGCTGTTGACTCACTCTGTCCCCATTTCCAAGCCATATTTACATTTCTTCAAAATAGATAACACTATAGATTTGTGTTACTATAAAAGCTTGTTGCATAGCTACTTGAGAATTCATCCTCTTTGTTTCCTGGAAACTTTTGTAGAATGCTGAGATATTCATCAGATAACATAAGTCTTTGTGAATGGATCATTTTAATTGATCTCTCTGTCCTGTAGGATAGATCTTAATTTAAACCTAAATTTTGTCAGGAAGTTCTCCAGCCATGACAATAGAGTTATCACAAACCATCTATGGCAAGATTGCCTATCCCACCTCCCAAAGTTAATATGAAATTCAGGATAGATCTTTATTATCATCAGGATTGTTTCTGCCAGTTCAAGTGAAGAGTGCAGTTGTCATCGAGGGTGAGTAATATTGTACATCTAAAAAACCATCAATATTCTTACTGGTTTATTACTCTCTTCTTACAGATGCTTAAATTAAGAAAGAAACTGAAACTGTCTCATGCTGATGTTATGCAGAAAATTGGGGAACTGTTTGCCTTGAGGTATCTGAATTAAAGACAAGCAAAAAGATTACATTTTAGAGTCAGTTTTAAAAGCAATCTTTAACAAAAAAAAAAACATGATATTCACATATATGTATAGAGTATACTGCCATGTATAATCCGCTTTTTAAATATGTGATATTTCTAAAGTGATACAATTGTATTTCTCTCTTCTGCATCTAGACTATTGTCCTTCTGTCCTTTAACAGAACTAAGTAATATTTAATAGAAACTAGAGCTTACATGTATCAATAAGCAACTTGTTATTGTCCAGTTAAAATGTGGTTTATTTGCCAGGTCCTTATTTTTTATTATGTGCCACTAGGTAGTATTAACTATCAGCACAAGATAAACCTTCAAACTAATCCCATTGTATATTGTTTTTTTTTTTAATACCAGTAGTTTTTTTCTATAGTGATTCTTATATTTCTACCTATAAATCTAGCATAGTCTTTTAAAATGTTTTATGTTTATAGCAAAAAGTAACATTTACTCTTCAATTCTCTATGAGAGAACATGCAAACCCTTGTAAGGAACAAAAACCTAAAGAATAGGAAACAGTCTTAAATACAATGGAAAGACTCATTACAGCTAAGCCCAAGTCACATGCCATTGAAATGTCAAGAATGTTTGAATAATTAGAATATGCGCCATGAAATGATGCAAAAATCACTATGCGAGGGGTTTTGTGGAGATGTGACTCATGATATAAATGTATTAAAAACTGGAAATGATAATGCTTATGCCGTTAAATTGTAAAGTTGATAAATTGTATTTTCTTCAACTCCTGATAACCCAAGTTTGTAGTAATATCAGAATAAAAAGTGATAACATGTTGTATATAAAGCTTTAATCAGGTTCTAAAAGAATAGAATGTTTATTTGGAGATTGAAAACTTAACTCTAAGTTCTATAGCTGTGAGAATGTAACAAAGTTTTTTGCTACATGAAGGATGTTTGTCCAAAGAGTACTTGTTTATCTCAACTTATAACAAAAGCAAAATACAATTCATTAACTGGTTTTTAAATAAGAAATTTTCTTCCTTAGGCATCATATAAATCTGAGTTCTGATCTGTTGATTACCCCAGATTTCTACTGGGACAGAGAACATCTTGAACAACTGTATGATAAAATGCATCGGTTTCTCAGTATTGATCGCAGAGTTAAGGTAATATTTTACTATTTTTATCTAAGCTTTAGAGGATTTTTTTAAAAAAACAATTGCTTCTCTTAACAAATCTTATTTTTCTGTTTTTATCTGCATTGTTTTTGGACAAACATTGTTATTCTGCCTGTTGCACTATTTCTTTTATGTACAATTTATAAATATTATTTTTTATTTGCATAAAATGCTAGTTCTGAGATGCTTCTTTCTTGTGATTTTATATAGCTGTTCCCACTACCAGGAGGAATGCTTTAGGCACAATCAGGCAGTGGGCTTCAACATGTTATTGTGAATAAGTCAGATTCTAGCTTTATTGTTTTATACAAACATAACCAATGCATTCTGTAACTTTCGGGGAGGTTTTATGACAAGTTTACCCTTTTTCTTAAATCCATGTAATTCTGATGGGTGGAGGAACAGTTGTCACCAACTATTTAGCAAGTGGAGTTTTACACAGAAGCCTGCTTTTACAGATTCTCTGCTGTTTTGCTTTTTCTAGAGTACTTTAATGATTAATGGTTGATTCTAAAAATTACTTGAATGTTTTTTCTTAAAATATGTACAATATATTGCTATGGGGATATTGCAGAAGTGTATCTTGGTGTCCCCTAGAAAAAAATGATCATTAGACGGTAACAAAAAAATGTTTAGAAATTAAATCAAGAACTTGTGAACATAAAGTACTACTTTCCATAAAACTCACTTTTCAATAGAAGAGAACATAAGTAGGTCAGGGTTTAACTGTGGATTCATTGGTACTGTCTAAGCGTGGTTGTTTGCTTGCAGATGTTTCATTATTGACAAAGTAATATCAGTGCTGAGTGTGGGGCTTGCCCTCTATTATATATATAGTAGCTTGCCTTTCTGGTGTTGTGGAAGTGTAATGTTTTCTTTGGTAGTTCCTTAACTAGAATATTGCTTTTTGCTTGTTTTGTCTGGTGTTAATCCCTGATTAACTGGGTGTAGGTTGCTGGAGAGAATGTGTTCTGGTCTTTTTGTTTCTTAGCTTTTTTAATTGTCTCGTTTGAAAGGTGTGTAAATGCAGTTTATCTCTATGTGTCTATTAATGGATGAACTTGTCTGAAAGCTACGCTTCCAGGAATTCCATAGGGTTTTTTGGATTTAGTTTGGTCTAGGACAGTGATGGCTAACCTTTTTGCTGTCGCGTGCCAAAAGCATAGGGAGCGCATGGAGGGGAGCGCGCGTGTGCCCACACCCATAATTCAATGCCTCCCCCATGCCCCCGCACATGCACGCACAACCTCCCCCTGCTTTTGGCACGCAACACCAAAAAGGTTAGTGGTGGGCCCAGTAGACCTGTTTTTTTACCCTCCCCAGGCTCCAGAGGCTTTCTTGGGTGGGAAGTGGAAGGGCAAAAACAGCCTTTCCCACCTCCCCGGAGGCCGGAAACGGCCCTTTTCCTGACTTCTGGTGGGACTGGAAGACCAAAAAATCAGCTGGTTGGCGCACAGACTCAGCTAAGGCAACGCTCATGTGCCCACAGATATGGCTCCATGTGCCATAGGTTCGCTATCACGGGTCTAGGATGCTGTTTTCCAGTTGAAATTACAGTTCAATCTTTCTATGTGCTGTGAGTTTTCATTGTACCTTCCAGTTGCTAAATAATGTTTATGGATGCACTCTGCTGTCTTCTGCCTGTCTGTCCTACATACTAGCTTTTACAGTTCTTACGCCTTGTTATAGATGAGTCCTGTTCTTTCTTCTTGGGCTACTAAGTTATTTGTTTACATAACATGATTTGGAGGGCTTAAGTTGATTTATGCACTACAGTGATGCCACATGGTTGTAATTATCTGATTGTTTCTGAAATGTTTTTGATGCATAGTAGCATAGGAGGGATCAGTTTAGCTTTACAGAGCATCATTATTTAGGATGAACCAGCTCACTGCGATAGCAATCTGTAACAATATTCATGAAACTTTCTCTAGATTCCACATATTCTTACTGGTTTCTGGACTATATTATAGGTAGTGTTAGTATGTAAATATGTTTTAATTCAGTAACAGATTGAACAGGTAGTTTTTAGATGCCCTTGATATAGTCCCGGTTGTTTGAAATGAAATTAAGTAAAAAAAAATATAGATTTGCTTTCTAAGATGTGATTGCTTCCATGACAGTGTTTTGCCTGTGTATGAACAAAGGGATTCAGGAATAAAATGGCCTCACTACTGTCTTTAAAGTAATGCACAGAATCTTCATAGTCCAATGAGATATGATGAAATTGACAATTCCATTTGAGGAACCATGGATTTAAAAAAATATTTTTTTTATAGAATTTACATTATGTATAGATTCAAGTATGGCCTGGCCCACAAGATACATAATGCCTGCATGGAATAAGTATTAGTAGTAATTTAATAATCATAAACTAACTTCGATAGATATGTAAGTTACCTTTAGATTCTGCAGCATTTAACTACAATTTCATAGTGAAATTTGACACATTTGTGCCCCATGTATCTCAAAATTGTTTTTTAAGTTAAGTAATTTTTTTCAGGTAGCAAATAAAAGAGCACAGGAAGCTTTTTTGCCCCCCTATGTTCTATGATAGAGAATCTTCAGCTATGGCTTTTCAGGAGTAAAATGCTGCAATTAGGCAATCTATGTGAATATATAAAAATAGATATGTATTCACATTGCCAAACTGAACTGTTTTACATTCGGCTTTGTTTCAGGATTTGCTTCTAATTTTATGTTGAAATTCTCTGCTGTTAATTTTATTAAAGGTTTGGGCATATTTAACCTTATTGCATTGTTAGCTGAGTTTTGCTAAACTAGACTTAAACCTTGATTATTATTTAGTGAAGTATACTAGGCTACGATAGGTATCTTACAAAATTTAGCTAAATGCTTCAGAGGGCAATTGTGATGAGGGCTGATACCGAAATATTTCGTTAAGTTTGATACAAGAAATACTCAATAGACAAGGATATTTCTATTTAACTTTATAAATGCATGAAAGTGGAGAAAGGAAATTAAAGCCTGGAATTATGGGAGTGATTTACATGTTACAATCTATTGTGTGAATGCTGAAAAGTCACATATCCCAAGACTAAGAATTGTTCTGAATGCTTAGTCTTAGCTACTCTAGTGTATTCAGTTTATAGAAACGTGATGTAATTCTCCATATTTTTGATTTCAATAAATTCACCTCTGGAAGTAACTTATATTAAGAAATTGTTTATTCAAGGTTTTCTGAAACATCAACTTTTCTATCCTTACTACTGAAGGTAGTAAATGAAAAGCTGCAGCAGTGCACAGAACTGACAGATCTGATGAGAAATCATTTGAATGAAAAACATGCTCTGCGCTTGGAATGGATGATAGTAATACTCATCACAATAGAGGTTGGTTTACTAAAATTGTTTCCTAAAACATATGCAGAATGTTGACAAGTTCACTGAAGAGTATTTAAAAATTCAGTTTCCTTAGACAAGGGACAAGTTTCCAAATAACTTTAAAAGTTTCCATAAATTTATTTAAAAATAGAGAAATCAGAATAGTACAATAGCTTGTCAATTTTACTTACTATTTTACTTTAATAGACACTCACAGCCTTATTTTATAGCCATATAAATTCATTACAGTGCATGTTGGATCACTTTGTATATTCCATGAGTTGTGCAAGGTATGTAGGCTGAACAAAGATGTAATGGTAATTTAATGTTACATGCTATTTACATGTATTAAATATTCTATTGCCTATTTCACTTTGTGTTGCCATAAGTACTGTTTAAGAATTCAATGATGCAAAATAGTCCCAATCAAAAATACAATGGCAACTTCCTCCTCTGTTATCATTTGAGTCATGTATTCTTTATTAAATATTACTTGTTCAGCAAAGGCCTAGAAATTCTGTCCTCCAGTCTTGAAATTCTTACTATCTAAAGGTCTTTGTCTCAACATTGTGGAAAGCAAGCATTAGGAGCAAGGCTTATAGCTGAATATTCACTCTATTGAATTGGTAACTAGATTTTAAGTATATTATCATCCCACGTCATTCTCACTGTCACCACTCCAAGCTCACAGAACCTTTCTGGATAGTGTTGTATCCATACCAGAGGGTATGAAGTTTACTCATGCTGCAGCACCCCAAATCATAGGAATGGCCTTGAGTTTCTTCAAATATATAATGCAAAGGGAAAGGATGAGAGTGGATTGAATACATGAGGAGTAATCATAGTAATTATGTTTAATTAAATAACATTTATCTTTTGTTTCTGGCTCCACAACTGAAAGGAAAGGCTAAATGCTGCTCTCTGGGGGGGTAAAAAGTTGTAAATCCCTATCCCAATGCTAAACTCAACTAGTAGACTAATTACAAAAGCTTTCAGCAAGTACAATTTCTGAACACAGGCAAGAATAACTACCCAAAAACTTACCGTATTTTTCAGTGTATAAGACGCACCAGAGTATAAGACACATCTTAATTTGGGGGGAGGAAAACAAGGAAAAAAGTATTTTACCTCTGCCTACCAGCATTTAAGATGGCGCCGCCCTGCTCTTCCTCCTGCAAGCGAGAGGTACAGGGACTACTCGCTTTCCCCCAAAGAGACCCCTAGCATGCTCTGGGGGGAGGGACAGAGCACAGCCTGAGGAACAACCCTCCCTCTTCTGGACGGGGGGGGGAAATCTGCCCAGCAGCTTTGGGGAACAAGGCGGGTGCCACGATTTGCGACTGGTCACCCCTCTGGCCATGCTGACTTCACTCCCCAGCAATGTGAGGAGCCGCCTAACCCTCTCTGTGCCCAGGAGCCAAGCTGAGCTGAATGGGAGCCCCTAAAGGGAAACGTTCCTCCTTTCCAGCCATCGCTGCCCGGATTCCAAAATGCAAACCTCAAGAGTCACGCTTCAGGTGGCGGCCAGTTCCCCTGCAATGTGCAGCGGGGAATTGGGAAGTGCTTTGGATTTGGGGAGGAGATTGTAGCGCTGACGCCTAAAAGTGTTTTTCTGCACATTGCAGAGCCGCGCGTCCCCGTCCTCCTTCTCAGCAGACTCTTCTCTTTCCTCCTGGCCAGATCCGCCACTTGAAACACGATGCACTTTTTTTTGTCTCTGCACACACCCCATGTTTGAAATCGGGAAGGGGATCGCGGGTTCGGGCGGCAGACAGAGAGGGTTAGGCGGCGGCGGCTCCTCACATTGCTGGGGAGTGAAGTCAGCGCGGCCAGAGGGGTGACCAGCTGCAAATCGTGGCACCCGCCTTGTTCCCCAAAGCTGCTGGGCAGATTCCCCCCTGTCCCAAAGAGGGAGGGTTGTTCCTCAGGCTGTGCCCCGACTCAGATCCCTGCCGCCTGGAACTGGCCGAAAATGGCCAAAGGGTGGGGGCCAGCAGGTGGGCGGGGCTACATTCAGCGTATAAGATGCACCCAGATTTTCACCCTCTTTTGGGGGGTAAAAAGGTGCATCTTATACACCGAAAAATACGGTAGTTCATATGCAGGCAGACAAGGTGGATAGAGACAGAAGGGAGTAATAGAAAAACTAAATCTTGCCTATCCAGGCCTTCCTAGCAGCAAATGACATCAAAGCAAAGGTGGCTACTGAAGAACAAATAAATCTGTTCTGGAGAAGGTGGCACACCAGACAGATCTGGTGTGCAACACGGGAGTTCTCCTGTACTTGGGACTCTAGCTCAAAGAGCAGGTGGCTGTTGTGGCTAGAACAGCCTTTGCATAACTGTGGTGTGCGCACTGTGCCCTTTCCTGAATTGTGAGGCCATGCCCTCAATCATTTGTGTCTTGGTCATCTCTCATTTGGATTATTGCAATGTAGTGTACATGGGGCTATCTTTGAAGAGTATTTGGAATCTACAATTGGTCCAGAATGTAGCAGTGCAGTTTTGGAAGCATCTAGGTGGCACATGTAACATGAGTTAACACAAGTTGCATTGGATGCTGATGTGCTTCCAGGTCCAATTCAAGATATTGGTTATTTAAAGCCATTAAAGCTCTCCATGGCATGGGTCCAGGATATCTGAGAAATCTTTCCCCAATGGGATCAGCCCACTCCTCCTCCTGGCAGGAGCCTACTGCAGATCTCATCAGCCAAGGAATTTGTCTGGTGGGTTCCAGATGATCCTTTTTTTGCCACATACCCCCCATACTTTGGAACTTCTTGCCACCAGAGATGAGATCTTCCCTCTCTTCTGGCATAGGCACTCCGAAGGAAAAGCCATAGGCTGGAAATGGTTGATACAGTAACAGAGAAGGCACCACTGCTGCTCCGCTTGAAATCTCATTATGTTTTATTATAAAATCAATCAGTTGCCTCAAACCATGAGATGGCTGACATAAATTTAATAATAAATTCCCTGGTTACTATTATAAATCAATTTTTTTTATTTTTTATTTTATTTTTATTTTATTTTATTTTGAATTTGTATACCGCCCTTCTCCCTGAGCTGGCTGTTCAGGGCGGTGAACAGCCAAATAAAAACATCAAATACAAATATTAAAATACAGTTAAATATATATATATAGATTTGGCCCCATTAATTAAAACAATAAACAAAACAAAACAATTAAAAAACCCTTAAAAATAATTAGGCCAGCCCGGCTTGTTGGAAAAAGAAAGTTTTAAGGGCACGGCGGAAGGCACTGAGGTCATGGATTCTCCTTATCTCAGGGGGCAACTGATTCCAGAGGGTGGGTGCCCCCACAGAGAAGGCCCTCCCCCTAAGAGCCCTGTCCTAATACAGCCATAGTTAACAGGTGCCAAATAGTCAAAAAGTTTGGAAGGGCTGGATTTTAAAACAATACTGGGGGAAAAAATCTAAATTCAATAAACTTGCAGAAGTGTAGCAGTGATGCAGTGTACTCTTTGTTCAGGTCTCCACACATTTTACAATTCTTCTCTTTTCTTTAGCCCCTCCCCATTTGTTCCCATTCCATGACCACTGTGTAGAATTCATTCTGCTGTTTTGGGGTTTCCCTCAGCCCCCCCCCCAAAAAAAAATAATCTTGTGCTTCTGGTTTGGAAGTTACTGATCCCTGATGCCTTGGCATGGAGCACTTTGTGCGAACACTAAAAATAGAAATCAGCCAAATAAGCATATAAGCTAGCAAAATTTTGTTTTATGTTGCAGGTCATGTTTGAACTTGGAAGAGTGTTTTTCTAATACCAGGAGTACATTGCAACAGACATTTTACAAGACTAGTCGCTATCCGAGCAACAGGTTTATTGGACTTCAACTTTGTCCATTTTGGAAAGTGAGCAAATGTCACAATAAATTTATGGACATTTGCTACAAAATGTTGGGAGTCACTGCATTTAATTTCATATTTCATCAGTTACTATGTTTTCGTGGAATTCATGGTGTAAAAACATGAGGCTGGTTTTCTATCTTATGGATGCAGATTATGTTACATTACAGGAAAAGAATATACAGTATATACGACATTAAGCAGTTTTCTGTATATAAGCTGTACATTTTTTCACAATACATTCAATAGAATTAAGAAAAATATGTATATGCCTTTTAGTATATGGGGAGCCAATGCATAGAAAACCTAATCTTAATGTTGTTCATTTATGACGGAAGAGTTAAAATTAAAAGTTCTCTTCAGCTAAAACAGTACCTGTCTTTGGAACTGCTTCATCACGAAGATTTTATAAATTCAGACATGTTTCTTCAAGAAGCAAGAGAAGTTTAATCAAAGCAATGTCTTTGACTGTATTGCCTTAGACAAATTTTCCTTAGTAACCATTATGGATGTATGAACACCAACTGAAAAACTGTGAAATAAAATAAATGATTGTAAGAAATGCATTAATTTCTTTAAAGCAAGATTAAGGTCTCTCAAATCCAAAATCTTTTGACTAGATACATCAGAAAACTCATGAAAGCTTTAACTTCACACCCAGAATCTGGTTCTCAAGTAACTTTCCAAAATGTATCATGAATACAGTTGTCAAATTTTAACATTTTTATAAGAGTTTAAAAGAAGTTTGCTCTTTAATTTCAGAAAATGGGAAGAATTGTTGTAATTGAACCTACTGCTGAAATTTTATGATGGGAAACAAAAAATATACCGATACCTCTGTCCATAATTTTGTTTTTTATACAGTGCACGTTTTAAAATAAAAAGCCCAAAGCATTTGTGAGGAAGGTACATTTTATTTGAATAAATTTTTTCAACTTTGCATCAATTCTCTATCACTCCTCAGTAACAATGACACCACACATTATATACAGTAATAGCATACTTGCAATTCTTGAGACAGTGATGCTTAAACATTTGTGAACCTTTTTCAGTTTTTAATATTTTTACATCAATATGACCTAAAATGTGATACTATTCACATCCTAAAACTAGAGAATCCAATTAAGCTGTCAATATACTTGATCATGTATTGACCATGATCCAAAGCTACATGTGTGTGACAAAAATATACAAACCTTTCGGATTATTAGTTCCTTTGAAAGGGAAATTAATCAGATATTTCAATCAATGAGATGATAAGGTCTTGCTTAACAAAATTCTGGGTATTCTTGGACTTCCGGGTTTGGCTTCCGTCGCCATCAGACGGTCCTTGAGACCGCCAGCCCAGTCGCTCGTAAAGAGCCACCTTTACATCTGAAAGGCGGCTCGAAAAACTCCATTTCCTTAAGGAAATGTGAGATAGAGCAGGCGAGGGCAGGTAGAGCCCTCTGCGAAGTCCCCAGAGTTTTTGTTTTACTCTTGGGGACGAAGCAGGATGAGGCTCCCTCTTTTCCTCGCCGCTGCTCCGGGCTTCGGGAGAACTCTGCTTTTTGCAGAGCTAGGCGACAGGACCAAGCCATTTACTGAGAACTAACAGATTGTTTAAACAAAGAGGATGAGATCTGGACTTTGGACCCTAAATCGCAAGTATTTTTAACGATTTTATAAGTGATTTTAAAAGCGAAGGAAAAAAAGTTTAAAATGGCGACTAGCTGAGGCTTGAGAAGAAGAAAGCTGAAAGTGAAAGTCCTCCCGCCTGAATAGTTTAACAAGCTACAAAGTAGCAGAAATAATAGTGCTGGCTAGAATTGAAAAGAAAAATTTCTACTTTATGTTTCTTCCCTCTTGGAGATTTGATATTGATATTGCCTGGAGAGAAGTCCTTTTTTTAAAAAAAGTTTGTCTGTGTGGCAGGATGGCATTAAAACTAACAAAGCCAGATAAACAAGCAGTGGGGGGGGGTTTCCCCCGTTTACAAACCACATGAACAAGTTTTGAATTTGTAGACTCAGAAGATTGGTTTTAACCTAAAAGAATTTGTTTTGGAGGAGATGGCAAGACATGATGAGATTGTGAACCAGAATCTTGAAAAATTCAGGCAGGAAATTAAAGAGTTGGTACAACAAAAATATGCCAATCTGAAACAACAGTTTGTAACAGCTTTGAAAACTTTTTCAGAAATAGTTATAAAGATGGATAAAGATACTAATTCAGAACTAGAGTTTAAAATGAAGGAAGTTGATTACAAGATTTATAATCTGGACAATAAAATACAAAGAATTGAAAATGATTTGATAAATACTCAAGATAATAGCTCAGAAGTAAAGTCTAAAAAGAAAGCTGATCACGAGACTTACAATGCTGATAATATAAAACAAAGGATTGAAAAAGAAGTTACAATAATGCAATATAGGTCCATGGAATTTGCGGTCAGAATGAGGGGACTACAGGAAAATTATAGAGATGATTTGAGAAAGATGTCTGCTGAAGTTCTGGCTGGGATTTTAAAGGTTCATCCTGAAGAGGTATTCTGTATGATTGACAAGGCCTACAGAGTAAATTCTTGGATTGCAAAGCAAAGGCAGTTGCCTAGAGATGTGGTGATTTACTTTACGGACAAAGGAATAAAAAATGATATTGTGCAAAAATCTTTCAACTCTACTTTAGAATTGAACGGAAGAAAGATTTGGATATATAAAGAGTTGCCGCCTAAGATGTTAAAAGATAGAAAGCAATTTGGATTTTTGGTGACTGAGCTAAAGAAACAAAACATCCCATTTAGGTGGGATGTCCCAGTGGGTGTAATATTGAGATATCAAGGAGAAAGATATCAATTAAAAACTGTTGAAAAAGCAGAAGAATTTTACTACAAGGTTCTTAAAATGGATTTAACATCTCCACGTATGACATTTCCGTTAGGAACACAGGAGGGGAACAAAGAAATGCAAAATGAACAAGAGACTGAAACTCAGGCTAAGCAGATGGAGATGGAGACAATGGAAAAACAACAAGTCACAGAGGTTCCTTTGGACGAGCCGCTTCTGGATTCTTCTTCAGAGGTTATAGTTGGATTACCTATAAATACAAGAGAGGCTGCTTTGGATTCTAATGTGATGACTAATCAAGCTACAGATCAGCAAGGAAATCAAACAGTTGATATACAACTCATAGAAAGGAAACCAGGATGGAGATCTAAGCCACAAAAAGTTAAGAAAAGAAGAAGCAGGTCCTACAAAAACAAAAATTTCTAGACTAAACAACAGTGTAATGCCAGTTACTTAAGAGACAATTGAATATATGAAAATATAGTTGAGGCAAAGTATTGGTTTATATTATCCTGAGGAGAGTGACAGATCTCTGCAGTGCTGTACTCTTGGGATGTGAGATGGCCTTAAACTGAGTGGATTGGAACTTTCTACTCTGGACTCTTTGACAAATGGATTACGTTTATGTTAAGCTATAAGGCAAGACAACTATGGGATTGGGGCATGCAGAAGATCTGGCTGTTACCCCAACACAGTGGTTGGAATTAATAATCTAGATGGAAGACATTATAGACGACACACTATGGAATATAAAGTCACTCGGGTGTTTTTTTATATATGAAAACATTTACTATTGATGGGGGTAGATGGTAATTGAAGATACCGGACATACTATTGGAATTAGGATGTGATGTTACACTAACATGGGTAATGGAATTAACAATCCAGTTGAGAGACATTGCAGAAGATATCATATGGATTACAAATTTAAAGTCATTTGAGGATTTTATATATATATATATATATGTTAATATTTTTTTAGTGGTGTGGGCAGAAGAATAAAGATATTGAAAATATTATGTATGGTAGACCTGTAGGAAAGTGGGTGGAGATAGGTTAGTTTATTGATTGTTTAGTTTAGGAAAAGATGTTATATCAATATATGTAAAAGATTTGAATTAAGAGATATATGTATGGGGCAGAGCTGTGGAGTCGGGAGATAAATGTTCCGACTCCGACTCTGACTCCGACTCCTCAGTTTTTTGTACTTCCGACTCCGACTCCCCGACTCCGACTCCTCTGTATTAATATGCGAATGTATTTTATACATTCCTTGAAGGAAAGAAAGGCAACATACATGTCATTACCACAGGACTACTGGCTGGGAAGCCAAGAGTCTACTGTATTGAACAGTTTAAGCAAAAGACAAACACAATGAAAACAACAAAGTTTTATTAATTTTTTTTTATTAATTTAATTAATCAAGTTGCTGGATAGTAGCAGCAGGCATAAACATCAGGAACAGGAACTTTACCAGTTCAAAAATACAAACCACATTATTTGGTTGTTTTAGAACAAAAACAAAGCTTATCTATATGAACCAAAAACAAAATCTGTAAAACCTAGAAATGGTTTATATTAATCTTGAAATGTAGTTATAGGCTTAGCAAATGCAAATCAATTCAATGTAGAGTTCTAAGGAAGAGAATTGCCTCTGCCAGATCCTCTTTCATAGAGGCTCTTAAGTCAGACTTTATTATTTTTAGGGCTGAAAATAATCTTTCGACACTGACTTGGGTGGGTGGCATTGCAGTAACTATTCTGGCCACATCACTAACGATCTCTGGATAAACAAGGATGGCTTCTTCAACAGTAAGTTTTGATGAGCGATCATACTTTTCAACTTCTTTTAGTGCTTTATAAAACTCCTGTTGGAATTTTTTTATTTGGACATTTACTGGTTCTGTAACGCTTATGCGACGTCGCTTTCCTTTAGCAACTTCCATTTTGTCTAAGAAGGAATCAAAGTCTAATTCTTCGTTTGAAGAAGATGATTCTGAGTTACCACTATTGCTTAAAAGAACTCCATCCTCCTGTGGAGGTATTTCAGGTCGTAATCCCTTCATGCGAACTGCTACATCATAGAGGGCCTTTTTCCCAGTAGCAATCTGTTTACTGTTCAATAAAAGTCGGCTCATTGGGTCGACATAAATAGCCGCTAACAAGATTTCATTTTCCAGCAAAAGACTCTCTCTTTTCATCATTGAAGATGCAATGCCCTCAGCTATTAACCCTCCATTTTTGTTCAGGCGATATAACAGGCTCTTCCATTCCAAGAGGAATTTACCCGGGGTTAGATCATCACATTGCAACCTCTTGGTGACAGTGAAGGGGTGAGAAAGAAGGTTCTCCAGCTCTTTTGTTTGTGTCCACTGGCTTGCAGTTAATGCAAGATTTTCATTGTCCATTTCTTCTATGAAGTCTTTAAGTTCAAGCAAACGCTTCACCATTAAATAAGTGCTTCCCCAGCGAGTTGTTTGATCCAAAATGGCTCCTTTTCCTGCACGTCTTTTCAAAATTGCATCTGTTTTTGGGGCCCTGGCTGCAACAGTTACTTGCCGTAATTTGCCAATTAATGTAGCTGCATGGCGATCTTTTAATCCATCTCTTATGGCAAGTTGCAGTGTATGAACAGCACATCGCATATGATGAATAGTAGCAAGCTTCAATGCTTCTTCAACAAAGTTGTCTAAAAAAATGTCAGCATTCTCTTCAGTTTCTAAACTTTCTCTAATACTTGCAGAGCTGTCTTCCTCTAAGTCTAATATCTGTTTGATACCTTCTTCATCTGCCTTCATCTTCTCAATTGTGCTCAACATGTTAGAAGCGTTATCTGTCACAACACATAAAATCTGTTCCTTTTTAATTTCAAAATCTTCTAGAACACCCTCCACTAACTTCTGAAGGTAATCACTGGTGTGATGTGCCTGAGTGTCCTTTACTCCGAGGGTCCGTGTTATTGTTTTGTTATTTTCATCCACAAATCTAACATTAATAGCGAAATAATTGACTCTGTGACGTGTGCATGCATCCATTTTAAGGAAGACAAAACGTCCTTTCATAACTTTCTGTAGTTCTTCCTTTTTACATTTGGCCTCCTCAATTATAAGTTTCCTTATACTTTCTCTTTCCAGAGAAACACCAAGTTTTTTTGCCATTTCTCCATTTAGGCCTAAAAAGGCTGTCTGTGAAAAGAAGGATAGTGGTACACTATTCTTTACTACCATTTCAATAATGTGGTGTTTGAATTTTTCTGGTGTCATCCTTATGGTAACTTTGTCAGATATAAAGAATTGTTTTTCACCATCATCATCTTTTCTAATACATTGGCACACGTAATGTTTTCCATCACTTGATAATGCAAAGTGCTCATAAACAGTAGACTTTGTTGTGTTTGTTGTTAGCAGTCTTTTTGCCATTGTTTAGGATGCCTCTTTCCCTAAAATATAAAATATGTTATACTAACTGGCATATAATTAGATTTTTAATATCAACATACACAGTCTTGTAAGTTGTACGTACATGGCTTTATACAAACAAATAAGCTATATATCCCAGCACTAAACCTAGACATGATTTGTCCTATACAATATAAACACTTACAGTTGAATCCAAGAAGCTGTTCCACCAAGTTCTTCTAAGCCAGTGGTTCTCAACCTTCCTAATGCCGCGACCCTTTAATACAGTTCCTCATGTTGTGGTGACCCCTACCAGGGGTGGGTTCTAAATTTTTTTACTACCGGTTCTGTGGGCGTGGCTTATTTTGTGGGCATGGCTTGGAGGTTATGTGACTGGGTGGGTGTGGCTAGCTGGTCATGTGACCGGGTGGCCATGGCTATGTGTATAGAGGGCTGAAAAAAGTCATTTCTGACAGGTCCTCGCACTTTTGACTGGTCCTCACACTTATGACCATCCTCACATTTATGCCCGTGCAGCATTTTTAACAACCATGTCACTCATTTCACAACTGCTTCTCTTCACCATGGTGACAAGATAGGGCAAAAACGTAAAATGTGAGGACAGTCGTAAGTTCGAGGACTGGTCAAAAGGGAGAGGACCAGTCAGAAATAACTTTTTCAGCCCTCTGAGTAGTCCATATACATAAAAGGATACAGCAATAGAGAGGGATGAAGGAAGGGAAGGGAAATTAGAGTAGGAGTGAGGGTAAGAGAGGGAGGAAGAGAGGAGGAGAAGGAGAAAGGAAGAGGAAGTAGGGAGGAGAAGAAGAGGGTGAGGAAGAGAAAGTAAGAAGGAAAGAAAAGAGAGAGGTGGTAGGTTTGAGGAGAAAGATTGCTGTACAATAAAAAAGATGAAAGGGAAGAAAGCCAACCCCAAACAAATATAAAGATATTAAGATAAAGAATGAATTGTTAAACTTTAAAGAATAAAAGAGAACAAATATGAATAAATAACAATAATTAGAAACACACATACAAACATACAATGTATTTTCTTTGAACAGAGTATTTGGCCGGTTCATAAATTTAAACAGTGTTTAGTCATTTCAATTAAATTTACAATTTCTATATTTCCTTTTTGCCATATTTATTCCTCATCTATTTTTGTAAAAAACCAATATTACCCTTCATCCTCATCTCTAATCTTAATCAAATTCAATTTTTCCCTTCTATTCTATATTATACCCCTTCCCATTGTCATCTATTTTTATATCCATCCTCACATTGGTTAATTATGTAATATTACAGTTGTTTAATATGAATTCAACATTTTAATATAAATCAATTAGTTATATAACTACCTTTTTTGTATATTAATCAATATGAACATGAATATTCCAATTATTTCCATGCAATCCAATTTCTTACAAATCAATTAATTATATTTACCAATAATAATAAACCAAATAATTTCCCCCATATATTCCTCCAAACCACAACTTAACCATTTCTGCTTTCAACACAATATACAATTAATAGTATCTCAATTATTACAATTCCCTAGTTAAATAGAGCTTTTTTTCTTTTGTGTTTTAAAATCTCCTTTTTTCCCTAAATTTCCCGTTGTTTGCACCTACCTTTTTTGGTGAGGAAAAAGAAAAGAAATCTGCCTGCCTAATTTTCTAACATGCAAAACCAACAGCCTGCTTTACTTTCTCTTTCGTTTTTCAGTATAGCTAGGGGGGGAAAAATCTGCAGTCTTTCCAAGCAAGCAAAAGAGCACTGAGCAAAACAGCTCAGAGCAAATCAGCTGGGGGTCGGGAGCCGATCTAATCAAGGGCTAATTAGCCTATGCTGAAGCTCCGTGGGCCAATAAAATTACAAAAAAACCACCGAACCATTTGTTAAATTGCTGGGTCGCCCGCCCCTCGCCCACCACTATTTATTGGCAATAAATGGTTTACAGCTTCAGTCTTGAACTATTGACCCTCCATTCCCTTCACTTATGCAAGTGTCTCTAGTCCTGCAAAAAACATATTTACTTAATCCCTTATCAGTGAGAGGCTAGGTTACCCATGGGCGCTGCGTTCCCTGTAACAGCAGAACACAACACTATGGAAAGTATAAGTATTGCCACTCCTAATTGTGCGTTGCGTGCCTTATAGTGAAGCACATGAAAAGCATGCTTCTTCACGGTCACTTAACGTGTTCATTTTGCGGTTACGTGAGGCACTGCATGCATTGGTCTTTATTCTTACAGTAGAGAAGTCATTAATTATAACTTTTTGTGAATTGGGACATTTAAACGTGCTTTTTTTAAAATTCCAATCTAAATTTAGTAGGAGTCGGAGTCGGTGCATTGTTTGCCGACTCCGACTCCGACTCCAGGTACCCAAAATTTCCTCCGACTCCGACTCCTCGACTCCGACTCCGACTCCACAGCACTGGTATGGGGGAGGATGAGTTGAAATTGCTAAATTAGGATTTATTATATAATTTTACAGCTGAATGTTGCTTTGAAATGTATAGTATAAGGGGGATATAATAATATTGTCAGAAGGGTGGAGAACTGATTGTTTAGTTCTGGAAAAAGGATGTTATGCTATATTAATATACATAAAAGATTTGAATTAAGAGATATATGCATGGGGGAGGAGGAAATGGATAGATTATGAGTTGAATAGATGAAATTGCTAAATTAGGATTTATTATATAATTTTACAGTTGAATGTCGCTCTGAAATGTATAGTATAAGGGGGATATAATAATATTGTTAGAAAGAAAGGGTCCGCATATGGGGGGTGGAGCAAAAAGGATGGTAAAGTATTATATAATCTGTTATTAATGTGGGTTTTATTCTGGAAAAGCCACAGGGGGAGGGGAAGGGGGGTTAGGGAGGAGGGGGGGGAAAAGGGGGAAAAATCTGTATTTGAAAAACTTTTTCAATAAAAAAAAAATTCTGGGTATTCTTATCAAAGTCTGTCTTCTCAGCATAGTACAGCGAACCTTTTCGGCACAGAGTTTCATGTGCACATCAAAAACCAGCTGACCATTCTTTTTGATGAAAGAAACTGAGGAGAATTTGGATGACAAGATCCAAAAAATTAAAAAGGATTTGGCAAACATTCAGGATAATAGTTCAGAAGACAAACTTAAAATGGAGGCTGATCAAAAGTCTGTTAATGAAGAAAATGTACAATGTACAAATGTACAACAGAGGATTGAAAGAGAAGTTTTAATGATCCAATACAATTTTACAGAATATGCAATTAGACTGAGAGGTTTGCAGGAAGATGACAGAGATGATTTAAGGAAGATATCTTCTGAAATTCTGGCTGGGATTTTAAAGGTTCAACCTGATGAAGTGTTTTGTAGGATTGACAGAATTTATAGAATAAACTCCTGGTTGGCAAAACAAAGGCAATTGCCTAGAGATGTGGTGATTTATTTTACAGACAAAGAAATTAGAAATAATATTGTCCAGAATTCTTATGATTCTGTTTTGCAATTTCGTGGAAGAAAGATTTGGATTTTTAAGGAACTCCCGCCCAAGATGTTAATGGAGAGGAAGAAATTTGGTTTTCTAGTGAATGAGTTAAAAAAAAGGAATATTCTATTTAGGTGGGACGTCCCAGTTGGTTTAATATTGAGATACCAAGGAGTAAGATACCAACTGAATACTGTCGAAAAAGCGGAAGAATTTTATCAAAAAAATTTAAAAATAAACTTAACATCTTTAGGCATAACACAGGACAAGCAAAAGGAGTTGGAAATAAAGGGAAAACATCAAATTACAGAGGCTGTGGTAGATAAACTGTCTTTGGACTCTTTGGATACCCCAGCTGGACTGTCTATAAATTTGAGAGCAGTGTCATCTGATTCTAATGTGATGAACTATCAACCTACAGACAAGTGCGTAAATCAATTAGTTGATATACAAGTGATGGATAAGACATATGAGATAATAAAACAAAACCAACAAGATCAATCTACAAAGCAGAATGACAACCGAACAGCTGATACACAACTTGTAGGAAGGAAATCTGGATGGAAATGCAACCCGCAAAAGAAAAAGAAAAGAAACAGATCTCGTAGAAATAGTAGTTTCTAAACCAAGCAACAGTGAAGCCAGGGATTTTAAAAAAAATAAATAAATGAATATGTGAAAAGATATTGGTGGCGAATTATTGTTTAATACTATCTTGAGGAAAGTGGCAGATCTCTGCAATGCCGTGATTTTGGGATGTGGAAAGAGCCTTACACTGTTGGATTTGAACTATCTATTTTGGATTTCTTTTACCGATAAATATATTATATCTATTTTGAGTTACAAGGCAAGAGAGTCATGCTGGGGCATGCAGAAGATCTGGCTGTTACCCACTAAGATGATGGGGATTTATAATCCTGATGAAAACCACAATTACAACTATATGGAATATAATTATAATGTCACTCGGGTGGTTGTTTTTACTTTTATATATACATGAGGATATTCATTATTGATGGGGGCAGAAGATGACTGAAGATTTTGAATAAACTGTTGCACCAGGATGCTATGTTACCCTATTATGGATGACGGATTTAACAATCTAGTGGAAAGACATCAAAGAAGATACTAAATGAATTATACATTTAAAGTTATTGTCTTTTCTTTTTTTTTATAAAATGGAACGTATATATAGACATATGTATATTTTAGCAGAGTGGGCAGTGGATTATATTTAGAATTGTAGTGCATGGTAATCTTGCAGGAAACTGGGTTGAAATAGGTTAGTTTAGTGATTGATTAGTTTAAGAAAAAGGATTTTTAAGTTATATATTTCGGGGAGTGGAAGAATTGGATAGAACTGAATAAATGTTAAATTTGGAGAAGGCTGCTTTGAAATGTTAAATTAATATATATAAAAGTAAAGGTCATGTTGTTGTAATAATAATAATATTTTATAAGTTTGGGGGAGGAGAAAAAGGGTAGATTGTGAAAAGCGGAGAAAAGCGGAGTTATAAGAACACTATGCTAAGGGTCAGTATTTTGAGGAGTGAGTAAGGGCATGGTAAAATATTATGTAATTAATTATGAATTAGTTTATTGTTGTGAAGAAGAAGTCACAGGGGGGGGGTGAGGGGGGGTTAGGGAAGAAGGGAGGAAAAGGGGGAAAAACTTGTATCCGAAAAACTTTTTCAATAATAATAATAAAAAAAAACCAGCTGGCCGGCATGCATGTGCGCACCGGAAACCAGAAGTTCATTTTCGGGGGTGCATGCACCCTGGGCAGCTCCTCTTCCGGGTTGCAGCCCAGACGAGCATGCGCTTCCTTTTCGGCACTCTGTATATGGAAGTGTGTCATGAGTTGAACAAGAGAGATTTCTGGGGACCTCCAAAAAAGTTAATACTCATCAGGCTGGAAAAGATTACATACCGTAATTATTTCCAAAGAATTTGGATTCCACGAGTCCACTGTTAGGTAGATTGTGTACAAATGGAGGCAATTCAGCACCTCTGTTATCCTTCCCAGAAGTTGACCAACCAAGATCACACCAACAGCCAAGCGTGTAATATTCTGGGAGGTCTCGAAGAATCCCACAGTAAGAGTTATAGAACTAAAGACCAGTTCATCAAGCAGGGAAGCCCACCAATATCTTTTGAGTTGAAGCTGTTTGATAAGGAAGAATAGTTAAAATTCCTCCAAGCCAACATGCAGGGTTCATCAATAGTTATCAGAAATGTTTAATAGCAGTGATTGCACCTAATATTCAGCAACACCAATTATTGAAATTAAAGGTTCACTTTTTTCATATACAAATAAGTATTTTGGGATCAAACATTAGGACAAGTCTAATGTTTTTGATTCATTTGTTTAATTGAGGTCATATTTATGCAGAAATATTAAATTTAGAAGGGTTCACAAACCTTTAAGCTCACTTTAAACTTAAACAGTTGAAATGAAATAAAAGTATATAAATCTGGGAAGCAGATATTCAAGACATCATTCTTATCAAAATTGTAGTGTCAAACCTTTTCCATTGCTTTAGTATAGATAGTCCTCTACTTACAACAGTTCATTTAGTGACCAGTTACAACAGCACTGAAAAAAGGTGACTTATAACCATTTTTCACACTTATGACCATTGCAGCATCTCCATAGTCACATGAACAAAATTCAGGTGGTTGGCAACTGACTCATATTTATGGCAGGTACAGTGTCCCAGAGGCATGTGATCACTTTTTTGTGACCTTCTGATAAACAAAGTTAATGGGGAAGCAAGATTCACTTAATAGCCATGGTAAGAAAAGTCATAAAATGGGACAAAATTCACTTAAATGCCTCACTAAGCAATAGAAATGTTGGGGTCAATTGCGGTCACAAGTTGAGGGCTACCTGTATTTATACAATTTCATTAACAATTTGGCATTCAAATTTTGCAAAGGTAAGAAACAATGAATATTAAATATTGCATGAGGAAGAGAAAGAAGTCTCTTTGTTTCTGCTACAGTATCCTGCAATTGGGTTAAATAATCAAGTCTGAAAAATGCAGTCTTCATAAATACAGTAAGTTGTTTCAGAATATATTTCAATTTGTAAATAACACAGTAATATCTTATTCAGAAGTATCACATAATGCTGGACAGAACATTAGCAAAGCCTCACAGACTGGCTAATATCTATCTCTGGCAGCTCAACAATTAATATATCTAGTTTGTGAAAATTAGTAGTAAGGTTACTAGTTTGTATGGAATGTATTTGAGAAAATCACTGACTCATCTTAAATGTAAAATGGAGTGAAGAGTTACTTTCATTTCCCTACTGGAAACTAAGTATTATCCTTTCTTTACAATTTCCGAATATTAGCGGTTGTTTTGTAGTGACATACCTATTTAGGATCTCATCTACCCCATTTCACAAACTTGACTGTGACTCCATAACTCAGCTGTGTTTCAGTATGACCTTAGGAATACACTGGAAATAATGAAGTTTAATTCAGAAAATCAATAATATTCCTCTTGAGAGTCTAAAGATGGCTCTGCTATGCTATATTACATGGATACAGAACTGGTTGAGAACTGAGACTTCTCAGCTCACAAAAGATGATCACATGACTCCACGATACTGCAACCATCATGAGTCAGTTGTCAAGCATCTGAATGTAGATCATATGACCATTGGGATGTTGCAAGTTAAGTGAGAAAAACATCATAAGTCACTTTTTTCAGTACATTGTAACTTTGAATGGTCACTAAATGAACTGTTGTAAATTGAGGACTAAATTCAATAAATGTACATCAGTGACATAACAGCAAACATGTTAAAACGTATTATGAGGCTCTATTCAACTCTGTGCTGTTTTAACATGAGGCATTAAAAATGATTATCAAATTTGAAGATGACAAAGTTGGGGGTTGGTAAACACCATACAGAACAGCATCAAGATTCAAAAGGATTTTGTAAAGCTGGAACAATGGAACGTATCAGCCAAAATGAATTGTAACAGCAAATGCATAATCCTGTATCTCGATTATAGGAAATCCAAGTAGAAAAATCAAATGTAAAGCCATGAGATGGGGAAAACCATACTGAACAGCAGTACATACACTGCTGTTGTGGAATCTTAAATGCTTGAAGCATTACAATCCAAATACGGAACCGCATGATACATGGACAAAAACTAAAAAATGAATCACAGGCAGCAGCAACATGGATCAGACTCCCGCTAATGTATGGCATTCAATTCTTTGCTCATTTTAGGAAGGATACTAACAAACTGAGGAATGCTCAGAAATAATGGACCTGGAAAGAAAAAGTCGCTAGAAACAATTGGAAGTGTTGGGTATGTTTATAGCCTGTGACTGTTAAAAGACACAAGTATACCAAGTATATAAAGGGTGAAAATGCAAAACTCGGGGCAGTATTGTCCAAAGTTGTTCCAGAAGACAAGATAAGAAGCAATGGGGTTAAATTACAAGGCCATAAATTTTGGAGCAACGGGAAAAAATCCTGATAAAAATAAACAATGGAAATGACTATCTGGGGAGGTGGTCAATCTTCAGGAAAAATACTTAAACAGCAGCTGGGTTGCCATCTGTCAGGATGCTGCAGTAATGGATCCATGCTCCAGGCAGGCGATTGGATAAGGAGATATTCACAGTCCCCTTCAAATTGCATGTTCTATTATTCAGAGTAAAAGCACTAAAGAATATTAGATACTTATACTGAATATATGAACAAAATGAAGCACACTAATATCATTTACCTATTCAATTCTGCACTGGAAAAATTTCCAATACCTTTCCTGAAAAATGAATTTCTCTAGTTTACATAATTAACAAATATGTATGTAAACTTGGTTATTTCAAATTAGCACTTTTGGAAAGGGGCAAAAAATACATGGGGACAGCACATTTAGCCCAAATAGAATAAAAGCAAATACTATTATAATTAGAGGCAAACATGAGATTAAATTTGAATGCTTATAATTTCTCAGAATGGTCTAAATCCAGAAAAAAACTTGTTATTTAAATTAATGAGATCAGTTTTTGCAACTAGTGTACTGTACCTCATTATTAGAAAGCAGCTTTCACTTCAAAAATGAACTACTGTACTATTTACTGCCCAGCTAATTGGAGGGAATCCAACACCTTACCAAGCATCTGAGTAAACAATTACTGAGATAGACAAGCTTTGAACTAAGGAACAGGACACTCCTAATGCATTTCAGCCTAGAAATATTTCCTCCCACTTCCTTTTCTTCAATAGCCTAACTTGCTGATAGGATTTGTTTGTATTTAATAATTAGGAGCCAGAAATCATCGATCAACAAATACTAATCTGTTCTGCCAATCCCTGGTTTACAAAAGATAGTATGTTTAGTATAGCAAGGGCTCCCCACAAAACCCGGATAAAACAGATACAATAAATCACACAATAAAAGACAATTCAGATACTGATTTATTTTTACATTTGTAAGTTACATTATAATACCTGATAGGTAAAAAACTTATCCGGGAAAATATTTTATGACTCAGTACTGTTTAGAAAAGTTTAAATCACTTCAGATTTAAGTGTTAATGCAGATTTAAATTTTAATGCAAACCTAAAAGTTTAATGCTACATACAAATGTTAATCCTAACTAAAATGCAGTCCTCTACTAGTAATATAGCAATAGATTTACTATACTAAATCAACAGTTCATAAGCATTAGTTTATGCTTAAATGTTCACAAGCAGGGAACAAAGCTATGAGTTTTCATCAGATCACTGGTTTTACACAGCACACTAAGCTAAAATGTTAGGCCAGTTTATAGCTCAGAGGACTATACGAACCCAGGCCATTCAGTGAATCACCAATACAAATGATACATCAATGCATCACCTGGAGGTATATAGGTAGTCCTCCTTTAATGACCATAACTGGTACCAACACTCAGTAAGTAAAGTGAAACTACAAGTGTGTTCATGATCTTACTTCAGCTTTTCTTTGCTTTACAGACCTGCAAAGGTCATAAATGCAAAGATTGGTTGCAAAGATACTTTTTCATCACTGTCATAATTGCAAACAGGCAGTTACTAAACAAGAACTACTGTGATGATGATCATGTTATCCATGTCTGATTACTGTACTACTTTTCAATACAAAGGTTTTTCTTTCACTAAATAAAATCTATCACTACTAATTTATTTCGAAAGCTTTCAATTGCCCTTTTAAAGAAACTGGGTTGCTTCTTATATTAAGATGAAAATGTGATTTGGGATCCAATTATCAATCACTGAACTTCCATGATGGATTGTGTGGGAGCCAGTAAATTGAAATTCAATCCTTGGAATGCTATGTAGATTTCTTTGCAAAGAAAGTGTCCAACCCGATTTAGATGGCTTGCACTCTTCAAAGCATCAAGATGTGATTCTAAAATCCAGTTTATTAGCAGAGATCTTAATAAACTAAACTGTACATTTCATTAACTGCACCATATCCTTTCCTAGACCAAGACCACCAAACTGGATTCATGCACTCTAAAAGCAATATATGACTAATTATTGTAATATAAGTTTTTATTGTCCTGGAGAAATTACCTCTGGTGTCATTCTTTTGCTCTGATAACATGTTATATTTATATTGTTTTAAACTGAAAGATCCACACTGAAATGGAAAATGAAGGGCTAGGAAAAAGCTGTTAATAGAAGTTAAAACTGTAACCAAATATTAAGCTTAAACACAAATTTGTAATTAAACACAATTTTTTACCCGTATCTGAATCTTAATTACACAAAATACTAAAAACTCAATGCATAAGTCAGAGTGAAGTATTAAATTTTCATAGACTCTGTATTTGTAAGGAAATCAGTAGTATTGATCCAGGGAAAATCATGTAGATCTGTAAATGTGAGACTAAATTTCAATAATTCATTCCTTCCCCCCTTTTTTAGTTCTTTGCTTATAACTGATAAAAGACAACTACCTGAAACAAAAATTGAACACATAATCTTAGATATATACAACTCTTTCAAGAGAACCTTTTTCCAACTTTAAAGTTACAGGTTCCCACCAGGAAATCCAAAAGGTTTGTGTTAATGTTTACTAACCTCACTGTAATTTACTAAACTCAAAAGGATTAATTTCTGAGCAATGTGTGTAGAATCACATGCAAATCTTTCAATATAATTAAAAATGAAAGGGAAGACCTGATTACATATCTGTAAAGTAAGTAGAACAAAAAATGAAGTATTATCTCCACAGCCTAGTAAAAAACAGAAATAGCTGCTTAAGCAATAACAGAAAGCAACTGACAGAAATCAAAGCAAGTTCAGAGATTTAGAAATGCTTAGAACAAATTCCCCACTTTTTTTCTGGGAAAGGACATCAAACTACTCCAGGACCACAATCCTATTCATATTATTGAAACTTACTAAAGGAGAAACTCTCTTGAGAAAACCTAATAAAAATTGCTACTGCATACATTATTTTTAATTTCAGAGTTAATTTATTTGGTGCAGATCACTCCATTAATACATCACACTTCTAACCATTAATCCATCACTTTGCTTAGGGTTCAGGTTTTTAAATAAGAAATTGAATTCCAGCAGTTTTATGTATTTCATATTTCCTACTATGAAACCATACAATAATACTATTTATTTCAAGCTACAGGATTACTGCCATCCATCAAAGAAATAAGTTCACCAGCTAAAAGCGTGCAATTCTGCACTTACAAATCTAAACCTATTAAAGGAATATTATTCTTTCCATTAAAGCAGGAGATAAATGTATGGAGCTTCCTAAAAAAAAAAATCAACACCTATCTCACCATAAGTCACCTACTGCTGAAAGGGATAAACTTCGAATAAGTTTACTAAGTTCAAATCCATGTTACTTGACCTCTGCCCCGAGAAGTGGAATTTAGTATTAAACGACTTAAATGCATACTTTAGAAACACTCGGATGCCAATCATTTTTTTTTTAAAGTTGTCATAAAGAGCCAAAATCAAGCTAAGGGCCACCCGCAGACGGTTAAAATTATCCCTCTCTCCCTTCTTTTCTAACCAAAGCGCACCTTACTTCAGTTCTGGCCACCTCTTCTCTCCCACCTGTATCAGAGCAACGGAAGGCATTCAAAGGAAAAAAGAGAAAAAAAAAAAATAGGGAGAACGAGAGCTAAGCTTTAAAGAACCAAAGCGCGCAGAATGGGGCCCATTCCGTCGCCTTTCCCCCCCCCCCACCTCCCCCCGTCCCGCAAGTACTACTACGGCCTCCAAAGCCAGGCGGCTGCGACGGCTCAGCCCAGCCGGTGAGGCCTGCGTCCCGCTCACTGCAAGCGGCGCGCGCCAATAGGCGAAGCCAAGCCAGCCAAGCAGGCGGCGAAGGAGGAAAGCGGGGGAGGGGAGGCTCCTGCTGCTGTTGCCGCCACAGCGCTCGTCGCCGCCTCCCCCCCCCGTCTCTCCCCGGCGGGGGCTCCTCGCTACAGCCTCTCTGCTCCGCTCTCGGTCATGTGACCCTAACGTAACCGGACAGGAAAAGCCGCCGCCGCCGCCGCCGCCGCGCTGACTCCGTTGTTGGCGCTGCTGCTGCTGCTCCTGGGCTGGCGGAGACCGCGGGGGCCCCCCCTCCCCGAAAACGCGAGCCAGGTGAGTGCCGCCTAAATCCCCCCCCCGCACACACACACACACACTCATCCTCCGAGAAGGCGCGGGAGAGGGGCGGGTGGCCGGGAGGGAAAGCGGGGAGGGGGGCGCGTGGCGGCGGCGGTGAGGCCCCTTGCTCTTTCTCTTCCTCCCGCCCCCCGCCATCTCCCGTCCCACCATTGTACTGGCGGTCAAGTAGGCCAGGTTCGGACCCGGAGGAAAGGCAGGAGGCTCTCCCGGGCCCTGAGGGGGGCTTTCCCACCCGAGACCCCGAAATGGCGCCGGTGGAGGCGGCTGCCTCGGGGAGAAGAGGGAGAGGTCTCCCGGTTAAGGCTGCTAAAGAAACTCCTGCCCTGGCAGAGCCTGGTCTGATCCGGGCTTGGCTTGGCCCTGAACCGCCCTCGCCGAGCTGGGTAGCGGCCTTTCCCCTTTTTTCTCTCACCCGCGGCGGCAGCAGCCCGGCCTAGGAGGAAGGGGGAGGGGCAGGCGCCGAGGCAGCCGCGCGGAGCGGGAAAGGGAGGGAGGGAGGCAGAGAGAGAGAGAGAGAGGAAAGGAGGGGGGGGTGAGGGTGGGCGGCTCCGTCTGCGTCTCCTCAGCAGCCTAGGCGGCCCTGGCGACAGCGGCGGTTCCCGTCTCTCGCGCGCCTAGGCGCCCCAGCCCGCTCGCTCGCGCTGCTTACGTCGTCTCGCGCCGCCCGTCCGTACGCCGCCCCGCCGCCTCCTCCGTGCGTTGCGTGTGCGCGCACGCGGCGGCTTCGCGTAGCCCTGCGCAGGGGAGGAAGGCGGGGCCGAGGCAGTGGCCGTGGCGCGCGCTTGGCCTCGCTTGCCTTGCCCCTTTTTGCTCCGCAGGCAGCCAATAGAAAATGCCGGCGGGTTGTCACAGTGTGATTCACGGCGGGGGCGGTGGAGGGGGGGAAGGGGGTGAAGGAAGCTTGCGGTCCTCCACCGCTGTAGGCTGCTGTTTGCCCGCCCCGTTGGCGTCTGCGAGGGTTTGCTGCCTCCTGAGTGGCTTTTTATTGCTGGCGCTTGGCGAGAAGTTCCTCTCTCCAAAGGGAGGGACAAGCCTCTCGGAAGAGGTTCTGCCTTTTTTTCCTGGGGCGGAAGACGCTTTTGAATTTTGATCCCACCCTTCTGGACACTTGCTTTTTTTTCTGGGCAGGGAAGCTCTCACAATTATCCAGAGACATCTCGCCTTTATTTAATGTTAGATGCTGCCTGTAAATTCGAAAATTATGAATTTACGTGTACTCCAGAAAACAGACGTGTTTGGTTTTATTTTTAATTTAACCTCAAATGAATGCTGTGATTTTTATCTAATTCATTTTTCCCGTTTGCTGCAAGTTTTCCTGAACAGTTGATTGAATTTGCTGTGCAAAGCATTCATTACAGAAACAAAATATAAAACGAAATATAAAAATATAGCTGAAAAACTAATCGAGAAAGTAGCATTTAGATATAGCTATACCCAGGACTCTTACAAATATTCCCAAATATTTCAAAATGCTATGAGGGATCAAGACTTTTAGAATCACATTTGGTTTAATTCTCTTGATCCTATGCAGCATTTCCAAATATATATATTTTAATATTCTAAAACTATGCATGTATATTCTAACACAAATCAAAACCTTCATTTATTTGCTCTCAGGTTTTTAACTGTTGTATTTCAACCTGTCTACAAACTGAAGTAGTATGAATGCGATGGCTTTAAATAAATTTGATTTTTTTTAGTTGTCTGAGATATATATTGCTACATTGCTGGCAAACAGGTAATGAGCATTTTTGTGCTAATTTATGTTATCTATTCTTTTATTTGTTGATTTTAATCTTATAGATAGTCCTCGATTGATTGAGATTTGGGTGCTTGGCAACTCATTCATATTTACAACCACAACATGCATTTTAACTCCCCACACCACCTTTGCCCTTTTGGTCCCTGTGCGCCAAAGCCACCCTGCCACTGCCTATCTCCAGCTGATCTTTACCTCTCCTTCCTGCCTCTGCTCCCCCAATCAGTGCAGCTATTGGCCCTCCTTGTTTTATCTAATGAGCATGGGCTTAGTGATGGAAATTTTAGTCCCAATTTGGATTGTTGTGCCTGTATGTTTCTTGCTCATTCACAATAGGTAAAAAAGTAGGTGGCTATAAAAATCACATAAATACCTGTGAATTGTGCCCTTCCAAATTTCACATTCTTTGGGCATATGATAGAATCTTGAAAGAAATATGTTCTCAAGAATATTTTCTACTTTACAGATTTTAAAAGATGGATTTGGCCAACCATGGACTTATTCTTCTACAGCAGCTTAATGCTCAGAGGGAGTTTGGTTTCCTGTGTGACTGCACAGTTGCTATTGGTGATGTGTACTTTAAGGCACACAAATCCGTCCTTGCCTCTTTTTCCAACTACTTCAAGATGTTGTTCGTTCATCAAAGCAGGTACTGTATACATATATATTGTCAAACATTAAGTTAGTATAGAGTTACTTTATCTACCTCAATAAGTAACATGCAGTGCAATCTGCAGATCATTTAAGACAATTAGAATTCAAGCCTTGCTAACTTCATTGGTACCTGATTTATGACCCAGGTTCATCCACTGTAATCCTGAAGAGGTTCTTTTGGTGTAAATTACAATTTCCTAAGTAGCAGGAAACCAAGGGTTAATGAGAGGCAGTCCCTACCTATCCATCCCAGGAAGAACCTAGCTTTCTCTTTATATTGGCCATAAGAGAAGCTGTAGAGCTTTGTTTGTCCTTTCCGGTCAGATAGTATGTTCAAAGGCAACACTGTGTGGAATCAGCCAAGAGAATTTAGGACTGTGAATTGCTATTCAAAGAAGATAATTAGGAAGGACAGATCAGTCTGGCCTGAGGTAGATACTGATTTCAAAATGGGCTTGAGGAATTGTTTGCCATCTGCATTTCATTCTCTTGCCTTTTTAAATAGTAAACCTGAGGATTAGTCTACTTTTTGGTTTACTTCTTATGAATCACTTTAAGAAGTAATCATTGTCTGAAATGGAATAAAAGCATGGGATATGAAAAAAAAATATACTGCTCAAAAAAATAAAAGGAACACAAGCAGAAGACATCCAAGATCTGAATGAATGAAATAGCCTTATTAAATACTTTGTTCGTTACATACAGTAGTTTTGTGTTCTCTTTAGTTGTTTGAGCAGTGTATAAACTACCAAATGCCAAAATGCTTTATGATAATTTGTATGTCATAAAATGTTTTATAAAATTTCCAAAATTTAATTTCATGTGAGTCATTGGTCCAAGATTTTGAACACATTGTGTAAGTTAGCCAATTTGAGATGCCTTGGCTCAAAAAGTTTTGCCCTACTTTTACCCAGTTAAAGATTACAGACACAAGAGTTTTAGTAGTATATGGATATAATTCTGAGAATGGAAAACCTCAGCTGATTCCTAAGCAATCATGTAAAATAGCAAATAAATCCCAATTGTCAAAATATAGGAAGTTTTGTATTTCATTTTTGATGTTTAAGTATTTATGTGGTACTATAAACTACTGTATTCATTTGTACTTCCTGAACCAAATAAGTTTTATTTAAAATCAGTATGAGTTATAACATTATTTCTCTAAAACCGACTTAGTACAAATTGTCTTTTATTCCTTCACATTGAGATCTGAAGGGACCGCAAAAGCAGCCCTAAGTCATATTACTTAAACAAGTATTGCAATAAATACACAATATTCTTTAAGTGATTACCTTTAAAATTGTAAAACCTTCCTATGTCTAATTACTCAGAAGAAAACCACTGAGGTTAGTGAGACTTGCAGGTAATCCTTGACTAATGGCCAGTTGCTTAGTGACTATTCGAAATTACAATGGACTCCCAAGACCTGGATTTGAAGTTCTGATATCAAGGAGCCCCCGCTGCATCAAGTGGCTGCATTTTGGGCACACGGCAACTAGCCCACATTTATTGCTGTTTGCAGTGCTCTATGGTCACATGACTGATTTACAATATTTTTCCCGGAGATTGGCATTTAATTCCAACTTCTGGCAAAACCTGCCCCATAACCAACAATGGGTTCAGGGTAACACTGCCCCAAAGTCATAAAATCTGGTCTGGTCACATGGTGCATTTATGACCAATACAACTCACAACTAAAATTGTGGGCTCAATTATGGTCATAAGTTGAAGACTAACTGCAACTTCCTTATCAGTATGTATTAAAGGGGTGGATGCCTCACAAATTGCATGTGATCCTCTGTTGGAAGACCTGAGGGAAGCTCCCAAACACCCTAACAACTTCATATTACTTAACCGCCCATCTCCTTCATTGTTTGCCAATGTTGATGCTGCAAAAGTATTCCTGTATTTCAGTGGCTGCAGAAAAGTAGTGACAGCGAGCAATATGCAGAGGGAGGAAACATTTCTATACATACATGTGTAAACAGGAGAAAAGCCTATGCTTTTTGAGCCATAAAGTCTGATCATTCCTGATGTATAGAGGATATATACTGCTGCCTTGGGTAAATACTATAATACATCTTTAGAGGTTTTTTCCCTCCTTTTTCTTCATTAATACTGTAATTTCTTTTTTTGCAGTGAATGTGTCCGCTTGAAGGCAGCTGACATACAGCCAGATATTTTCAGTTACCTCTTGCATTTAATGTACACTGGAAAGATGGCACCTCAGCTCATAGATCCTGTTCGACTCGAGCAAGGGATAAAATTCTTGCATGCATATCCGTTGATCCAGGAGGCCAGTCTAGCCAGCCAAGGAAACTTTGCACACCCAGAGCAAGTTTTCCCATTGGCATCATCATTATACGGTATTCAAATTGCAGATCACCAAGCAAGAAATCCCACAAAGGCAGTGACAGCACCTGACAAGCCTTTGAGAGAAGCACGGCCCCAGCTCTCAAGAGTGAACCAAGAACAGGTACATGAACCATCCCAAATATCCCAGATACCACCACCAAGTTTGCCTCAAGTGCCCCCAACAAATATAGCTCCCCCTGACCCACTGCAGTCTTCACTGTCTCCCGAGTTAGTATCAGCTCCTTCTCATCCTTCACCTGGAGATGAAACCAACATGGAAGCCTCTTCCTCCGATGATCAACCTGCCTCTCTCACAATAGCGCATGTCAAGCCAAGCATTATGAAAAAAAATGGAAGCTTTCCCAAATACTATGCCTGCCACCTGTGTGGTCGACGTTTCAATTTGCGAAGTAGCTTGCGTGAGCATCTCCAGATTCACACAGGAGTGCCCTTCACATCCAACCAGCACGGGGAAAGTAGCATTCCCTTATCCCTGTGTAATAATGCTCCTGAAAAAGATGCTATGGAAGCAACTGAAGCTGGAATGATCAGTGACAGTGAGCTGCAGCAGATCTCAGATTCACCCATAATTGATGGACAGCAGCAAGCAGAAACCCCCCCGCCCTCAGATATTGCTGATATTGACAATTTGGAGCAAGCAGATCAAGAAAGAGAAGTGAAAAGGCGGAAGTATGAATGCTCCATTTGTGGACGCAAGTTCATTCAGAAAAGCCACTGGAGAGAGCACATGTACATACATACCGGCAAGCCTTTCAAGTGCAGTACTTGTGACAAAAGTTTCTGCCGGGCCAATCAAGCTGCTAGGCATGTATGTCTCAACCAAAGCATGGACACCTACACTGTGGTGGACAAGCAGACTCTGGAGCTCTGTACATTTGAGGAAGGCAACCAGATGGACAATATGTTAGTACAGACCAACAAACCCTATAAGTGCAACTTGTGTGACAAGACATTCTCCACGCCTAACGAAGTTGTCAAACATTCTTGCCAAAGTCAGAACTCGGTCTTTACTTTAGAAGAGGAAAGATCCATTCTGCTAAGTGGAGATGCTGAAACTACAGAGAGTGATCATTCAGTTTTAGACTCTATCAAAAAAGAACAGGAAGCAGTATTGTTAGACTGATCGTGAAACTTGGGTTTTGTTTTTTTGTAACAAAAGGTTATGTTTGTTTATTCATATTTTTTATTAGACTTATCTTCCTCCCTCCCCCCCACCATAACTTCACTGACATGAAAGGAAGTCTGGCCCTTTTCCCAGCCTAACATTAATAAAGGGTATTGTATCAAATTATAACTATTGATTTTAATGATAAGAAAGAAAATATGTAAGAGTAATTCCTTATCTTGGAAACTATGCTACAGTGATAAATGGCTTGATGACAGGACTGTAAACAATTTGAAAGATTGTTTAATTATATGCTTGAATGCACTGAGAAGGTGAGAAGAAAACTGTTGGTCAAGTTTCAATTGTTTATTCTCAAACCTGATTACTTATTAGAGGAAGATTAGTTAAGGAAATTGAATTACTAAGAGAAATGCCTATAGTTATGCCTATTAGTCATTTCAGAAACTGCTTTAATAGAAGCAATCCATTTTTTTTTAAACCTACACAATTTTTGACAAATGTTTACATCAGCTCAGTCCACTGATATTATGTCCATTCACTAAGAATAAGAATATGATCCTAAGCACAGTTGAGTTGGCAGTAGATCTTATCCAGGGCACTCAAACTACTAAGCAAAATGTGCTTAGGATCATATTTCATTAAAATAGCAGTAATAATGTGATGGCAATCATTTTATATGCATAACGTGTGTGCCTGTGTGCGTGCACAAGTGTATATACTTCAGGCATGTATGTACCGCATGCACCCTTTTCAAATTGATCACTTTTTTGAACAACTGAACTATTTTTAATATCAGTAAAAATACACTTTTTAGAAGTGTATTTAAATTACACCGACCATATGACTATTTATATCTCATTGAATGGAAAAAAAAAATAATGTTGAAATTTATTATTGCTCAAAACCTGAAGGAAGTGAATTAGAAGAATTCCACAAAGTAGTCCTTGTACCCAACTCCCTATGGGAGTAACAGTTTTCAGCCTGTTTTTGAGATACAGAAAAGAAGAAAAACAATCAAAGCAATTGTCTGAATTCACCTGATTAATATGTGAAAATTAAGAGAAAGGGAAGCTGATCTTATTTTTTAATTACTAGCATCATTTTATAACAGAACAAAATAGAAGAATGACCAAATTATATCATGGTTTGTTTTCAGGTTAAAGTGGAACTTCGAGTGGCATCCTCTCTGTTCTTTGTATTACATTTTCTTAGGTTCCAGTCTGGCAAAATAGGCAACAAATAAAGGGGATACCTTGTACAGTCACTTGGCTATGGATAGTCTATCCACCATTCAAAATCAGGTTGTTGATTTTTATCTTTAATATATAAATATATGGATATTCTCCAATAGCCTAAAAAAAAACCCCTAAATTGACAAGTGTTTTCTAAAATCCCACTGAAATGCAGGCAAGTATTTTGATGGGGGAGAAAGGGGAGCAGATATTGCTCTGCTCTTGTATACATGTTTTGTTTAAGTATCATCTTTTTTGTGTCTAGATATGTTCTCCAGTTTGTAAGTTTTTATACTTT
Organism: Pituophis catenifer annectens; assembly: GCF_029215685.1. Taxonomy (NCBI): domain Eukaryota; kingdom Metazoa; phylum Chordata; class Lepidosauria; order Squamata; family Colubridae; genus Pituophis; species Pituophis catenifer. The sequence goes on from NW_027256881.1 coordinate 81,810,191, forward strand.
ATTTCACAGAATAAAAATGGTATAAAAAAGAATTTTAATTTTTGTCAAGTCAGAATGATTTATCATATTTCATCACTGCACATATGGTACAGACCTTTGACCTAAGGATTTCTAACATAGCCAAAAAGAGGTCTCTTTCACTGATCCTGGTAGCTAATTCTGTGCTGAAGCAGGAGTCGCAATCGGCGCTGGAGAAACAAACCTTATGCATCTCAGGAGCACTACACAATTGGGTGTTTAACCCAATTGAATTGTCCTTCTTGTGCCCGATCTTAAAATTATATTTCTGCAATTCATTTGGAAATTTAATTCTAATAACATATAAAATGCAGCTGCCCTACCATGTGGCAATAAGAGTGGTCAATAGAAATGTATGCAATATTTTAGCAGGGTTCAGTTTACTGCTTAAATAAATTTCACTATTTCACTTCCCCTCATCGCCATCAAATCATTGCCATCTATGTAGGCTGAGGACAAACAACATGTGCTCCATATACGTGAGCCAGCAACTTCCATGATCTTTGCCTTATTTATACTGGTTAGAATATCTGGAATTGAAGTACATCATACAGAAGGCCGTACAGGGCCTATTCCGTTCTGGGTTGTTCAGAAATGTGATAAGTGGAATTCTCAGTGGCCCACAAATTCACACCAATAATACAGTAGCTCTCTTTTAGCAGAGAATAATTTCCGTCATGCCAAGTAATAATGTCAATTGTTCCTGCAGAGCTGAGCCAGCTTGCCAAGATGGCTCTATTGTTAAGATGACCAATTTTATCCCTCTGGTTGTCTAGGTTTTCTATCTCTTGTTTTTTATGATATTTATTAATATAAAGTTTTATATTTGATATGTTTTTTACATAATTTCGTTGCCTGCCACCCACAGTTGCTTTTGGTGAAACAGGCAACTATATAAATTTGATAAGTAGCATATAGAAGGCAAACATTTTGCTGGTCCACTGTCCTATGCTTGTTGAGAGACTTAAGGTATTAAAGCCAATGGTCCTAACAGCTAGTTTAACTCTATCACGCAGCAGAAGCCAACATGTCAGGATGGGCTGATTGAGAATAGTCAGGGATGAAATCCAGCAGGTTCTGACAGGTTCTGGAGAACCGGTAGCAGGAATTTTGAGCACTTCGGAGAACCAGTAGCGGAAATTTTGAGTAGTTCGGAGAACCGGCAAATACCACCTCTGGCTGGCCCTAGAGTGGGGTGGGAATAGAGATTTTGCAATATCCTTCCCCCAGGAGTGGGGAGGGAATAGGGATTTTGCAGTATCCTTCCCCTGGAGTGGGGTAGAAATGGAGATTTTGCAATATCCTTCCACCAAGCATGGGGAGGGAATGGGGATTTTGCAGTATTCTTCTCCTGCCATGCCCACCAAGCCACACCACGCTCACCAAGCCACGCCCACAGAACAGGTAGTAAAAAAATTGGGATTTCACCACTGAGAATAGTATACTATTTACTAAACAAAATCTGCCAAAGCTGTTAAAAACAGCAAGTATAAACTAGGATCGGACTGTATGACAAGATTTGAAAACGTTTGAAAATGTTAATTTGAGTTTAGCAGCAAAATTCCCTGTGTCTTATGTATACAGAGAATTGCATCACACCTTAATATATTTGTGGCAAATGGTCTTGTTCCTAGATGATTATTGTAATCAAGTAATATTCTCATATTACTCAATTCATTCAGTAAAGGTGTCTAAACTAGACAAAATCTCTTGAAATTATCAGTGGCAGAAAGAAAGTAGCAGATTGAAATGCATTTTATTCATAACTAGCAGAATAAAATTCAATATCTTAACATCTGACCTAATTATCTTCATGGTTTTACATTAGCCAATATTTTCAGTGGCTTCTCTTTTTACAGCAGCAGGAGTTCAGTCTGAGGACATGCTAGAAGAAATCAGATTTCTTTGGCCTTTGAAAGTAAGATCAAAATGAAAAAGTTAAAGAGAGATTTTATTTTGGTGAAATCTTCTCTTTTGCTGAAGATCTTGGGGTAGGCGGATGGATGGTAGGTATTTGCCTGCCTTGCAATATTGGATACAGGAAATATAGTAAGAAAATACAAGAAAAATATAGAAATTCTCAATTTACTGCTAAATTTAGTTGCATATTGAAAAGGGGACTGAAAAATATAAATGAAACTATCATCCTTGGTATTGTATATTATATATGTTACTACAGGCAGGAGCTCACTTCACAAGGAAACCATCAATTTATTTGGCTAGTGGGAATCAGATTGCAATTATTACCTAATCTAAATATATTTCTTGATCCTAAAAAAGTGCAGAGTTAAATATTCCTTCTTTAATATAGAATATACTTCAAAATGATTTTACCTAAGACTGCAAGACATACTAAAAACCATGTTGTTTCTTTTCAACTTTCTGCCTCCTTTCCTGCAGTTTGTATTTTAATTTTTATTATTTCTTAATAAATACATTTGTGTAATCTATATCAACTTTTTAAAAAATGCCTATAGGTTAACTCATTCATTGACTTTTGAAAGATAAAATAAACTTTATGAAATGCCACAAGATTGTAGTTAATAAAAGAACTAATAGAAGTGAGAAAGCTAATATCTTAAACCAGAACAAAATTTGTAACTGGAGATGATATTATAACAAAGAATACTCTATTTGCAGACACCTAGTACTGAAATTTTTAGCTATTATAAGCACTTAAATAGACTAATCGGGAGCAACAAGCTTCTCCTTGTTTCCATCTTCATCTACATTAAACTGTCTTACCACATCTAAGAGGTTCATAAGGAAATGCATTTGTGTAATCTATACTATCAACTTTCAGAAAAAAATGTTCTAAGTAGTCTATAGGTCAGTGATGGCTAACCTTTTCCGGGCCGAGTGCCCAAAGCGTGCATACCCAAACCCCCAAAATACAATGTGCATGCAGCCTCCGTGCATGCGCCCTGCCCCCGTGCACGTGGATGCGGCCTCCTGCATGCCCCATGCCCCTGCACCCCCCTGCACGCGCCCCCGTGCACATGTGCACCCGCCCACCACATACCCCTCCCCCAAGCTTGCAGCCCCACACACGTGCCCCACCCCCCATGTGCGGGTGCCCTCCCAGACACCCCTCCCCCACATGCATGTGTGGCAGAGACCCAAAGACCAGCTGGCCAGCAGGAGGCATGCATGCATGCACAGCAGAGCTGAACTGAGGCGACATCAGAGAGGTCACTGTGTGCCACCTTTGGCACAGGTGCCATAAGTTCGCCATCACGGATATAGGTTAACTTATTGACTTTTGAAATATAAAATGATATTTAGGAAATACCACAAGGTTGCATTTAATAAAAGAACTAATGGAAGTGAGAAAGCCAATATCTTGCATCCAGAACAAAATTTGTAGCTGGGGAAGATAATGTTATAACAAAGAATACTCTAATCAATTTTCAAACGTCTGTTGATGAAAATTTTGAATATTTTATGCAATTAAATAGATTAATTGAGAGAACATTCTTACCTATTCTATCACATCTAAGAGGTTCATAAGGAAATGCATTTGTTTAATCTATGTCAACTTTCAGAAAAAATGTTTTAAGGAGCCTAAAGGTTAATTTATTTATTGGATTTTGAAAAATAAAATAAACTTTATGAAATGCTACAAGGTTTTATTTAATAAATAAATATTAGAAGAGCATTTGACAGCCGTGGCCAGGGGGGCTTTCTATCAGGTTCGCCTGATACGCCAGTTGCGCCCCTTTCTGGATCGGGACTCCCTATGCACGGTCACTCATGCCCTCGTTACTTCCCGCCTCGACTACTGTAACGCTCTCTACATGGGGCTCCCCTTGAGGAGCACTCGGAGGCTCCAACTGGTGCAGAATGCGGCCGCGCGGGTACTTATGGGGGCGACATGGCGCTCCCACGTGACACCTCTCCTGCACGAGCTGCATTGGCTTCCAGTGGTCTTCCGAGTGCGCTTCAAGGTGTTGGTTCTCATCTTCAAAGCGCTCCATGGCTTAGGACCCAGTTACTTACGAGACCACCTTCTGCCTCCGATAACCTCCCACCGGCCAACACGCTCCCACAGAGAGGGTCTCCTCAGGGTGCCGTCTGTCAGGCAATGTCGGCTGGCGACCCCCCGGGGAAGAGCCTTCTCTGTGGGGGCACCCGCCCTCTGGAATGAGCTACCCCCAGGGATACGACTAATCCCGGACCTCCGGACCTTCCGCCGGGCCCTGAAGACTTTTTTATTTCAGCAAGCCGGGCTGGGTTAAAATTTTAATTGGGTGAATTTTATGGGTAACGGGGTTTTAAATTGGAGAAGCCTAAGATAATTTAATTTTGTTTTAATATATTTTAATATTTGTATTGTGAGTTTTTAATTCTGGCTGTTCACCGCCCCGAGTCCTTCGGGAGAGGGGGCGGTATAAAAATTTAATAAATAAATAAATAAATAATAAATAAATAAATAAATAAATAAATAAATAAATAAATAAATAAATAAATAAAATAAAAGAATTAATGAAAATAATGTAAGACTGTAGAGATATTGTCTCATAAAATTTAAGTTAATTACTAGTTATATGTTTAGATTTAAAAATTAACTTATGAATTATAAATATTATGAGGAAAAGTGAAAGCATTCCTTTTTTCTTCACTTTTGAACATGTTTTCCTTTTCAATTTTCTGCTGCCCTTCTTGTAGTTCTGTATTCTAATTTTTCTTGAAATTTATTAAAGCTGTATTCATCAACTTTCAGAAAAAAATATTCTAAAGAGCCTATAGGTTAATTTATTCATTGGGTTTTGAAAGGTAAGATAACTAAGAGCTAATGAAAGTGAGAAAGTTAGTATTTCACATCTAGAAAAAAATAAAAGAACACTAATTACTTTGGGGATACCCATTATTGAACATTTTAAATATTATAAGCACCTAAATAAATAGACTAATTGAAAGAGCAACAAGCCCTCCTTGTTTCCATCTTCAAGTAAATTAAATTTTTTTACCTATTCTATCACACTGCTGTGGGACAATTATTCAGAGGTCCAGAAGTAAATACATTTGTGTAATCTATACTATCAACTTTCGGGGGGGGAAATTATTCTAAGGATCTTGTAGGTTAATTTATTCATTGGTTTTGAAAGATAAATTAACTTTATGAAATACCATTCAACTGGAGTGAATAAATTGTTTTATTATGCTCTTCTGTCAAGTCTAAGAAAAAGCACATAACAGCATATGCAAGTTTTCATTGTTTAGATTTTTTAAAATGTACATAAATTGGAATGAAGAAGCTAATTTTTGTTCGGGCATAGTTGAACAGACTGACAATTTTTTAAATATTTTGATGAGGTCAGTGTGATGGAGAAAAGATCAGGCTTTTCATTACTCAAACAGAAATGTGGAAGCAAAGAGATCAAATTGAATTTCTAGAGGAATACTGTTTGGCAGGTTCAAGCTATGATCGCCATTCTGGCCAGGAAGAAACTACTCATTGCTGATATGGCCTCTTCTTCCCTTTGGCAACAACTATTGTTTCTGATGAGGAGGCAGGGCTTATTATCGCTTGTGTCTTCCCTCACTGATGCCTTTAAAACTGAAAAAGGTGCAAAAGATTTCCTTATTACACCAAAATGACGGACTGATCTTTGGGTACCTGGATTCCACTGGGTTCTGTATCAATGAAGATAATAACTGAAACAGAACGGTTGAATTAAATATATGGTAAAAGAAACTACTATTTATAAGTTGTTGGCTGAATTTTATAAATTGCATTTACAGTTGTTGGCTGAATTTCATGATTTTTCTCTATATGAAAATTCTAAACACAATCGCAATTGTCTCTTCAGCACACATTTCAGTTGTTTGTTGTGGTCCGCCAGCAGTCTGCGGGGAGGACAATGGCCAGTCCTGGAGTCAGGGAAATGTCCGGACAAAGGCTCTGCGTCAGAGGCAGAGATGGGGCCAGGGCCATCTGGGAGCGATGCGCGGACTCAGGAACCTCCAGAGGTGGAAAGCAGAGAGGCAGAGGAACAGGAGGAGCCTGCTCCTAGTGCACGCATGTGAAGAGCTGCCAGAAGGCAAGAGCAGCTGAAGAAAAAAGGACAACTCGGGAGTAAGGCCAGAAGATGATTGGCCATTCCCATAAGGCTTAAAAGAGCAGCAACGAGCCGTGGGGTTCTTTGTAGAAAAGCAACGTTGATTCCCGTGCTTCTTATCAGCGTCTCTTGAACTTTGTGGGGGTTTTGCCAAGAAAATCCTTTGGCAGGTTGCCAAAGACATCAAAGGTTGGTGATAAGGCCGACGGACTGGTTATTAAGAATTTTGTTTTGGACTAAGCTGAGAATGAATTAATTCTCAGCTGTTTTAATAAAATAAGTTTGTTGAGGACTGAATTGTGTTTGGTAATCACTACTTGGGCCTCAGTCACAACATCGTTTCTTCAGTGAGCTGGTAAAGATGATATAATGTACTGTTCAGTGTTGGGATTCAAATTTTCTAACAACCAGTTCTGTGGGCGTGGCTGGGTGGTCGTGTGACTGGGTGGTCATGTGACTGGGTGGGCGTGGCCAACTTGACATCACTCACATCATTCAACCAACACACACACACACACACACAAACTTCTGTGATGGTAAGCTGCAAACTAACGAAAACTCTCTTTTTTGCAATGCTTGTTTTTCTTAGCCCCAAGCCTCTCCCGATGTTTTCCTCTCCTTCGTCACAGCTCCAGGCTGCAAGGGGGGAGACCTTATCAAAGAGGATCCTGGGCGCTGCACTCAATAGGGAAATGAGAAAGGGAGCTGCCAGCAGGAGGGAAAGGCGAACAGCAGCCAAAGAAAAGAAGTGGCTTCCTTCCCTCACACACGGGCCACGTGGAAGGGAGTAGGGAAGGCAAGCAAGTGGGCCTGGCCACGGGGACCGTGGGGAAGGCTGCGGGGAAGGCAGGCAAGCATGGCCAGGCCGTGGGCCATGGGGAAGGGAGTAGGGAAGGCAGGCAAGTGGGCCTGGCCACAGGGACCGCCGGGAAGGCCACAGGGAAGGCAGGCAAGCATGGCTGGCCCATGAAGGAGCTAGCTGGGGAGAAGAGAAGGAAGACTCACCAGGCAGAGATCAGTTGGGCGGTGTGGTCAAGGCAAGCGAGGGAACCAGAGAGCAGCAGCAGCTATGCCAAGGGCGTGACTCTAGGCAGGCAAGGTGCAAAAAGGAGTGGAAGGGGCGGAGTGGGGCCAGCCAGTGGTGGCATTTCCCAGTTTGCCGAACTGCGTATAATCGTTACCAGTTCGTTATTACTGGCTGAATACCGCCTCTGGTACTGCTTCAGTATTTGCTACACATCATTTGATTTTTATTCATTTTGAGCAGGTCTTCATCTGGCTTCTTCATCAGAAAATTAAGTTTTTCTGCTTCTCTTTGATGAGCCCACATAGATTAAAGTTTCCCATGATACACAAGTATCAACAGTTTTCTTGGGCTCATCTGAACTTTCTTCTGTTTTTCGTTCCTCATCATTTCCTTTAATATCTCCTGTCCCATCTTTTTCTGGTGTCAGTTTTTCTTTTTCTAATTCTTTGTCAACAATTATTTCTACTGTTGTCACATCTTTCTCCATTTGTTATTCTTGTTTTTCTTTCTGACATTGCTCTTCCTTATGTTTTCTGAAGCTTATCCTTTTTCTAAACCCAGCCCAACTCTGAGTAAAAAACTTTCTTAGAAGTGATGCAGCTTCAGCAGTTGATGGGTTTACTGGAGATTTTGGAGAGTTAATCCCACTGTTTTTAATTTCTGCCTCTTTGCTTTCTGTTTAAACAGGGTTTTCCTTTCCTTTCTCAGAGGAGGTTTCTCATTCCATCTCCTCAGCCTGAGTTTCTTCCTCAGTCTTCTCTATAGAGGCAGTGATTTCACTTTGTGTTGCTTCTCCCACTGTCTCTGTCTTGAATAGTTTATAGTCTCCAGCCACATCACCTGACCCTTCTGTGACCTCTGTGACCTCATCTAATAGGTGAACAGGTTGTTTCTCTGTTTTATCCTTTTTAATTGTAAATTTAAATCCAACTAATTTTAAAACCTTTTTAAATCCATCATTTGATGGAGATACACTAGGTTGATCTTCTTTTTCTTCTGATTACAGCTGTTTATTAGCATCTTCTGTGTTTTTCTGTACCTCATCTTCATTTGACTTGTTATTTAATTCTGGTGGGCTGGTCTTGATTTTTTCAGTAGATTTCTCTTCCAGAATTAAATTTGCAGCTTTTGTTTCACCAACTGTAAAAGATATTCAAAGATGATAAAAATTTAGATGTGCCATTACAGTTAATTAATGAATTAATTAATTACATTGGAGAAATTCAGCCATCCCTTAGTATGTTAACTTATAAATTTCCTGGATATAGGTTCCAATCATGTTGCAACTATCTGTTGCAAATGTACTAAAGTTAATGAGTATAAGTGGATTTAAGTCTCACTTCATTTTTGAAGTGATAAATTTTATATTTATAATAGGAAAAAACAGCAATAGACATTAATATCTAAGAAAATTTCAATCCAGGTTTGTTTTCTTGCTTACCATTTTTTTTCTTGAATGCTTATTACCTCATAATTTCCTTAGCTAAGTCTCATGCTTTCTAAAGAAATAAAGTTCATATTATATTTTTAAGACTTATAGTACTCAGAACTAAGCTAGAAAGAGTTTTGTAGTACAAAATTGTCTTTATTTTTAAAAGATTTTGATAAGCATCTTTTTAACTGATTATATGTTTTAGGAAAAAAGGCAGAGTGTCAGTAATGGAACTTTATATGTATGTATGTATGTAGCAATTTTTCATCCTTATTCCAAATTTTAAGAAGACTATATTTTAATGATAATTTCCATGAATTTTAATGCAAGCTATTCTTATTCTTATGTTATTCTTATCCACATTTCAAAAATGATTCAAAATAAGTGCTTCAGAAATTGTGCAAGTAAGATCAATTCATGATATAATTCTTAAAGGAATTGAAATGTTTCTTTTCAGACTTTATGTGTAAAAAAGATGGTGTGGTTTAACAACAACATAAAGGTGATTGCACAAGGGTCTTTTCAAAGAATGCACTGTCCTAGTGTGAGGAATGGGCTCTATTTTATTTGGATAATGAGATTGTGAAGTTGTAAAATGTCAGAAGCAAGCCAGTGGCATGGCTCACATTAACTCATTGTGTAGTTGTCCAAAAGCACTCAAATTGTGGTTTGATATACAATTTTTGAATGCCTACTTATTGAACACATTATTAATATTCTGGAAATGGTATGCAATTTTTTGTATAAATTCCAGTTATATTCCAAGTCTAGTGTTGCTGGGCCACAAGTCCAATAAACCTTAGCCATGGGCCACAGTGACAGGTGAATGGAGTTACTAAAACTCAATAACAACTACAATGCCATAAATTACTCTAAATTTATTCTAATTTAGAAAATTAAATCTCTACAGGCCTTAAGATTTGAATTGAACAAACCTATGCAGCATTTTCTGGACTATTGCCCCAAAAAATCACATTCCTCAAAAATCAATCTTGTATTATCAAAAGATCAGAACTCTCAACTTTCTTTTCTCTTTTCTGAATTCCAAAGAATCTTTCCTGTAGCCATATAACATCTCCTTACCTTCTTCTGTACAAATTGCCTGCTGTTTTTTTGGCATTTCTGGTTTGTGGTTGAGCTCTATATGCTCTTTGGTAATTTCATTAATGCTGGATATCTGTCCATTTTAATGTAAAATCTACATTGAGAAATGAAATGCAAGAAGGAAAAAGTAGAGGAAAAATAACAGTCAGTCAGTACATAACAATATTTTAATTACCATATTTAGTAGAAAGATAATATATTTTAGAATGTCTTTTACAGTTTGGAAATCATAAAATGTACCTCTGTGGCAGGTGACTGGATTGCACTTCTATCTCTGTTTTTCAAAGCAGATGCTTCCAAATCAATTTGACAATTTGGAAAAAATTCTGTATATGTGGTAACATGTTTTAAAAACTTATTAAATGAAGTATGAAAACAGATTAATTCTAAAATGAACTGTCTATTGGAATGAGTACATTATTATGACACTGGAACCAGGGGAGGATAATATGTGCATATTGTGTTGGTCTTTTTTTAATACACCTTTTTTTTAATGTCTTGATTGTTTTCTGTTTCCTCTTGATACAACTAGTTACTACAATTGTAACTAACTAGTTACAATAATCTAATCAGATCAGATTATAAAGATTAAAACCACCAGACACCATATCTCAATTTTTGAGTACTATAATATATTGAATTTTATGTGACACTTCCTCTAAATACCTTCTGCCTGTCTATCAGAGGGTCAGCTTTTCCATTATGGGCAATCGTCACCTTACTACTGTTAAATGAGCCTGGAATTAAGGTGCATAATGTCTTGATTGTTTTATTTTTTTGTTATTTTTTATGTCTTGGAGTTTTGCATTTTAACCTTTTCTTGAATAAAATAAAAACCACGCATAATGTCTTGATTGTTTCATTTGTTATTTTTTTATGTCTTGGGAGTTTTGCATTTTAACCTTTTCTTGGATAAAATAAAAATTGATGGTTAAAAGCAATCATCACTTTCACCACCAGCCAGAGAAAGCATGTTGACCGAGGCTGGAGGTTGTCTTCTGAACTTTTGGACTGGTGTTGGAGCCCATCCTCAGGGAATCTTTCTCCAGCAGCCTGTGCTATGGGCTTTTGTGTGTGTAGTATTTGTATGCTGCCTCGTTGTGTGTGTGTGTGGGGGGGGGGGGGCTGCCCTCACTCCTTCTCCCAGAAGTGCAAGTGGAGGAGCACAGAAGAGGAAGATTAGGCCAGGGCTGGCCTAAATAATAATAATATTTTTACTATTTTAATGAGTTGTTTTATTAGAATTTTCGGCCAATTGATTTAATTGTTTTAACTTGTTTTTAATTTTTCTACTGTCATGGTTTTATTTCTGGCTGTACACCGCTCTGAGTCCTTCGGGAGAAGGGCGGTATAGAAATTTAATAAAATAAATAAAAATAAATAAAAGATGCAAAAGAACCCAGACAGGTACAGGACGCCTAGGGAACAAGGCATGAGGCGAGACCCGGAGATGCCGGCAGGCCGCAACTCCCGAGGGGTCCAACTAAAGCTCCTACTCCTACTCCTGAACGGGAGCGGGGAGGGCTTCTTCTGACAGACAAAAGGTAGAAAAGAGTTTATTAGTGCGGAGGCGCCGGCTACGCAGTGCCCTTCCTCAGGAGAACCCACTAGCCGCCTCCGCGGCGGCCATGCCCCACCCCTCCTCCCATGAGACGGCGGGGTGGTGCGGGGGGGGGGGAGGCAGGTGCTCGGGGCTCCCCCGGAAAGTTTGCGCACGAAAATGCGAAGCGGAACGTCCTCCAGAAAAAGCTGCTTACGCCCTCGCCAAACTGCCTCTTCTAGACACGCGCCGGTGGACAGAGACTCTCGTGCCTTGGAGGAGTCCTCCGGCTCTCCAGCCTCGGGCGCGGTTTCCGTTGGCGTCCGCCCTCCCGGGCTGGGAATCTGCCGCTGTGGTGGTCTCATCCTGCGGGCTCCGCGGTTCCGTAGAGCGCCTGGCTCCCATGTTTCCCCTCCCCCCCTCTCTCTCCGGCGTCCGTTTCTCCAACCCCTCGGGCTGAAAGAGCGGATGGGTGGGGGTGGGGGTGGGGGGACGACGCGACGCTTTTCAACCCAGAAAGAGAAATAGGCGCTAGCAATAATAGAGTCGTCCAGGCAGCTGCGCTCTTCAGCTGCTCGGGAAAGAACCAACCCAGGAGGTTTCTGCAAACTCCTTTACAAAGAAAACTGTCATTCCCTCATTATTATTAAACTGTGTTGAGAAGACAGTAGTTGAATCCAGACATAGGCTAAAATAGTGTGTAAAATAGACCTATTATTCTATTCTGTGAGGCTTGTGAAAAGGAAAAAAAAAGAAGAGATTTGTAGCCCAACCCTGAAAATTATTTGGTCCTTAAAATGCTAGTTATCCACAATGTTAAATACTGGTGTATTTTATGCAGTTTTGCTATAATACAAAGTAACGCATAGATGGGACTGTAAACATTTCCAACATTTTAATTAATAAATTGGATACATGTTTTGGGAAGTAATTGTATATGTCCTTGTCATCATTATATAGAAATAAAATTATTATTATTATTATTATTTGATGTGTAAAGTTTAGAGTATATTTTGGGAAGATAAAGCTGTAGTTCTAAATTACATCTAGTGATACCAATAGAACCTGATCAATAGGATATATCCACAATAAAGTGGGTATGTGGATATATATCTACTGATCCCGCTAGGATAAAATTTATTAGCTTAATTTTTAAAGACAGAATAATCTCTTAACCTTACACCGAAGGACAAATTTATACACCCATTATAAATTCTACAGTGTAATTTGTGAGATTCTCTTTGTTATAAAATCAACAAAATTGATTGACAAAGGTTTCAAACCTTCATTTGTATCAGGATAAACACTTTTTTTCTTAATTTTCTAAATAACATAAGGAATGGATTCTCTATTTTATTTCCAAGATCAGGTTAAGTTACAGTTATTTACAAAACCCAAGTAAGGAACATGGGATTGTGTGTTCAAATAGTGAATTAATTTAACCTTTTTTCTCATGACAGTCTATTTAATACAACAATATTGCTACATAAAAAGCAAGTTTTATCTTAACTGTGAAAAATGAAACCACTTTAAATATAAAATAGGACTTGGATAAACATGTTTAGAAGTGATATTTTTGTGATTTAAAAAAGAAAGTGTCTTTTTATAAATATTAAAGAACAATTATATCCTTGCCAGAAACTGGCCATAAGTACCATTCCTTTGGCAAGCAAGAAGTACTATTCTAGCAAGACTGTAGGAGGCTGTTTTTAAGGTGGTTTTATTTGTGGAGGTTTCTTAAAAAGTGGACCTCACCCCACTCAGAGACTCGCAAGAATAGTAACCTGCTTGCAGAATAGCACAAGGTTGCCATGAGGTGGCTTCTATAGGAAAACTGAGCCTCACATCGTATCATCCTATAGCAGTGGCCTGCTTGTAAAAAAGCTAAGCCTTGCATCATATTGGCCAGGTGCCTCTGCAAAAATAGAAAGGTAAATTGAGTACTGCTTGGTCCTGGAGCTGGCTGAGGAACAGGTCGAGTCTTGCAAGTCCCTTAGGTGGCTGGATGGGAAGTAAGCTGAGGCCTATAACATAAGGTGACCAGATTTTAACATTGGTAAGGAGGGACATCATTGACCGGGGGGGGGGGGGGACTACCCAGAGGGCTGAAAAAAGTGATTTCTGACAGGTCCTCGCACTTTTGACCGGTCTTCGCACTTATGACTGGTCATCATTTATGCCCATTGTAGCATTCTTAACAACCGTGTCACTCATTTCACAACTGCTTCTCTTCACCATGGTGACAAGATATGGCAAAAACATAAAATGTGAGGACAGTTGTAAGTTCAAGGACTGGTCAAAAGTGCGAGGACCAGTCAAAAATAACTTTTTCAGCCCTCTGAGTAGTCCATATGCATAAAAGGATACAGCAATAGAGAGGGATGAAGGAAGGGAAGGGAAATTAGAGTAGGAGTGAGGGTAAGAGAGGGAGGAAGAGAGGAGGAGAAGGAGAAAGGAAGAGGAAGTAGGGAGGAGAAGAAGAGCGGGGAAGAGAAAGTAAGAAGGAAAGAAAAGAGAGAGGTGGTAGGTTTGAGGAGAAAGATTGCTGTACAATAAAAAAGATGAAAGGGAAGAAAACCAACCCCAAACAAATACAAAGATATTAAGATAAAGAATGAATTGTTAAACTTTAAAGAATAAAAGAGAACAAATAGCAATAAATAGCAATAATTAGAAACACACATACATACATACAATGTATTTTCTTTGAACAGAGTATTTGGCCGGTTCACAAATTTAAACAGTGTTTAGTCATTTCAATTAAATTTACAATTTCTATATTTCCTTTTTGCCATATTTATTCCTCATCTATTTTTTAAAAAAACCAATATTACCCTTCATCCTCATCTCTAATCTTAATCAAATTCAATTTTTCCCTTCTATTCTATATTATACCCCTTCCCATTGTCATCTATTTTTATATCCATCCTCACATTGGTTAATTATGTAATTATGTAATACAGTTGTTTAATACAAATTCAACATTTTAATATAAATCAGTTATATAACTATCTTTTTTGTATATTAATCAATATGAACATGAATATTCCAATTATTTCCATGCAATCCAATTTCTTACAAATTAATTATATTTATCAATAATAATAAACCAAATAATTTTCCCCCATATATTCCTCCAAACCACAACTTAACCATTTCTGCTTTCAACACAATATACAATTAATAGTGTCTCAATTATTACAATTCCCTAGTTAAATAGAGCTTTTTTCCTTTTGTGTTTTAAAATCTTGAACCTCCTCTTTTGCCCTAAATTCCCCATTGTTTGCAGTTTTGCACCTACCTTTTTTGGTGAGGAAAAAGAAAAAGAAATCTCTCTCTGTCTCATTTTGTCAGGTTGCAGCAAAGACCCTGCTTTACTTTCAGTTTCGCTTTTTCAGCATAGCTAAAGAAAAAAAACATTTCCTCCAGCAATTTACCTCTGCAGCTAGCTAGCAACAGAGCCCTCAGCAAAACAGCTGAGAGCAAATCAGCTGAGAGTCTGGAGGCTGATCAAATCAACCTATGGTAATTAACCTATGCTGAAGCTGAAAGGGGCTGTTTTTTTCTATTTTTGCAGGCACCCGTCTACTCATTTGTTTTCTTTTAACACTGATCAGCTGTAGGGCGGCCCTTTGAAGCCCCATGGCAAGAATTTAAACAGTTTTTTTCCCTCTAGCCATCAGCTGGGACTCAGCAATAGATTGGGAGTGGGTGGGGTAAGCGAACGGAGACCAGCGATCCAACAGAGGCAGAGGGTGAGTGAAAACCGTATATTCCCTTCCCGTTCTCCCGCCATTCCCTAGCTTGTCCTGCATTCTTTCCAAAAAATTGGGACCTTTTTAAAACGCCGCGGGACGCGGGACAAATTGCTAAAAATCGGGACTGTCCCGCCAAAAGCGGGACGTCTGGTCACCTTACTATAACAGCCCCCCTCACACTAGCAGCTTCTGCTGCCTGGCTTGGGTGGCTAAATGGGAAGCAGTTCTAGGACTACAAACTGTAACAGCCCCTGCACACTGGTAGCTTCTGCTGCCTGGCTGTAGGCTCCATTGGGAGCAGGCGGAGGCCTTCAGGGAACCCAAGAGGCAAGGAGCAGAGCACGGAGTGCCTCAGGAGGTGGCAGAGGTCTTGGCAGGCTTTAAATAGTTCTCCAGATCTCTTTGCTAGACTGTTAAGACACCAACTGGTGTATGCTGACATGAATAATGGTGTGGTTCTATGATCACCTCCTTTTTTAAAAATATAAAATAAAAACTATTTCCCCAACTAAAGCTCTAAGGCAGGGGTGTTAATCTCATGTCACAGCAGCATCACATGACATACCAAGACTTTTTTCCCCTTCATTAAACCGGGCATGGACATGGCCAGCACGTGACTCATCCGGCCCACAAGCCCGGAGTTTGACAGCCCTGCTCGAAGGGCATCCCAAACCCTTCTGCTTAAGCACAGATGCCAGTACTACAATTATAGAGATTACACACCCAAGAAATCACAACACAAGAATGAATTATTTGAATTTTATTTAATCCATGAAAATCTACCTTAAAAACAACATAGAAAGTCAAAATATAATCCAATACAATCAATTAGAAGAAACTGCAAAAGCTTGGAGTTGAGGCACAAACTAAGATTTGCAGGTTGTCTGAAGTATTTTTGAGGCCAAAGCAACACACTGTATCAAAGCAGTATCTGGGAATGGAGACATGCTCCCTGCACCAAGACAAAAATTCTTTGGGTGCCTTGTTTTTTGTTTTGAGACCATCAGTTGCAAGAAGAATGACTGGTTAGATGATTTATGTCCTTGACATTGCTTAGAAAGGTCATAGTATCTTTAAAAAAAAAAGTTCCAAAATTAAGCACTTGTTCCTCAACTTCTAGTCAGTAACTATTTACATTATTACCAGATTTTATTTAAATGTTTAACTTTACACAACTATTAACAATCTTAGAGCTATAAAGGGAGATATAAAGTCCAGGATTACATAGGTCATGCCACCACTGTATTATTATTTCACTTGCTGCAGCTTTCACAATATGGCTTTCCGTAAACAGATTATAGTTTGCTTAAATAATTGGTTTCCCATTAACTGTTAAAATTAAAGTAGCACTAAAATCTTATTTTGAAGTGGGCTGTACATAATAAACATTTCCGAATCAAGTTGATCGCATAAAGAAACTTGATCAGGCAAGAGTGAATTCCAGAAATAGGGGTAAGGGATAGATCAGGTCTTAAGCTGTAATTTCAGCAGATCTATTGAAAAAGATACCACAACACAGGAATGGCAGATGAGTCACATTGTTGGCTCAGCCTCTTCTTTTAGATGACATAGAGGACCCTTGCTCCCCTAAGAAAAATCCACACATTTGCCTGAAGAAAAAATGCTAAATAGTAAGTGACTTGTATGTAGGGACTGTAGTTTTATATTTTATTTTTTATTGAAATTAAATAGAACTATATTTCTTAATAATAAATACATTTGTGAAATCTATACTATCAACTTCAAAAAAGAAATGTTCTAAGGAACTATAGGTTATATAGTTATCCGGAGATACGGAGGATCCCGGATCTGCGCACTTTCCGCCGTGCTCTTAAGACCCTCCTATTCTAGCAAGCCGGCCTGGCCTAATTTTCTCCCCTTTCTTTTAAATTTTTAAATTGGAATTTTAATTTGTTTTAAATTATTGGGATTTTTAATTGTCTTGGGCTAAATTATTTAATTTGGTTTTAATTATGTTTCTAACTTTTGTATTTATGTATTTTATTTTGTGCCTGTTCACCGCCCTGAGTCCTTCGGGAGTAGGGCGGTATATAAGTTTAATAAAACAAACAAACAAACATATAACTTGTCCATTGGCTTTTCAAAGATAAAATTAACTTTATGAAATGTCACAAGGTTTTATTTAATAAAAGAACTAATGAAAGTGAGAAAGCTAGTGTCTTGCACCCAGAACAAAACTTGTAGCTGGGGGAAATGATGTTATAATAAAGTACTGTATATGCTAATTAATTTGGGACACTTATTATTGAACATTTTAATTCTAATTAAGAGAGCCACAAGCCCTCCTTGTTTCCATCTTCAAGTAAATTAAATTTTCTTACCTATTCAATCACACTAAGGAATTGTAGAACAGTAATTCAGAGGTCTGGAAGTAAATACATTTGTATAGTTTATACTATTAACTTTCAGAAAAAAAATATTCTAAGGCGCCTGAAGGTTAATTATTCATTGATTTTGAAAGATAAAATTAACTTTTTGAAATACCACTCAACTGGAGTGAACAAATTGTTTCATTATGCTCTTCTCTCATGTCTAAGAAAGCACATGATAGCATATGCAAGTTTTCATTGTTTAGATTTGAAAAGTGTACACATATTGGAATGAACAAGCTACTTTTTGTTGTTACATACTTGAACAGACTGACAATTTTTAAATATTTTGATGAGGTCAATGTGATGGAAAAAAGATCACTGAAAACAGAAATGTGAAAGCAAAGAGATCAACCTGAATTTCTAGAGGGATACTATTTGGTAGGTTCATGATCACCATTCTGGCCAGGAAGTAACTACTCACTGCTGATATGGCCTCTTCTTCCCTTTGGCACCACTTAATAGTTTCTGATGAGCAGGCAGGGCTTATTGTCCCTTGTGTCTTCAGTCACTGATGCATTTAAAACTGAAAAAGGTACACAGGATTCCCTTACAACAAAATGACTGACTGATCTTTGGGTACCTGGATTCCACTGGGTTTTGTATCACTGAAGATAATCACCGAAACATAAAGTTTGAATTAAACATGCTAAAAGAAACAGCCATTTATCATTTAAAAAAAAATTGCTTATATCTTGATATCAACAGATCCAGTATATGATTTTTCTTTTAAAAAAGCAGAGATACCTACTCACCATAGTCTAAGTGGATTTTTCTTTTTGTACAAAAGATGTAACATCTCTCACTATTAACTTGCACAAAACAGCCCACTGCAATGTCACAATGCATGTACAGGATTGCATATTATTATTTGTCATATTTGCCTTTTATAGCCAAGCTATTCCAGATATAATGTAGAAGTAACTGTATGAAACACTTGCCATTCCGTTTTAGCTGAATAAAAGTAGTATTATTAGCCAAAAGTTATCCTAAGTTATAAAGTGTGTATAGTGACCACTAGATGGTGCAGTCATATCAGTGATCTTTCTGTTTTATTCCTCATTGTGCAGCTCTTAACATTTAGTTTCCTGGATACATTTCAAATGAAATATAATACAGGTAGGACAATGTGCCTCTTGGGGCTTGGAAAAAGCTCATTTGGATAGATATGAAGACTACAAAATGCAATTTAATTTGACTGGCTATACAACTCGGTGATTAGAAGATCAAATTCTGAAAGAATATTATTTAATGATTATTCAGTTGCTGAGCATTTGAAGCCTGCCCATTTTGTACGTGCAACTTCTTATGACCTCATATTATGAGTTGCATTGAACAAAATTGAGTGTATTTATTCCAGGCATCCTAAATCATCTTATAATGCATTTATTCTGAATATGAATGCAAATATAAATGTAAGCCAAATCCTCATTTAAATTACTTCAAAGAAATCACAGTGTATCTCACTATTCATGAAGTAGGAATTAGATTTACAATTATTACCAGATCAAGAGAAGTTGTATTGTTTGGCAATGACCATTCTGAAATCAATAGCAAATATATCATAAAACATTTATTCTCACATTCCTCCAAGCAAATGGGAAACCAATGTTAAGTTGGTTGGAACCATCTATGGTTAGTCATTCATAATACCTCTTGGCCCAAACAAGTGAAATAATTTTCTTTAAATCTTTTACATAGAAAGAAGAGGAAACATAAATACACAAAGAATTACAATCCAGTTTGAGAAGCATTGGTAGAAAGGGAATCTCAGAAGATGCCAATTTTCTTTCCAGATTAAGAGACTGACATCATTTGAGCAGAAATACTTCCTGCCCCTATTCAATATCCTACCACAATCTCTTTATCAACAACAAAAATAAAGGTAAAAGAATATTGTGAAAGGAAGTATTCACAATCAAAAACTAAAGGAGGTGGCTCAAGCTCCTGATGGTAGCTCAGGATTGTCAGGTGACTTCCTCAGAAAAACATCTGAAAGCATGGACATGTTCTCACAACAAAATCATTGGTCTTCAGCCAGTTTAAGCAGAATCCATCCTTTTCTGCTACCTTTTTTGGGTCTGGTCCCTCCAAATGTAAGAAGCAGTCTTCAACAGAACTGTTGGAACAAAAAAAAATCAAGAATGCCTTACAATCAGAACAACTTAACTAGTTATCAATAGCAAATCACAATATATTAAAGATAAGGACATGATTAATTGTACTTTTGCCAATTACTGTCTAGCAGTACTCTTCAAAGCTACCAGATGCACATAAATTGGAGATGGAAATCTTGGCCAGACAAGGGACAGAAAATTTATGTATGACTATACGAAAATAGTTATTCCCCATTTTGCCCAGGTAACACCGCTATTCAAGAAAGCTGCACTGTTTGCCTGTGGTCTTCTGGATGCAGTTGAGAGTGTTAGTTATCAACATTAAAACATTAAATGGTTTGGAGAGGGAAGAGGTTTGGAGACTTGGAAGATTTTATGACAAAACGTTTTGTGATTGAATTGAAATAGCATTTACTCAATGCAACAAGGTGAATGATTATAAATAATGTGTTATGGATTGTTCTAATCTTTAATACATATCTGAAGTGTAAATCTTTTAGAGTTCACTGGGATTGAAGTGCCTAATTACCCCAAGTAACAACAAAATAACCTAAAAGCTTACATTTTAAAAAGATGAATACATATTTTAAAAAGTCTCACAGATGAAAGGTGCATCTGTTTCTCAACCATTCCTTTCCTCCTGCTCGTCTTCTACTGTTAGATGGGATCAATTCATATAGTCCATTTCCATGTTTCTGATTCAAGCATTCTCGTTACATGTGTGCTTAATTTCACATGTTTGAAGAGAATGCTGTAATTGGGACTCTTGCCAGTAAGGCTGATAACCTAGTCCACACATTCTGTAACTTACTAACATCTAAGAAACTGTAATGTGAAAATCTCCAATGGCCAAAACTTTGATAGGTGATGGTCAATATTTAGATTGCAACTTGGAATGAAATGTATAGTACAAAATTATGAATGTCAGGTGACACCAATGGATGAATGGAAATAAGGCAGGGAAGTAAACAAAATGCAATGGAGGCACCTGGAGATCCAAGTATAAATGTGATATTATTTGATGAAAAAGAAGTCACAATTGCTGTAAGAATCTTGAAAATTTTTAAGATTGCAGGTGCAGATGATGTTAACATCTCATGACTGCTGTAAAGAAAACACACTAGAAAAATAAAGTAGAGTTGTGGAAATCAGATAACCACAGCAAGTTGAAAACATCTAATACAGTTTCTTAGTCTGGAAGGCCTTTAGTTACAGCAGCAGGGAAGGTGAAGCAACGGCATGCAACACATTTGGAGAACAAGTTGGGAAAAACTATGCTGAAGTCTCAACTAACTCTGTGGCAAATCTTATTTACTGAAATTAAAACAAGTCCCTCAAGCAGAAATCCAAAATACTATCTTATGCATTGATTTCTTCCCCATTTTAAATCAGTTTTTTTTAGTATAAATTATTTAGCAATTATGTATTGTTTTCAAAATCAGAAGTATATAAATATATTGTATTTTATCTTGTTGATAAAATCTGAAAATATCTAATTATTTCTTATTTAAACTACTGCAGATGAATTATTTTAAACACTTACATAAAACCTCAGAATTTGCCGAGTTTTGTCTGAAGCTGAGGACTGTCACCAGATGTGGTGTCTTCTTCTTTAGGCATCTCAGGAAATTCTGTTGATTGGATGTAATCTTCTTTTCTCTTCCTCTGAGTCTGATATTCTATTAACTTTTCTTGGTTTTCATCTATAAGCCCAATTTCTAAATCTTTTATTGTTGAATGTTCTGTTTCAAGAGATCCTACTGGATGATCTCCTGAGACAATACTTCCTAGCATGATGTTTTGAGTCTCTGTTGAAACAACTACATCCGCTTTTAATTGAGGCTTTAAATCATATTTCTTACTTTCCATTTCATTTACATTCTCTTTCACAGTTTCAAGATCAGCATCTGTCTTTCTGAAATTCCATTTTTCTCTATCTTCAGATTCTATAGAACATGAAGGCATTTCTTTTGCTACTTCAGTGGCTTCTTCTGTCTCTGAATTTACAGTTGTTGGCTGAATTTCATGATTTTTCTCTTCTGCCAGAGAAACTTGCTGACTAACTTGTAAAACTTCCTGAATTCCGAATTCATTTAAACCCGTTAGACAGAGTTCACTCTTCTGCTTTAAAGGAGAAATGGCTGTGTCAGGCTGAACATATTTTGGAAATTCAGTAGAGGTCGGGACTCGTTCTGAAGTCATCACCTTTTGCTCAGCTTCTTCCTGAGATGAAGATGGATGCAGCTCCATTTCTGGAGGTGATTGAGATGTACCTGTCTGGAGTGAATCTTCTCTGGTGCATCTTTCTGCTGATTCTTCTGCAAATTCATCAGACGGTATTTCTTCTGAAGTCATCATCACCTTTTCCTCACTTTCTACTTCTGATGAAGATTTTGGCAGCTCTATTTCTGGAGGGGATCCAGATGTACTCATCTGGTGTGCACCTTCTCTAGTGCATTTTCCTTCTGATTCTTCTGAAAAGTCAGTACAGGGGATGCCCTCTGAAGTCATCATCTTTTCCTCAGTTTCTTCTTCAGATGAAAATTTTGGTAGCTCCATTTCTGGAGGAGATCCAGATGCACCCATTTGGAGTGCACCTTCTCTAGTGCGTTTTCCTTCTGATTCTTTCGGAAATTCAGTAGAGGGGATGTATTCTGAAGTCATCACCTCAGCTTGTTCTTCAGATGAAGATTTTGGCAGCTCCATTTCTGGAGGGGATCCAGATGAGCCTGTCTGGAGTGCTCCTTCTGCGGTGCATCTTCCTTCTGATTCTTTTGGAAATTCAACAGAGGGTATTTCTTCTGAAGTCATGTATTCTGAAGTCATCACCTCAGTTTGTTCTTCAGATGAAGATTTTGGCAGCTCCATTTCTGGAGGGGATCCAGATGAGCCTGTCTGGATTGCTCCTTCTGCGGTGCATCTTCCTTCTGATTCTTTTGGAAATTCAGCAGAGGGTATTTCTTCTGAAGTCATCATCACCTTTTCCTCAGTTTCTACTTCTGATGAAGATTTTGGCAGCTCTATTTCTGGAGGGGATCCAGATGTACTCATCTGGAGTGCACCTTCTCTAGTGTATTTTCCTTCTGATTCTTCTAAAAAGTCAGTACAGGGGATGTCCTCTGAAGTCATAATCTTTTCCTCAGTTTCTTCTTCAGATGAAAATTTTGGCAGATCCATTTCTGGAGGGGATCCAGATGTACCCATCTGGAATGCACCTTCTGTGATGCATCTTCCTCCTGATTCTTCTGGAAATTCAGTAGAGGGGATGCCTTCTGCAGGCATCACCTTTTCCTCTGTTTGTTCTTCAGATGAAAATTTTGGCAGCTCCATTTCTGGAGGAGATCCAGATGTACCCATCTGGAGTGCACCTTCTCTGGTGCATTTTCCTTCTGATTCTTCTAGCACTGAATCTATTTTCTCTGAAAATGCCATTTCATTAGGATCAGGATACATAATTACAGTTTTACTCTTCTGCTTTGAAAGAGCCATGGATTCGTGTTTAAACTGAGTAATTGCATTCTGGATTATTATCTGCACAAGTTTATAAGCCCGAGACTCTATTGTTTCAGGCAGAACATCTTTCCGAAATTCAGTAAAGGGAATTCTTTCTGAAGTCATCACCTCTTCCTCAGTTGCTTTATCAGCTGAAGATGTTGGCACCTCCATTTCTGAAGGGGATCCAGATGTACTTGTTTGGAGTGCCCTTTCTCTGGTGCATCTTCCTGATGCTTCTTCTAGCACTGAATCAATTTTTTTTGAAAATGCCAGTGCATCAGGATCAGGGTACATAACTACAGTATCACATTTCTGCTTTGAAAGAGCCATGGACTCTTGTTGAAATTGAGCAACTGCATTCTGGATTATTATCTGCACAATTTTGTAAGCCTGAGATTCTATTGCTTTAAACTCAACACTTTTTGGAAATTCAACACTTTTTGGAAATTCAGCAGAGGAGATTCTTTCTGAAGTCATCATCACCTTTTCCTCTGTTTCTTCATCAACTGAAGAAGTTGGCACCTCCATTTCTGGACGGGATCCAGATGCACCTGCCCAGAGTGCATCTTCTCTGGTGCATTTCCCTGGTGATTCTTCTAGCACCAAATCTATTTTCTCTGAAAATGTCATTGCATCAGAATCATGACATAGAACTGCAGTTTCACTCTTCTGCTTTGAAAGAGCTATGGACTCTTGTTGAAATTGAGCAACTGCATTCTGGATTATTATCTGCGCAATTTTGTAAGCCTGAGACTCTGTGGTTTCAGGTTGAACCTCTTTTGGAAATTCAGTAGCGGGGATTCCTTCTGAAGTCATCCCATTTTCCTCAGTTTCATCAGCTGAAGATGTTGGCAACTCCATTTCTGGATGTAATCCAGATGAACCTATCTGGAGTACACTTTCTCTGGTAAATCTTTCTGCTGATTCTTCTAGCATTGAATCTATTTTCTCTGAAAATGCCACTTTATCAGGATCAGGATACAGAACTGCAGTTTCTCCTTTCTGCTTTAAAAGAGCCACCGACTCGGGTTGAAACTGGGCAAGTGCATACTGGATTATTATCTGCACAATTTTGTAAGCCTGAGACTCTGTGGTTTCAGGCAGAACAATTTTTGGAAAGTCAGTAGATGTTGAGACTCCTTCTGAAGTCATTACTTTTTGCTTAACTTCTTCCTGAGCTGAAGAAATTGGCAGATCCATTTCTGGAGGGGATCCACATGTACCAGTCTGGAGTGAATCTTCTCTGGTGCATCTTCCTTGTGATTCTTCTGTAAATTCAGCAGAGGGTATTCTTTCTGATGTCATCATCACCTTTTCCTCGGTTTCTTCTTCTGATGAAGATTTTGGCAGCTCCAATTCTGGAGGGGAGCCAGATGTACTCATCTGGAGTGCACTGTCTCTGGTGCATTTCTCTAGTGATTCTTCTAGCGCCGAATCTATCTCTTTTGAAAATTCCACTGCATCAGAATCAGGATACAGAACTGCAGTTTCACTCTTCTGCTTTAAAAAAGCCATGGGCTCTTGTTGAAATTGAGCAACTGCACTCATTTCCTGTGCCACTTTTAAACTCTGAGATTTGATTGTTTCAGGCTGAACATCTTTTGGAAATTCAGTAGAGGGGATTCTTTCTAAAGTTATCACCTTTTGCTCAGCTTCTTCAACAGGTGAAGATGTTGGCAACTCCATTTCTGGAGGGGATACTGATGAACCTATCTGGAGTACACTTTCTCTGGTGCATCTTCCTGCTGATTCTTCTAGCACTGAACCTATTTTCTCTGAAAATGCCACTTTATCAGGATCAGGATACAGAACTGCAGTTTCTCTTTTCTGCTTTGAAAGAGCCACAGACTCATGTTGAAACTGGGCAAGTGCATACTGGATTATTTTCTGCGCAATTTTGTAAGCCTGAGACTCTGTTGTTTCAGGATGAACATCTTTTGGAAAGTCAGTAGATGTTGAGATTCCTTCTGAAGCCATCACCTTTTCCTCAGTTTCTTCTGATGAAGATGGTAGCAGCTCCATTTCTGAAGGGGATCCAAATGTACCCACCTGGCGTGCACCATCTCTGGTGCATCTTCCTGCTGATTCTTCTAGTACTGAATCTATTTTCTCAGAAGATGCCACTTTATCAAGATCAAGGTACAAAACTGCAGTCTCACTCTTCTTCTTTAAAAGAGGCATAGACTCTTGTTGTAGTTGACCAACTGCATTCTCAATTATGATCTGTGCAATTTTGTAAGCCTGAGACTCTATTGTTTCAGGCTGAACATCTTTTGGAAATTCAGTAGATGTTAAGACTCCTCCTGAAGTCATCACCTTTTGCTCAATTTCTTCAACAGATGAAGATTTTGGCAGCTCCATTTCTGGAGGAGATCCAGATGCACCCATCTGGAGTGCACCTTCTCTGGTGTATCTTCCTGCTGATTCTTCTAACACTGAATCTATTTTCTCTGAAAATGCCATTGTGTCCGGATCAGGACACAGAACTGCCATTTCATTCTTCTGCTTTAAAAGAGCCATGGACTCTTGTTGAAACTGAGCAACTGCTTTCTGGATTATCATCTGCACAATTTTGTAAGCCTGAGACACTATTGTTTGAGGTTGAAGTTCTTTTGGTAATTCAATAGAGGGAATTCCTTCTGGAGTCATCAGTTTTTCCTTAGTTTCTTCATCAAATGAAGATTTTGGCACCTCCATTTCTGGATGGGATCCAGATGCACCCATCTGGAGTGCACCTTCTCTGGTGTATCTTCCTGCAGATTCTTCTAGCACTGAATTTATTTGCTGATAAAATGCCAGTTTATCAGGATCAGGGTACAGAATTGCAGTTTCACTCTCCTGCTTTGAAAGAACCATGGACTCTTGCTGAAATTGGGCAATTGCATTCTGGATTATTATCTGCACAATTTTGTAAGCCCGAGACTCTACTATTTCAAGCCAAACGTCTTTTGGAAATTCAGTAGAGGGGGTTCCTTCTGAAGTCATCAGCTTTTGCTCAGTTTCTTCTTTAGCCAACAATGGCTGAATGGTTACTTCTGTCAGACTCGCACTAATCCCCTTTTCATCAGACAACTTAATTCTTTCAGCAACAATTTGCAACATTTCCTGTGTTTGTTTATTTAATTCTTCCAGGTCTTGCTCATTTTCTTCGATCTCCTGCACTGGTGTAGCTATTTCTGTAGTATCAGGAGACTCAGTTAGCCTTGAAACTGCTGAAATCATTTCGGTTGTCTCTTCAGCACAAGACATTTCAGTTGTTTCTTTAGGACAAGACACTTCAGTTGTCTCTTCAATGATTGAAGCTTCTTCCCTAGCTGTAACTGCTTCTGAGGTTAACTCCAGGTCGCCGATTATACTATCACCACTAATATCCTTTCTCATTTGTGGCACAAGTTTAGTAACCTCTGCCGTTTCTTCAACAATTCCAGTTCCAAAAATCTGCTCAGACTGTTCCTCATCATCATTCACACATTCAGTGGATGTGGTCACAGCAGCTGGTATCCAAGATGGGGACCTTTCTTCAATACTTATAATTGCTCTCTCACCTTCTAGCACTGAGACAGCAACTGCATGAACTAATCCTTCAGTGACCTGCCGAGTTATTGATGTACTTTCTGACTTTTCTATATTTTGACTTGGAATTTCCTTATCCATATCATCTTGCTCTGCTTTTTGAGCTTCAAATTTCTCTTGCTCAGCAGCATCATACTCTGATAAAGGAACCACAGCTGGAACATCAAAGTCCTCTTCATTTGTTCCTGTCATTTCTTCTCCAGCTTCTAGAACAGGAGCATGTTCTGGTATTCCATCAGACTTTTTCTTCCTACGACCAGGCATTAATTTTTTAAATGAAACCCAGGATTCTTCTTTTCCAGCATCCCCATCTAAGGTAGCATGTTCTAAACTTGAAACTGTGATGGGTTCATCATTTTTCTCTTCCATCCTTGTTTTAGATTTTCTTCTTGGAGTTACTAGTCTTTTAAAAGATTCCCATGTTGAAATTCCCTCTGTTTCAGATGGGCTTCCTGCTTGTTCTGGCGAAGAACTTCCTTGTCCTTGATCACTTTCATGTGAGTTAGTAAAAATAGTATCGTGTACTGCTTCTTTATTTGGTGCACTCTCATCTAATTTTTGTTCATCTTGAGCAAGTCTTTGTCCGGTTTCTTCATCAGAAGATGAAGATTTTCTGCTTCTTCTCTTTGATGAGCCTACACAGATCAAAGCTTCCCATGATACAGAAGTATCAACTTTTTTCCTGGGCTCATCTGTACTTTTTTCTATTTTTTGTTCCTCACCATTTTCTTTAATATCTTCCTGTTCATCATTAGGTGCACTTTCAGTTGTCTTATCAAGTTCTTCTTCTCTGTCGCCTTCAGAAAGTCTCCTAACCCGTTTCTTAGGAGTCACCATTTTTTTAAAAGATGCCCAAGGTGTAACACTTTCTCTTTTCTTCTCTGCATCTGAAGGAAACCCTTCTTCTGCCTCAGGAATCTGTGCAGCATCGGAGGACTTTTCTATGGATTCTGTTATTTCTTCAGGAGAAGAAGCAGAACTCTCTCCCCTTGGGTCATCTGGACTTTCTGCAGTATCAGACAACTGCTGTGTTTCTTCTGCTGCTTCCTCTGGTTTAGCTTCCTTCTTTCCTTTACGTTTCTTTCTTGACAATTTCTTTAAGCCAGGACCCGTGAAAAGCTTTTTTAAAGGGCTGCCTTGCATCTTGGCTTTTTCTTGAGATGACAGCAATTCTACCTCACTTGTTATTATGCCTTCTGGAGGTTTGTCTGCTGCTGCATCAAGACTGCTTGGATCAGTTTGGATGAAGTGTTCGTTCGCTATTTCAAGAACTGTTTCTGTGACTTTTACCTGTTCGACGGTGGGCTGTTCTTTATGAAAGTCATCGTTTGTTTCCACTAATTGTTCAAGAACTAGTTGCTCTTTTTTAGTTATTTGGGGTTCTTCTTCTGTCACAACAGCTCTAACATCAATATTTATCTCACTAGGTTTTTCATCAAAAATCTCTGTGGCCAGAGGAGCCTTTGGTTCTGATTTTTCCTGTATTATTTCAGAAGGTTCCTCAGGTTTTTCTATTGCTACTGGAGACAGTGAATCCAGTTGGTTTATTTTTTCTTCAAATACTTCATGTAGCAGTTCTGTTTTTGATTCATGCAACGCAACAATACTTCGCTCTATGCCCATTAGACTTTTTTGCACTTGTTCCAATTTTTCCTTGGACTCCAGGTCAGTCTCCCCTTCCAAGATTATATCCATTTCTTTTATATTTTCAGCCAGTTCTTCTGCTGGTGGTTGCTCCCTGGGAGTAGCAGCTTCTTTCAGATCGGTTTCTGATGAGACTTTCCTCTCTTTCTTGCTTTCCATTTTTTCATCACTGGCTTCAAAAGAAATGTCTTTATTTATATTTTCAGCCAGTTCTTCTGCTGAGGGTTGCTCGCTGGGAGTAGCAGCCTCTTTCAGATCAGTTTCTGTTGGAATTTCGACCATTTTTGTTTCTTCTTTCCTTTTTTTCTCACCTTCTATTTTTTCATCACTGGCTTCAAAAGAAATGTCTTTATTTATATTTTTATCTGGCTCTTCTGCTGATCGTTGCTCACTGGGAGTAGCAGCTTCTTTCAGATCAGTTTCTGTTGGAACTTCGACCATTTTTGTTTCTTCTTTTCTCTCTTCCTCACTTTCCATTTTTTCATCACTGGCTTGGCAAGAAACTTCTGTCCCATCTTTTTCTGGTGTCAGTTTTTCTTTTTCTAATTCTTCTTCAACAATTATTACCTCTGTTGTCACATCTTTCTCCATTTCCTGTTCTTGTTTTTCTTTCTCAGATTGCACTTCTTCTTTAGATTTTCTGAAGCTTGTCCTTTTTCTAAACCCAGCCCAACTCTGAGTAAAAAATTTTCTTAGAGGTGATGCAGTTTCATTGTTTAATGGGCTTACCGGAGACTCTGGAGATTTAATCCCATTGTTTTTAATTTCTGCCTCTTTGCTTTCTGCGTCAACAGGGCTTTCTGCTACTTTCTCAGAGGAGGTTTCTCGTTCCATCTCCTCAGCCTGAGTTTCTTCCTCAGTCTTCTCTACAGAGGCAGTGATTTCACTTTCTGTGGCTTCTCCCACTGTCTCTGTCTTGAATTCTTTATAGTCTCCAGCCACATCACTTGACCCTTCTGCAACCTCTGGCTTTACATCCAATAGCTGAACAGGTTCAGCTTTCTCTGTTTTATCCTTCTTAACTGTAAATTTGAATCCAACTAGTTTAAAAACCTTTTTAAATCCAACATCATTTGATGGAGATACACTAGGTTGATCTTCTTTTTCTTCTGATTCCAGCTGTTTATTAGCATCTTCTGTGTCTTTCTGTACCTCATCTTCATTTGACTTGTCATTTAATTCTGGTGGGCTGATCTTGATGTTTTCAGTGGATTCCTCTTCCAGAATTAAATTTGCAGCTTTTGTTTCACCAACTGTAAAAGATATTCAAAGATGATAGAGTTAGAAGTGCCATTATTATCTTTAATTATTAACATTACATTACAGAAGTATAATCATCCCTTACTTTGTTATCCAATAAATTTCCTGGATGTAGGTTCTGATCATGTTGTAACTGTCTGTTGCAAATGTACGAAAGATAATGTATAAGTGGATTTAAGTCTCACTTCATTTTTGAAGTGATAAATTTTGTATTTATAATAGAAAAAACAGCAATAGATATTAATCTCGAAGAAAATTTCAATCCAGATTTTTGTTTGCTTACCATTTTTTTTGAACGCTTATTACCTCATAATTTCCTTAGCTGCCTCATCCTTTCTAAAGAAGTGAAATTCAGATTATGTTTTTAAGACATATAGTGTTCAGAACTAAACTAGAAAGAGTTTTGTAGTACAAAATTGTCTTTGTCTAAAAAATATTTTTAGAAGAATCAGATTCTTAACTGATTATATGTTTTAGAAGAAAAGGCAGAGTGTCAGTAATGAAAACAGGTACTAGGTGAACATACTACATGTAAAAGTGATTTGGAGACATTAGAAATTGTTGATATAGAAATAACATTAGCAAACACCCTACATTTCAAATGTCTTCTGGAAAAAGAAAGGTCTCGTTCCAGGTCAGCTTTTACAGATGTTTTCAAGACACAAATAACTAAATTGGCAAATCCAGTAACTATTATAGGGTTAATAGTCAAGGCAAAAACAAGATACAAAACTTTACTCAAATAGTACATAAAAAGGTAAAGGTTCCCCTCGCACATATGTGCTAGTTGTTCTGACTCTAGGGGGTAGTGCTCATCTCTGTTTTGAAGCCGAAGAGCCAGCGCTGTCTGAAGACAAATAGTGCACGGATATGTCTATATGAAGGGAAATTTGCTTAAGAAACCTCACCTTCCCTTCTCTGCTTCATATATTGTATATTTTCAAGGAATAATCAGGAAATTATATATATGTAAGAATTTAAATATGCAAGCAGAGTTTGAAGTTGAAAATATAACCTTTTTAGTGAGCTGCTTTCTATTTAGATTACAGCGTTAATGAGAACAGGATCTAAATACTGAAACACATTTCATATTTTAATCTGGTTCAGTCATCATGTGGCTGAAAAATGTGAAGCTATGCTTAGCCTCATACTCTCTTTTCCTTTTATACACTGATTTTCCTAGTTTGTGTTGGACACATCATTCCCATCCGCCAAATTGTTACCTTCATGGTGCAGAATGGAAAAGGGATTATCTGATGTCCTACTTCCCATCTCTTTTCAGCAATTCTTCTGTACATAAAAGGATTAAATCTGACACAGTCTAAGGCCACTTCCTTTCAGACTGTTCATGCTAATTAACCACAGCAGTCTCCCAGTGGCTTTTTAAAGTTTGGTGCCTTTCAATATAGATATATTGATAGATAGATATATGAAATGTAAATTATTGATATTATGTGCTCTGCCCTTTTTATTTTGTCTATTGTTGATCTTTCTGTCTCTTTCTCTGCTTTAACCATTTTTTGCTCCTTTTGCCAGTTAATTGTTGATAAACTGCTGATACCTAATAAACAGCAAGCTAAATTTTTGCTACCTGAATTAAGTGTGTGCTCCGTCTGATCTGAATAAATGAAAATGATTGGGGATGAGCTGGATGCAAACCTAAGTAGAAATTACCAGTTTATTTACCGCTTTTATATTTTACCTCTTTAGAAAAACTCAAGGCTTTGAATAATAAAACTAATAGGAAAAATAGAATTATAATTAGACATAATTAAACATAACTGAATTGGAACTAAAATACATTAATAAAGAGACAACCTACTATTAGAATCATTTGGGCAGATACACAAGTTTAAATACCAATTGCTCACCTAAATAAAAATGCCACTAGGAAAAGAAAAAAGAAAAAGGAAGCTTGATGGTCCTTGACAAAACTTTCTAATTATGAATGCAGGCACTGAAAACTCATGGTGATAGCATTAAGTAAAGGCCAAGAGGGCTGGCACACTAAAAAGAAGCCCAGGAAGACTTGTAAGAGAGAAAGAAAAGAAAGAAAGAACAGAAAGAAAACCAAATAGTAACCAGTGATATTGCTCTAGCAAAAGATCACATGCTTCATATAACAAATCCTAATTCCCTAGTTGGTCTTGTTTGGCCTAGGAAACAAACGAAGCAGAAGAATGATGTCAGTTTCTGCCAATACAATGATATTTTCATGGCTAACAGAGTCTTCAAACAACTAAACCAACAGCTCTATAAATGTACATCACCCAAACGAGTCCATAGAAATTAGTATTGATAAAAGGAGGTGGAATAATTCAGTTATAACAGCAAAGATGTGGCCAAAGGCTGAATGTGGGATGTGTTCACAAACTGCTCGTGTTCAAATTCTAAGTCAAGGTAAAGCAGAAGGAAGTAAGCCAGTTTGCATGGTATGATTTTGAATATATATCCCTGTCATTTTCAAGGGGAACATCAAAAATTGTTTTGAAGTCCTGAACCTCCTTGACAGGGAATCAGAGGAACTGTGGAATGAATTTAAGGAAGTTCTTAAGATTAATATGAAAAGAGGCTACTAAAGACGTAGGAATAGAAAAACCAAATTGGACATAAGAACAAATAGTGGAAATTGTCATGAAGAGAAACCAAAGCCAAAAACACTCAAAGATCACAGGAAGGAACTTAAAAAGAATTTCAGAGACTCGTTAGAACAGACAAGAAACAGTACTGCTATGATATCTCAACAGCTATCAAAGATGAAAAAGCATGGGGGGGGGGAGGGGGGGAAATGAGGAAAATTTTCCAAAAGGTCTCTGCAGTAAAAAGGTGCTCAACCTCGAATATGTATGCTAAAGAACATCAATGGATAGATATTAAATCATTCAGAGATGATAAAGGTAGGAGTATAAAGGTAGGAGTTCATTAGAGATGTTAATATCTGAGATACCTTAGAAGACATTCCATATTTGTAAGTACTTCTAGATCAGCACTCCCGTCATTCTCAAACTGAAAGCCTACAAGAAATTGATGGAATTTTTACAGAAATATAAAATATAAAGTAAAGATTCTGTGCTTTGCTTTTAAATTTGGAGAACGATGCAGTGGCCAAAAGATTGGAAGGAGTTCAATCTAAATAGCAATACAAAGAAGAGATTTAACAGAGTGTGAAGACTATTCTTAACTTTACATGCTGGCAAAATAATGTTTAGATATAGAGGTATCACATATTTGCATATTATTGAGACAATATTACTTATAGTTGTCAGATAACTTAGCCAACAAATACCAAAAAGAGATAACTGAGAGAGCCAACAAATACCTTGATGACACAGATAAACCTCCAGGTGGCCTCAACAGCTCTCTAAAAGAATGCAAATGACTAGCTGTCTGCTAGGAGTATACATCATGCCATTCCCCACCATCCAATCAGAGCTGAAAAAGCTTCTTGGATGAGAAGCAAAACGTCTTCAAAGAAAAACCAGAAAGTCCGGTTGCCTCTTGAAAAAACCCCTTGGGGACAACCATGATGACTGAGAATCTCCATAGACAAATACCAAAAAGTAGTCACATATTAAGACACATATGACAACCATGTGAAGTTGTAGAAATGTCCTCAGGAAAAAGGAAGTCCCAGAAAATCCCACTATCTTTACAAGAGACCTACACACAGGATACAAAATCAACAATACCTATAGAAGATGGTGAAACAAATGGGTTCCATGTCAGCAAAGGAGAAAGGCTGTATACTTTGTCCTTATTTATTGAAGCTTTATTGAAGGAAGCTGCATTGAAAAAAATTAACGTGATTTCACAACTGGAGGAATAAACCTGTAGTATGCTGCTGACTGCTCTGACAGCTGAAAATGAACATGATCTACAAATTCTAGTAATGAAAATCAAGGAACACCATAAATATAGCAAAAGAGCAAAACACAGTAACCAGCCTTAGAATTGATAACATATTCAAGAGGTAGACAAATTCTGCCTATTAGGAATCAAGCAACAAGAGGCACCAGAAGTCAAGTCATATACCACAGACTAACCCAGTCTATATTTTAATATTTTACATTTTAATGTATATTTCTGCAAAACTACATAAAACAAACATCTACTGTACTTTATTAACAAAATAAACAACAGAGGGCAGCATTTCACTGTTAAACTTATTTTCATCTCCAAGAATTTACATTATATTTTCTTCTTTTTTCATTTTTCTCAAGGCATTTTTATGCATTTCTTTCCTTTGAGAATGTATGCATTTGCATTGTAATTTTCTTGTTTTTTCCTTTTTCTGTTAATTTTTAATTAATAATAATAAAAAAAACCAGTTTGAGCCTGTTGTGAAATTGTTGGTATAGGCCCTGGGAGATATTGCAGGTTCGGTTGCAAATCACTGCAATAAAGCCAAGTATTGCAATAAAGCACGTTGCACACACATTTTTGGGGAGGGGGAATTGGCATGGGTAGTCTTGCTCAATGCAGGGTTGCCACAAACCTTCCATTTGTATAATAAAACTAGATACACCTCTACATCATCCTAGTTCTAATTAATAATCACAGTTATCTGGTTAAATTAGAAAGTACTTAAACACTAAAAACAATTTAAAAGCAGAATGTGAGCAAAAATTCTAAACAAATAAAAAAAAAAATAAAAGACATGAATCCAGTACAACTTAAAATCAAAACTAAAAGAAATTAGTTATTGGTTTGGAGTCAAGCCTAAAATATGCCAGAAGGCACTTTACAAGTCTTCTTCAACTGAGAAGATCATCTTTATATTGAGATCCAACTCTAAACAAAGCTCTGGTCTCAGTCAAACACTTCATTCCAAGTCCAAGTGATACGGGAAAAATAATCTTGTGGGGAGATGGGCAGCAAACAAATTTAATAAAGCAATAAAAATAAAAAGCAGTGGCTGTGAAGTGGGGGACAGATCTGAATCCAAACTAACAAACCACTTTTTTTGCTCCACAAACACGAAAAGGAAATTGACGATGGGATCTACAGAAACAAACACTTACCAAGCAAAACAACGCCCTACAGTTAAATCAAAACAGAAAGAAGCCTGATGAAATACACACCATGCAAAAGTAAATAAAACAGCTACCATGCCTACTTCAACCCCTCCCCAGATAAAACATACACATGCACAGAAAACAAACTCCAAATACAAGCTCACCAGTTTATTATTTTCTTGTTTTCTAGACATCTGGGGGTATGGAGCACCTATTGAGACCAGAGGCATTTTTAAAAAAAGTAGGAGTTGCAGGAACAGTATGATTAGAACATTAAGAATTTGTAAAGAAGAAAACTGTCGATTAAAAAAAAACTTTAATAAAAAATATTTTTTAAAAAAATAATTTAAAATCTGCATATATCAGATGCTCATCACTCTGCCAACTCCATCATATAATAAACTATCATATGAAAGCACCAATTTATCCTCTTTGTATCCATTTTATAACTACCTTTCAAGTTCCCAAGCTTTATCAAGAAACAAATAATAATTTCAAAATACAAGAAAGTCAGTTATCAGCATTCTATCACAAAGATTTAAAATCATATTAAATATAAAATCAAATCTAGGTTGTAGTCACCTAGTTGATGCTAGTTGGTTCTCTGCAGTTTCTCTAATTCATCTTACACTTTTATACTTTTATGGCCCAACAAGTTTTGTTTTCTTATTTCCATGGGCAAATATTTTTCTAGAAAAGGTCTACAGCCTATACCATAATTTAATTTCATGCAATCATGTTATAAATGTTATAATCATATTTCCCCCTCATTATTAAGATAAAATTTACTTCCAGTGTAAAATAAGTATCACCTTATTATTTACTAACATAGTATTTAAAGGTGTTAACTCATATATTTTGCTTGTGGCAAACAGAAGAAGCTGAGGAGGGGGTTTTCTTCTGTAATCTTCCACTTTATGCTTCTCTTAATACAAGAAGGCATTCTATTTCCTGTGACTGGAAGAAAGAACGAAATTCCCAGGCTGAAACAGCTAAATCTGAAACCCCCCTCTTGTGTTTGCAGTCAACCGTATCAACATCTGGAGTTGGTTGACTTTTCCCTCCAAGGATTTGTTGCATTGCCCTGGATTTTCTCCATGAATTCTCTGCATTCTGTATCCATCAGATACATGTCATACACACACCCATATGTTCCATATTCCAAAACCTTCCATCCACTCAAACCCTCCAAGCATTTTTAAAAATAAAACTGAAGCTTATTTAATATTTAAACATCTAAGGCCAAAATGTGCTTTCTGTTTCATATTTAATCCCCTGATGATCAGTGTTTGCTTAACTGTAAGTGAGAGCTGGTCACTGCTTTAAATATTTGCTTTAAATTGACAGTGGCTTAAGAAACCCGTAACAATTCACAAAGCGATTCTATCTAATATTGCAACACATTTTATGTAGAAAGAAAATTATCCACCGTCTCTGGATTCCATAAAGCTGCATTCAACTAGACAATTTAAAAATGAACTTGGCCTGATCTATTTTGTAACTCCTTTAAATGAAGGATAATTTTCTTTTAAAGAGAGGACTATGGGAGACAATTATATTATCAATACAAATATATAAAAGGCAAAAGATATACTTTGAAATCTTTAAGTAAAAGATGTCTGACTTCTACTAATGTCAGCTCAACCACATATGAAATGTAGGTTCTTGAAGATTGCCATTTCTATTATGATTAGATTAATACTGAGAATTGGAAACAGTGAAATTAACATTAAAAGAGGTCTCCTTCCATTATCCCTACAGGAGAATAGCCACAGACTTAAGATGACCCCCCTTTTCTTTCCTTTCTTCTATTATTTATGTCTGTGTTAGTTAGGGCACTATCTTATTTAAATCCTAGTATTTGCCTATTTCCAGGGTATATGCAAGGGACACGGTGGCTCAGTGGCTAAGGCGCTGAGCTTGTCAATCAAAAGGTTGGCAGTTCAGCGGTTCAAATCCCTAGTGCTGCGTAACGGGGTGCGCTCCCGTTACTTGTCCCAGCTTCTGCCAACCTAGCAGTTCGAAAGCACATAAAAAATGTAAGTAGAAAAATAGGGATCACCTTTGGTGGGAAGGTTACAGCGTTCCTGACCATGGAGACGTCTTCGGACTGCGCTGGCTCTTCGGCTTTGAAACAGAGATGAGCACTGTCCCCTAGAGTCAGATAAGACTAGCACATATGTGCGAGGGGAACCTTTACCTTTGGGTATACACAAGTGTTCTCCCTAGAGTTATTGAAATACCTGAAGTATATCTCAAAAGGTGTAACAATTGGAAGAGAAGAGGGTACCAAATAGAACAGTCCCTAAGTACGCAAGCACATATTTCACATATTTTATACTCTTCTCCCAAATCAGCTCAATCAGATTCCTGGTTTATACAAACGTACAAACATACAAAATGATCCCCAAGCCATTTAAATTATACTCAGTCAGATCTGAAATTATTCTGGTAAATTACAGAAAGAACCTGCACCACGATTTACAAACTATAACCTACTGGATTAGATTCTAGCAAGCAACTAAATATACCTAGTCTGGGATTGCTCCTGATAATCCCATAAACCATATCTAGGGAAAGTGAATACTTATTATAGACTTTTATATTCTTCTCCCTTATGTGTAAATTCCCTCCTTGGTTTTTAAATTGCTCTAATCATAGTTTGCTTTAATATTAGTAAATGATTAGTCTATGATCTATCTAGAATGAATGAATGATAATAGTCTATGTAAATCTTGGGGGAAATTAAATGCTAGGATGAACAAATAAATCACAAGAAAATGCAATAGTAAACCTTCTTATAAACTGGGAGAAAAAAATGTTAACACTCAAAAATTTGGAAGATTATCAGCATTGTATTTCTTCCCAATGAATGTAGACATAAAATACATAGGCCAATTGTAAATCAATCATCCCAACACACTGTGTAATCTAAGATGCTCTTGGCTTTCTCTGAAAGCAGCACTATGTAAAACCCCCGATTTAAAAACAGGGAAAAGTTCACTATTTGTACACATGCATATGTATTCACTAAGCATTCATTTTAATGGAATTTATTTCTACATATACATGAAAGCATAAGTATTAACACTTTGATATTTTAATCAAAGGCTAATTTCTGATTCCCGTCAAATTTAAAATAGCAGTAAAGTTTAAAGTAATAATTGAAGGTATTTTATATTCTCTTACTTGGCATGCAAGTCCATTCAATTCAACTGAATTTCCTTCTGAATTGCTAAGATTTCCCTCCCTGTGAATGAATAATCAGAGGTCTGAAGAAGTCTTCTAAATTCTTGAATTCTTGGCAAAAATTCTGTAGTGTAAAATCACTACCACACACATAAAATAGCAATCAGTTGATCTGAAAAATAATTTTTTGTACCTGTGATAATGATAATCCCATTATTTTTTCCATTTGATAAAAATTAAGGGTTTTTTTCCCCTCCAATGTAAAGGATTCCTTTATTTCGATTTCTCCAACTGAGATATTTATTGAAGGGAGGGAGGGAGGGATAAATGAAGAAGCTGAAGAAAAGCAGAGCTAAAAAAACACACATGTGACTTTCACTGTCTGTTGAAAAAGGCAGACTGAAGTTCTGTTTCAGTAGGTTAATCTTTGATGGACAGCTCTTTGTGGCCAGCCATTCTCTAATTGCTCACTGGGGAAGAGAACGTGTATCTTCTAAATTTAATAATGAAATCTCTGCACTTTGGTCATCCCTAATGGTTACAAAAAGTTTGAGACTGCAGATTAGCAGAATTTGCTTAAATCAAGCATTGTATAAAATGCTTCTATATATTTACAATATACTTTCAGAACAAAAGCTAAGACATTTTCTAGAGACATTATTTTACAAATCTGTCTCTCTAACATATAGTGCATGTATATTCTCTCTCTCTCTCTCTCTCTATCACACCAACAGATTATTTCTTTTAGCAACTGTATTATTTAAATTATACTGAAATCAATTACTTTCAAATTTCCTTTCCTCCATCTTGGGCTGAAGATAATGAGAGCTATAGTAAAACATATTTACTATAAAGCATATTTACTCTTAGACAAAAAAGAATGATTTAAAGTATACTGCTATTTTAAATCATTTGTCTAAAGTAAATTGTAGCTTGAAGAAGTCAAGTATTAATTATTTTACAATATTCTTCTTTGACTAGTGCAGGCAAAAATACTGTATCTACATTTTAAAACATGATTTATATTAGCTTGATCCACAAAGAACTCTAAAATATACTTTGTGGCACTTTCTGTAATAAACTAATCATCTTCATTTAAATTACAATAGTTGACAGGCACTTATATTTGGGGTAGGCAATTTTTGGAATTCATGAACATGTTTGCAATACTAAGGAAATGTCAAAATACAATTATTTTACTTATCTCACTATTGAGATAATTTTAAATTAATTTGTCACCCTTATACATCTAGAGGCAAATTTCATGCCTCACTTAGTCTAATTTACACTGACCCTGTATTAGAAAACTCTTATGTCTTTCAGACAAGATCATGAGAGAGCTTGTTTCATTCAGCCATTATTGGCATGCAAGTTATGCATTAGGAGAGTTGGGTTAATACAGTAAATCAAAAGGACTAGAAAATACATACACACACACACACACACACACACACATATATATTCTTTAATAAAGCTCTCCAGAAGTCAAATGCATGTCGAAAGAAACAGAGAAGACATGCATTCTTCTTGTATCCTGAGACTCTCCATATAAATACTTTTAATGTTCTCCTCCAAGTAGCAAATCAAAGGTGTGATGGAAAACATATTTACCACAAACACCAGTGGTAATATTGGTGACTACCTTATTTCAACAGATGACTACCTTATTTCAAAATAAATTAGGCGGCACTTTATACCCTCTATACAACAATGCTAGAGAAGAGGCTTCTTGTATTGCTATGATTCAGCTACCTAGCCATGGCTGCTTTTTATAAGAAAGTTGCCAACCACTAGAGGTGTACACTGCAAACATTTTCCTTAATTGAACTGAAAATATACCAACACATCTCAAAAATGAATGGCTTAAAGGGTCTACTTTTTAAAAGATTTGCATGGTACATGAAACATTAAACATGTGATTTGATATTTAAAAACAAATGCCCAATGGTGGGTATCTATCACCTAAGTTTCAATTCTGGTTTTCCACACTGAGGTATTTAATGATAATAAAATATGGCATTATAATATACAAATACTCCCCATTATTGGAGGAATAACTCAAGTTAATGCATATTATTAATATCTTGCAAGAAGAACCAGAAGTGGTTCAACTCACACCCACTTGGTATATAGTTTACATGATTTGCTCCTCATCTCAAATATATATCTCAAATTTGGCTCAATTTGCAAATTTAATCTTATGAACTATGGTCTGGCCTGCAGGGAACAATTTTCTTCTACATTACTGTGAAATTGGTACCGTTATATAGTAGAAGGAAACCAGCAGGCACATCTAGCTGGGGAAAGATCCTCAACTGAAGAAAAATAGGATTCCTTCAACAATCTGTTGCCTGCAGATTACTACAATTACTACAATTCTAATAGCAGTAGGTGTCATCCCTTAGTGTATGTGTGAGAGTGTGTAAGTGCTGCAGAATGTATTTTTCTCCATTTCTTTCCTGATTTGCTAGTTATGTCAGGAAACCTCAGTAATTTTGGCTTTCTTGGTAGTGCCATGTGTCTCTCTGTTTCTCCTGCCTTCTGCTATGGTTGAACACTGCAGAATAAAACACTTCTTGAAATTTCCCCCATCTTCCTTGCCATTCTCTGACCTCCTGCCTCATCTTTCTCACAATGAATTGGAAGTTCTGTTCTCTGAATACCTGGTCTTTTTCCCCACCGATTTGAATAGTGTGGTAAATTCTCATAAACTACTGCTACTTATTTGTTTGCTATGTACATTAGTACTCCTCACAAGTTGTTGTCTTATTATTTTATTACCTTTATGCCATTAGTCTCAGAAGTCAGTTAATAAATTGCATTGAATGGTTATTAATTATAGGGTTATTTTTGGGCTTAGGAGCTATAATTTAAAGGTCCCAAAGAAAGAAGCAATTTGGGAAATCCTAGTTCATAATAACTAGAATAATATCAGTGGATACAGAGTTGCAATTACTGAATGTCACTTTGAATGTTCTTTCTATCCACTATATTGGATTGGATACTTGGAAATAGTATGCCTATTACGGTAATATATAAGCATCTGACTGTGTTTCCAGAGATTTATTTCAAGCTAGTGTTGAAGAACTGGAATTAACCTACCACAAAACTTAATTTTCATGGTAATGTCACTTTGCCCAGTATCCCTCAAGAATTCATTATATCTTTTATAACAATAAAACTGTCAGAGATTACTTCAGAAACATGTTTTTTCTCCCCAAAAGTGACCAGGCAACAAAACTGAAAAACTCAATAAACTGTTGAAGATAAAGTTGGGAGACAAGCCATAAAACACCATTAAAAACAGCCAAGAGCAATTAAGTCAGAGTCCAAAACAGATTCTGGAAATTGTCCAGGGATCAAACATCAAAGAGCTAAGAGGAGTCTGGCAACAAGATCAGAGGCCAATTCACAGGTATTATCTCAGCATAGACTGTTTGATATTGATGGTTTTTAAAGCCAAAACTTCTCATATCTAGACCTTGGTTGCTGCCAATCAAAATTCTCTAGAGATAATTCTTCCTTGTAAATTGAATCTAACTTTCAAGTAAGCTTTTATTTGACTTTTTCCCAGGACCATTTCTAGGTCTCAGTAGACAGTTTTGATGTTGATCCTGAACATATACTTACCTCTATATCCTGGGATTGGGGAATAGTTGAAATTAATCTGGATCAAGTGAAGAACCCTTGTTCACAGGATAACTGAGTTTAAGAATTGCATTGTGTAAACATTTCCGGGAAATCAAGAGTCTTAAAGGGCCTGAGTTGGGAATTATGAAATGGGAAGGGAGACCACTAAGTATCAAATGGAGAACTACCCAAAGGCAAAAATCTATGCGTAACTATTAGACTGCAACTAAACTGACATTGCCAAGTTATTCTTTTTTTCTTGCAACATCATATGCAGCCAAGTTGTTTGAAGTTGTGAATGATTCTTGTATCCAGTGAGAAACTGCTGTCAAAATTCATGTATTCGGATCTTTTTTATGCTACTTGTTTATAGACACAGAGGGAGATTCTGGCATAATGAACACTTCTCTCCACATTCTATGGATATTTTCATATTTTAGCCACTTAAAAGTAATTGTGGTAGACTGTAAAAACAACGACACAAACACTGCATCTACTAAACAACACAAACACTACTAAGATCATCACCATTCATTTACTTTTAAGTGTTCTGAATTTCTTCATAAAAGTTTGCTTTTTTAAACAATCATTCATTTATTATTTAATTTTTGAATATTACTATTTTTATCAGTTATGATGGAAAGCTGGAAAGATGATCAATGTTTTTACTACGTAACTACAGAAATGCAGTAAGTAAGAAATGTAGTTCATTTGTTCCTTTCTGTGTTTTCACTAACATGCCAGAATTAGGGCTCCTTCTGAATTTAGGAATTGTTATCTGATTTGAGTATCTTACCAGCTTGAAAAAAAAGGAAGTGCGACTTACCTTGGAACACATCTGTGAAGTGAATCTGCTCAATAAAGCCACAAATAGCACAGATCCTAGTCTAAAAATATAATTTTCAACTAGATAGCGCAAAATAAGAGATAAGAAAAACAAGCTTTCAGGCAAATGCCAGTTTTCCTTTTTGATTATGTGTCGACAAGGTAGTGTCAACTCTTAATGAGCACATAGGCAGGCCTTCTCTATGTGATTTGTCTCCTGCTCAC
Source organism: Pituophis catenifer annectens (assembly GCF_029215685.1). Classification (NCBI taxonomy): domain Eukaryota; kingdom Metazoa; phylum Chordata; class Lepidosauria; order Squamata; family Colubridae; genus Pituophis; species Pituophis catenifer. The sequence continues at coordinate 81,852,495 of NW_027256881.1, forward strand.
CCTTCAAATCTTTCGGCAGTGGGAACTATCAAAACTAATCTCCATTCCTTTGGAATCAGTGCCCTTCTATTTATAATTTAATTTAATGTCAATAGGGAGGTTACAGCAGGGGCTCACTAGTCCAGATTATTCAAAATAGCTGCCAGTAGTTTTTTGAGGAGTCAACTATATTCTATAGGGGCAATAGCAACAATGGCATGCATCACACTTTATGTTCTATAACGCAATATTTCTAAATGTTTAAGAAAGTTTTGTTCCTTTCACCCTCATTGCACCAAGCATGTATGCAGTCAAGGCTCCTGTACCTTAAAGACCTCTTGATCTATGTGTTATGGAGGTTATTCATGTTCCAGCATGTAACTTACATGGGCTATAAAAAGAACTGGATAGCCCCAGGTATGCAAATGCTTCTGTTCACTGCAATAGAATTCAGTATACTATTTACATACCCCTGTAAACATCCACTGCACGTCAATATTACAACTGTATATCTGAATTATATTGAGATTTCAGAATATCAATTTTAGCACATAATATTTTGGGAGAACAAAAAGGATTGTATCGGCATATATTCTCCCGTTTCTGTATAAAAAGATCAGAACTTCCAATTTCCTTTGATCTTTTCCAGAATTCCAAGCAATCATTCCTGTATCCATAAACATCTCCTTACCTTCTAGTGTAAATACTGCCTGCTGTTCTTTCAGCACTTCTGGTTCGTGGCTGAGCTCCACATACTCTTCGGCAATTTCATTAATGCTGGATATCTGTCCATTTTTATGTAAAATCTACATAGAGAAATAAAATACAAGAAGGAAAAAGGGAAGGAAAAATAATTGTCAGTATATAACAATCTTTTAATTACTTTTTTTTAGTAGAAAGAGAATGTATTTTAGAATGTGTCTTTTACAGTTTAGAAATCATAAAATGTACCTCTGTGGCAGGTGGTTTGATTGCAATTTGACAATTTGGAAAAACGTTCACACATGAGGTAATACTTTTTTAAAAAATTGATTACATCAACGGAAGTATGAAATCAGATTAGTTCTAAATTGATCTGTACCTCAAAATATTCATACACACTATATAAATACTAATCCTACACACACACACACACACACACACACACACACACAAACTAACCTGCTGGTATCAGCTTTATCAAAATGTACCCTTTCTAGCCATGAACAATGTCTTAACAAATACAAATGTAAAGACAGCCCAATCATCAGCAGAAAGATTCAACAGATGATATCTTTCTCTGAAACAGAGGGCAGTAAATGAAAACAGTCATATGAGGTACCTCTTATTTTATGTATTTGCATCCTGCCTTTATCATTTTTACCAATAACTCAAGGCGGAAACATATCCAACACACCTTCCTCTTCCTATTTTCCTCACCTTCCTCTTCCTATTTTCCAGGGTTCCTAAGCACCCTGTAAGATGAGTTGGGCTGAGTTACTAGCCCAAAGTCACCCAGCTGGCTTTCACACCTAAGGTGAGACTAAAACTCACTATCTCTTGCTTTCTAGCCTGGTGGCCTCTTGAAGATGTTCACTTTAGCTAATGTTACAGAAGTTCTTGCCAGACTGAAAAGGGATGAGCTCGTTTGAAATTTGCCTCATAAACATGCAGCCTGCTTCCTCCTTTTGTTCAGGTGACACCTCAATCCTAACTCTAACACTCTCTTCTAAGCAATGCCCTTTTCCTGGTGCTGACAATAATTCCAACTGTTTTTGTCTCAGACAGTTCTCCCTCTCCTTGAGGGCATTCTCAGTTCTTCCCACTGCACTAAAGTATGTTAATTTTTAATGGTCTGAATTTGTGTAAAACACTTCAGCTACTTTAGCTAGTTCAGAGCACATCTCTCCCTCAAATGCCAGACATTCCAGCAAAACACTGTACCCTACTTGTTCAGCTAAAACGGCCTTTTACCAGACTTAAAGAAAAAAAAACCTTACCATAAATCAACCAATAACTCTTCTTAAGTGCCATCAGAACTTAAATATGCATAATCATTCTTTTTAATTTTAAAAGTATTTGTTCATTAAATTAAATAGTTAACTTTTTTCTAAAGAGAACAGAAGACATTCTTTAAAAACAAAGACAATAACAGCAATGGCAAAAAGAAATAAAAAGCACAAATGGACTAATGCAAAATTAGACAGATCATGTCTCAAGGGCCAATAGATAACATTTGGTAAATTTGCATAAAAAACAAAAACCAGAAAAGCCCTAAAGCTTGCTTTTCCTGCAGACCCTAACCCAATTTACAGAGCAAGAATTTCAACTTGGATTATTTAACTGAAAGTCAATCTAGTTCCAGAATTAATAAGCGAGATCCATACTTTGCTTAAATTTAGGAACATTCCTTTGAAATTAATCATCTATACATGTAAACAATTTTGTGAAATTAATTATTTAATTAAATTCCTCTGGAAAGGAGGAAAACAGGTCCCCTCTAATTGATAAACGCAGTTGAATGAGTGCTGCATTTGTTCATTCAGTATACAGTGTCTGCATCCTCTCATGAACAGAAGATCCTTTCGAACGAGAAATTATTTCATTCAGTTCTTCATTTTTATCCTTGTGACCCCCATCCCCTGATAACCATCTCATTAACAGCAGTTACTCTCTTCATAAATAGAATCCAAAATTGGCCAGTTATCAAAGCCTAGAGCCAGACCAGCCTGCTGATGAATATGGATATATCTCCTTCCATTTCTAATCACCATCATTCCAACATTCTTCAGGACAGACTAAGGTCCATTCCAAAAATTCCACATGCCAGTCCCAAAGATATTAATGCTAATTTTGCCTTATAGTATTAAAACCTTCCATCCTGGCCTTATTAGATGTTCCTAAAATAAGATAGGTCCAGTTGTCTAAGTTGGATTAAACTAAACAGTATACTAAAATATTTTTCTATGTTCTTAGATGACTCAGCAGCACAGTGCATTATAACAGTTAAAATTCTTTCAGCAGGACTGTCTTAATTGTTTCAAAGTAGATCATATCTATGCATTTTATTCTAATAGTATTTCCCCATGAATGGCAGGGGAAAAAATGATTAATATCAAATAATATCTGAAACAATAAATCCTACAAGAATATCATTTTGGTCTTCTCAGCCTAACACCTTTGAAAAATTAAGCATTTTGTAGAAGCCTCAAAAGATGCAACCAATCTATCAATATGATAGATTTGTCCACCATAGAGTTGTTTGATCTTGACACCAGAGCATTTTTTTTTGTTAATACTCAATATGACTATTAACCAATAACAACAACAAAAAAAAACACTGGTGTCAAGATCAAACAACTCTATGATCTTGTTCAGAAAGACCATCCTCCAGCTCCCTGGGTTGCACCTGTTGAGGGGTGCCAGGGGAGGCATGTACAGTGGCTGGCAGAAGACACTGAGCTAGGCTCTGTCTGATTGCCCTGGTTATGATGGCTTCCAAGGCCTTGCCATGGGGGGAGGTGGAAGCACCTGAGCTGGAGCTGGGTCAGAGGCAGGTGGTGGAGCTGGAGCCCGCTGTTGGAATGAGGTATCAAGATCCGGAAGGGTCTGGAATACCAGGAGGCTGTCTGGGGCTGGGTCTATGGGAGAAATTGGAATGCTGGAAGACACGTCCGTCCAGCATAGACCGAGTCGAACAACTGGAGAAGGCCAGGAGGGCGGAACCAATTTGATTGGCAGACTCGGTCCTATGCATTAGACGGAGCATCTCCCAGTGTGACTGCCGTTTCCCTCCTATCAGGAGAATCACCTCTCTTCCTCCTTGGCCTACTGAGCAGAGTGCTTTGTTTGCTACAGAAGACTTAAGTTAAATTGGTAGGTAGTTATTTGAAGAAATGGGACAGAAAACAGAGGTGTATTTTGTACTCTCAAACTTCTCTGATGGTAAATTGGTATTCTGTTTAAATATTCCGACAAAATACTTAAGTGAGGTTAATCCTGTGAAACAGGGGCTTCTACTCCCCAGCTTCAGGTAAGTGAGAAAACTGGCAATAGCACCAAGCAGCTATTAAGAATGGATGGGCTTGGTGTATGATGTCTAGGCCTTAGCAACACTTTTTAATATATGCATAGACAAGACTCGAAGAGAAATCCTTTAAAATTCTTATTTTATCATTAGGATTGCTGTCTGATACAAATATTTAGTAGGAATTCTATTGAAATGCAGCAGTTCTATTTGGTTATTTTTAAAAATGGAAAATAAGTCTTTAAACTGGAATATTTGATTTTTTTAAAAATGTAATTTGTGGGGAGCTTGTTTATTTTTTTCAAGGCTTTCAAGTCTCTGATCAGAATTTCATTTGTTTTAGAATTTCTTCACAGATGCTGTTTGTCATATTCTAAAAAGAAAATGTTTTTATTAGCACCATTCTTTGAAGCAGAAAATCCCTTATATTTATAATACACTATGATTCATTTAGGAAGCACTAGTTATATACTACTATAATAGCAATGGTAGAGGCAAAGTCCTCAAGATTGAATAATTACATTACAGAGTTCAAAACTCTCCAAGCAAAGATTGAAGGCAAACAAATTTAGATCTTGTTCCCTTCTCCCAACTTCTCTGCTATGATGTGGTGTTTACTATTATGCCAGTCTCCTTTATTGTTTTACCAAAAAAAAGTTTGCCAAAAAGTTTACCAAAAAAAAGTTTGCCAGTACATTAAATAGTTTGCCAGTACATTAAATAGTTCAGAAATATACTCACTTGAGTTATTTCTTATGTACAAATATACATATACACACTTACATCCATATGTGTGCCGCCCTGAGTCTTCGGAGAGGGGCGGCATACAAATTGAATTAATAAATAAATAATAAATATGTGTAACCCTTTCTGATATCATTCGAAAGAGCTCCTCGTTCGCCTGTTCTTGGCACCTGCTTCTGTTTATGCCCATGCACTCAGATCTCTGCCCCCCACAGAGAGGACTCGCAATCTGGATGTCCTCCTGGACTCACGGCTGTCTTTAGAAGAGCATATGACGGCCGTAGCCAGGGGGGCTTTTTATCAGGTTCGCCTGATCTGCCAGTTGCGTCCCTTTCTGGACTGGGACGCCTTGCACACTGTCACTCACGCCCTCGTCACCTCCCGTCTGAACTATTGTAATGCTCTCTACATGGGGCTCCCCTTGAAGAGCACTCGGAGGCTCCAACTGGTCCAGAATGCAGCCGCGCGGATGGTTATGGGCGCACCTTGTTACGCCCATGTAACACCTCTCCTGCGCGAGCTGCACTGGCTCCCAGTGGTCTTCCGAGTGCAATTCAAGGTGTTGGTCACCACCTTTAAAGCGCTCCATGGCATAGGTCCAGGATATCTACGGGACCGCCTTCTGCCACCAACAGCCTCCCACCGACCAGTTCGCTCCCACAGAGAGGGACTCCTCAGGGTGCCATCAGCCAAGTTATGTCGGCTGGCGACACCCAGGAGGAGAGCCTTCTCTGTGGGAGCTCCTGCCCTCTGGAATGAATTGCCCCCGGATATTCGTAACATCTCTGACCTCCGGGTTTTTCACTGTGCCCTCAAGACCCTACTGTTCCGACAGGCGGGGCTGTCAAATTGAATGATTTTAAATTGGGTTTTAATTTTGGGTTTTAAAATTCGGCCAAACTATTTAATGATTTTAATTAATTTTAACTAGATATTGTATATTTGTATTTTAATTCTGGCTGTACACCCCCCTCAGTCCTTCGGGAGAATGGGCGGTATATAAATAAAATTATTATTATTATTATTATTATTATTATTATTATTATTATTATTCCGATTAAAAGAAATTATTCAATGTCCGGTGTTGGAAAGGGAGATGAAAATTTCATCCGGATCTCTCAAGTATACTAAATAGTATATCCATTCCATACAGGAAATAAAGTAAGCAGCATTAATTATGTAATTTCTACTATCCCATTTATGACTTGGCTGAAGCTTAGTATACCTTCTTTTTATACATTGCATTTGTTCTACGCTTGCTACATCTGCCTGGCAGAGAGATAATGCAGCCAAATGAAGGGTAAACACAACCTCAGTGCTTTTGTCAATGGCTGCTGGGAATCCAGCATAGAGCTTTTTGCTTACATTTCCCTCATTAAACAGCAAAATATTTATTTTTCATCCAAATCCTTACAAAAGAGGCCCCTCTTTTGGAGAAAGACTAGAGGGTGGAAGAATATTCCCTTGTATACTCTATTCTTCTTCTCTCCCTCAAGAAATCCTTCCTTGGCCTTCTTGAACAAAATTTGACTTCCAAGATATTTGTGTAAGCCTCCAGTTCTGAACAATCAGTACAGAAGGTTCTCTCTTCTTTGTGAGTTTCCTCTCAGCACAGGATAGGAGAAGAAGAAAGAGTACAGAATTAGACATAAGACAATACAGCATCATTTTCAGATGCTTCAGTTCCTCTTCTGGGACTGTACAATGAATAACATCACTGAGGCAATTTCTGTTATAAGGAAATTGTTGTTTTCAAGCACTTATAAGTCTACTGGCTGGTTCCTGCCAATGTCCAATACTGCTTCCAAAAAATGATCAGGTAACTTATTCAAGAGTGATATGGCCACTGTTTGAATGGTTAAGTCTTTGGGCACTTTGCAAATTAAAATCTAATTACAAGTAACAAAGTATGAAGCTGTCCAGCAGCATAATAAAAAACATATCAAGCAAAACCCAAACTTCTTATATTTTAAAATTAAAACATTTAAAGCAGTGGTGGGTTTCAAAAATTTTCACTACCGGTTCGGTGGGGGTGGCTATGGGGGGGGCATGCGTCTGAGTGGGCATGGCCAACTTGACATCACTCACACCCACACCCAGTCACATGACCCCCCACCTAGCCACACCCACAGGAAAAGGTAGGAAAAGTTTTGCAATTTCTACCTATCTACCTCCGCTCTCCCTTTGCCAGTCACCCTCATTTCCCTCCTGTAGCAGCCCCGGCCCTAGCCCCGCTTCCTCCCCAACCATCTCCTCTTCGTTCAGGCTGCTTACCTTCCGCGGCGGCTGGTCCAGTCAAGAAGGCAAGCTGACCAGAGTTTTCAGCGGCCCCCAGCCAGCTGCTGCTGCTGCTGGAAAGTGGCTGGCAAAGAAGCCTCCCAGCTGCAGTCTCTTTGAGAGCTGCTTTGCGGCTGCGGCAACTGGCCACAGGCCACCTAAAGGTACCAGAGGTCGCAGAAAAAGCTGCTGCCATCACCGCCAAGTTCTTCACGCACGCGCATCCCATTGGACTTGCAAGGCAATGGGATGCGCATGCATGAAGAACATGGCGGCGACGAACATGGGGGGAGCAAGCGGCAAGCAGGGGACCGGTTCGGGGGTGGGGCCAGCCGGCCATCGCTAACGGTTTGACGACCTTGGCCAAATTTCTGCCAACGGTTCACGTGAACCGGTGAAAACCAGCTGAATACCATCTCTGATTTAAAGACCCAGGTTAATACAATTGAATCCAATGTTACATCAAGGAATTATAAAGTAGTATCAAGCACATTTCTCTAGAAAAAGTATTCAATAGAGAGAGAAATGGAAAATATTTCCAATTACCATTAGATTTAATCCTATATTTTAAATATTCTGTTGCAGACATTAATTCCCCCATCCATGTCATGCGTAAGGCCTTGATTTTGTTCAGTTATCAATCATCCACTATATCAAGGGTCCCCAGGCACCGGTCCACGGCATGCCAGCAACCGGTCCATGTAAACAAGCGAAGCCCCATCCATGGGATGCATGCAGCATGCAAAACCATGCCCCTCCGGTCCACGGAAAAACCTTTCACCACAGAACTGGTCCCTAGTACCCAAAAGGTTGGGGGCCTCTGCATTATGTTGCTTAAAAAAAAAAAGCAGGGACACATAAAAAATAGACAGCTATTTATCTTCTAAATATTCAGAGCAGTGTTGCTTCATTACAATTACAGCAAAGTGGAGGCAACATTTGACATTGATAAGAACATAAATTCCATAGCAGTAGCTGTTTTATAAACAGCTATTAACAAAAACTGTACTTTTCATACACAATAAATTTAAAAAAGACTATCTATGCTCTTTCTTTCTTCCTTTATGGTTTATGTGTTTCACCCTTGCCTAGATCTATTTAATTCAATTGCTCTGTAGGATGAAGACACAACACAGATGCAAATATGATTAAGGAAATAACATTATACTATCAAAGTTCATAAACTAAATGAAATGAAGAGATAAGGTTTCTTTCCTAAAGCACTGTCCAAAATAAAAAAAATGTACAAAATATCTCCTCAGAGTTCATTTGTTTAGAAAACAAAAATAATTAAGCACAATACAGAATGATATATGTAGGTCCTGCTTTCAGTCCAAATAATTCCCCCCACAGCAAAATCCTTCCAAGAGATTAGGAATAATCCCTTCACAAACTTCTGCCAACACATTACAGTATTCTCCACTTCAGTATTTTGTTGGCATTTCTCCTTGTAGTTTCTACACAACTCCTCCAATCCACTTCCCTGAACTGTAAAATTAATTGGGCTTTGCAACTAACCCAATCTCCCTTTTATCAGTCTCAATCAAACCACAACATCTGTTTTCGAAAAGACCTCTTTTCCCCTTGTGACGTCCTCCCTTCAGTTTTGAATTCAGCACTGAACTTTAAAGGAGAATACAGAAACACAAGAAGAAATTCATAGGAGAGTAACAAAGCTGGTCAGTGATCTAGAAAACAGGTCCCAGGAGTAGAAGCTGAAGAAACTGGGTATATATTTGACTGGAAGAAGAAATACATGGCAACATTTTCCACATACCTGAAAGATAGAAGGCAGAAAAGATATTCAAGCTCTGCACTTAATGGCAGTATACAAAATAACAAAGATAAATGAATTTTCCCCATCTTTTGGGGTGGGAGGGTCACCCGAGACCACAAAAACACTGGGCATATACTTAACACACTTTGCATAAAACTCCTCCTCTAGCATGGGTTGGGACGGAAAAGAAAATAGGATCACACCCTTTCCAATCAAACCAATTGCCCATTCTGCCTCTGAAATGACTAAAAGCCATGCATGGACACAATGTTTGAAGAAAGGCTGTACAAGAATCAACCAAACTTTTTAATTGTGGGTCAGGTGGTTAGTTTTTCAGGCTACTCAGTATGAAAGCATTTATCTTTGTGGCCTCTAAATTGATACACCCACATATTTGTGGACTTAAGACAATGAACAGGTGCACCAGGTAGGAGTGGAGCAGTAATGTAGACCTGGTGTCTATTATATTTAATCTGAACCAGCCCACATATAACTAAGCATCAGAGCAGCTGTATGTACAAAAAGTTAAAAAACCGTATATCAACAGCTATGCCTGAATAGGTCATTTCCTCCCCCTTCAGATTTCTACAACAGTTAGCTTATAACATCACCTGTTCTAACAATCTGCTGGGAAACTGAGTATATAATAGATTTAAATTACCACAGGGAGCAATAAATTATTTTTTAAAGAACTCTGAATATTTTTCTTCACTGCTGCATTAACTAAATTGATTTCAACAGAAAAAGCTTCCAAAACTCAGACATATTTGATAAAAAACTCTTGGAGAAGCATTTTTGTCTGCATTTTCTTTTCTTTTTTTTTTTAAGCCAGGTTTCCTAGCTTTGAAAGTTCACATACACATGGAAACCTGTTCCCCACTCCCCACTCCAGCTTCTTTATTTATGATAAAGACTAGTTAAGTAGGGTAGGTTCCCTTCCTCTTTCTGCCCAAGGAAAAAGTAGGCTAAAAAAGATTAGTTTGAGCAGTAAATTTGCCATAGGGAAAGGATTAAGCATTCCTTTAATAACTGTCTCTCTTCCACTCAGACTAACCATTTCCTAAGGTTGTTTTGCTTTAAAGTGGTGGGAAGGGGGGGGGGGTTGGCTGCTTAGGAGATGACTGATATGGACATAAGATCTTTTAGCTCCCCCTTTTTAGATCTAAGAACAGTCCTTCCCACTAAGGGACTGTACCCTGCCCAAATCCCAGGCACTATAATTAAAGGCTAGGGTGCCTAGAAATATTGTGGTTTCCCAACAGTTCCTAAGGGGAGATAAGAAAGTTTTGGGTAAAGTAAGCTTGTCAACTGCATTTGCAATTAATGCCGCTGCAGATGACAGGTACTCAACAGTGTAAATGCCTTAATTTAGGATTACAGCAAGTCAGAATCAATCACTGTATATATTTTCCTGTCCTGCTCATTTTCTGTAGCATCAGAGTCCCTTTATTCTCCCATTACATACTCGATAACTGAGCTGCAAGGAACAATTTTGAATCTCCCCTTCTGCTTCCAACCCCTTTATAAACCAACTCCTTTATAACATATAATGTTGCCAAGGTTACACAACAATATACAATATACAACATCTACTAGGCACAGAGTAAAAATGAGTTTGAAAATTAAGCATACAGACTATTCCTATGAAAATATAATTGAGATTTTAAAAGTAAACCAATATTTTGCCGTGTCTTTTTAAGTAGAGAAATATATATATTACCTTTCTTTTCATTGGATAACTTACTATTAATAGCTGCTGATTTCACTCTAAATGAAATTCTTAGCTTTTGACTTGGCTATCAATTTCAGATGTTCTAGTATGCCAAAAATCATCAATCAACTTTACCCTGAAGTTACAGTAAGTCTGTAAGTTTTCAAATGGTTTGCAGAGTATCAAGGATTGGAATTTACTGCAAAACAGTTAGATTTAGAAACGACAGTATTCTCTAGAAATATTCTTGGTATTCTGTTAGCCTGCAATCTTTTCAATCTTTCCCATGACTTTTGATCTTCCAATGCACTTGCTTGATCCCTCTCCTATCAACAATGCTCTCGGCTGACAAAGATGACAAGAGTCCTTTTTACTTGACCAACAATTTAGGTGTCTATTATCACCTTTATGACACCAGGAAGATGCTGGGTCCCAAATTAAATGAGATAAACTATGTCATTCTCACTCTGCATAGGTAACTATGTCTTTGTGCTTTTAATCAGGCTGTACACCGCCCTGAGTCCTTCGGGAGAAGGGCGGTATAGAAATAAAATAAATAAATAAATAAATAAAATAAATAAATAAATAAACTAAAGTGAAAGTCTTTCAGTGGAAGCTTATTGTTTATGTTACATATGGAGAAAGCCTTTCTCAAACTTTCTAAATCTCTAGGTCATAGAATGGACGTTGTCTTACCTGAACGTCCCTTTTCTGGGCGCTGCGTACACTATCCATGCATGGGTTAATCCTTCAGTGCTTGGCAAACAACTGAGTGAAAACAAAAGACTTTTCCTCCCCTTTCCGGCTCCCAAGCCACGCCTCTGTTCCCATGATCCCCCAGTCTGAACGAAGGCGCAGCAGACAAGAAACCACACTATGAGTAACTTATAAACTCAACTTTATTAACTCAAATTAACGTAATGGAAAAAGAGAGCTAGTCTCAGTCATAAACAGGGGCAGTCGGCCCTAACGGGCGGGATATGGATAGTGTACGCAGCGCCCAGAAAAGGGACATTCAGGTAAGACAACGTCCATTTTCCTGTGCGCTGCTCCCACTATCCATGCATGGGATATACCCAAGCTTAAACTCCCTGGGTGGGAAGCTGACTGCCTCCAGAGTCCTCCTCCGACAACACCTTCTGCAGTACTCTGCGGCCAAACGATGCCTCAGCCGAGTTGAACACATCGATCTTGTAGTGTCGGATGAACGGTGTGAGGGACGACCACGTCGCAGCTCTGCAGATGTCCACGACCGAGGCTTGAGTGGCCCAAGCCGCCGTGGTGGCCGCGCTGCGAGTCGAGTGCGGTAGGATCTTGCCGGGACCCGGTTTGGAGGACAGGTCATATGCCAAGGCGATGCAGGCCTTGATCCATCTGCTGACCGTGGCTGCTGAAATCTTCTGACCCATGGACTTCGGGTTGAATGAGACCAGGAGACCCTCCGTACGACGGAAGGGAGCGGTCCGTCGAATGTAAATGCGGACGGCGCGTCGAACGTCTAGAGTGTGCCACCTCTTCTCTCTGGGATCACGAGGTGAAGGGCAGAAGTCTGGCAGGTTGAGCTCCTGGGCTCGGTGGAACCACGAGTTGACCTTTGGGATAAAGGCGGGATCCAGACGTAGCATCACGGTTGAGTCGTGGAAGATACATAAGTCCTTGCGGACAAAAAGAGCTGCTAGTTCTGAGACCCTTCTTGCTGAGGTGATCGCCAGTAGGAAGGTCACCTTAAATGATAGGTACTTCAGCGAGCTCGAGTCTAGGGGCTCAAAGGGGGCCTCGGTCAGTGCCCGCAACACGAGAGGCAAATCCCATGAAGGGTAACGGTGTACTGTGGGGGGTCGCAGGTTGGTGGCCCCATGCAGAAACTCCTTGATGCGCGGGTGGTGCGCGAGGGATTGGTACGGCGGGCATGTGATGACTGTTGACAAAGCCGCTGTCTGTCTACGTAGGGTTGCCGGGGCCAGGCCGCTTTCTAGACCAGCTTGTAGGAACCGCAGGATGTCCCGAGTAGTAGCTGACGTGGGGTCGATGTGCTGGTTGGCACTCCAGCGACAGAACGCCTGCCATGATGACTCGTAGATGCGTGTCGTAGACGGGTGCCTGGCCGCCTGGATAGTGGCAACTACCTCATCTGGCAGGTTATCCTTCTTCAGGATGACCCATTCAAATGCCAGACGGCTAATTGCAGCCACTGGGGCTCTGGATGCGTGACTGCTCCCTGGCACAGGACGAGCTGTTGTGGTGGGATCACCCATGGTTGTTCCACGGACAGTGCCACCAGGTCGGCGAACCATGGTCTCCGGGGCCAGTTCGGGCTACCAGGAGTAGGTCTGCTTTTTCTGCCAGTAGCTTTCGGATGAGGCGTGGAAGCAGCGGGACTGGTGGAAATGCGTACAGGAGACCCCTGGGCCACCTGCAGCGTAGCGCATTGTGGTCCTCCGCCTGTGGTGTTGGGTAGCGAGAAATGAAGCGGGGAAGTTGGGCGTTGGCTGGAGTCGCGAAGAGATCTACCGCCGGGTTTCCGAAGCGCGAAGCGAGTTCTTGGAACAGCTGAGGCTGGAGCTGCCATTCCGCTTGATCTATTGTTTCGCGGCTGAGCCAGTCCGCCCTCACATTGGTTGCGCCCGAAATGTGATCTGCTCTGATCGAGAGTAGGTGTCTCTCTGCCCAGCTGAACAGGTCTGCGGCCTCCCGCATCAGGGTACGAGACCTTGTGCCCCCCTCCCTGTTGACATGCGCTTTGGCCGAGATGTTGTCGGTCAGGATTAGGATGTGATGCCCCTGCACCGTCGGCTGGAAGCTGCGCAGAGCCAGCTTGATCGCCCGCAGCTCTAGGAGATTGATGCTGCATTGCCGTTCTTGAGGCGACCACTGACCTTGCATGACTAGGTTGTGGAGGTGGGCTCCCCACCCCCGAAGGCTGGCGTCGGTGGTAAGAATCAGGCGGTCCGGCTCTAGGAAGCTGGACCCTTTGAGGAGCGATGGCAATGTCCACCACCTGAGGGAACGGCGGACCTGGGGAGTGAGACGAACTTCCTTCTTGGAGTTGGCCCTTCCCGTTCGCTGGAAGGGAAGGAGGAACCATTGCAAGGGTCTCGAATGTCTGCGTGCCCACGGTACGATGCCGAAGCAGGATACCATCTTGCCAAGGAGGCTTGAGAGGTGGCACAGTGCAGCTCTCCTCCCCGACAAGGTCTGCAGGATCAGAGTTCGGATGCTCTGGACTCTGTCCGGTGACAGGAACACCTGGCCGCTGGATGAATCTATCACCGCCCCTAGGTGGAGAAGTCTGTTGGTGGGCTGAAGTTGACTCTTTGCAAGGTTTATGGTGAAACCGTGATCCTGGAAGATCCTCATCACCCTCTTCATGTCTCTGGAGGCCTGGTCGGGCGTGGACGACAGGACAAGAATGTCGTCCAGGTAACAGAGAACCCGGATCGGGACGGCTCGGAGCCTGGCCGCCACCACCGCTACCAGCTTGGTAAAGGTGTGCGGGGCCGACGAGAGGCCGAATGGCATCGCGCGATATTGGTAATGCCGGCCCGCATACTCGAACCTCAGGTACCGACGGTGATGCGGGTGAATGGGCACATGGAGGTAAGCCTCCTTGAGGTCGACCGACTGAAGGAAGTCGCCCTGTCTCACCCCCGCTAAGATGGACTTGAGGGAGTGCATTTTGAACCTGCGGTATTGAACGGACAGGTTCAGGCGCTTTAGATTGAGTATGGCCCTCCAACCCCCGGAGTTCTTGGGCACCAGGAAGAGGGTTGAGTAGAAACCTGAGCCCCACTGGCTGTGCGGGACCGGCTCTATGGCTTCGACCTCTAGGAGGTGGGCAATCTCTTGTGACATTAAGTCCTGAAGCTCCGAGGATTGAGGGGTTGGGCAACGGACGAACCGGTGGGGCGGCAGACCGGCAAATTCGATGGATAATCCTGAAGAGATCGTACGCCTTACCCAGGAGTCCGACGTCGATCTGGCCCATTGAGGATGAAAGCGGATGAGCCTTCCCCCTATGGGTCCCGTGGGCCCGGAGTCATTTTCCCCTTCTGGCGGGCTTAGGGCCGGCTCCCCGGAAGTTGCGCTTAGGCTGCTGTTGTCGTCCTCGGTCTCGGAACTGCTGCCTGTCGTGAAATCTGTCTCCTCCCTGGTATTGGGAGCGATGAGAGAAGGACCCCCTGGGTCCGGCGCTGGCGCGAAAGGGCTGCTGGAGCGGGTAAGGTGTGTATCTGCGCTCCTGGCGCCGGTATGTCGAGGGGAGGATCTTCCTCTTGTCTTTCCCCTCGACCAGTAGGGGTTCAAGCGCCGCTCCGAACAGCTCTGGCGCTTTGTATGGGGAAGTGGTCAGCTTCCACTTTGCTTTAAAGTCGGCTTTCCATGGCTTAAGCCAGAACAGCCTCCTGGCGGTAATGGTTGAGGCCAGAGCCCTAGAAGCGAACTTAGCAGAGTTCAGAGAGCTGTCGGCTGTATATTCGGTGGCAGCTATTATTTTGTTAAGATCTTGATGCAGCCTAGTGTCTTCCGGCGGGAGCCTGTCCTGGAGGTGCCGGAGCCAAATGAGGGACGCTCTGTTGAAGAAGGATGAGGCGGTCGCGGATCTGATTGCCCAGCCTGCTGCCTGATGAGCCTTGCGGAAAGCCCCCTCCATTCTCTTCTCCTCTGCTTTGAGAGTGTCTAGCGGGTCGGTGGAGACCAAGGACCTAGAGGATAGCGTTGCCACTGGTTGGTCTACTGAGGGCAGCGCCAGAAGGTCCTCCAATTCCGGGGCTGAGCAGTAGAGCTTCCTCTCCAGGCTGCTGGGCGTTGCCAGGGAGGCCGGTTGCGCCCAAGGGTTCTGAATGACCTCCGTAAAGAGCTGAGGGCAAGGGATGAAGTCCTTTTGTGGTTTTGACGATTGGAAAAGAGCGTCATGAGGACCTGCTGTTTGCGGGGTAGTAGTTGTGACGTCCCCTGGAATTCCGAGGTTGGTTGTAAGCCGCGCCTTGTGGAGTAGGGACTTGAATAGCGCCGGGCGAAAGAGGCCAGTAAATGCCGGGGTGTCCGGTGCCAGGCCCTCGTCCTCCGATAGCTCCATCCCCTCAGGCCCCTCCTCCGCTTGGTCTGATTCCTCAGACGACGAGACCTGTCCTTGATCTGGGAGAGGCCGCGGTTGCAGGTGGTGCTGCCGTGCCTGGGCCGGTGCGGCTTGGACCTGTGTCTGGGAAGCCTGCTGCATACTTGCTGTGAGAAAGGACAAAAAGGCCGAAAACATGGCCTGGAAATCCATTGGGGCTGTCACCCCTGCCCCCCCCTGGGGCTGCTGGTCTGCCCTTGAAGGGGTGGGGGTTGCCTCCCTGGCCCGAAAAAACTGGGCTGGAGAAGGAGACATTGCGGCCTCCGGTCCGGGGCCTGGGCCTGTCTCGCGACGGGGGGTCGTGTGTCCCAGCCTGGTCGCATCTGGGGTTCTTGGCGTGACTGCAATGTCGGCCACTGAAGAGAGTCCCGGCTCTGTGTCCCCTGGGGGGGCCTGTGCTGGTCCCAAGGGCCCAGACTCCCTGGCTGGGGCTCCTGAAGACGCCTTGTGCGCTCTCTCCCACTGCCGCTCGAGTGCATTGTGCCTTCTCAAGGCGTCCCTGTCCCGGATGGGTAGGGAGCCTTCCGATGCGGCCCTGCTGGTTGCACTCTCGTGTCTCCTCTTGGACTTCTTTTTCCCCCCCTTTGAGGTTTTGCGTGGGGGGGTGAGCTCCAGCTCCATATCAGAAGACGGGGGGAGCGAGACATTGCTGCTTCTGCGATGAGAGAGCCGGCCTGGAGCTGCGCTGAGCCTTGTCCCCTGATGATAAAACTCCCTTTGGGCGAGGAGTGATTGGGGGGGGCTAGCCTGCTCCCTGGTGGTGGAGGGAGGCGTAGGCTTAAGGCTCTAGCCAAGATGGCGGCCCGAGGGTCCGTCAAAATGGCGCTGGCACGTGGTGCGGTCACCCACTGTGCCAGTCTTCTGCGACGGACTCACAATGGCGGCCCGAGGGTCTGCCAAACGCCGCGCGTTTCCCCTTGCAGGCTCTTTCTGTAGCGTAGGGGTGGGCTGCTTGCCTCCTCGACGCTCCTCCTCTTCGCGCTTCTGTCCCGTGCCTCTCCGGTTACCAGGGCGGGAAAGGGGCTGCCTTTTAAATTTAAGCCAGCTGATCAGGCGGCGTGAGAGGCTTAGCTCCGCTCTCCCCCCCCTTCTTGATGCACGTAGCAGAAACAATTGTAAAAGGTAAAGGAGCCGCGAAAAAAACCAAACTATTCAAAATTAACAAAAAAACCTAGACGCCCTAAGGAAAGGGAGGATTAAAGAAACTAGAAACAAAGGAGAGAACTATCCCCACAGAGGTACAATACCTTCCTGAACAACTGTGGAGCTCCCAAAATCACTACAGTGTTTGCCAGCAACTGAGTGAAGACTGGGGGATCATGGGAACAGAGGCGTGGCTTGGGAGCCGGAAAGGGGAGGAAAAGTCTTTTGTTTTCACTCAGTTGTTTGCCAAGCACTGAAGGATTAACCCATGCATGGATAGTGGGAGCAGCGCACAGGAAAAATATATGTTGTGAAAAACTGAGAATTGCAGGGTCAGCCCAAGACCTGCAAGACTGCCTGATGAAACGTAAGCAACCGCATTCCCATGATCAAGGTGCATAGTATTCCTAAAATATACAGTGTCGGGTCTAAATAAAAATTCAACTTCAGAACACCAGCAGAGGAAACGACAGCTGCACTGATTGGCTCATCTTCACAGAGGACTCTAAGTCACATAACCCTGCCCACTGAGGTAGAATCAAAAAAATATTTGCTATAAAACACATATATCCCAGCCTTCCTAATCTAATGCTTTTTAGCTATCATAACTTCTCTGATGAATATTACATTGAAGTAAACTGAGCTAACCTCTGGGTTTGGGCATATTTTGATTCTTTCCTATTTTATTTTATCTCTTGATACATTTATACCTGCAAAATCACTTGTGCAAATTGATATAATCCATTTTGCCTTAAAATGTCCTCCTCATTTTAATTAGTGTATTTTCAATATGTATATACAGGATTTAAAGGATAATAATATAGCAATAGCACTTAGACATATATACTGCTTTACAGCCCTCTCTAGGCAGTTTACAGTGTCAGCATATTGCCCCCCAACAATCTGGGTCCTCATTTTACTGACCTTGGAAGGATAGAAAGCTGAGTCACCTTGAGCTGGTGAAACTTGAACTGCCAAATTGCTGGTAGCTGGCAATCAGCAGAAGTAGCCTGCAGTACTGCATTCTAACCACTGTGCCACCACAGCTAATATGCTGTAGACCAGGGTTCCCAAATTATACGGCATACCCCCTTGGAAGGGCATGAAGAAATTCAAGGGGAAGGAAAGATGGGAATACTTTTAGCAAATATCTTCATGTAAAATACTGTGATTGTAAAGGTATTTTTAAAGTCTGAATGGGATTCACATCCTGGCCACCTGTACATTCCCTAGATACCAGAGATAAATTTAGCCTCTTTGTGTCCTTTAGTAAAAATACTAAAAAGCCTCTGCTTTTCACAAGTTGAAAGATAAACTGGGTTCTGAAGAGAAAACCATATAATTGCTGAGTTTTCTGTAACCCTATCCCATTCCTCTTCAATAAATGCTGTTAAAGGAAACTCTAAGAAAATCATGTTTTCAATTGACATTAACTGCCAAGGCTTTAACAGTAACTTTTAAATGAAGTACGTATTTTTCGGAATATAAGATGCTCCGGACTATAAGACGCACCTAGCTTTTGGGGAGGAAAACAAGAAAACAAACCTGCCTCTGCCTCCCTACAATTTGCCTCCTTGCAGCACAGAGCAAAAAGCCTGGTCAGCTTCAGCACAGCCTGATTAGCACAAGCAACTGATTGTCGGTTGGATCGGCCTCCTGACCATCAGCTGTTTCAGGCTGCAGGGATTGCCATAGCCTATCGCCACTGCCACCTATCACCACCTCCACGCGCCCCATTTTCGGCCTGTTCCAAGTGGCAGGGATAGGCGCTGGTGGCGGGGATCCCCACCGTCTGGAATGGGCCAAAAATGGGGTGTGTGGAGGCAGCGATAGGCAGCGGCAGTGATGGGCGGTGATAATCCCCGCAGCCTGGAACAGCTGGAGAGCGGTATTCTGGGAGGCAGATCCAACCACCAATCAGCTGCTCGTGGTAAATCAGGCTGTTCTGAAGCTGATGAGGCTGTTTCCTGTTTGCTGCAAGGAGGCAAACTGCTAGAAGGCAGAGGCCAAAGGATGGGAGCCAGCGGGTGGGCGGGGCTTCAGCAACATTCGCTGCATAAGACGCACAGACATTTCCACCCACTTTTTTTTGGGGGGGGAGAGAGTGCATCTTATACACCGAAAAATATGGTACTTAACAGACAGAGAAGTTTGGTGAAACCTCAAAGGCGAGTAGCTGGTAGGAAGAGTGCTAGAAAGACAGGAGGGTAGAGGCACAATGCATAGTTTTACACACACACAAATTGTAGGTGGATTGTAAAAGCATTTGGGTGGGGAAATGGGAGAATCTCTGAGATCATCAAGCAAAAAGTAGTAGTTAAATCAATTTCTATTTTCCCTTCATGAACACACTAACTATCAAGAGTTTCAGTTAAGTATATGTTGTGGGCAACCCTGATTCACAAACATCTGCATACATGGGTATATAAAACAGGTCTATTAATTCATTTAGAAGTCTAACTGCAAATTGTCTCCATCAATTAAAAAATAATAAACTACAATATGGGGTGAACACAAACTAATGTATGGACTAGATGTTGAAAACAATAATGCCTATCATTAGGGGAAGAAATTCCTCTTTCGTCATGTCAGCATTTATGGGAATTGCCTGTATAAGTGTAGGTTGACATCAGTATTAATTACATCAGCTTTTCTAAAACAGAGATAATGAAAGAAAAAGAAAGGAGAGCTAGCAGTCAAAGACAAAAGTAACCCACTTCCATTAGGATGTCCTAGAGCTGTTAAGGGAAAATAGAGAGAGAGAGAAACTGTTCATTATACAAAAATATTACTAATTCAGAGCCTGGCTGGAGCCCTGAGTGTGTGGGTTGGTCCAGAAGAGACACAATATTCAATCAATTTCAAGATGAACACTGTGATCCTATGCTGACTTAATTTTAAGTAAGCCCCTTTACAACATTCCTTTGTATACTTTTTAATAAACCCACAGAGAAGAGCACTAAAAGAGAAAAGCAGCACGGTTGAGACAAGGGGGCGGGGTAGGAAAAAAGAGACATCTTTTGCTTTCCTTTTTTGGAAGGCGAGTGGAATTAAAAGATTGGTTGAAGCAGGGAAAGGAAAGAACAAGAGCAAGCAAGCAAGCCTGAAGCTATTCCCTCCAGTTATAAGGTATTTATTTAGTAAATAGGAGAGGAGAGAAAAGCAAAAGTAGAGGGGAGGAGGAATCCAAGAAACCAGTTAAAGATCCCTTCTGCCTTCTCTAAGGAAATGGACAACAGAGGACTTCATAATATATTTTGTTCATGGTTTGCTGAACAATTCTGAAACTGCGGCTAAGGGGCAAGCAAAGGGACAAAGCTGCTGCCACCACGTGACCCACCCAAGATCAGCCAGCCTTTCCCAGAAGCTGACAGCTTGAAGCCACATCTCTTTATAGTGTCCTTCTATAGTGCATGGAACAGAACCAGCACTCTCTTTTTGCGATTCTTCTTCTTCCTAATGGGAGTGCATTGCCTTTCCCTAAACATGGGCAATCGGGAACTTCCTACAGCTTCTGATGAGAAATTCAAGAAGGAATACAAGCCTTGGGCAAATCTGTTTCATTTTCAAAACATGCTGTGGAAGGTTGTCTATTGTCAAACTATTTCTGAATATAGTCACTACCCAAACAGAAAGAGTTATTATGCAATTATGATGCAGACCTTGGAAAGGAACTCTTTAATTTTAGTTCTTTGCTGTGATGTGATGTGAGGTCTGAGAGCATTAAATGAATGTTTACCACTACTAGAATAAAGTATAGTCTTTCAATCCTTTCCGTAAACTGTTCTTTTCAGGTACCTTGATTAAAAAAGCAACTAAACAAATGAATTTAATAAACTGCTATATTTAATTCGTTACATCCCATATGAGCTTTAACTTGCAACTAGGCGCATGCATAAAATGGGAAATGTGTTTTGTTTTGAGATCAAGATAAAAAAGCTGCACCACTCAAAATATTTTGTTAGAATTACATTAGCCGTTCTGATGAAAAAAAACTGGAAATTGGCCACAAAGAAAAAAAAATATTTTTTTTTAATTAAAGGGGAAAAATGGAAACCATAAAAAAAAAACCCCTAACAAAAAGCACCATGTTTTTTGATATCTTTCCTGGACTTATGTGTCTGTGTCCTTTCTCCTGGCACAGCTAAAAAAACAAACTGTAGGTGATGCTTAACATTTGGATAAAAAGAATTAACAACACAACAGTAAAAAAAAAAAAAAAAAAAGCCAACAATTGCATTTGCAACTGCCAAGCTCTATTAACCAGCAAATGTGTATTTAAATGCATTCTGATAACTCAACAACATAAAAGATCATGCACAGATTGGATATCAATACACTTAACTAGCCAATATAACATTCTTTTCATTTTTAAATGCACTTTGAAATTCAACATTAGAAGCACATTTGATCAGGGATTGGAAAAAGTACAACAAACTGATAAGATGGCAGCAAAAAATTAGTTTCCTGGGGGCTTTTTGCTGTCATCTAGATGATTGAATTTTTGTAGCACAGATCAAGTATACTCCTACGCAAGAGCATGACAGAAAACCCACACATGTACAAGCCCAACAAACTAAAACAAAAAACCAAAAAACCAAAAAAAGCCCACAATCTTCCTTCATTTATAACTTAAAATTCAAATAGCAGTTCTAACACTTACCAGTTTCCTTTAGCTGGTAATTTGTGCTAAAAGAAAACACAGCACAGAATATGCAGTCATGAGTGAGTACACAGGGCCAGTTTGTTTAATGACAGTTCAAAGTTATGCCGGCCTTGGATGAAGTGATTGACAACCTGTTTCTTCCACTTATGACTCTTGTACCACCCCCATGGTCACGTGATTGCAATTCGAATATTTGGCAACTGGCTCACATTTACAACCCCTTGCAGCATTCTGCAGTCACATGATTTCAATTTACTCCCTTTTCCAGTCGATTTTTGGCAAATAATGTCAATTGGAAAAGCGTAACAATCACACGATTCACTTAAGAACCGTATAATTTCTTTAATGACCACAGTAAAAATAGTGGTAAATTTGGGTCCAATCATGTGATGACTCACTTTACGACCGCATTGGGGGTGGCTGGAATTCTACTCCCAATTGTGGTCGATGACTACCTGCAATTACAAACCACTACAGATCAGAATGGGTACATTAAGCTGAAATTCTCTGAAATATATCGACCCAGGACATGAAAGCCTACACATTTCTGCACTGACCTCATGTTATGCATGCATTTGGGCTTACATGCCACTCACAATTCAGCAGGACTCCAAGACTCTACAACCTGTTCTTACATTTAAAAGTTAAGGTTCCACTCGCACATTTGTGTTAGTCGTTCCTGACTCTAGGGGCGGTGCTCATCTCCGTTTCAAAGCTGAAGAGCCAGCGTTGTCCGAAGACGTCTCCGTGGTCAGGAACGCTGTTATCTTCCCACCAAAGATGGTCCCTATTTTCCTACTTGCATTTTTTATGTGCTTTCAAACTGTTAGGTTGACAGAAGCTGGGACTAGTAACGGGAGTGCATCCCATTACGCAGCACTAGGGATTTGAACTGCTCAACTGCCGACCTTTTGATCGACAAGCTCAGCGCCTTAGCCCCTGAGCCACCGTGTCCCTTGCATATACCCTGGAAATAGGCAAATACTAGGATTTACATAAGATAGTGCCCTAACTGTTACCTTCCCACCAAAGTGGTCCCTATTTTTCTACTTGCATTTTTTTACATGCTTTCGAACTGCTAGGTTGGCAGAAGCTGGGACAAGTAACGGGAGCTCACCCCATTATGCGGCACTAAGGATTTGAACCACTGAACTGCCGACCTTTCGATCAACAAGCTCAGCATCTTAGCCACTGAGCCACCACATCATTTAAAAAGACTTAAATACTAAAACAGTATAATACAGTAATAAACAGTTTATTTTTTTCTCTGAAGCTGGCCATGAGCCAAATAAAAGGAAAGCCCAGCAAGTAGCAACCAGGCTGGACTCTAGTGAATTTGAACAGCTAGATTATAATCAGTAGAGCTAGCAGAGAGATAGTTTGTGCTTTGTTTTTATGGACTGAGATGGAAACCCTGTAATTTGTTCTGATGTGTGTGCTCATCTGAGATTCTGTAGGAAGACCAAGCACCCCCAAAATAGTTATTCATTCCTTTCCTGTTTTTATTTTCTTTTCCTCTGGAACGTTCATTAGATCTCTAACCTTGTTATATATAACAATTTAAAATTTGTAGTGAATCGGTGGTGTCAATTCTGGGAAAGCAATCTAGTTTTCCTTGCCAGGCCAAGCTAATGATGGAAAGGGGGTTATCACTTACCTCTTGTCCCAGTAAACAAGGGCATGAGGAAAATCACCCCCTCCTAGAAGAATTAAATATTTTGAGAAATATTTAAAAAGGCAGAATATTATATTTCCCCTAAACGTGAAATAGAAATCTTAAGGGAGACAGAAACTCAGCCCCAGCTCCCTGCCCCCAGCAGATATTTGGTGCCCATTAAGAAAGACTGAGCCAGTCTATCTACAAGACAAAAGACCTTCAACTCCAGGGGGATGGGATTAAGACATCATCCTCCAGGACAAAACCATTAAGCCATAATAGGAATTGCCCAACCCTCTTTCAGAACACAAGCCTCTTCATTACATCATCACCCTCCAACCTGGGAGCTCAGACAAACATGACCTCATAGGAATCTGACAACAGCCAATAGAATACGTGTTCTTGCACAGGAACAGGAAGCTCAAGTGCAAAGGCCAAGAGAAGGTTTAAAAGCCCCCCACTCTCAACTCCCTGTGGTCAGCTACCTAGAATCACACATGCTTGGTGGTTCTGTTCACTATTAAACCCTCTTTCCAATCAGCCTCCATGTTTCCAGTGCCTTTCTCCTGGCTTGGAACTGAACCAGATGGATATTTTTTCCAACAGGTAGAAAGGATTTTTCTGGAAAAAATGTTTTCCTAAGGTTATTCTATTTTTCCCCCGGTATGTGTTAATATGCTATAAAAGCCTTCTCCATGCACTCTCCTTGTTTTTCCTGCATCTCTGTCCATCTGTGGCTTTATTCTAGCATAGTACCAGAGCACTTCTAAATCATATCCTCATAAATTCTATGCACTTAAGTATTGTAAGCAAAACAACAAGGCTATATGGAATGTGACAACTGACAAATTTTCAAATACAATTCCAATAGCTGTACATATATTTAATGCCCCATGCCTGTAAGCGTGATTTATTCAATATCTGAAAAAGAGACTTTTAGGCAGCTACTATTTCTATTTGATCATTTCTGCTTAAGCTCAATTATACTTCATTTAATGTGAAAAAAAGATATTTTCCAAATAAGTTTGATTTACACTATAACAAAGGAGGATAATTTTCTTCTTTTTTAATGTCAAGAAGCTTTTCATATATGAAGCATTTATTAAATATTTTACTAAACTAAAATTAAAGTTTGGACCAGTTGAGCATTCAAGTTTTAAGGTCCAGTATCTAACCTTAAAACTGGATACTTAAATGTCAGTATTTTTCAAGTATTCTTTTGGCATTTACAATTAGAACATAACCAGAATTCATCTTTCCCAGAACTAAAATGCATATGAAAAAGACAAGATTTTAATTATTAGGCAGTATCATTTGTATGGCATGAAATCACTGCTGAGTTTCAAGCCAACATTAATAGCTTTTCCCCTGAGAATTTTAGTACATAGTGTGATTATTCAAAGCTGGGTGAAAACATAATATTCCCTTGTGTATCCATTTCCAATTAAGGAAAACTGGAAAGAAAGGCAACTACTACTGTGGTCATAATATAACATAAAGCGTCAGAACAAATCACAATCAAGTGATTCACTCACTGAAGACAATATAATACATTCTTTAACAGTAAAATACTCTAATTAAGCACCAAAGTGATACTGGATTATGGAAATTAACTTTGTTTTACATTGAATTCCAAAAGCATGAGAACTAAAGAGAGGAAGAGAATGACTCAAAGAATATGGAAAATACTACTCAATTTGAAATTCTGGAGTCTTTACACAAGGTGAATGAGAAATTGTTTCAAAAATATGTTAAAAGCATCTTTCCTCTCTACTTACAGACATAAATAAGTTAGTATTGCAAATTCGGGGAAACACAAGTTTGTAGCATATTGTTAAAGCAAAAAATAATCAACTTTTGCTTCTCAGCTGGCCACAGTGACCAACACATAGTAACTGATGGATTTACATCTGATTTAAAGGAGTTGATAGCTATTTTGAAAAGGCCAGCACAAACCCATCTACTCATTATCACCTGTTTCTTGAACAGCCATCAAAGTTATTACAACTTAATTGCCCTACATTTCTATCCTTTGTCATCTTTCCCTGTCATTTTCAGTCACCAGATTCTTAGGTGACAATTAAATGTTCAAACTTACATTTTTTGTACTCTTCCTGTACATTTTGCTGGTTTATGCAGGGAATATGTAGCCCTGCAGAGGCCCACTGAGTAATGAAATAATGTAGCAGGAGCTGACAAACTGTTCAGGTTCTATATATTACTACGCATTGGCACAAATAATAAAAAGTTAAATAAATCTAACAATCACACTGCCAGATTTTGCAAAAACCTCTGAAATGTTAATAGTTAAAATTTAGAGACAAATTTATACAATTGACTGATTTTTGTTCAGATAATTTTAGGCAAGCTTCTTTCTTTGTTCTAATATACCTTTTCAGCCATACCTTAGGGAGTAAACCCCATTTTCTCTGATCAAATATATTCTGATCACTAAGCTAAAGCTGAACAACTATGTCCATGGACAAGGAAACAAAACCTATTGAATTCAGGAGGACTTTGCTCTTAATAAAAATGAATTGGAATAGGTCACAAGGATAGAATGTTAAGCAGATTAATGTACATATAACTTTCAATTTTATCCCTGAGTGAATAAAGACATCACCTGGGATGAAATTGCAAACATTGTGTAAGGGAAAGGATTGGTCCTTTCTCATATTTCCCATGGATCTCTCCCAAATTATTATTTGTCTCTGAGTAAGAAACAGCTGCAAGGGATAATTTCTATTGCCAGAGAAAGAAAGGAAAAGTTTCCATGAAGTACACTAACAGTTTTTTGGATTCTCTCTGAAGTAGCTATTTTTTTTTTTACTTAAGAGCAAAATTATCAAATTGATGACATTTCAATTACCAGGGCTTGACTAGGAAAATACAAGGATTTTGCCCATTTCACAAGGAAATTTATTTTCTCATAAAACTTTTATTCATTTTGTGGAGCTTTCTTAAACCATGGTCTATTTTCGAAAGCACTTAAACATTCCCAACATTCTTCCTCATCCCTGAAAGACTATTTATCAGTTGCAGTTCCACAAATGTCCAAAAATAGCTGACAACAGATAATTCTTTGCAAATTTAGAGTAGGATATCAGAGTCTTGGATTGGTCCAGTTCTGTATTTATATCAATTTACACAGACATTACCTTCTGAAATGCATTAAAAGATACTAAAACATTCATGTTTAAATTAAAATCCACTGATATTGCTGGCTTTCAATAAAAGGTGCATTGTTTGTATTATTAAAGACTACATTCCTATGCATCTATGAAAAGGAGTCTGCTGAGTCCTAGGCAGGCTATTTCTTGGAAGAGATAGAAAGGCCAAAAATGTCTGCAATATTACCTCTTGAATGCTCTTCAGTGGGACATAACAAGATAGTAAGATGTTTTGGAGTTCGACTGGGCTCCTTACTGTTCCATGGATAAATAGTCTTGATCCCAAATGTCCACATTTCTTCCACAGACATTTTTAGAGATCGCTGATCTCATCCATCATCTGTTCTCCTTCCGTTCTTCAATCCTCTTCAACCTCACAAAGCATAATTCTTCATCTAGGACAGACAGACTGGCTCTTGTTACAGTCTGTGGCAGGGTGGATTTGATTTAAATCGAGTTGATTTAAATCACGATTTAAATCATGATTTAAATCACTAGTAAAAAGGCTTGATTTAAATCAACTCGATTTAAATCATAATTTTTAAAGAGCAACTGTCATCTCTGCTACTCCTTTGACCCACTGTTGATTCACCGATAGTCCTAGTGTTGCAGAATATACAGCCTCATGCTATATAACTAAGCTCCATTTCATGCTGAATAAACTAAATTATTTATGTATCTTAAATAGAAAACTATCTTACGATAGATTTTTACCCCAAAAGTTTTTTATTAAAATAAATTTGATAAAAATCAAAAAAATCCGATTTAAATCAAAAAAATCCGATTTAAATTTTAAAAAATCTGATTTTTTTGATTTTTTTTTAAAAAATCATTGGTTTTTATCCACCCTGGTCTGTGGTACTCTTATTCACTGTCTCTCAATCCTTACTTTGAAGGTATTCTTTCATTTGTTCTATGTCCAGTTTTTACACCTATTAAAACATACACCAATGGAAAATCTACTACTTTAATTATTTTGATATTTGTCATAGAAATATTCTTATAATCCAGTCTAAATCCATCACTGTTTTATTCTCTAGCTAGGATTAATCCTATAGTACACTGTTCACCTGCACCTATTCTTGAGCTTTAAAACAAATCTACCAACTTCATTTCTTGATTGTTAAGCAAGAGTTCACTAAATATGCTGTTGACTCTATCTTTATCATCTTTGTATTAAAATTTAAGCAATTTTTTCACTTTCCTTATGAGCTTCTCTAACTCTTCTACACTTTCACCTAACAAAAATATGTCTTCTATATATTGTATATCACAATGTTCTGATATCCAGTTTTAATTCTAGTTCTTATAACTTCCAACCCATTCATTCTGAATACATTTGGTGTACAAATTAAAAATGATTTGAGGATAATATGCATCTTTTTCTCTTTCCAACCCTGAATACTCTGCTTCTTTAAATTAAATTATAGTAGCTTCTTATCTGTTGTAATAGCATTAGTATGTTTTGCATTCTGGACATGACCTAAACAAAGACCTTTCTGTAATTAAAGAAGAAAAAGTCATCCTCCTTAGATGATCTTACTCTATTATATGTTTTTAAAATCTGTTTTATATTCTCTATCAAATTCCTCTGCCCTTTTGGAAGCCCACATTTATTTAATACTTCACTTTCCATACATGAATCCAATTTTCTTTCTTCCCCATCCCTGGCACCCCCAATCCGTAGATCACAATGCCTTGTCCCATATTTATTAACATACAGTAAGCATTTCAACTTCTTCTTTTTCTGCAGCTTTAAACTAGCTGGTGAATATTTCAACTGAGTCTAGCAAGCTGGTTTACTGTCTCTCATACCTCCCTTTCTAGGAATGAGTTGCTGAGTATGTTTTCTCCCTACAAATGTTTCTGACATTCTGTAATCCTATTCATAAGAGATTTCAACACAAATTTTCCATATTTTTAAATTTCATTTGTCTGCATTAAACGTTCTATACAGTTATTTTTGAGAATATCCTAGTTAGCCATAACTTTTCCTTTGATTTCTGATCTCAAAAACACTTCTCATTTTCCTTTTCTTGTACTTTCCCTCCATTTGTTGATATTCACTGAAATTACTTTCTTTTTTCTGAAGTCTGAGCTTGAAACTGCATTCAGCCATTACTTAATATTCTTGTTGCCCAAGGCTTTTGCCTTCTATTGGTCCCTGACAGGATGGCTTATTCTGAAAACCATTTAGTTCTTGTCTTCATTTTAAAAAATGGAACTTTTTTTTTGCTTCAGTTTTCCCAGTTTGTTCCTTTAACTAAGATACCTTTTTTTCCATAAATGAAGTGCAGAGATTATTTATGAAATGTATATAGTCACCCATCTGACAAGTGATTCTGAACAGCATACAACAAAAGTAAAAACCACTGATAGATACTAAAACAATCAATATTATAATTATTGTTACTATTATTAAAAATTAGAAAAAACTAAAAAAGAAGAAATATTTGGCAAAGAGATGTTAGTAATAATATAGTCTCTTAATAATTCATTAATCCTCTGGTCCTGGGATAGCACAATAAGTTTTGAGGGACCTTTGGAAAGTCAAAAGTGATGAAAGTAGCCTCTTACTCTGTAGTTTACATTGACCTGATTGTTAGTCTATGTGATGAAGAACTTTTCATATATATTGCAGACTGTATGTCATCTTTATCGTATTTGTGAAAAATGCAGCCTAGAGTTTACCAGTCAATTTGCTCCATTAATCTGGTGGCAAGACCTTTATACCATTTAACACCTTTTTTTTTTTTTGCAACTTGACTCTTAATTTGTCTTCTTCATTCTGCAAGTAAAAGAAGCCATGCATATTAAACTAGCATGTAGTAGCACATTAATGCATTTCTGAGATCCATACAAATCTAGATGGAGTTTTATGATGCCACAACGGGAATAGCGTTCTAGCGTAATTTCAGCTATAGTCAATATTTTCCAAAAATATATATTGGGATAACTAGGAGATAAATCTAATAAACCAATCAGGCTTAATTTAAAATGGAAATACAAGCTTCTGATCTTCTGGTGGTTACTTCAAAGAACAGAACACAAGTCAAAGCACTCCTGTTTATCATTTACATCAGGGGTTCCCAACCTGTAGGCTGTAGCCCAATAGTGGGCCGTACTGGGCTGTGGAAATAGCCAGCAAGCATAGCACGTGTGCATGCCGCTTGTGCAAATGGAGCTGCATGCACACACGGAACCATCCCCTCTGCCCTCCCCAATGGTCCACAAAACCAGAAACATTGGGGAACTTTGAATTACATGACATAAGCTTATGGTATAGTATGATGTCTGTTAACCTAAATTCTCATTTCTTCTCTTTGTTTCAGGGTTATTTCTCTTAATAATTCATTCAACTGATAAATTTCTACATTAACAAAGCAGATTTCTCATTGGTAATATGAGTGGCTTTATTATTTAAACAAGTTTAACTATCCTAACACCCAGGGCGAACCTACGGAATGTAAACTGTACATATAATCCAATCCAATCATATCAAGCACACTGCAGAGGAACTAGGGATGTACCAAAACTGCACCTACTTCCAGGGTCTGAATGTCTGGCTCTCCAAATAGTTTGCTCCAACCAGATCACCACAGGGGGAGATCATTCTGACTCATTCCTTGGATGAAAAGTAAGTTAAAAAAAAGTAAAAAAGCTTCCTTCATTATCTACATGGAATTTAAATTTCTCAAACTTTATCTTTTATTAAGCTAGCCCAACATTTACAGAAAAATTGGATCACTATGGAGATGCAATGGTATAAGGGAATGACCTTGAGCATCAGGAGGAAAAGCTGCACCTACCCAACTAAAAGATAAAAGATATCCAAGTCCTCAGAAGGAAAGAAAGTATGGGACATTTTTCCAGAAGGGACCAGTGGTGGGATTCAAGTAATTTAACAACCGGTTCTCTGCCCTAATGATTTCTTCCAACAACCAGTTTGCCAAGAAAGTTAACAACCGGTTCTCCCGAAGTGGTGCGAACTGGCTGAATCCCACCACTGGAAAGGACCCTCCCTGGACAATAAAAGAAGTGGAGAGGAAAAATGCTTTCAGTCTTGTAAGATTCTGTTAATGTAATTTTAAAGATAGAGCTAGTATTCATTGTTGTACTTCTTGTCTGGACTACCTTGAAGGGCTAAGAGGGATTATGTGTGCCATAAAGGATGAATTGGTTGGTTGATAAGTGATAAAAGATGGTTATAGGTACCAAAAGTGTATGTGACTAAAAAGGGGGGGGATCTGAGCTAAATAGCTTATTTAGAAGCTTTTAGAACAGGGTTGCCAAACTTGTGGCCTGCGGGCTGGATGCGTCATGTGCTGGCCATGCCCATCCCTGGTTTAGCAAGGGGGGGGGGAAGGTTACAATACATCATGTGATGACAATGTGTTGTTGCGAATTTGACACTCCTGTTTTAGAAGATATTGTCAAGCCTGAATCTGACCGGGCTGTGGGGTTGTTTCTATCATGGGTTATTCTCACATTAATTTGGGTTGACACAGTTTGGAGCTGAAGGGAGAGAGCAGAGGTAGATGGAGTCTTCAGCCAAAACAACATAGTTGGCCGATGGCCAGAGGAGGAGAGAAGTCGCCAAGCAACCGTCTCTCTTCCGATTGGACAGTGTGACATATTGTTTTGAGAAAATGAGAAACTCTTACTTAAAGTGGGGTGGAAAGCGCGGGAACCTTTAGCACTGGCTTTCCACCAGTTCGTGCCAAGATGATGTGTCTAAATAAACTTGTTCTTTGAGGAAACGGAATGCCTCGGAGTTCAATTTGTGATGGGTGCATTAATTGGAACCTGACAGATATCTTATTTCAATGATGAAAAATGGGGGGAAAAGATGGTCTGAAAGGTAAAATTATCTATTTTCAAAGATCTCTCCATTCTAGATTGAGTGGATTGCAAAGCTACCTTTTCTGAGGAAAACCTATTGATCACTGAATCTAATCCTCTTCTTCCCTCTCTTCTCCACCATCTCATTTAATGAAAGTATCCCCTTCTGTTTTGTCACAATCACAGTTAATAACACATAATCTTCTAAAGTAGAAGTTTAGAAACAGACCTGATCTGTTTTGATTCTGATTTAGAGCAGTGCTGGTTGAACCTATCTTTATTTTTAAGGTATGTCGCAGACTTTCAAATCCTAAATTTCTTGGAATCTGCTCAAGTCAAATGCACTGCCCTTAATAGGAACTATTTCTGTTTAAAGATGATATATGCAGACTAAAGGTAAGTGCTACATTACTTTGTTCCATTGCATTGCAACTGATTGAGCAAAAATATGATATTGAAAGGCTGAGTAGTTACACCAGCATTAATTATTAATTTGCTATTATGATTCTAATGTGGAAAGCAATATACTTTTATATTATGGTCAGATATGGGGATTAATGTATGAGACTGCAATTCTGCATATACTTATCCAGAAATAAATTCTTTTTAATTCAATACTTGTTTTACGTAAAATTGCATTACTTATGGATTCTGAATTAAACACTGAACATTAAGTAGCAATCAGTATGTGCCCCATTCCTCAAAAGCTAAATGTCTTGCTATACTAAACAGGTTGAGTCACAATGATTTAGGAAATCCTGATTCCAGATGGAATGTTAAAATTAAATTGTGCAGGATTGTATTATCATGGACTGATTTTGAAAGCATCCTTGCCATTCCAGGAGCAGCAATTCAGAAGAGATATGGGCAAACAAATTTCCCTGAAATTCCTGTCTAGTTAAAATAACTGGTACAATAAACTATAATCTCTCTCAGGGTGTCAAACACACAGTCCGTGGACCAGATGCGACCCATGGACTGGATACGGCTTGCACAGGGATACATCACGATATGGCCCATGATGCAATCAGGTTTGACACTCTGATCTATCTGCTTTGTAAGGTGTTGTTTCCAAGGAGTGAAACTTAAGAACTTCAATAGAATCAGCAACCCTTAATGTGGTATTACCATTTCTTTTTAAAAGAAAAGAAGAAATATAATTGAAAGGTAATTGTATATTAAGTCTTGTTCTATAAACAAATACAACGTAACTTCACAAAACTTTCCTAATTTACAAGTATGAAAATATCTGGAAAATTATTAATTATTAAATAAAGACACAAATAAGTTTTTAAAGTACAATATGAAATTTTGTTAAAAAGTCTGGAAAAGAATGGATATAGCCAGTTCTGTTGCAATAGAAATACAGAAACAGGAATCTAAACACTTGCAGAACTGAACATAACTGAATTAAAACACAGAAGACATAAAAACTGCATATTTTTTCATATAATTCTCTAATCCACTGTCCAATTTCATTAAACAGTATCCTTTTACAGTTTTCTAGAAGTTAAAATTATCTATGGAAAGTGGCATGGCCATTCCACATCTTGCATATTTAAGATCACTTGATATAAATTGCCTATTAACAAATATTATTCCAATGACAAAGATGGAATATTATTTAGAAAATGATATACTTACATATTTTTAGTGATTCTACATGCAAAACCAAAGTAATAAATTATTCTACAACAGAATGTTCTGTAATAATTAGCACATCAGACATATCAGTTCCTTATGAATTCTTATTACACACTTCCATACTACATCCAAGCAGAACGTACCAAGAAACATTATGTTTGGTATGATGGTCAAAAGTATTTCTTTCAGGACTATTGATAAAATCTTATTTCAAGAAAGTTCAAAAAATATCTACCATACCTTTTAATAAGTTTTTTAGGATTAAGTTTCATGGATAAACTTGTTGTTGATGATATAGCATTCTGTTTGCCAGGAAGTTTATATAACTTACTATCATTATTAGGTGTCAATTCCTCTTTCTTAACTTTCTATCATATTCTAGGCAGGGTAGGCTATATAGATGACTCTCACCGAGTTCATTGGACCAAGTAAGCAGGATGCAAATTGAGACACACAAGGTGACCTGTTTCTCACTGGGGATCATACAGACTGGAGATGAAGCAAACACTGTCCCTGAAAGTATGTCTTTATTATGCCTTTACTTTCTCCCACATAAGTGAAATGACAGGTATACTTGGCTGCAGTTTTCTCATTCAGGCAAAGGTATGACCACTTCCAATTTTCAATTCTCGATGGTTGTTTCTATCAAAAGTAATTACAGGGAGTCCTCAACTTACAACAGTTCATTTAGTAACCATTCAAAGTTACAAAAGCACTGAAACAAGTAACGACCATTTTTCACACTTATGACCATTGCAGCATCCCCATGGTCACATGATCAAAATTTGGATGCTTGGCAACTGACTCTATGATGCTTGCATTGTCCTGGGGTCATGTGATTGCTTTTTGTGACCTAATGAGCAAAGTCAATGGGAAAACCAGATTCACTTAACAATCGCAAGAATGGTTGTAAAATGGGGCAAAACTCACGTAACAAATGTCACACTTAACAAATGTCTCACTTAACAACAAAATCTTAGGCTCAGTTGTGGTTGTAAATCAAGGATTATCTGTATGTTGTAAATCCAAATCAAATTGGCTGAAGAAGATGGACTTTTACTTTTCAGGATTTGAAGTAAGTGAAGTGGGTGATAGGGTAGAAAATTAGGCAGATAAGCAAGAATTTCCCCTTTGAAAACTCAAGCCCAATTTTTAGGTTTGATATAGAGAAAGCCTCTGACATATATGCCATTTGGAAGAATAGATACCTAACAGATTTGCCATGAACATGTTTGTTTTGTCTGAGGGAATGTTTTCCAAGGATAATGGGAGTCCATGATGGAATGGCTCCTTAACCCTTCAAACTTAAAAGTTAGCCATTTTTCTGGTATTGCTGTGTAAGATTTAGATTTTTATCCAATTAACTACATTTGAATACACGTGTGTGTGTGTGTGTGTGTGTGTGTGTGTGTGTGTGTGTGTTTGTATGGATGAATTGTTGCCTAAAATAATTTAATTTTCAACTTAAAATTATGACCGATTCCTTTTCTCATAGAGGATGAGCTAACTGCATAGCTTTTTTTTTTTTGCCTTGACACCATGAATCCACATTGATACAAACTTCAGATACTTCCTGGAATTAAAATTCAAGGGAAATTGAAACACAGTAAATAATTTTATACTTTTCACACAGTATGTGAAGGGGCTGGATTGACCTCAGCAGTTTGTTTTTTTCCCCTTTCCCAAGATTCAAGCCAATGTTATTTTATCATTTGGGACATATACTTCTGATACATTTAATCATTTCAGTTGCCACATTTGTTGCAACTAAATCATCTCTTTCACCACCAGCCAGAGAAAGCATTAACTTTCTGTTCTTTTTCTTTCCCTGCTGGCTTGCTTTGTAAGATGACATTAGAAAACTTAGTTTCAACTTATTAAATACTTTGTTCCGTTTCATTAAGGAAAAAAAAATACAAATTCCCACAGAGAAACACTTTTTAAACTTCTGTCAACAGTATGCATTGAAGCACTAACTATGGAAAAAATGGTCGGGAGTTAAAACCCAAGGCACAAGGTCAGAAAAACAAAGTCACTAGCAGTTCTTAAGCTTTTGAAACACCCACACATTAGATTAGAGAAAGAGCAAGTTTGGAGGATTTCATCTATAGTTCAGCACAAGTGTGTGATTTTTTAAAAATTCTTTTAAAGAACCTAAAACGTTGAACAAAAACATACGATTACTTTTTTTTTTAAACAAAAAAAAAATCTATATTCTGGGATCATGCAAGAAATAATCTCTCTTTCTTAAGAAAAATGTAATAAGGTGTTTTGTTGTTTGTTTTTTATATATATATATAAATGCTTCCCCAATTCAAAACTGTCCAAACCAATGTGACTGTACCGCAAAAGCTCCCTGAGGAAAACGTTCGTCCCTCTCCAGTTATTATATTGCTTCTGGCAGAGTTCGGATCTTTGGGAACGTTCAGATAGTAAGAGAAACTGCAGGCATTTATTTGCTAATGCAAACAAAAGGTACGCAGCACAGCCCTGGACAGCCCAAGCGCGCTATTCCGCGCACGTGCTTGCAAGGCGATACTGGGGGCGAGAAAGGGTGTGGGGGGGAAGACACTTAGCAAATACAGCGCGAGAGGATAAATCAACGAGGTGGCTCAAAAGGCACAAGTTTGCTTTGTTTTCGCCCCCCCCCCTCTCGGTTTTGGCACCGCTCCCACCAGCGTCTTCCAAAGAGGCTGCGACTGCAGAAGCCCGAGGCGAAGGCACCACAAGGCTGACTGCAGGACTGCAGTCAGGAGAATCTTGGCACGCAGCAACCTTCCTCCACACACCCCTCCCCGCCGCCGTCCAGCCATAGGGTGGGGTCTTTTCCTCACACGCCACCCCGTCTGTAGCATACCCACAAAAGGAAAGCAACGGAAGCGGGGGAGGGGGGGAGAGATGCCCTCACCACTTGTCCCGGGGGTGCAAGGGAGGAGGGGGGAGAGCAGGAAAGGAAGGTGCGAAAAGAACCCAGTGCAGGACCGGGACGCCCTTCATCAAGCAGGAGGCGCCGGAAGGCCGCACCTCGCGAGGGGCCCGACTAAAGAGCCCCGGCTCTTACTCCTGAGCCTTAACGGCGGCTGGGGGAGGAAGGGCTTCTTCTGACAGACAAAAGGTAGGAAAGAGTTTATTACTGCGGAGGCGCCAGCTACGCAGTGCCCTGCCTCAGGAGAGGCCAGTAGCCGCAGCAGCAGCAGACACCGCCGCCGCCACGCCCCACCCCGCCAAACTTCGCCCCCTCCCCTCCCTCCCCCACGAGAGGGCGGGATGGCAATGGGGGAGGCAGGTGCCCGCGCGCTCCCCGGCAGGTGCTCGGGGCTCCCTCCCCCCCGGAAAGTTTGCGCGCGAAGATGCGAAGCGAAACGTCCTCCAGAAAGAGCTGCTTACGCCCTCGCCAAACCGGCAGCCTCTTCCAGACACGCGCCGTGGGACAGAGACTCTCGTACCTTGGAGGAGTCCTCCGGCTCTCCAGCCTCGGGCGCGGCTTCCGTTGGCGTCCGCCCTCCCGGACTCCCGGGCTGGGAATCTCCCGCTGCGGTGGTCTCATCCTGCGGGCTCCGCGGTTCCGTAGAGCTCCCGGCTCCCATGTCTCCCTCTCTCTCTCTCTCTCCGGCGTCCGTTTCTCCAACCTCTCGGGTTGAGGAGGGGAGGCGCGACGCTTTTCAACCCAGAAAGAGAAATAGGCGCTAGCAATAATAGAGCCGTCCAGGCAGCTGCGCTCTTCGGCGCCTTAACTTCAGCTGCTCGGGAAAGCGGTCAGGCTGCGACTGAAGCAACCCAGGAGGTTTCTGCAAACTCCTTTAAAAAAAAAAAAAGAGCCAACAAAACTACCTCCTCCCTGGTCCCCCGCCCGCCTTTCCCTCCTGCTCCATCACATGAGCAGAGCCGCGGACACGCCTTGCAGCATCAAACCTGGGAATCAAGGAAGAGCCGGGCGAGGAGGCAGGCCAGGGGAATGGCTCATCTCCCAGCACCTTTGGCCGAGGTAGCGCTGTCTGGGTCTCCCTCTTTCCCACCCTCGAGGTTGTCCTTCGAACCTTGTGCCCAGGTTCAAGAGGATGAGAAGTCACTCCGATCCCATCACTCCCATGAATGGACTTTCATCTCTGAATTCCATCAAGAAGGAGTGGAGGGGTTGGGAGGAGGCTTTATGGAGCATCTGACCTTCAGCTTTCAGCTGAACAACCTCTCCCTCCCTCCCTTCCCGGCCTTGAGAGATGCATCTGACTGCTCTAACACGCCTACTCTTCTATCCAGGATCTAGGAATCATGGATTGGATTTAGCGCAACTGTCTCCTAAGTGAGGCTTCTCACACTTAAAGCATGGCAAATCGGGAGTGTAATCTAGTTTTAATCTGGTAATTTTTCAAAGAAGGTAATTGGAGGAGAAAGTCAGATCATGTAAAAAGTGCCAACATCTGTCATCACTCAAGCCACTTGATCCTTGCGTAAGTGAACAATACAAAATTGTTACCCAGGGGTATCGTGGGATCAAGCAACAGCAAATAAAAATGACAGGTCAGCAGCGTATGATTTAGAATTAGATGGAAGGTTTTGTGGAACATGAAATAACTCACATTATGAATTTCTTTTTTAAAAAAAAAACACCAGCCATTATCTCATTATTACTAAACTGTTGAGAGGACAGTAGTTGAATTCAGACATAGTCTAAAATAGTCTATAAAATAGACCTATTGTATTCTGTGAGGTTTAAATACTATTGATTTCATTGATCTACCCTTATGTTTAAAGTTTTAGCTGTGCTTAAATCAGCCCTGAGATTGCTTTCCATTGTGGATGTAAGAAAGGTTATGAATGCTTGAAAAGGAGTGAAAAGAGAAAAGAAAAGATTTTTAGTCAAACCCTGAAAATTAAGCGTTCTTTACAATGCTAGTTATCTATAGTATTATTAACAATTATCCTTATGACCTTAGAATAAATTGTTATATAAACATTCAGCTGTGTTTTGCTAATGTTTTACATATTGGGATACCTATATTCAAGTAAAAAAAATTTTACACAAAGACTCTTCCATAATCAGTGGTCAAAAAAGTCAAGATGGCAGCCACAGTAGCATGACTGAAGCCCCACAGTAATATTTGCAGGCGGTGTGGATCCATGGGGGGCAGGTGTATTTTATGCAGTTTTCCTATAATAAAAAGTAAAGTATAGATGGACTATAAACATTTCCATCATTATAATAAATAATGAATAAATTGAATACATGTTTTGGGAAGTAGCTATATATATGTCCCTGTCTTCATTTGATGTGTACAGTTTAGAGTACATATTTGGAAGATGAAGCTGTAGTTCTAAATGTATGTGGAACACAAGTAGCGACACCAATAAGACCTGATTTACTAATTATAATAAAGTGGATTTCTGGATGTATGGGGATTTCCCTAAAATAAAATTTAATAACTTAATTTTTAAAGATGAAATGATCTCTTAACAAACTTACAAACCATTATAAATTCTACAGTGTAATTTGTTATAAAGCTAACAGAAAGAGAAAAGAAACTCATAAAGGTCTCGACTCAAACCATCACTTACATCAGGATAAATACTTTTTCTCTTAATACAGAATGGTTCTTTATGTTATTTCCAATTTCAGGTTAAGTTACAGTAGTTTATAAAACCAAGTAAGGAACATGGGATTGTGTGTCCCAATTCTGAATTAATTTAACCTTAAATCTACATATGAAGCAAGTTTTAACTTAAGAAACTACTTTAAATATAAAAAATAAGTTTGATAAACATGTTTAAAAGTGTTATTTTAGTGATTTTAAAAGAAGGGTCTTTTTATGAGAATTAATGAACAATCATCTTTGCCATAAACTGGCCATAAGTACCATTCCTTTGGCAGACAAGATGGGTCCATTACTGGGTAACATCTACGGAAAAATGTTTTTAGAATTGATGCTCCACTAGTGTTACTAACGGGGGCAAAAACAAATATAAAAGAGGTATGTTGGGTTTTGTAACTTGCAAAGTTTCCTTTTCTTCCAGCATATCCACAAAGCTGGGCCCAAATCATGGTAATTGTGGCACTGGTGTTATTTACTCCCCCACTAGAATTAGTAATAAGGAAAATGTAGCATCATTTTTGCCCAATGATAAGAGTGTTGTGTATGATAATATTCCACATAAATATTTTCATATCAGGAAAAATTATCAGTATTGCTAATAACAGGAATTAAAATATATTTGCATTGATTAATAGTCTGTTTGGGCCAGTGATTAAGGCAGTGTACTCTAG
This sequence comes from Pituophis catenifer annectens, assembly GCF_029215685.1. Classification (NCBI taxonomy): domain Eukaryota; kingdom Metazoa; phylum Chordata; class Lepidosauria; order Squamata; family Colubridae; genus Pituophis; species Pituophis catenifer. The sequence continues at coordinate 81,891,483 of NW_027256881.1, forward strand.
TCCTCTCTTAGGCATGAAAGTTGGTTGGGGGACTTTACGCTACTTGGTCTTTTAGTTCAATCCATCTCACAAGACAGATGTTCTTGGGGAAATAGGAGGCAGGAGCATTATGTATACTGCCTTGAGTTGGATAAATTAAAGGTGGGATATAACCATATCGGGTCTATAATCATATCAGGTCTCGTCACTCATTTTTATTAATTATTTTATTTGACTCCTGATTGAAAAGTGCCCCCAAAGTGTAGTCTGAATAATATTTGGAAGCAGTTGCTATCAAACTTTCTTGCAGAGGCTCAATCCACATACAAATCTTCAGGAGTGAACGTAAAACATCTTAATTATTACAATACTTACCAAGCCCCTAATACAAGGACAGCACAGGACAACAGATCTTACCTACATTTTCTGCCATCTTTAGGTCCCGTTTCTCAACTATTTTTTTCTGAGTCTTTTCAATTCAGTCTTGCATCCTCCACTATAGCTAGACCCCATATGACTGTTCCTTTTTCTGAGTCTCTTAACTGTTTTTCAATGCCATGATTCTCTATTGGAATACTAGTGCATCATTAGAAGGTCAGTTGATGTCATCATTGACAGAGTGGGATTTTGAACATAGCAAAGCCTATCTTTAAAAGTCAAAATACTGTTAGTTCCTATATTTTTTTTTTAATTTTTTTAATTTTTAATTTGATTTATATGCCGCCCTTCTCCGAAGACTCAGGGCGGCTTACAATGTGCTCAGCAATAGCCTTCATCCTTTTTGTATATTTATACAAAGTCAGCTTATTGCCCCCACAATTGGGTCCTCATTTCACCTACCTTAGAAAGGATGGAAGGCTGAGTCAACCTTGAGCCTTGGCGAGATTCGAACCCTGCAGTAATTGCAGGCAGCTGGTCTTAAGCAGCTTAATAACAGGGTGCTTTAAACCCTTGTACTACCAAGGCTCTATATCCACACACCCCATGCAACCAATAAGTATTTTGGATTCCCACTCCTTAGGAACTCATATTTATGGGAGAACACTCTTTGCTTATTGTTTTAATGCAGATATTTCCTTTTGGAAGATGCAGCTGGATAGTACAATGATAATAGTACAATATAACTGAATCACCATGGTTGTTAAGCAAACCCAGTTTCTATAATGGGCATTTTTTTTTTTTTTTTTGCCAGAAACGGAAAGTAAATGCTGGTTTCTGGTGAAAAAATGTCGCAAATTGTGATGATATGACATAGGACGCTGCAAACAGACATAAATGTCGGCTGCTTGCCAACCCAATACAGGTAGTTCTCAACTGGCAACTTTAATTTAGCCCCAAATTCCTGATGCTAAGTGAGACCATTGTTAAGTGAATTATACAACTTTTCCTGTCACAGTTGTTAAATGAATCGCTGCAGTTGTTAAGTAACATGATTGTTAAATGAATCTAACTCCCCCATTGACTTTGCTTGTCAGAAGGTTACAAAAGATGATCTCATGACCCTGGGACACTGCAACTATCATAAATATGAGGCAGTTGGCAAGCATCTGAATTTTGATTACATGACCATGGGGATGCTGCAACAGTTGTAAGTGTGAAAAACGGTCATAAGTCACTTTTTCAATGCTGTTGTAACTTCAAACAGTCACCAAACGTGTAAGTCAACGACTGCCTATATGCGCTTATGTGACCGTGAGAGGCTGCTGTTGGAAATTTGAATCTAGATCCTAAGTACCTTTTTTGGGGTTGGTTGTGATTTTGGTTCCTAAGTGACTGGTTGTAAATTGAGGAATAACTTTAGTCAGAATGAAGCAGCCATCTTGAGTGACAGAGATTAAGGAGCACAAAATGGGAGCAGAGGGTTGAAAGTCAGAAATCCATCTGACTTTATTCTATGAGGATAAACTGAAGGGAGTGACTTAAATTTAATGATCTAATTGTAGTTAGTTGGAATTTCATCCGTTTGATGTATTAATTGAAAGCTCTAATGTAGTTTTCTGCCTATAAAGTGGGTTTGAAAATGGGGCTTTTTTTCCTTTTCATATATAATGCTTGTAAAATATTATTGAAAGTGAACTTTAAAGTATATGTCTTAAGAGGAAGTTTAAAAAAAGATGTTCTAGAACGTGTTGATTTTAGAATCATTTTTAAAGAAAAGTTTAGAGTTTTAAAATGGATGTTGTGTCCCTGCAGTCACATGATTGTGATTCAGGTGTTTGGCAATTGTCTTGCTGTTACAGCATCACAGTGTCCAACAGTTATGTGTGATGTCAAATGTGACCTTCTTTGGTGAGTTTCTACAAAGAAAGGCAAAGAGGAAGGTGGCAGGAGATTTCAAATGGCGACAATGTGACATTGCACTAATGTGGGATTTGCAGAAGGATGAAAGCACCAACATTTGTGTCGGTAACTGGTGCAGTGACATGACATTGAGCTTTAACATGCCAATGAAGATTTTGAGCTCAATTGTAGTCATAAATCAAGGACTCTCTGTACATAGATACACACCAACCCATGCTAATACACACGTAATGGAAAGACAATACATCATAGAAAATAGAGAAAAAAATAGGAAGATAAAGGGAGAAATTGGAGAAGAATCAAAATACAGAGGAGACTGGCTCTGGCCATGTTTAAAGGAACCCTGTTCCCTCAATATATTTAATTAGATAAAAGGGGGGGGGGTTTAATTAATTAGCATACTCATCTCCAATCTGGAGTAAGCCTAGTTAGATTTGGATTGCAAAAATGGTTTCAATTCTATACATTTCTTTGTTTTGTGCACTGGCCATTTGCTTTTTTGTTTGTTTGTTTGCAGCCAGATCAGGTAAACCTAAGCAGGAATGCACAGTCATGGATAGCCATTGGAAGACTGAAACCCAATCAATTGAGCTATTTTTTAAAAAACAGGTTTTGGTCTCACCACCCCCCTCGCCTTCCCAAAAAGAACTGGAAACAAAGGGATTGAAAGATAAATTATTTTATGGTAGAGCTCAGTATCAAGTCCCAACATACTTCCCAGAAATTAATTTGCTGCAACAGCCAAGCCACACTTACTGCAGCCTGGGGATATCATGAAGCTCTGCCATTAATTTCCTGAGAAATAGGTTACATAATTCCTGGCAAAAATAGTGGGAGATTCTGCATTGTTAAAATGAGCATATGTGATCCAGTTAGTGTGAAGGTGTGCAGAAATTATGGGAATAGTAGGGCTGTTGTGACAACAAATCTATCTAATCGGCAAAACCCAAAATCAAAGTTTCATTTTTTTTTCACCCCGAGCATAATGTCCAGAAGCAGTTTCCAAGTAGAGATAAAATTGGTTGTATTGTAATTAAAGCAGTTGATTTAGCCGTTTTAGCTTTGTTGTTAATAAAAATTACTAGTATATATTATTATGCAAAAGTAAAAAGTTGAAACTGTGTGTTATTACCTTATTCTACTGGGCTAAAAAGAGTTGGAAGTCAATGCTTTTTTTTCCTTTTTTCTTTTTACCCTACATTCATTCTTCTTTTTCATTCCTTACTTTCTGATTATTTTCATTTTTCTTTGGATTTTTATAATTAGATAAACTAATAAAAATAGTAGGGCTACTATATCTGAGCTCCAAAATTTGAGAAGACCACTAGACGGCAGAAAACAATTTTTGTGTACCTTCTTGGTTCCATCTGGGGGACATTTGGAGGTTTGCAGCCCAGATTATTAAGATACAAGGCCAGTTAGTGGATAATACTTAAAGTCAGCCTGACGCCAGGTGCCAAGTGTGGCCCTCATGTTGGAACAAAATTTACATCTCTTCCTGAAACTATTTGTTAATTAGAGAATATATTCATAACCTTAATCTACATTGCCTCAAAGCAATAATTACAGGCAGTCTTCAACTCACAGCTGTTAATTTACCAATGTTTCAAGTTATGATGGCCTTGGAAAAAGTGACTTATGACCTATCCTCAAAGTTATGACCATCACACCAACCCCACAGTGATGGGGTTGGGCATTTGACAACCAGTTTATATTTAAAATGGTTGCAGAATTTTGCAGTCACATGATAGTGATTTGCCACTCTCTTGTTATGGCTGCCACATACAGACTACCTGTGTTTATTTATATTTTCATGGTGGCTTCTCCCCTCCATCACTACTACAGATAGAACATGTATATCAGGACTTAAGGAATTAGATATCACATTTATTATAAAGTTTTGAGAAATTACATGGTCCAGTGATCTGCAAGATTATTCAGAATAGAATCAATAAGAGTAGATAAAAGAACACAATATGTTGTAGGAGATGAGGAGAGAAGGATAGCTATAAAGATCTGGTATAGTAGACATCATTTATGTTAGCTAATATTGCTTGCATAATAATGTACTCTGCAATTCAATAGACTCTCATGAACAACTGACCCAACTTCCCAATTAGTCTATTAAAATGAAGTTTTACTATAGGCTTTTCTCCAGCTGAAGTTGGAATCAAGTTTCTGACTACCTTCATTTGGAAAGTTTCAAGCAGAGACAGGAATAGTGCAATGGACTCGCCATCCAGGACACTCTACATTCTGTCCAGCTCTCATTTTGTCAGGGGACTCTGTCCATTGAAAATGGCAAGATACTTGAACACCCATCATTGGACTATTTCTACAGAAGAGATTGATCTGTTACAGAAAAAAACCTAATGCAAGTGAGCAAATTGACTTCAGGATACAGCATATAAGGATAAAACATTAGCCGCAGCATAATATATGTTGACGGATCGTACTGGAATTTATCAGTGCAGCTTACTTATCTCTGAATTCAATTGCCAGTCTCATCTGGACTGTAATTATTATTTGACTCACTGCCTTGAATCAAATTGGGCATTCCTCAGTTTTCAATAGGGTGGTTCATCTTTGCAATCAAAAGTTTTTAGGGACATTTGTGCCTAGGTAGCAGCATTAAACAGCAAAATTGAAAATAGATAATAGCAGTATGATTTTAATCCTTTAAATAAGCAGATGATACCCTACCTTCTTTCATTAAACATTTAAAGAGCAAAAACATTTTTGATTAGTCTAGACAGGATATACATCTTTTGTTGAACTGATAGCTGCATTTTTCTTTATATAGCAAAGACAGAAGTGGACTGCTGCCGGTTTGCCCTAACTGGTTGTTCCGATTCTGCACGGTTTGGAGAACCAGCAAATCGGACCACCGGCTGGCCCCCCCAAAATTGGCCTGAAAAACACCCTGAAAATGGCCCGAAAAGTGGCCTGAAAATGGCCCAAAAAACACCCCAAAATCAGGCCATTTTTGGACTGTTTTCAGGCCGTTTTTCAGGCTGTTTTCAGCTATTTTTCAGGCAAAAAATGCCCTGAAAAAACAGTTTGAAAATGGCCCCAAAAATGCCCAAAAAACAGGCCATTTTTCAGGCTGTTTTCAAGATGTTTTTCTGGCCAAAATTGGCTCAAAAAACAGCCCAAAAAAAGGCCTAAAAACAGGATGTTTTGGGGGCTGTTTTCAGGCCATTTTTTGGTCAAAAAATGGCCCCAAAAAGCTGGCTGTTAGACGAAGAGAAGCTGGGTGAGCTGGACCCAGACATGTCCCAGATCCCCTCGTTTCAGTAGCAGCAACCTTACACTCTTCCCCTCTCTGCTAGCCCCATTCTTCACACGGGATTGCTCAGCAATGGAGAGGGAGAAGGGGGTGGCATTTCTGTGTGGCACCCTCCCCTCAATGCTAACGGCTGCCGCTACCCCCTTCTCCCTCTCTGTCTCAGTTGCTGAGCAATCTGACACACACACACACACAAACAGGTTGGATCTTTCTTTCCTCCTGCCCCTCCCCCCCAAGACCCCTGGATTCCCTCCCCAACCCTGCCTGTCCCATACAGGTACCACCTACACAAGTGATGCAGTGGTGGTATTCACTTATCTTCACTACTAGTTTGCAAATGTGAACACGTGCATGCGCAGGGCCTTCTGCACATGTGCAGAGCGTCAAAAATGGGACGTGATTACGTTCATTCGGGTGGGTAGGTGGAGCCTCCTGCAGCTGCCACAACCGATTCACCCAATCCGGATAGAACCGACTGAATACCACCACTGAAGTGACATAGAGTTGGCCACGCCCACTAAGTCACATGACCCCCACCCAGCCAGTGTTAGGGCAGAGAAGCAGTTGTTAACAAATTTGGAGCCCACCACTGAGCAAAGGCCACGTTGCAAAGATTGGGGGAGGAACAAAAGATTTTTAAAGGGGGGTGAGAGCAAACATTGAAATACAAAGTAGTTGAAAAGAGAAATGGAATTAAAAAATAAATTAAAAATGACAAAAATACAGCAAAGAAATGTATAACAAAAATATCCTCCCGCTTTCTTTTGATGATGATGTTACCCATTCAGTCATGCCGAACTCTTGGTGATTCTATGGACCAGTTTTCTCTTGCACTCCTTTTACAACTGAAAAAGATATCAAACTAGGCTTATTTCCTTGATGTTTATGTCAGAGATTTATTTCTAAAGCCATCTGAATGAAACAAAAACCTTTGTCCTAAAGTTGTATAAAACCAGATAATGTTCTTTTTATAATCATTTTATTTTCATGTTTTGATATGTGCTGCAGCTTTGACCAAAATAATATAAATTGCAAGCATAAGATAGAAGACCATGTGATATTCTCATGATTTCTATCATCATTTTTGTTTTCTGCCTAATTTTATATAACTTGTTCACATGGAAAGCAGACCTAAGACTAGTGTTGCAAACAAAGATGTGTCATCTCGGGGTCCAAACCCAATAGGTACACATGGCAAATAACTTTGCTATAGCACATATTTTATTAGGTACTCAACAGGTACAAATAGCCAATAGAATGAAGAACAATAATGCATCATGCCAGCTTTAATATGAAGTTCCCTATGTAAATATTTCTGATATAACACAAATACAGAAAAGTTAGCTGATTTGCCAAAGTCCAGAAAGGAAAAATACTCCAGGACTTAAAATATGCTAACAGACAGTCAAAACAAAGTTAGTCTTAAAATATCAGCAGCTTCAGCAAGAAGAAAGTTGGGGCCATAGAATGGTAGCCATTATAAAAGAACAGGAGGTCTTTGGAGAAATTATAATATAAATAAAATGTCTTGATATGAATTTAATTATTCCAGGTGAATTCTTTGTGTCCTGTCTTCTATTTCTATGTATTGTTTTAAATAATACTGTAACTTTACTTGAATTTAGGAAAGACAGATATAAATATTATAAATGAAAGAATTAATAAGGAAAACTTGATGGACTTGAAAACAGAATTCTTTTTTAAAAAATATGAACAAACTGGATTATTTGTCCAATTCCTATAATGGTAATAGGATCATGACAAAATGTGCACTAATAGTCACCTCTTTAAGGTGCATATTAATAAGATTTATCATATGTAAAATGCAAAATTCCCAATTTTGGAGAGGGCAGTAAAAATGGGAGCAACAATTTTTCTACATCCCTTCGCTACCATCTAACAATCTTCCTCATTTTTGCAACCATGTCTGGTAGTCCTAATGAGTCAAACTTTTTTTATGCTCTCTGACCAGCAGTAGCAGCCCTAATTAATAAAAATTGCAGTTAGACCTGAAAGGCTAGTAACTAGGATGTGGAAAGTAATTTTGAGAAGTTAATTATGGACCAGAGAGCTAGTTTGATGTAATGGTTAAAGGCATCAAGATAGAAACCAAGAAACTGTGAGTTTTAGTTCTTCCTTAGACTCAAAGCCAGCTGGGATGACTGTGGGCTAGTCATTCTCTCCCAGCCTTAGGAACCAGGCAAGGGCAAACCACTTTTGAAGAAAACTACAGGGACTCTTTTAGGCAGTCACCAAGAGTCAACAATGACTTGAAGGCAAAACACACAAAAAAGAAAACCATGCAATGGATCACAGTTCTTTTCCATATCCTAGATCAGCATGGCTTGGTGAGTCTTTTATTCATTGTTATCTCAAAGGAGAGAAGAAACCTTTAATAGGATACAGCTGACATCTGCATCCTTATCAGGTTGCAGAGATACAGAGAACAGCCAGCTCTAGCAGACAATAACTTCAAGCAAGAAATAGCACTGTGAAAAGAATAGCAAAGGACAGGGATGAGATAAGAAATGAAAACCGGCAATAGAGAGAAAACATATTGAACAAGGGCGGAAAATAAAAGAGATGCAATTAGGAGGCACATGTAATGTTGTTAATCTGCTGTAATTTGGTTCAATTAATCTATCAGCAAACTCAAGACCTCCTGTAGTATTTAACCTGTTTGATATTTGCTGAAATTTCTATTGCCAAATCAAGCTATATCAAGCACCAGATTAAAGACTTCGGGGTATTCCAAGTGGGAATATGTGTATTACAAAGAATTAATGTAAATATATTCACTAGAAAGTTGAAGGAATTGCATGGACAAGGTACTAACATTCCTAATGCAAGCAAATATATGGTTTCAAGTCTATAGACTAGGGTGGGAAAGAAAAAAAGACACTAAAAAGAAAAAGGAAATGCAAACCACTTGCTGCCATAAATCAGTAGAAGTCAAGACTGATTTAAAGAAAACATTGCCCTTTTTACAGCAACTAAATGCTTTAATTAAATCTTATTTGTTACATGACTCCCAGGATGGTGTTAAAGCACCAGACTGGAAACTAAGCATTTTAGTCCCTACTTTAGCACAAATCCAGCTGGATGTCGTTGGGCCAGTCACTCTCTCTCAGCCCTCGGAAGGAGGCAATGGCAAACCACTTCTGAAATCTTACCAAGCATGCTGCAGGAATTAATCCAGACTATTGCCAGGACTGGACAATGACTCAAAGGCACAATATATCTGTCCAACTTTTCTCTACCAACTTATTTGATTGAATGACTAGCACCCTCAATTCTCTGCCCTGCTGGCTGAAAGCACTTGAAAAATTTTTATTTTAAATGTTTATTAGAAGTGAGAGCCACAAGAAAGCTTTATGTCTTATCTGTAACCAATTACTTTGCAATTTGGAAACATCTTTTTTCAGTTAAAATATATAAATTTTGGTATGGTAAGTCATTATCTATGACCTATTCCACTACAGCTGAATAACTTATTTTAATTTGCCTGAAATAATTTAAATGGGAAAACATCTTTAAAGTCCTGTTGTGGATGTGAGCCTTCTACCTAATGTGGAAAGCCTTTTTTACTTGGCTCAGTTTTTTCTGCTTATTTCTTGGTGTAGGCAACATGGGTATCACTGCCTAATATAGCTGAACAAGGAACAGAATTATCTAAAGATGACTATAAACAGTGCCAATCTAGCACTTAATATAAACTATCAGTTCAATTTAAAGAAAAATACATCAGAACCCTTCAATTTGAGAGTTTCTGTGTCTTCAGGATGACCAAACATAGCTCAATGTCAGGTACTTTTTTAATTCCTTAACTCAAACTTATAGTAAGAAAGAAATTCAACAAAGCTTTTCCATGAGAAGATATCAAATTGCATCTTAATTAAACAATGACATCCCGTGTTGAAGGCATTACATCATCTGAACAAACAGGCCTGCTAATCAGACTGCAGAGCAGTAATACATTGCCCATTAGCTTTTCTTTCCTTTCTTTCAAGGACAACAGCACAGCAGCAACCCACAAATCTCTTTGAATGGGAGTCTCTGGTAATTGTTGAAATTTATAATTCCTTTTTCAAGTTCTCCCAAATTGCAATTTTCCTGAAACATCTATTTTCTCAGAGCAGTGACTGCAAACAGAAAAAGATTTTGATTTATCCTGTTGCACAACCCCAAAGTATATTAAGAAATAAATAGAAATAACAATACAGTACTTTGGATTTGATTGGGAAGAAGTGTTGTGAAGCACATAACTGATTAATTAAAGAAGACACTAGAATACTAGAAAAAGACATGTGTACTTTAATTAGGTATACTGGAGCACTGTAGACGATATAGATAGCCCTTAACTTACAGTTGGTCGTTTAGTCACCATTCAAAGCACACACACCCCAAGCTATTTACAACCTGGTTTCAAAGTTGAAAGTTTTATTTTTGCAAGACTGTAGAGGGTTCTGTTTTTAAGGAGGTTTAGTTTGTGGAGCTTTCTTAAAAAATGGACCTTATCCACCAGAGGCTCGCAAGAATAGTAACCTGCTTGCAGAACAGCACAAATCTAAGGACAGGGACCTCTAGGACATAATACGATTAACCCACCACCATTAGAATAACAAAAGGCAAAAGGTTCATTACATTGCACAACTCCCTGGAGCATCTCAATCAGAACCCTATAAAAATCCATCTATTCACCCAGCCAAGGGGTCAGCCACTCCAGAAACATTGCTGTTGTCACCGAAGTTTCTGGACACCAAATAAACTTTTTCTTGCAGCCAGTCAGCCTCCATTTATGTCCAGCGCCTTTCTCGTGGCTTGGAACCAGACTATATCCTATATCTTATGGCTCCATTATGGTAGTAGATCAAGGACTATCTGAATAGACTGTGCAGACAGACATTCATGTATGCTCTTTGGCAATTAAAATTTGGCAATTTTTTCCCAAATGATTTAAGGCCGTGATGGCGAACCTATGGCACGTGTGCCACAGGTGGCATGTGGAGCCATATCTGTGGGCACATGAGATGTTGCCCTAACTCAGTTCCAGCTTGCATTTTCACACTGACCAGCTGATTTTCAGCTGGCCCCACCGACGACGACCCTCCCCTCCCAGGAGTCTCCACACAGCCTGTTTTGGATGCCAGGTAAGTACAAGACTTGCGCGGAGGCTCTGGGAGGGTGTTTTCAGTTTCCAGAGGGCCTCCAGAGGGGTGAGGGAGGCTGTTTTCACCCTCTCCAGGCTCCAAGATAGCCTCTGGAGCCTGGGGAGGACAAAAAACAGGCCTACCAGGCCCACCAGAAGTCAGGAAATGGGCCATTTCCGGCCTCTGGAGGCTTCAGGGAGGCCTGCTAGGCCCATAATGGGGTGCAGGGGGTTCATGCGCACATGCGTGGGGGAGTGCATGGGGGTCACATGCATGCGCGGTGGGTGGGGTATGGGGGGCATTGAATTATGGGTGTGGGCACGCACACGCGTGACCCCCCTGCACTCTCCCCACTTTTGGCACGTGACGGCAAAAAGATTAGCCATCACTGATCTAAGGCATTCTCAGCAATATGATATCAGAAACACATCTGTCTTTCTAATGTGTACATTTGAAATATTAATTTCAGGTTTTTTTGCGATTCTTGGAAAATATAAACATTACATTTTCTCTGAATTTCATATCCCTGAAGTAGAATTCTCTATAACAGCTGTATTTAAAATAGTACATCTGTATTTTGAAAAGAAAGCATACCAAAATAAAAAATGGTGATGTACCTCAGTTAAGTATTTTTAATATGTTATCAAGTATTATAGAGCATACATTCCTAAATTTTTGTTTTTTCCATCAAATTTTGTATTGCATTCTTTATTTTTATTTGGAACCAGCTGAAGCATTATGATCCTGGGGAAAGTGTCAGCTATTATTACGAATGTGGACTGTAGGACTTTGAATTTGATGAATTTATTATGTAATGCAGATCAAGTCATTACATAGAAAATGTAGACACGTTGAAGGGTTTTTAAAGAAATTTAATATCTTATTTACTACACATTTTTGACATATATATCCTTTTCCTTTTCAGCACAATTAACAAAGTCCAAAATCCATTTTATGACTTGGCTCAAATCAGTTACTAGTAATTCAGTAGCCTTCATTTGATGTAGAAACTATCAGAAATATAATGTACAATATAATATTGAATTTAAAATACTTAAATAATCATTTGCTTTATATATTGCCTTGTGTTCAGAGCCTTCATTTGATGTAGAAACTGTCAGAAATATAGTGTACAATATAGTCTAACTATTACATTGAATTTCTCATGCTGCATCTCAGTGAACCTCCAACTCACTGTGTAAGTATACAAAGATACTTCCTTCTGATCTGTTGTTTTGTAGGCTCTGGAATAGAGCTAGATCTGTCTGGTCCGTTTTTCTCTCTCTTTTTCTCAGTATTGTGCTCCAGTGAGATTTACCTCAAAATAAAGTTGATGTTATGAACCATAACTTTGTAATATGTTCCAGAGATTTAAGATTAATGCAATTTTCTTTTCTGGCTCTGATGTCTGACTTTTTTTTGTTGGGGGGGAGAGATTACTTGAAGTAAGAGACCCAAGGTAAAAATTGGTCTTTGCTCTAGTCATGTAGTAATAGGTTGTACATGTGTTTGGGATAAATGTTAGTAAAATGTGTCTGCCTTATCACATTTAGTTTAGCTTCAGACAGCAATATATGAAATGTGACAAAATATATCCCAATGGAAAAAGGAAAATAATTCAGTTCTTTGCTTATTTTCTTCTGCCCCTGCCCTCTTAACTTCTCTACGAAGGTTTTGTTCAAAAATCTTAACTCATCTAGGAATGGGCAATAAGCCTTCTAAGTTTATTGAACTCCAATTGTTGTCACTGCAAGTCTGGCCAATGATGAGAGATGATGGGCTTATAGAGTCTAACAATATGAGAAGGAATAGTTTATCTACACCAGGGGTGGGTTCTACTTACCTTTACTACCGGTTCACAATGGGGCCGCACACATTTGCTTACTTCGCTCGTGCATGTGCACACTCTTCTGCGCATGCGCAGAAGCGTTCTGATGATGTTGGGGTCAGTGGGCGGAGCCTTCCGCCAGTTTTACTACCGGTTCTATAGAACCGGTGCAAATCTGGGGCAACCCACCTCTGATCTACACCAATGTAAGCTATGCTGAGAATGAAGCCATATTGCAATCCATATTGTAAAAAGACTAGCCAAAGCCATTCTCTGATTATTCATCTTTAAGTGATTTCCATTTTCATTAAAAAGAGCTTTACTTCTTTAAAAAAGATTTCCTAATAAATCTGCAGAAATATGATATTTGCAGCAATGCTTTCTCTGACATATTTTAGGTAGCCAAACTTTGCACAGTCTGGAGGGTAGAGTCCATTTTTTAAAAAATCAGAAAAGCTTTTGCAGAGTGAGCTCCTTCAACATTGGTTAACTCAATATTATTGCTATATGTGATAATGTGGTGGCTATGTTGAGTGCACAAAAGCAAATTTGCACTAGACTTATTTTGACATTGCTTGATATACTGAAAGGCTATTCAAATATATTTCAAAGATAAGAGATCACAATTGCTGAGAGAGGGCTAAGTGCCATTTTAGCAATTCTTTTAAATTTGAGTGGAAATCATATATGCTAGCAGGCTAGAATGAAGAAATGAATATTTAAGATCCATAAATACAAATCAAATAAACAGTTCAAACTTAACTCCAATTCCTTTTATTCTATCGGGCTTTTCAAAATATTATTTTGAAAGGATAAGGACATTGCTAAAAATTATATTTTAGGGGAAAGGCCGAATAACTTACAGATCAGAGGCAAACTTTGCCCAATTTTAATCCCAAGCATCTCCATAAGGATTAGTGATCTCAACCACTTCTACTAAGGATAAAAAATCATGTTAGACCATATTAAAAACTGAAAGCCCAGAATGATAGTTAGCGAAAGCTTCCTGGAGTAGTAAAAGAAAATAAATATTCTGCTTTCTGACAGTTTGCAACTTCTGTTTTCCAAACATCCTGCTGATGCACATTTTACTGTTTGTGCTGAAGTTGAGTTGATTATTTCTGTGCTCCATTTAATGACCAAGAACTATCCCTTTATATGGAGCCTTACTCTAAACTGACTACATATCAGACTTTAGTATATTCCTTTTAGACCTCCAAATTCACCTTGGCAAAACTATTGGAGAACCCTAAGTTGTTAATGCAATATTTTTACATGTCTAGATTGCTTATTTCTTTCTTCAGCAATCTGAAGTATTTCCATTACCTTAAAAAGTCTATGTGGGGGGGAAGCCCTAGCATATTATTGGTCAGTAATCCTGTTGAGTCTATGTATACCGGGCATCTTTACAGCAAATTAGTAAACTGAATGTTGCAGATAGTATTTTGGCAGAGCAACAACACAGACTCTGAAAAGATAATACTTGATCAATATTTGATACTCCAGTGTTTAGCAGAGAAGTAAATCTCCTGCTCTCAGAATGAGTTTTATGTTGCCTTTATTGACTTAAAGGCATCTTTTGATTTGATCCATAAAGACCATGCACTTCCCTGAAGCACTGTGATAAAAAGATGGGGGCCTCTAAGGATGATCATGGTATCAGATTCTCTCTCTCTCGCTCTCTCTCTCTCTCTCTCTCTCTCTCTCTCTCTCCTCCCTCCCTCCCTCTCTCTCTCTCTCTCTCTCTCTCTCATAGAGCCTCACAAAAAGTGAATCTGTGAAGCTACAAGCAAATTCCTTTAAGTCTAATTAGCAGTATTTAAAGAGAAGGTCAAATTCAACTCAAATTATTGCCTCTACATTTAACTTTGCATATGTTCCAAGACTGATTTTATTTAATTTTTGGAATTTTTCTTCGTTTGTGACTTTTTTCTTCACCTCTGTCCAATAGCTCTTTTCCTGTTTTGTCCTTTAAAAAAAAAAACCTGTTTTGTTCAGCCTGGATATTACTGGTTTAAAAAGGGAGTTTCTCCTAAACTTATTTCATATGCAAGAGCTAACAGCTACACAATTATCATTTTGCTTTTTATGTTTTTTTTCCTAGATGATGTTAAATTATGCTATTATAGCTCTGGGCAAATAAAATCAAAGTGTCTTCCTTTTAATGTTTCAGACAGCAGCTGAGTTAAAGGAAAGGTTCCTTCAGAGAATTATTTGAAATAGACTAATAGGGGTTGTATCAGGAAATTCTGGTAGTAACCAACCATAATATTCAGAAAATCCTTGGATTGAGTATTTCTGCTGGCAAAGTCCTCTCCAACCTAGAATTTTTATATGGTTTTTATAGAGTATTTTTATTTTAATTGTTGTAAGTCGGTCAGAGTCATAATATTTGAGAAGAGTGGCTATATAAATTGAAATAATAAATAATATCTCATCAGAACACACTATTTTAAAATCTGCAACTGGAGGCAGATTTTGAAAGTGCTTCATATGGAGACTGCTTTGACTTCTACATCCACTTTCCAAAGGAGCATAAGATTGCTGACTCAAAAGATGAATAGTGAGGCTGATATACATGAGTGCTGGTATAAAGAAGAACGATTACTTTTGCTGGATCTCTTTGTTTCCAATAATAATATTAGTGCCATAAGATCCTGTTCAAAGTCATATTTTGAGAACAGTTTACAGGAGTTTTCAATCAAGATACTGTGATTATCTGAGAGGTTCATACCGAAGATTTGTGTGTGTGAAACATCCTGCAGAGCTGTAGTTGTCAGTCAGTACGAATGTAGATGAACAATGTCAATCTGTCCATAAATGATGGAACATTCCTAAAATATTGTTGAAGAATAAATACATGGTTTCTTGATGATTGGCCTCTACTTCTTTTGAAGCTGTGTCCCTCCTACATTATATATATATATATATATATATATATATATATATATATATATATATATCATTGTCATATTTAATAACTAGCTTTATCTTTTATTTCCAATTAAAACTAAAGAGGCTGTGGTATGGGGTCCAACAGGAAGAATGTTGCTAGTTTTTCTTGTTATTTCAGTATATATGTTGGAAGAAGTGAAAAAAAATCTCTTCATCAGTTATCAAATTATTATTTGTTTAAATGTATTTTATAAATAACTGCATTACAAAAGGTCTTGAAAGACCTTTTAAATGGAAGAAATGCTGCAAGTTAATTAGAATGAGGAGTCAAAAATGGATTTTAGTTGCCATGCAGAGCTAGCATCTATGAATTCTAGTTTAGTAGGTACAATTGGAAAATAATTTAAATGCACGGTTTCAGAGAAAATAATTACACTTACATTTCATTCCTACCAAGCCTCGGTGGCGCAGTGGTTAGAGTACAGTACTGCAGGTTACCTGTGCTGACTGCCAGCTGGTGCAATTTGGCTGTTCAAATCCCACCAGGCTCAAAGTTGACTCAGCCTTCCCTCCTTCAGAAGTGGGTAAAATAAGGACCCAAATTTTGGGGGGCAATAGGCTAACTCTATAAACCGCTTAGAGAGGGCTGTAAAGTGGTATATAAGTCTAAGTGCTATTGCTAATGTATAAATCTATGGATATGTAGTATAGTTATAGCTGCGAAGAAACCTTGACTTTTTTTTAACCACAGTTCTTGAAAAGCAGATATCTTTCAAACCGAGTCATAGGAAAAACTGCCAAGATTCCTGAAAGTTTCTCAGTTAGGTATCTGAAAAAAAAAATGCAAATAGTGAGACATGTCATTTCTAGTTCCATAAGGGCCATTTAAAGAGAAATTAGTAAGATGCAACCTGTGCCTGGAATTCTTCAACCTGCTTTCCTTTTGACATTCACCAATTTGCATTGGTAGCTGATATTCAATCAGTTAGAAGCTAATGTATCTGGCTACCTTGCCTAGGGATCCTAGAAACTAAACTTTAAATTAAAGTTCATCTTTAATTTGAAATACAAGAAACATGAAGACAGAAGCTGTCTGGTTTGTATTGGTTTAGTTGTTGATCAACAAACTTATGTAATTACTGAGTTCTGTCAAGTCACATGTTTCAAAAAACTTCTTTTGTGTTCCAAAATAATAATGAGCTTTAATTGTAAGAGAAAGAGAACAACGCATACTGTTGTACATTAATAGTTTAAAAAAATAAATTTCTTGACACTCTGAGCTATATGCATTTGTATAACTATTCCAAACAAATTCTTTAAACTGGATGACTATGTTAAGACTGTCGTCAGGAACCAAGCTCACTCAAAATATAACTTAATTGAGCTTCTACCTAATAATCTTTTTTTCCTAGTTACATTAATCTCCCCAAATAGAATATAATAAAGGTGATTTTTTTTCCATCTTTATTTATATATTTACTTCCAGGTGCCTTCCCAGAACCATATTTACTGTAAACCTATTTTTTACTCTTGCTTTTGTTACAGTTTTAGCAGCATCAACTATTTATAGTATTTTACAACTGAATCCAAATACAACGGAAACTTACATTAATTACTTATTGTCTAATATCAGTTGTAAATGGCGATCTACAGATTTATGCAACTTCCAAAACATAACTTTACTACTTAACATGCTTATCTATTATGCTTACTGTTTTCTAAAATATTTCTGCCCCAAGGGCAAAGCGTAGGCAGATTTTATCTTTGATTTCTCTCTAGAAATCTGAGGTCAGCCAGAACCACAGGCTAAAAAACTGATGGAGCTAGATGCAAAATTATTCTTTAGAAAGTGAAGCCAATTATCTATTTACCTATGAGCCATATATTGTAGTCTGCATTTACAAGTTAAAACAGATTGCAGCAGCCTAATTTTGGGGTGGAGAAAAACTTGTCTGTTATGGCTGTTAGTAGCAGGGGTGAAATTCAGCAGGTTCTGAGAGGTTCTGGAGAACCAGTAGCGGAAATTTTGAGCAGTTCAGAGAACCGGCAGCGGATATTTTGAGTAGTTCGGAGAACCGGCAAATACCACATATGGCTGGCCCCAGAGTGGAGCAGGAATGTAGATTTTGTAATATCCTTCCCCTGGAGTGGGGTGGGAATGGAGATTTTGCAGTATCCTTCCCCTGTAACAGCCACCAAGCCACACCATGCCCACCAAGCCACGCCCACAGAACTGGTATTAAAAAAATTTGGATTTCACCACTGGTTAGTAGTAATAATGTATAGGAACTTTAATGGTGGCTTATTTATTTGTTTGATATCATCAAAGTAAACCAACCCCCATATGATGCAGATGTCACCGTATCATGGCCTTAATATTAATTTTATATATATATATATATATATATATATATATATATATATATAATTACGGCCGTGCTATATTTATTTAATATATTTATTTAATATATTTATTTATTATTATTATTTATTATTATTATTAATAATATTTATTTAATATATATATTTAATGATATATATATCATTACGGCCGTGCTATATTTGGGAAGAAAACTTTATTTTGTGTATTGTGATATAAATAATAGCCTAATGGTGCTTTTAAATTTTGTGGAGAATTAAAATCAGCACACTGAATAGAGGAAAAGGGGTCCCTAAAATGCAGCCACAGCCTGCATTTGCTGCCTTCTTTAAAATATTTTATTTCTGTGCTATTTTAAATCACTCCCTCAAACAGGAAAAAAGAACTGATAAATCACAGCAGCTCCAAAGTGATTAAGTTAACCTCAACCTCAATCCTATATGGGTTCAAATAAGGCCTAAGTGAAATGAAATTCCCAGACTGCTTTTGTAAAAATTAAACATTGTTTGCCTATTTTTACCTGAAAATACACATGCACCCTGCATGTTTGCAAATTTAACTGATAAACACACACATACATATAAACATTTTGAAGCATTATCTGAAATTTTATTTCACCTCTCTCCAGCAAAGCCCCTAAAATTTTATTTTAGGGACTCCTTTTCCTTTTCACAAGAGACAAAATAGAGTTTGCTCCAGCCTCACTGGGGGAAGGGGCTATGCACGTCATATCCTGGTAGGGTCGTGACCCAGGGACATCTGCATCATGTGGGGTTTGTTTACTTTAATGACATCACTGATTAAATAAACAGATAAGCCACCATCAAAGTTAGTATATGTTACTGCTAGTGGGAGCCAGAAACTCTTGCTGTTCTTTTGCATATTTTAGAGCAATCTACTCATAGATCCAAATATGTCTTTAGCCCACCCATGATTTGTAGATAGCCCAGGGAAAGGGGAATATGACAAGAGTAATGGCAGGACCAACAGAAAAATAGAAAGGAGGGAGCAAATACCAATATTTATTTCAAATTGAAAAGCTCTTTAAGAATTTAAGCTAAAGACTTTAAGGAAATGGAAAGAGAGAGAGAGAAGATAGATGGTTAATCCATTACAATTTGGCAAGCATACAGGAGTACTTGATCACATAGAGAAACTTAATTTCAATATAAATTAGTCATTTATTCAGGGGCAGATGCTTCCTTTCCTGTAATCTGCAGTCAAGGAAATGGTCAATCGCTGTTAAAATAGAATAGAATAACAGAGTTGGAAGGGACCTTGGAGGTCTTCTAGTCCAATGCCCTGCTTAGGCAGGAAACCCTACACCACTTCAGACAAATGGTTATCCAACATCTTCTTAAAAACTTCCAGTGTTGGAGCATTTACAATTTCTGGCAAGTTGATCCACTGATTAATTGTTCTGTTCTAACTGATAGGAAATTTCTCCTTAGTTCTAAGTTGCTTCTCTCCTTGATTAGTTTCCACCCATTGCTTCTTGTCCTACCCTCAGGTGCTTTGTAGAATAGCTTGACTCCCTCTTCTTTGTGGCAGCCTCTGAGATATTGGAACACTGCTATCATGTCTCCCCTAGCCCTTCTTTTCATTAAACTAGACATACCCACTTCCTGCAAGCGTTCTTCATATATATATTTAGCCTCCAGTCCCCTAATCATCTTTGTTGCTCTTCTCTGCACTCTTCCTAGAGTCTCAACATCTTTTTTACATTGTGGCGACCAAAACAGGATGCAATATTCCAAGTGTGGCCTTACCAAGGCATTATAAAGTGGTATTAACACTTCATGTGATCTTAATTCTATCCCTCTGTTTATGCAGCCTAGAACTGTGTTGGCTTTTTTGGCAGCTGCTGCACACTGCTGGCTCATATTTAAATGATTGTCCACCAGGACTCCAAGATCCCTCTCACAGTTACTACTATTGAGCAAGGTACCATGTATACTGTACCTGTGCCTTTTGTTTTTCTTGCCTAAATGTAGAACTTTACTTTTTTCACCTTTGAATTTCACTTTGTTAGATAGCGCCCAATGTTCAAGTCTGTCAAGATCCTTCTGTATCTTAAGCCTATCTTCTGGAGTGTTGGCTATTCCTACCGGCAGGGTGTCATCTGCAAATTTGATGATTTCCTCATCTATCCCCTTGTCCAAATCATTGATAAAGATGTTGAAGAGTACTGGGCCTAAAATAGAGCCTTGGGGTGCCCCCCTGCATATTTCTCTCCATGTAGATGTAGTTCCATTGAGGACTACATGTTGAGTGCGGTTGTTCAGACAGTTATGAATCCATCTGGTGGTGATGCTATCTAACCCACATTTTTCTACTCTATCTAGTAGTAGGTTATGGTCTATGTCAGACCTGGAAGCCATCTTTTACAATCGGGCTTGCAGTTTGTCAAATGCCTTACTGAAGTCCAAGTAAATTATATCAACAGCATTCCTCTGGTCCACTAATTTTGTCACTTTGTCAAAGAATGCAATAAGATTAGTCTGGCATGATCTGTTTTTGACAAACCCATGTTGGCTTTTGGTTATTACTTGGTTTGCTTCTAAGTGTTTGCTGATTCATTGCTTGATTATGTTTTCCAGAATCTTCCCTGGTATTGAGGTCAGGCTGATAGGTCTGTAGCTCTATTTTTTTTTCCTTTTTTGAAGATGGGAATTATATCAGCTCTTTTCCAGTCCTCTGGCAGTTCCCCTGTGCTCCAGGATCTTTGAAAGATATAGTTCAGTGGTTCTGAGATCTCATCTGCCAGTTCCTTCAGAACCTTGGGGTGTAATCCATCCAGTCCTGGTGATTTGAACTCGTTTAGAGTAGACAGGTGCTCACTTACCATTTTCTTCCCTATTTTAACTTGTGTTCCTAATCTGTTTTTTTGTGGTGCTGTTTTTGATAGGTTGGACTTTTTTCCCCTTTGTGTAAAGACAGATGCAAAAAACGAGTTAAGTAGTTCTGCTTTCTCCCTGTTGTTTGTCACCTTCTTGCCACTTTCTCCCAGCAATGGACTAATTGTTTCCTTGACTTTTTTCTTGTTTTTAACATGTTGGAAGAAGCTTTTTTTGTTACTTTTTTACTTTTGTCGCAAGCCTTTGTTCATTGTGAGCCTTAGCTTTCCTCACTTCATCTTTGCACGCTTGGGCTATTGATATTCTGCCTTAGTTATGTGCCACTCTTTCCACTTTTTATACTTGTTCCAGAGTCCCCTAAAATATAGCTAAAGGTTGTCTTTTATAATGTTCAGTTCCTGTAAAGCAATTACTCCTGTGAACTAGATCTAAAAATAATTGCTGCAGCTTCTATCTTTTACTTTTTTACTTTATCCTTTTATTGCTTTTTAAAATAGTGACAAAAAAGAAACAGAAACCCCCACGCATAAAAATGAAAATACATACATTGTCAAAGCAAAACACACACTTAGAAAGTGCTTTTAAAAGAAAATGACACAGAAGAACAAGAATGAAACAGAAGGAAGGAACAACATGAAGCAGAAACAAAGGAAACAGAAAAAAAATAGATCATTTTAACAATAAATAATTACAATTCTATATATAGTTGTCTAATGGAATTATTATTCATTATATATTTCCAATACTTTTATATAACTATCATTTCTAACCTCCTGTATTTTGTATAAACGAGTCTCATGTTTCATTATATTTGTCCAAACAAAGTCCATGTTTATAGGCAATCTGCTCATAAATGGAAGATCAATCAGGTCCTCAATCCATTGAATAAATTGAGCCATACATTTATATCTTTCCAATGCTGCTTTATCAGCCTTTTGGCCATAATAAAGGCATGGAAAATCTATTTGTATTTTCTGTTTGTCAAATTCCAAGTACCAGGTATGTCATTCAAAAGAATATTATTGTCTGATAATTTTAGCTTTTGTCACACAATTATGATTTGGGGGTTTTGAGGTCTATTGACATGTTTGCTATAGAAGTTAAAACACTCTACCATTGTCTAGTAATATGGGAATCCCAAATTCTTTATTACACTCATGTCTTAGGATCTGCATATCAAATTGATTTTCTTGATGAGAAATATCGTAGCTTTTCTTTAGTTTTAAAGAATTGAAAAAGTTGTTTCAGATGTCTCAGAAGCTGAAAATGCTGCTGATCCAAGCAACATTGTTAACTGTAAATATTGCCCCGGATTACATCTGGTAGCTGATATTTGTCTGTTAATGGAGAATACGTTAAAAAATCATCATCATCATCATCTATCAGTCCAAAGTCAATATCCTTGCTTCCATCCAATTTTTCCACAATACAGGTAATCCTCGATTTACAACAGTTCATTTAGTGGCCATTCAAAGTTACAGCAGCATTGAAAAAAGTGACTTATTACCATTTTTCACACTTATGACAGTTGCAACATCCCCATGGTCACATGATCGAAATTCAGATACTTGACAACTGGTTCATATTTATGACCGTTGCAGTGTCCCAGGATCATGCAATTAGCTTTTGCAATCTTCTGAGAAGCAAAGTCAATGGGGAAGCCAGATTCAATTAACAACCGTGTTATTAATTTAACTGTAGTGATTCATTCAATTCAATTCAGAATACATCTGGGAGGAATCTTGAAGGTCTTCTAATCTAATCCCCTGTTCAAGCAGGAGACCCCATACCATTTCAGACAAGTAGCTGTCCACTCTCTTCTTAAAAACCTCCAGTGATGAAGCACAACTTTTGAAGGTAAGATACTCTACTGATTAATTCTTCTCACTGTTAGGAAGTTTCTCCTTAATTCCAGGTTGCTTCTCTCCTTGATTAGTTTCCGTCCATTGTTTCTTGTCCTGCCCTCTGTTGCTTTGGAAAATAAGTTATTATTATTATTATTATTATTTATTAAATTTATATGCCGTCCCTCTCCGGAGACTCAGTTGACCCCCTCTTCTTTGTGGCAGCCCCTCAAATATTGGAATACTACTATTTAACAACTATGGCAAGAAAGATAATAAACTAGGACAAAACTCACTTAACAAATGTCTCACTTAAGAACATAAATTTTGGGCTCAATTGTGGTCATAAATTGAGGACTACCAGTATCATCTCTTTCCCAATTTTAAAAGTTGGGTTTCCCCATAAAAAAGTTGGTCTTCCCCAGCTGGGAAAGTCACAAATTGCGATCACATGTCCCCGGCACGTTGGAACTGTCATAAATATATGATACCAAAATATAGCAATTCTATTATAATGGAAGAGGAAGCAAAATTATAATACCCATAGCATGATGTTGTCTGTATTTCCATTGTAACCTAAAATATACCTAGAAATGTCAGGGAGGGAGGGGGGAAAGGAAGGGAAGGGAAGGGAAGGGAAGGGAAGGGAAGGGAAGGGAAGGAAGGAAGGAAGGAAGGACTACCAAAAGGCAGGCTATCTGACAGCAGTCTACCTTGGAAATACTTGAGGGCAACTGGAAAAGTCACAAAGAAAGTGAAAATATGATCCCAGCTGTTGCCTTCTTTATTCTTACAACACTTAGGCTACGGAGAGGAATTAGAACTTGTAGAAGAGTGAAATTTGCTCTACTGACAGCTTGGAGCAAACTTTTTTTTTTTTTACTTGTCTACCCACAGTTCTATCCTCCACGCTTAATTAACTTCTCTCTTCACCTGCGCATGGTATGTATCAATTGTGAGAGATCAGAATAAAATTGTCAATGGATCTGTGCAAAGAACTACCATACTTCCATTTAAGCACCTTATAAAATAACGAGTGGCTTCTTAATTTGAGAAATACAGAGCAGAAACATTATTTTACCACCTAGACTTCAAGAGATGGAGTCTTTATAGTTTGCTGTATTAGAGTTCAGTGTTTTAAAATGGTACAGTGTGAAATACAGGTAGCCCTTGACTTAACAACAATTCATTTAGTGGCAATTTTAATTTTTTTATTTTTATTTATTTAACACAAATTTATATGCCGCCCTTCTTCCAAAGGACTCAGGGCGGCGAACACAAGCTAGAAACATACAATGATAAAAGAAGAGTTTAATTAAAACCAATTAAAATCAAAATAATAAATAATAAAACCCCAGAATCAGAACTCAGCCCATTTGTTGACATAGCCAAGTCTTTAGGCCCCGACGGAAGGAGCGGAGATCAGGCGCCATCCGGAGCTCGGTGGGTAACTCATTTCAGAGGGTAGAAGCACCCACAGAGAACGCCCTATTCCTGGACGTCGCCAGCTGACATTATCTTTACAATTTGAAGTTACAATGGCATTGAAAATAGTGACTTACAACCAGCCCTCTCACTTACAACCATCACAGTATCCCTACAGTCATATAATAAAATTAGGGTTCTTGGCAAGTGACATGTATTTATGACAATTCAGCTTCCTGGAGTCATGTGACCATTTGTGACCTTCCCAGCTGGCTTCTGACAAGCAAAGCCAATGGGGAGAGCTGGATTTGCTTAAAATCCACGTGATTTGCTCAACAACTGCAATGATTCACATAGCAACCATGGC
The DNA here is from genome assembly GCF_029215685.1 of Pituophis catenifer annectens. NCBI lineage: Eukaryota > Metazoa > Chordata > Lepidosauria > Squamata > Colubridae > Pituophis > Pituophis catenifer. The sequence continues at coordinate 81,915,799 of NW_027256881.1, forward strand.
AAAAAAAAGGTCATAAACTTGGACATGACTCATTTAACAATCACCTTACTTAGCGACATAAATTCTCATCCCAAATGTGGTCATAAGTTGAGGACTACCTGTACATTTATTTAACTTTTTAAAAACAAGGTGACAATCCCAGATCAAACCTGTCAACTAGATCTGACCACGTAAAGAAGGTTCCAGCTAATGGGTCTCTTAGAAAATTGGGAGCCAGGCGTATCCAACTGTGAGGATTCCAGTTGGGACTCCATTTGATAGGACTGTACTTTTCTTTGCTCAGCTAAATAGTTTCTCCAAAAGAAACTGAGCAAAGAAGAGCCCTAGATATTTTCATTCCAATGGAACAAAAATGAGAATTGACACTGTATTGCTGTATTACTCTTGCTAAGGCAATGAAGAGGTTAGCTTGAACATTGATGTCTGCTTCCTACTCTTTAAACTGGGGTCAGATACAGTAACTTGGATGGCTATTCAGGTACTCTCTTTTCCTGCCATCTTCTATCTCCCTCATCTATCTTTATCTACTGCATTATCCTTCCATCTATATATTATTTTCTCTCACACACATCACCATGAAGAAAAGAACCATATACATCCAATAGATAGATAGATGATAGATAGATAGATAGATAGATAGATAGATAGATAGATAGATAGATGGATGGATGGATGGATGGATGGATGGATGGATGGATGGATGGATAGATATTAGAGATTTATAGAGAGAGATTAGATAGGGAGAGAGAGAGAGAATTGCAAGAGCTAATAACATTAGAAATATTTGTCCTATAGGAGAATCCTAAATCCAGTATATTATTTTATCATAGATTAGATGTTTTATCTGTGATCACTCATTGTATAGGGAAGAGGGGATTGCCATGAAAGACAACATAAAAGAGCCTTGGTAGTACAGTGGTTTAATGCACCCTGTTATTAATACAGCTGCCTGCAATTTCTGCAGGTTCGAATCTTACCAGGTTCAAGGTCGACTCAGCCTTCCATCCTTTCTAAGGTAGGTTAAATGAGGACCCAGTTTGTGGGGGCAATAAGCTGACTTTTTATAAATATACAAAAGTATGAAGGCTATTGCTTAAGCATTGTAAGCCGCCCTGAGTCTCCGGAGAAGGGCGGCATATAAATCAAATTAAAAAAACAAAACAAAAAAAAACTCCCAAGAACTGCTACCAAGGCAACATTCTGATAAAAGGAGTCTGACCCCATGCCAGGAAAGGAATGTGAGCAAATCTCTCAGACAAGCCCTCCCTAGTTGGCATTAAGATAAAGAGAGGGAGGAAGAAGCATCTTCAGACTTGAAATATTCTGTTACTATAGCTTCATAATAAAACTAATACTGGCCTGTATTGTATTGATTCCCTGGTTTTTACATTGAAAGGCCGACAGTCATTTACTCATGAAATTTCCTATTCAATTCAGCAATTGCAAAACAAATAATTTAGAAATAACTTTTGTGGAATGCTCCCATAGATTTTGTGGAAATCTGTAGATTTTGTGAGGCATTTCCACATCAAACAGGTTTCTACCTCACTTCACCATTCCATTGGATCAGTTGGCTTTAATGAGGAAAAGTTCCACATGAACAGGAAAAAATATATTGGAAGTTAGACAGACACACACACACAAACTCAACACTATTAATGGGAATGAGTGTCCTGAAACATGTTCAGCTGACATATGGCCAGTTCATATGGCCAGTTTTCAAAACCTCACAGACTTAAGATCTGACCACGTAAAGAAGATTCCATCTAATGGGCAAAAAATAATAATGCCAAACAAATATGTATGTATCTATTAACAATGTTATTGCTTCTGGACAAATTAACAGTTGTAAAGTATTAATTTGTTAAGACTGTAATATGGTTTTCAGTTTTATACATTGTTCCCAACTAGTAGCTAATGCTGAGACTTTCAAGTTAAATTAAACACAGCTCTCAATAATAAATATTCAGTGGTTCTTCAATGTATAATGAGGAAAATTCTCAAGCTTTCAAAATACCTATAAACATGACATATATTTTGTATTATATTTTTAAAGAGTTTTTCAAACAAGAGTGTATTTATTACAAACACTCTGCCAAAGAAACTATTCTGAAAAATCCCAGATTCTTGGCTGCAACGGAAGAACGTGGTAAATTGGTGTTTACAACAGAGGTAGCATCTGTAGGATTTAATTCATTCTAATATGTCAGAATTAAGAATCATCTGACAAGAAAACGACTGACTCATATTCTTTAAGACATACTCATAACTTGTGGGCCACTTTTTCTATTATGGAAACTGTAGATGAGGGATAAGAGAGGGAGCAGTGTAGATACTTTCCTATGCTCTATATTCTATATTTTTCCTTTGTTCAAACTGAACATTCTGTATCTTCCAATGTTTATGGCACCTCAATTTACTAGATGAATTAAATGTGTGGATGGATTAAATGTGTGTGACTATATTTCTTCCCCCTCTTTCACTTTGCTTGATACAAATTTTGCAGAATTTAAAACTTGCATCTAATTTACATTCTTATGTTAGATTAATAAAGCAGGATCCTAATATAGATTTCAAATTTCTCTTTATATTTCCTTTCTATATTTTTCCTTTATTTGCTATCCAATGCATTTGGAGTGTCGATTCTTGGAAACTTTTCCTCAACATCACATGTTGAAGCTGATGATAAGTGCTCAGTGAATAGAAGGAAAAGCACATGAAAGACACATAATCATATTAAAGCAGTGTAATGCTTCAACAAGGTGCTTCTTTGCTTATAGAGAGTGAAGCAAAGCTTCGTTTCAGCTACATTGCTTTATTCCCTACTGTTTTGGCTGCTTCTTTGGCTGGATTACTATAATACATCCTACTCAGAGTACTTAAAATTCAGGAAGTCCTCAAATTATGACCACTTATTCATTCAAAATGATGACATCACTAAACAAAAGGACTTACGACCTGTGCCCAAAGTTCCAACTGTTGCAGAACTCCGGTCACATGACCTCTAAGGATCTTTGATTGAATAAAACATTAAGATTTCTAAAACTGCAACTTGGATACTATAGAGGAACTGGGAGATGACCTCACTTATGAACCCACATTACGAGCTATAGTGGGTTCCTTTTGAGTGGAAAAGTCTCAGGATGGCTGAGCAATTACATTATGCAACACTTGCCAGGAATGAAAAAGTTTCTCTATAGATAACAGATAACAGATTAATAGAGTTGGAAGGGACCTTATAGATCATCTAGTCCAACCCCCCGCTCAAGCAGGAGACTCTACAACATTTCTGACAAATGGCAGTCCAATCTTTTCTTGAAAGTCTCAAGTGATGAAGCTCCCACAACTTCCGAAGGCAAGCTGTTCCATTGGTTGATTGTTCTCACTTTCAGAAAGTTCCTCCTCATTTCTAGGTTGAATCTCTCCTTGGACAGTTTCCATCCATTATTCCTTGTCTGGCCTTCAGGTGCTTTGGAAAACAGCTTGATCCCCTCCTCTCTGTGGCAGCCCCTCAAATATTGGAAGACTGCTATCATGACTCCCCTGGTCCTTTTCTTCACTAGACTAGCCATGCCCAGTTCATGTAACCGTTTTTCATATGTTTTAGTCTCCAGTCCCCTAATCATCCTGATTTCTCTCCTCTGCACTTTTTCTAGAGTTATAGACAGCTAGGCCAGGAGTAGCACTCCAAGGTACAGATCGTCATCATTGCACTCTGGTTTGGCAGTCTTAGACTATTTTTTTTTTATTTTTTTTATTTTTGATTTATATGCCGCCCTTCTCTGTAGACTCAGGGCGGCTTACAAGGCGTTAAGCAATAGCCTTCATACTTTTGTATATTTTATACAAAGTCAGTTTGCTGCCCCCACAAACCGGGTCCTCATTTTACCTACCTTAGAAAGGATGGAAGGCTGAGTCAACCTTGAGCCTGCTGAGAATTGAACTCACAGTAATTGCAGGCAGCTGGAAGCTAAATACTACCTTTAACAGTAGCATTAGTCTGCTGCGCCACTCAGGCTCCTTATTGTGGAATCCTAATGTGGGTTGAGTTATAAATTTGTTTTATCAAAAAATGAATATAGTTAATGATAAGTCAACCACAGTTACATCACAACCATCAAGTTCAACATTCAAACAACAATTTGCACGAATGCTAAACTGAACATTGTTCCATTATCCTCTGAAGGATTCTCCAGTCATCTAATTGTCATCTGATTCTGTTCTGTGATTACTTGATGATGCAACTGGTAAAATCTGTGCCTTATTCATTGAATAAATTATATGAACATAATTTTTCACAAGTACAGGACAATAAATTGCTTCAACATCATGTTAGCTAGCTTGAGACTTAAAGCCATACGGGAGACATGAAATATATTTTCTTCACCTGATCTGGCTTCCATCATATCAGAAAGTTACATCTGTTCTTCAAACAGAACTCATATAAAATGATGTTTCTATCTAACGTGACTGGGCTATTTAGTTTGTTTCTTCTTTTATGAGATAACAGTAAAGGTAACCTATAAACAATCCTATTGTTCCATCTTCCCACTTTATTGCTTTGCAAGAAGAAAGAAAGCAACAGTCATTTAGTGATTCTGAAAATCACTGCTAATTCTTTCTAATGAAAATATGGATGTAAGAAGTAAAACACATCGTTTACTTATGATGGGTGTTTATTTATTAATATATAGAAAGTATTTAAAAAAGCATTTAACAATAAAATGATAAAGTGTGGTCCAGCTATTGTAACTACAAGTGGAAACATAATGATCCAGCTCATGGACTGTTTTGGTTGAATGACAACTGAGAATTTGGAATTTGCCCGAAAGACAAATCTGCCTTAAATTTTATACTGAATTTAAGCTTGGTGCATATTTCATTCCTTCTAATGGAGCTTGCACAAAAGAATTTTCTGGCAATGTGTTGCTTGCATGAGTTTAGCCACAAATCAAATGAAAAACCCCAGCATGATAAATTATTGCAAGGAAAATATTTCAAGGATAAAAGGTGACATTTTGTTTGCCTCTATCTGAACACATGGATCCTTTGTTTTTGCTGTGGCCTTGTCATCTGTTAGGGGGGAAAAAAAGGAATGATAAAAGAAAAGAAAATATCCGTTTTCAGGGAGTTCTGTGTGAATACGGTCAGGGTTTAGAAGGAAGGAAACAACTTTTCTAATTCCACAAACATTTCTTTCTTTTGGTTTGCAGAATAGAGTTGTAGAAGATAGTATGTAGAAGTTGGATTGTTACCAGCCGGTTTATCGATGTAGATGATTTTAAGAGGATACGCATGTCTCTGAGGCTTATGCTAAGAAAGCAAACAATAAGTAATATATTAAAAACGAAGAGCTCTCCCTGCAAATTAAGTTCGTATGACAGAGAAAAATATGGAGAGAAAAGAGGAAAAGGTCATAATACATACAGTATTACAGATGCAAAGTGGACATGGGCACAGCCTTTTGTTTTAGTTTAGTTTAGTTTAGTTTATTGTCATTGAACATGGTACAACGAAATTAAATGCCATCTTCAGTGTACATTATAACTATAAAAATAAAAACACAAACATACATCCTTTACATTCTGTATAATTGAAATTGAAAACCCGATATTGCACTATGTCGTAGAATTCAATATGGTTATTGCCCTGGAATAGAAGCTGGTTTTCAGCCTATTCGTTCTTGTTTTTATTATCCTATACCATCTGCCAGATGGTAATAGTTCCAAAAAAGGGTGCCCAGGATGAGATGGATTTTTAAGAATGTTTTGAACTTTCTTAAAGCAGCGGGAGCTATAAAGTTCTTCCAAAGAGGGGAGAGGGCAACCAATGATCCTCTGGGCAATGATATTGACCCTCTGGAGTGCTGTCCAATCTGCCACTGTGCAATTGGCAAACTATACACAGGTGCAATAAGTTAAAATACTCTCTTATGGTGCAGCAGTAGAAGGACACCAGCAGTTTTTCATTCAGTTGTTGTTTCCTGAGACGTCTCAGGTGGTATAATCTCTGCTGGGCCCTTTTGACTAGTGCTGCAATGTGAGTGCCCCAGGTCAGGTACTCTTTTATGATAACACCCAGAAACTTAAAACTGGCTACTTGCTCCACTTGGTCTCCATAGATAAGCAAGGGCTGGATGTCTGATCTATTCCTTCTATAGTCCACTATAAGCTCCTTCGTCTTATTGGTGTTAAGGACCAAGTTATTCTCTCCACACCACGAAAGCAACCGTTCCACCTCATCTTGATAGGCAGACTCATTCCCGCCCCCGCCCCCCACCAGGAGATCAGTCCCACCACTGTTGTATCATCTGCAAATTTAGTAATAGTATTACTAGCGTAAGTGGAAATGCAGTCATGTACATGAAGAGTATAGAGTAAGGGACTCAACACGCAACCCTGTGGTGTACCAGTGTTAAGAATAAGGGCTGAACAGATATGATTACCTAATTTGGCCCTCTGAGAACAGCCAGACAGGAAATCCATAATTCAAAGGCAGATTGAATAAGAAAGCCCAAGATCCATAAGTTTAGACATTAGTCTATGTGGAATTATTGTGTTAAATGCAGAGCTAAAATCTACAAACAGCATCCTCACATAGCCTCCCCCCCCCATTGTTCCAAATGAATCAGAGCAGTGTGAAGAATGATGGCTATAGCATCCTCTGTAGATCTATTTCTTCTGTATGCAAACTGGTGTTTATTTTCTAGTCAATACCAGTGATAGCATTCCCACCTGTGTGTGAAAACTTTGATTAGCATTGCATTTGTTTACAATTGGGTGGTATTTCTCCTCCTAGGAAGTAAGAGCATTTAATACTGTATATGGACTAGCATTGCTCCGTCTTAACTTCCACATATACATTTGGGTTAATTTCTGGTATATAATCAGTTTGGGCTGAGCAAGAATTTAATCCCAACCTTTAATGGAGTGGAATGTGGCATAAATTGAAGTGAATTAGTAGGTCAGATAACTGTGTTTTCTAAGTGTTGTCTGAAAGGAACAAAAATCTTAAAAAGCAGATACTATGTATTGCTTTACAAATGAAACTTAAATGTTAACATTGGGTAGAATGTTAACAGAATAAAAGCATTTTTTGCTTTACTGCATAAAAACCATCAACATCATCCCAAAAGACAATTATACCATGATAAAGGTCCCTTGGAGTGTTTCTACGTTTTGCCATTAGAAGTCCTACATGGAGATCTATATAGAAATGTGAACTGATCAATTTTTATTTTTTCTTCTTAATGAATACACTTTAATTGTAACTCCTCATTTTGTAATTATATAACATTCTATTTATATATGAAAGTTAATTTTGTTTAATACAGAGTAGAGATTTTTATATTTTTATTTCTTTTGATCTTTTCCTTTTTGTTCACTGTCATTGCATATGATTTAAAGGAAGGCGTGGGTGGGTGGGAGAATATGTCCAGATCAGGTTCCCATCTGAAATCAGTGAGATTTTACCTACCTGTGAGTAACCATGCATATTGATCTTAATGAGTTCCAGACTGGCTACCCACCTTAGGAAGTTAAGGAGAGTCAGCCTGTTCAGTGCTTGAATGGGAAACATTTAAGGAATGCCAGGACTGTCAGCTAGGCTGGGAAATCAGACATTTCCCAGCAGATGGGAATGGTAAACTACTTCCATATTATTGCCATGTATCCATGAAGTCATTAGAATACTCGTAAGGTGATGCTATCTTAAAGCACCTTTCCACCTTGGAGACCTGGTATGTGTGTGTATGTGTGTGAGTGGCAGGCACATGCACGCATGCACAGCTCCTTTGGCGTGAGTGAATAGTGTTCAAGCTCGTGGCAATCCTTGTGCACAAAGCTCCACTCGTGCAAGTGGAGTGTGCTTGAGCAGAGGGCACTGGTACTTGCGCATTAAACTCCACTTGCCCAACACTCGCATGGCCCAATTTGAAATAGGCTGCGGCCCAGTAGTGGGCTGCAGCCCGAGAGTTGGGGACCCCTGAATTTACCAATCATTCACCATAGTGAACCACTGAAGAGAATGAGTTGGCATTCTTGTGGTAACAAATACATATAACTTCCTCTGTTCATGCCCTGATGATAATCTTATACTCTATGACAGTGATGACTAACCTTTTGCCATCATGTGCCAAAAGTGGAGAGACTGTGGGGGGTCGCACATGTGTGTGCCCACACACATAATTCAATGCCTCCTATTCTCTGCCCCCACACATGTCCGTGTGACCCCCCCCTGGGCTCCCCTGCGCATGACCCCCCCACCCCATTTTGGGCCTAGCAGGCCTCCCTGAAGTCTCCAGAGGCCAGAAATGGCCTGTTTCCCAACTCCCAGTGGTCCCGGTAGGCCCGTTTTTTCGCCCTCCCTAGGCTCCAGAGGTTTTCCTGGAGCCTGAGGAAAGCGAAAACAGCCTCCCCCACCCCTCTGGAGGCTGAAAACACGCTCCTGGCATCCAAAACGGGCTGTGTAGAGACTCCTGAGAGGGGAGGGGTGGCTGGTGCACATATGTGCGCTGAAGCTGAGCTAGGGCAATGGCTTGCGTGCCTTAGATATGGCTCCGCGTGCCACCAGTTTGCCATCACAGCTCTATGCAAAGATCTATGATTCAGATGACCAGCCTCAAGAGTTACTTTAAACTGTAGACAAATTTGACAAACTTTGAATTCAGCAAGGCTCTAAGATTTAGTTTGGATATGTCTAATACATTATTTTATGAATATTTGTTGCTGCTCCTATTTATGCCTCATAAATTACCCTGCAGAATGTTTATATATGGTTTAAACATAAGAAATAAGCTTCTTATGTGCTTTTCCTAAACAGAATCCTCTTGTGATCACTTACTACATTGTGCCTGTAATCATTTTCTAACTTGTTTAAATCTACTGTCTAACTATAGGATGGACACATTCATCATGCATCTCCTAATTTCAAAAAAATCTATCTGCAAAGGGAGAGTCGAGCATAAATCTTTTCCTGGCTGAAATACTGAACATTAAAAGGGCAGTTACAGATATAACTGTACCTGTAGCTGGCACAAAATAGCAGACAATGAAAAGTAAGTTGCCCTTAATTCTCATATAATAATTGAGAAAATTAGGACATCCTGAAAAAAAGCTTGCCAAACACTGAACTAAATAATAAAAAAGTGTTTCCCCACCCTTGAAGAAGAGAAGCTTTTATAGGGCCTGGTGGCTCAGCAGACTGATAGCATTGTGATTAACACCAGCTGTCTGCAATTACTGTAAGTTCGAATCTCACCAGGCTCAAGGTTGACTCAGCCTTCCATCCTTTCTAAGGTAGGTAAATTGAGGACCCAGTTTGTGGGGGCAATAAGCTGATTTTGTATAAATATACAAAAGTATGAAGGCTATTGCTTAACGCATTGTAAGCCACCCTGAGTCTCCGGAGAAGGGCGGCATATAAATCAAATTAAAAAAAAAAAAACCATTTCAGAAATCTGGAGATGTGAAAAAGTGCTTGAAATTCATCTGGAAGACCCATGTAACCAGTTTCAGTCAGCTGGGCTTCTAGCAAATCCCCCCCCATTCACCCATTGTGTTTTTACTCACAATTATTATAGTAGCAAATAATACTGGAAAAAATTAAGAGTCATGCATACTTACTGTTCAACAAAGACACTAAGGACAGTGCAGTGTTTATAAAAGTGGGCAAATTGCACATACAGACACAATAAATTATTTTAAGGCAATTTATTCCTAAAGGCATGGGAGAGAATAATATCAAATCTGTTCAGTGGTAACTTTTGCAAATTCACAGATTTGGCACAATCTATCCAATGTCCAGCATTCTCAGTTTTGATTTGTAATAAATTGCTTTATTTTAGCTGAATTCTTACTCATGGTTTCATGTTTAAATCTTGAAAAATACAGAACTTCAGCTCTGGTCCAAGAAAATTAGCAATAGGAACCTGAATATATAACAGTCAACTTCAACTCTTCCAAATTTATGATATGGATCAAACCTATTTGGGGGCTTATAAACATTATCCTCTTTGAAATGTACCTACTGCTCTGAGGCAATGTGCTTCAAAGAAGCTCATACGATAGAATTAACATTTTCAGGGCTCTCATCCATAGGTGGGTTTCACATAACTTTACCACTGGTTCCAGAGGTGGGTTTCAGTAGGTTCTGACCAGTTCTGGAGAACCGGTAGCGAAAATTTTGAGTAGTTCAGAGAACCAGTAGTAAAAATTCTGACTGGCCCTGCCCTCATCTATTCTCTGTCTCCCAAGTCCCAGCTGATCAGGAAGAAATAAGGATTTTGCAGTAACCTTCCCCTAGAGTGGGGAGGGAATGGTGATTTTATAGTATCTTTCCCCTGCCACACCCACCAAACCACACCCACCAAGCCACACCCACAGAACCGGTAGTAAAAAAAATTGAAACCCACCACTGACTGGTTTGCCATGCACCGAAAATGTGAGCGTCTTAGAAAACATGGCTAAATAGGACAGTATAGCACTAGGGCGGGAGGGCAGAGCGGGGCCACCCACAAGTCACCACTACCGGTTCATTCGAACTGGTCCAAACCACTGCTCTCATCCATTTGGCCTTTGAAGTCCTTCTAAAGTCCTCATATTGCCAGATCTGATGTGATGCTTGATTCCAATGGGATGTCTATGCTAACACAGAGGAAAGGCATTCTTCCTGATTTCACTTGATAATCTCGCTTAGCTTGCTCTATGGTTGAGGTACAAAAGTTGGCTCACACATTCTTTTTGAGCCTTAAGAAACTATTGATCTCCAGTCATTTTGAAGATAATATTAATATGGATCTCCTGCAAGGCAAACTGCAGCTCAAAATACTAGGTAATACAAAGAAACAGAACTCTCCCATGCACAGAAGATGGCCACCATCACAAATCCTGTTTCTTTGTGTCTCAGTGGTTGAGCAGATTGTTTTGTGAAAATATCTTTAAAAGACATAGGAGGTTCATCCAAGACTGGATGATGAATATTTTCGGAATTAATGTTAGCACAGGCTTTTCATCTAAAAGGTTATTACTTTACTGGAATTTCAGCAGGCCCCCTTTGTGATCTGGTGGGGGGGGAATCAAACTTTGAAGAAAAAGAACAATGAAAAGAGATAAAAGCATGATTACTCTGTAAGGGGCTGTCTCAGTATCTACACACATTTCAACAAGGGAATATCATCAAATTCCTGATTAACCACAACTGATATTCTTCATAAGCTCTTTAATTTCTTCCAGGCACAGCAGGCCTAAGTTCATTCCTGGTTCAATTTAAATATCATGCAGCTTAGAAAAGAGGCTGACTCAGCAGTGCCCATGAATAAGATAAACAAATATGTTTGAGGAGGGCCCTCTGAAGACCCTTTCAGCCTCTCAAGCAACAGTTCAGATCTGTTTCAGTTGATGAAATTATCCCAGCCTATGCCTGCAATTACTGCTTTCAGTTATACTGTATCACCTCACATCAGAAAAGTAGAGGTCAAGCTGAGTGGAAAATATAACATGCCAGGCACTCCTACAGAGCAAATCATTTATTCTTTCACAAAGCAGTCAAGGCAAATTCTGATGGGAACTTTCTGCTGAGTTAAGAGCTCCTTCAGGTTCCTGGATGCATAATCCTAGGAATGCAAGCCAGGATAAAATTAGCAACAGTGTAAAATATATATGGTCTGAAGGGATGTGTTGGGATGCAAATTATTTTCCTTCTGGCAGGGTGAAAGACAGGGTTATCCTCCATTTCCTTGGCAACCTTCTTATCTCATTACTCTTCTCTCAGTGCTACAAAACGTAATTATCATTGCAGGGGAGACTGAAAAGAAAGGACACTAATTGTGGAAAAACATTCCAGTGCCATCCAGTTGCATACCTTAATGAAGAATTAGGAATGTTAGTTTCTAGTTGAAATTAGATACTAAATTTTAGGCTTAAAATATCTTTTCCATTTGTGTTGAGACTACAAGTCCCTACATTGCAAATTGGAATGATCTCCCTAGCTAGTAATTCTGTGGTTTGAAGTCCCAGCATGTCAAAATGGTGCCTGACTAGGGAACATTTAATATAGAATCATCATAATCAATTTAGTAGATGTCTTCTCGATCAGACTTTCTAGACAGTTTCTTAAAGTTAAGGCACATAGCTTTAGAATTATCTTTTAACCACTAACTTAGTTTAAGTGACCAAAGAATTATTCATAATATACAATTACCATATACCTAGATTCCAAACCAACTTCAGTCCAATCTAATTTTGTCAAGAAAGCTGTTCTTCATTTCCTGTTGTGTGTCCACTGATCTTGGCTTTATCTTAATGAAAGCCCATATGAACATTTGCCATCTGAAATTTATTTATTTATTTATTTTATTAAACTTGTATGCCGCTCTCTCTCCCAAAGGACTCAGGGCGGCTCACAACAATAGAAAAAACACATAAAATTCAGTATTCAAATATAAAAACCAATAAAATCCCCTTTAAATACTGGACAAAACCCATTTTCTGAGATGGATCCTTGGTTCATATCATCCTTATTGATAGTTTTGCTTCATTGGGGGGGGGGTGGGGGGAGGATTTGTCTAGTTCCAATCCTTTTTAATTGATGAATAGTCTTTAATTGAGCGATACTCTTTTAATTAATGAACTAATTAATAATTTAATAAATTACGCCAGTCCTTCATAATCCTTAGCCCTAAAAAAGGCCTTTCAGAGATCAGATAAAGTGTCTTTGATTTGGATCAGCAGAGAAACAGACCTAAGGTCTTAAACCATTACAGTAGTGGCATATTCTGAGTCTCTTTATCTGAGCCTTTTCTGCACCTAAATACTTCTGCAATATTCTCTGTTCCTCACAAATAAAGCTTTAATGAGGTTTAATATCTTACTCCCAGGATGTTAGAAGGAAAGTACAGTAATATTTCTTTTGTACAACTTATATATCTGTCCTTGAATGAAGCTACAGAAACAGTTGATCATAAGCTGCTGTCCGCCATTCTGAGTGGCTAAGCATTAACACCCTCACACACACACACACACACACACACACACACACACACACAAGATTGGGCCAGTTTGTACAGAGGGTTGTCGGTTTTCTACTAATGCTTCCATTGCTATCTCCATGACATTATATTACATTCTGATCACATTCTGCATTCTGTGTGCATCTGAAAATATTACACTTTGTTTCCAAATCTGATTAATACTGTATATGTAATTATTTCAAGCAGCTTCAAATTTATTTTAAAATGATGCCACTTTTTGTTATGCTGCAAGACAGAATGCATACAGATGACAGTCTCCCTGCAACCAAACTGACAGAAGAAATAGTCCAATCTGAGTTAGAAAATAATCTGTTTCAGAAGGTTGGGTGACCTGAATAACTTATTTGAATGTTACGACATATTTTAGTAAAGTTAGTAGATACATTTATTCTTTATGATTTGATACTGTCTTGCTGCATTGGACTTGCAGTTCAAAAGGATCCCTTCTCTGTGATAAACCTACTTTATCAACAACTGTGTCCTTGGATCTCTGCCTACAAGCCTTCTAGTTCCAGTATTAATCTCAATGAAGCTAAAACAACACCAGTGAATGGGAGTTCACTATCTCCACAGGTAATTTATTCAAATGTCAAAGACTTCTCAGGATTAGGATGTTTCTCCTAGCACTGATATGAAATCTGATTTTTCCCTTAGCATGAATCCTACATTGGGGAAAAAATATCGAATAATTCTTGATTTTCTTTGTGTGGGATCCTTTCAGAAATTTGCTTTAATTTCTCACCTAGTCTTGTCTTTTCCAAATTAAACATGTTCCTTCAATCTGTTTTCAGAGTGGCAGATAAAGGAGGGAAGACGGCTCGTTCTTATGGACAATTGGAATGGTTCAAATGAGAGCTGGCAGTTTAGAATTGTGGTCTAAGACATAAAAGCTTATTACACATACACATTTTGTTAATTTTTGGAGAAACTATCCTTTAAATGAACCTGCCTCGCATCGTTCACTAAGACATGACCCAGTTTTCTTTGGCTTAGTATATTATATGAACTTTGTCACTTTGGTTTATTCAATAAACCATGGTGCAGCAAACTCGTGCTTTACAGTAGGGTACAAGTCGGGTAACAGTATTTCTATTAGGAACAGCAAGAAAATGGTATTTTATGTTTTTCCTTATTTCATGTATTCAGTCTTGTCAGGCTGCAGTTCTTTGTCTTTTATTCAATATATAAGCTCCATTTCAAGTTCAGAGTATTTTGTAGCCTGATGTCTAATTGGCTGACCTCATTCCCTCTATCCGTCCCTCCTTGTTCTTGTTCCTTTAGTTAAATGGACAAGAGAAAGAACACAACCAGCCTGCTCAAAAGACAAAGATAAGATTAAAAGGCAGCAAAAGCTTCTGAGATGATCAGAGGTGTAATGAATTACTTATTAACCCTGAAGTGTCTCCTTTGTATTTCTGTTCATTTCTTCCTTAGCCTTTTCAGCCTAGACACTCCTTCCTTTTTGTATTCTCTTATGACATTCTCTTACAAAAACACAAAAGACTTTTGTTTAAAACCAAAAAGATATTTTGTGTGTGTCATGTCCTACATTAGTGTTTTTCAAAACTTGGCAAGTTTAAGGTGTGTGAATTTCAACTCCCAGAATTCCTCAGCCAGCATTCTGGCTTGGGAATTCTGGGAGTTAAAAGTTCACACATCTTAAATTTGTCAAGCTTTGAAAAACTCTGCCCTACATGATGAGCATGAAATCATTAAACCTGATGACTGAAAAAATCAGGGGTATCTGCTGTGATGTAAAAATGGGATCAGCATCTCGTCTGATTTTATTGTAATGCATGTAAGAGTGGGCTGATCCATCAGATGGGCAGCCCAGACTAAAATGATCTAATAAACAAGATCAACAAAACAAATCAGTAGCTTTAGACAAACAATAAACATCAACCCCGGGCCTGGGACCAAAACCATGTTTTCAAAGCTTTTTGGAACCCTAGAAGATGTATTTAACCCCATTTATTTATTTGTATTCCACCATTATTATTTTACAAATAACTCAAGGTGGAGAGCATATCTGACACACCTTCCTCCTCTGATTTTCTCCACAGAAAATGAGAGAGTGACTCCACAGGGCTGAGAGAATGACTCACCCAAAGTCACCCTACTGGCTTTCATGACCAAGGTGGGACGAACTCATGGTATCCCACTTTCTAGCCTGGTGCCTTAACTATTAGACCAAACTGGCTTTCTAGATGAAGCTGTCTCTCCCATTTTATAGAGGATAAATATTTGTTTTTAGAAGTGACAGATACATTTTTTAAAAGTAGTTTGTCTTCTTAGGGCTGAGAGATAGTGATTAGCCCAAAGTTACCAGTTGGCTTTGAACCTGAATTAGGAGAAGACTTCCTGGTCTCCTGGTTTCTGGTTGACTGCCCTTAATTGCTACACTAAATTCTTTCTGTTTCTCCCTTTCCCCCATTCCTTGCCTCACACATACATATATACATACCTCCATACATTTAGCTTATGTTGCTAACTGTTTCAAAGTTGCTCATTGTCACACTCCTCAACGTTGGTATCCCTCTATGAGGGAGATGGGTGGTCCAGAAATGTGAAAAATAAAATATGGAATAAATAAAAAAAGGCTGGCACAAATTTAGCATGTTTCTCAGAAACCTGAATAATATAGCCTGGGATTAAACCTTTATTGTAAGAAGTATAAGAGTCATTACAAACAGCTGATATAGTCATTGAGTGGTATGAATTATGACTTAATATCTCAGTTTAAATCCAGTGCACTTTTGCCTGCATTTTTGTTTGTGTAACAGTCTTCCTGCCTCATGTTTCTCACACTCGGTTGTTAATAACAGTTGCGCATTTACATTCTTTGCATTTCTGTTGGGAGAAACTTTTGCCAATGACAATCTCCTGAAGTCTCTGTTGATGTTCTACAAGAAATACATAGTGATATTTTTATAAAGATAAAATGTGATACTCATTCCTTGCATGTTTAGTGTGAAAAAAATAAGTTATGATACAATAATACCATTCCATCTTGAACTCTGCTGGGCACGATCCAGTGATCTCAGATAAACGTTTCCTATTTCCACTAAGGTATCCATAACATTGAGTTGAATATCATATGAAGGAGGAAGGAATATAATTATTATTTAAGCAATTAGAATAATTGCTTATCTCCCTTGGGTCATCAAGAGAAAAAGAGAGAGAGAGGGAAAGAGAGAGAGACTGCAGCCATACAAAGCAGATTGTTGCAATCTATAAAGTATTGCCACAGAAACATCTGATTCTGGTTTCTATATATGAGCATATGGATTGCATTCATTAATAATCCAACTTTCCATGGGAAAAGTTATGACCTTCTCTTAGTTACTAGCAAAGTGAAAAAAAAAAAAAGAATAGTTAATATTATTGCTGAAAACGTTAATCAGTTAGTGATTAATTGAGCAGTGGATTACATATCAAGCATATAAATTAAATGAATCGGCTCAGGGAAGCTGGACTCTGCTGCTCTTCTTGTTGGATGAGACTTGAAGACTGATCAGAGACAGAATGTGAGAATTCTCCAACAGAGTATTAGCACTTAGAGCTCTCAGTAAACAGGAAATCAGATTAGGCTAGTCATTACATATCATTCTAAACACCATGCTTAAGAAATTAACCAATTTTCCAGTAGCAAACGGGTGGGGTATCATGTTTTCACTTATTACATTTAATATCTTGTGCTCTATTTTAAGGCACTTTTCAAAGATATCATTAACCCCAAGCAAGGAAGCAAACAAGAGCAACATTTTATTTCCTTCTTCTTATCAGAACTCCACACACTCCCTTGACCCCTTCATGAAGTGTTTCGAGGATGCTAAAAAACATTTTAAAAATGGCTGCTCACCTCCAGGATTTGGTGTTCCTGAACCAATTAAGAATCACACAGACATAAAAGCACAGTAAGGTTTATTAATGTTAGTTGTACAGTTATAACATATTAGGTTATTGTTTTTCTCCACTTTGGTGAAAAAAAATGCCAGTATTAATAAAAATATTAGAAGGGTTTTCATCAGGAGTGGGTTCTACTTATCTTTACTACCGGTTCGCAACAGGAGCACATGCGCTTCTGCACATGCGCAGAAGCTTCTGTGCATGCACAGATCATCAGTGATGATGTCTGGGCAGGTGGGTGGAGCCTCTGCCGCCCTTACTACCGGGAGCAACCCACCACTGGTTTTCACTCTTTGTATACGTCTGACTTTTCTGACTTTGTGCCATTCCATATTCAGAGAGTCATTAATTTGCTATAGTATTGTTTCTGATTTAAATTATTGGGTAGAGTGGTTTCTAAAGTTCTCAAACAATTAATTGGCAACAATCATATCTAGTAAATAGGGTTCTTTGGGAAAAAAATAGGAAGAGCAGACTCTTCAGGGTTTGGTGAATTTGATGCAGTAAAGATGACAGCTTTACCCAGTTTTAATTTCCCCCTCACATGATTCCAATTTTCTCCAATATGAATAAATTACAATTTGGCAGATTATTATAAATACATTTATAAAGAAGGAAAATGCCTTAAATTTATTGGTTTTGAATGGTATTGCTTTTGGATTAATAAAGGAGGGCTTACAATTCTGAATTTGGAACTGTATGCTATAGTGTTCCTAGCAGGTTTATTCACATATTTAGAAACAGTACTAACATTCCCAGATTTATATATAAACTTTAGGTACTGCTGTTCTAAATTAAAGAGTTCCATTTATGAAAATTAAAAATAGTTATTATGGTAACATTGCTGGGCCTTCTAATGATGCTGCATTATAATTTTGGTTTTAGAAAATGGATGATCTGCTTCAACTGTTTCCAATACTAAAAAAAACCCACCAATATCTAATTTTTTAACAGAAACAAATACTATTTAACGTTGGAAGGATAGAAGATATTCAGAATAAATGATTTATTGAACTGAAGGAAACCAAATCTCAAGATCTGATGAGGGTTTTTTTTAAACCAGAAACAATAAATATTAAATACGGAGCTGTCCTCTGGTGAATTCTAGAAAGAAATATTAGATTATTAATCCAAAATGATTAGCAATCTGTTAAATATTATAAAGCTGCTATTTTATAAACAATGTACTTATAACATAAAAATGGAATCAGATTGTTCCTTGCAGTGGAAAGAGTGGAAAAATTCCATTGGAAAGTTTCCCTGGGGTTTTCTACAAATATCAATATATACTATAAAAACTGTTGCAATATTTTCAGGATCAGACTCAATAAATTTAGCAAGAGTTAAAGGTTTAAATATATCTTCTTTTATTTACATTAGGCATTCTATATTCACTGAATATTCACAGATAGAAGCAAGGAAGTGGGTGCATACAGCTCCTTATATATACAATGGGTGGAGCTAGATATGGGAGTGGTGAATTATGAATACATTAAGAAGTGAAGAATAAGTTAACCCCTGATACCCCGTTCATATACTATTTACACATTAGAGAATAAGGCATTTACATCTGACAAATCCCCCTCTAAATGCCGATTCGTTATGCAACACCAATTACATTCAGATTCAGGACAGTACAAAACATACAACTTAGAAGTTAAGTATTTATGCTGCTTAGAAGGTAAAGGTTTTGTCAATATGTCAGCTAATTGTTCTGAAGTTTCACAATGCACTGCTTTAATAAATCCATCCTGAGATAATTGTCTCACATGTTTAAATTTTATATCTATGTGTCTGGACCTTTGTCCAATGGCGTCAGATTTAGAAATTTCAATAGCTGCCTTATTGTCTTCATGCATAACAAAAGGCAAAGCAGGTTTTTTCCAAACATCTGAAATCAAATCATTAAACCATACAAGGTTATTTGCAGCTTTAGATAAACAAACATATTCTGCTTCTGTCGTTGAAGTGGCCACTAATTCTTGTTTACCAGTGTACCAGTAAACTGGACAGTCATTTAAGAGGAATATATAACCAGATGTGCTTTTTCTACATGAGGTGTCTCCAGCCCAGTCCGCATCTGCGTAACATGTAAGCTTTGGTTCTTTATTATCGTTAGGTTCCAACATTAAACAAAAGTCTAGTGTATTTTTCAGATATCTTAATATTCTTTTAACAGCTTCCCAGTGGTACATTGTTGGCTTGCTGACATGTCTGGATAATAAATTGAGGGGTAAAGCGATATCTGGTCTTGTCCAATTAGATATATAAAGAAGTGAACCTATGACTGATCTATAAAATGTGTTATCTTTAAATTCAGGGGATGATTCATCAGCATTTCTTAGAAAATCAGTCTGCATAGGAGTATCACAAGGTTTGGCATCACTTAGATTGCATTTGTTTAAGAGCTGTATGATCTTATCTCTCTGAGTAAGTTTGAATCCTCTTTTAGTCTTATTAATTTGAACACCAAGATATTTGTTTACTTTGCCTAAAGATTTCAATGAGAAATGTTCATTTAGCTTAGTCACAAAAGTTTCTCTTCTCTCTTTATGTTTTCCTATGTATAAAATGTCATCCACATAGATCAATACAAATTCTATGTAATCATCACCCTTTTTGACAAAGAAACAGTTATCAGCAGTGGTGGCATTAAAGTCCATGGTTTTAAGTACTTTTACTAAACAATCATACCATCGTTTACCAGATTGTTTTAACCCGTATAAACTCTTGTTTAACAACCATGTCTCATTCTTGTTTGTGTATTGACTGTGAGGTGCTCTTACATATATTTCCTTATCTAGTTTTGCGTGTAGATACACAGTCTGTATGTCATATTGGAATACATCGAGATTGAGTGCTGATGCTACCACTAGAGCTGTTTTGACACTCTCAGTTCTTACTGTGGGGGAATACGTGTCAGTATAGTCCTCCGGATATTTCTGTGCATAACCTTGTGCAACTAGTCTAGCTTTGTATAGGGTATTGCCTCCCTCTAAGTTCTTAATTTTATATATCCATCTGGTACCAATAATTGTTTTATCTTTTGGTGCAATTGCAGGTGTAAATACATTTAATCCTTGTAAGCTTTCCATCTCTTTTTTCATTGCTAATTCCCATTTTTCCTTTTCTTTACGAGGGAGCTTTAACACTTCCTCATATGTATTAGGTGTCGTTGACTCACCATCCATATGCATTATATAATCCTTGTATTTATTAGGCATCTGATTTCTGGTGTTTCTAATTGTTTTTTCAGGTTTACTATTGTTATCATGCAAATATCTTGCTTCCTTTTTTGTTAGTGTGTCTGTCTTTATTTTGTGTTGGCTATTTATCCATGTTTTGTTTTTGTTTTTATATTTGTTGATATTTTGCTTTTCTATAGTCCCTTTCTCTTGAGATTTTGTATCTTTGTTGTTACTTGGAAATATTTCATTAAGATGTATTTTAGACCAGTTGGCCTGTTCATGGAACACAGCTGTTCTGGAGACTATAAATTTGTTATTATTATCAATGAATCTGTACCCTTTAGTGCCTGTCTCATATCCCATAAATCTGAGTCTTCTGGACACGTTCTCTCCCTTTCTTCTTAATTGCTTAGGTATGTGTACGTCTGCAGTGACTCCGAATATGTGCATGTGTGCCAATTTTGGTTTCCTATTATACATCACTTCATATGGTGTCTTATTTACAATGCTGGACCAGGTTCTATTCTGTGTGTAGTTGGAATAATGTAGGGCTTCTGACCAGAATTGTTTGCTTAAGCCAGCATCTTCCAATGTGCATCTAATCATGGTTTGTAATGTTGAGTTCTTTCTCTCTGCAATCCCGTTCTGGAATGCAGAAAATGGACTAGATGTGTAATGTAACATTCCTCTGTCCTTTAACCATTGGGAGAATTCTTTAGACATGAATTCACATCCCCTATCTGTCATGATTTGTTTTATTTTGATATTGTGTTGTGTTTCTATGCGTTTATAAAATTCTTTAAATTTTTGAAAGGTTTCATCTTTGTGTTTTAATGTATAAACAAATCCATAGCGGCTATAATCGTCTACTATGGTCAAGAAGTAACGTTTTCGATAAGTGATTGATGGAGTTAGTGGACCAACTAAGTCCATGTGTACTAAATCAAAAATTTTGTTGGTTGATCTAGTAGATTTTCTTGGCCTGGGGCTAGTTTTTAGTTTTGTGGATTTACATACTGAGCATTCCAAATAGTTTTCACAATTTTTTATTTTAACACCTTCTGCGTGTTCAGTCATTTTTTGTACTACAGGAAAACTGGCATGTCCTAACTTCCTATGTAAGATGTGAGCACACTCATCATGAATTGGCTTACCTATTTTTGGTTTTTTTTCATTGTGTGCATCTTTGTGATCATGAGATATTTTACATTCATCATTGTCACTGTTGCTAATGTTTCCATCATCTACTTCAATACAATCTTCCATATTTGAATCAATGTTATGCAACCATTTTTCCTTTGTTATCAGATAAGGTAGGCCTCCTTTAATCATCACAGTGCCTATATCTATTTTATTTTTCTCCAAAGTCGCCTTTCCTTTAGAAAAAACAATGTTAATATCAGAATCTCTACTTAGTTTTATGGCACTTAGTATGTTATGAGGTATTTCAGGTATTAGCAATACCCCCTCTATTTTTCCTAGACCAGGCAAGGTTACATTTCCTCTACCTAATACTTGAACCTTTTCTTGGTTAGCTACCTTTATTACAAATTTATCTTCTACAAATGAAGACAATATATTTTTGTTATTAGTGGTGTGATTAGTTGCTCCAGAATCAATAAGCCAATTATTGTTCTCATTCTGCTGTATGTTAGTGTTGTCTTGTTTATTTAATCCATTCAGTGAACCAGATTTTCTATCCTTTGAATTATCTCTGCCCCCTCTATTCTCTTTGTAATTTGGTGGGCTTCTATATCTATGTCTATCCATGGAAGACTGTCTATAATTGTATTTGTTTCTATATTGAGACGTATGTCTTTCTTTTGAAGTTTTGGGGCAATCTCTTCTATTGTGTTCCCTGGATCCACAGTTATGACATTTAAATGTTTCATTATATTTTTCTTGGAAAGCTACTTTCCTATATGGTTTGTGTTCTATGTGTTTGTTAGAACGATCCCTTCTTGAATTGTCTTCTGCTATTAATTTATTGGATAGACTTTCTATGGATAAGTATCCTAGATTGATTGTGTCTAAATGTGACATATAATTGTCCCATGATGGATCAAGTGAGTTGATAATAACACTTTTCATTGTTTGGTCTGAAATCACCTCCCCCCTTAAATGCAGTTCAGCTCTTATTTTGTTTAAAGATATTAAGTGCTCACTTATGGAAACCCCTGGTTTTATCCTAGATGAAAAGAAATCTTTAGACATCCTTGTGGTGGTAGCTACACTGTCACTGTGAAACAAATTGAACATGCATTGAATAATTTCTGAAACAGTCAGATTTTGCTTAATGCTGTGATACATTGCAGGAGATACACTAGATATTAATAAGAAAAATGCTCTATGGTGTAAACAGTCTATTTTTAGAGTCCAAGGTCTTTTTGGGGGACTAGTGATAAAAAACAGTAAGTTTTCCTTCATAAAGACAACCTGGAGCTGCTGATACCATTCTTGTAAATTAATGCCATCTATCCTTAGCTTTGGGAAGTCACTGGGTAAATTTCCGACATTATTAGTTCCATTACTTACAACCTGAGGTAGTCCGTGGTCTCGTAAATGCAGAAAGTTACAAAACGGCGTGGGGATGCTCGCAACGAGCCTGCATGGTCTTCTCGTCAATTCATGTCTTCCCGGATCGTCTGCGTAGTCTTGCGCATGCGCGTTGTTCATTTCTTCCCTGGAGTCGTCGTGAGAGGTTCTCCTCGTTGCGGCTCGCTCGTTCTGCTCCTCCTCAGACGAATCGGTCTCTGGCTCGATCTTGGGAGTCCTGACGATGGCGGCTGCTCTTCCTCTTCTTTTGAGTGCGTTGGTGTTTGCTTCGGTCTGTGGCGTGGGGCGGTATCGGCAAGGCTCTCTGGGTTCGGGCGTTGGCGCTCTCGTAGTCAGGATGGGAGCGGGCAGGTCTTGAGGCATTGGCTTGCTCGTTCGCTTCTTCGTTAGCTTTTTAGTAATTCTTAGTTTTGGCCCAAATGCAGCAAAAAGCGTTTTCATTGCTGATTTTATTTGATTGTTTGTTGAATCACCTTCACTTTCTGATTCTGATTCTTCTGAGGTGTTTGAATCTTCTTTTTCGTTTTCGTTGTCTGATAATGTTTTTCGCGCCAGAAATTTTGAATTGAGTTTTCTGATTGGCTCTGCTTCGCTCACCCTGGAGGTCTGTTGAAACCAAGATGGCTGCCATTCAAAATTTCGCGCGGGATCACCGTTTTTCTTCTTCACAACAATTTTTTCTGCAGTCATATCACTCACTATTTTTGGGTCTTTTGATTTTTCATTAGTGATGTACTTCTCTCTCGCTGCTCCGCTGTTCTTCAGCATATCTTGGAGGTTCGCGATGAGGCTTTCATCATTCTTCTGGCTCTTCAATAGTTTTAATATCTCTGACCTGAGTTCGTTATTCTCTATTTCGATTTCCTCCTGATCATCATTTTCATCTATTATTTCTTCGTCTTCAGTGGTGTATTCTTCGGATTCTCTCGAAATCGCGTTTGTGGATTCGTTGATTATTTCTTGTTCTGTTTCCATTTCTTTGCTGTATGCCCTGGTGTTGGGCCTATCTTTCTTAGACATTTTTAAGTATTTATTGAGTCAATTAACCATC